>NC_090932.1:305992569-306592569 GCF_040938575.1 Ambystoma mexicanum
CTCACAGCCATATTAAATAACAAATAATCCTGTGGAGAAAATCCAGCAGAAAACGGACCAAAAAAAAAAACCCAGAGGAGTTGGCGGAATCAAGATCAAACTCCTGGGACATGCCCGATGCAAACCCGCGTTCAAGGGCAGGGAACCTCCCGGAATGGCCTAGGTAGGAGATCGTGGTTCCCCCACACACGGACAAGCTCATCAAGTTCACCCGCACATAAAGATGGATCAAAAAATGTGACCAAATAACCAACACCAGCTCAATGCAGGCGCCTAAAGGACACACTAAAAACGATCTGACATATGACATAGGCATCCGTTCCATTGCTAGCTAGCTGGGTGCATAGTGTGATTGTTCCTGTGTATAAGCGAGGAGAATGCATGGACCCTAGAAGTTATAGGACACTTGCAATGCTTGATGCTCCGACTAAAGTATTTGGGTGTGCTGCTTTACTAAGTGAACTATGCACCTTGATTGAAAGTAATAACATTCTGTCGACTCAGCAGACTGTATTTAGAGAAGGGTAATCTACTTTAACTAATATTATGGCGCTAGTTACTCCAAGTGAGGGGGCCAGAGACACTTATAAGTGACCAGCATACGCAGCATATGTTGACTTAAGTGCTGATTTTGACACGGTTGATCACTCTTTATTATGGTCTAAATTACAACATTGGGGCATATCAGGAGGTTTATTAAAAATACGGATTGCCCTGCATGCTTACACCACAGTGGCAGTGCATGTAAGCAGTGCAGGTCAACTAAGTAACTCTGTTCTTAGTCACACTGGCTTAAAACAAGGGTGCGTGCTTGCTCCTGCCCCGGTTTAATTTACATCTGGCAGCTATGCCACCGCTCTTGATTAAAAAGCTGTCCATCCCCCTTAGTTGGGGTCCTTCAAATTGCAGCGGCCGGGCTATGTAGTGATACTGAACTGCACTCCAGCTGGCTTGCAGAGGCAGCTCGATACGCCCTACCAACATGTGGCAACTGGTCACGGTTTGAACATTAACACCAGGAAAACTAAGATCATGATATTTAATCAATCACATAGAGGACAATCAACTACAAAGAGGACTGCCAAGCTCAGGAGTCGGCAACGAGTAATAAATCATTGAGTAATTTATCCACACACCCTCTGATAGATAATAATAATTTACTTTTAAATTGATGTTACTCCCTCCAAATGAAGCAGCACGACCAGGGACTGAGAGGCGGAGATAGTGCCTATACAGGAACCGTCTAAGGCACTAAGTGAGACGCCTAACCTTTTTGCAGCACATCTAGAAGCGGTTACCTTCGCATTAAAGTTATGTGTCAAGATCATACCCACCTGCCACCCAGCAATGCTACAGACTTCCCCTGCATTCATTTACTTGTTTTATCGCTGCAGTTTTGGACCAATCTAATTTCATGTTCCATTACAGGTTTTGAGTTAAACCAGCAGATGAATTCTGGTACATGTACGCTGTCCAAGAGGCAGAGGGCTGGAGGAGGCCCACAAAGTACCTTTGTTTGCAGTAAACTACTAAGAACTGTAAAAGGCACTTATTGCATTCACCTGTTCCAAGTTACTGCAGGCTCGGCTGCTGAGAGCTTAAGAGACTTTTATTACAATCCACTGCTGCAGGCTACTTAAGCCGAGGCAGGGCTTGATTGAACACAACTGCCTGAGACTGCAATCAGCTCCACCCTGTTGGGCTGTTGGCTGTGGGGCCTTTATAAGCTCAATTTGAACAGAAACAGTTGTTCAGTGAACTGCTTCCGCTGGGAGTTCGTTATGTGCTCCTGTGACCAGTTATCAAACCTTTCCTGAATACCCTGATTTTGGCTTGTCAATCCTGTTTGTTGTTGCTGCCTTGCAGCACCCTTTCCAGTCTGCTTTTGCAGTCTGCCTGTTTTTGAACCTTTCCTTGACTTTCCAGCATTTGACTTCTGAAACCCTGCCTGCGTTTGCTGCTGTGTTTCAGCACCTGTCCCATTTTGCTATTAAGGCCATCTAGTTCTGTTCTGATATCTCTGCTGCCTGTATAACTTTCTGCAAACACCCTGTTTTATTTAAGCATTTCTGCCTAGTTTGTCTCTTTCTTTCTGCAATCCTAGTCTCTTGAAATCTCCTGTTTGTTCCTTGCCTGCGATATTACCAGACTTCAGTCCATAGATCTAGTGCATACTCTTTAGTACTTTGAGTTTCCTGGAGCCCTTGTATTCGCTGTGTTGCCAGCGACCTATCTTGTCTGAGTACTTTGCCATGTGTGTCCTGATATTTCAATCTCCACGTTGTACTTTGTTTCTCTATCCTGTCCTGTACCTGGTTATTTCTTTCAACACTGCTTCCTGCCTGTATTACATCTTGGTCCACTGTTGTGCCTCAACTCTTTATCCATTTACAGTGTGACCCCTGGGTTGGTCTCTGTTCTGATCAGATAAGGGAAAGACTTCTGTCGCCTTCTAGTCCGTTGGAGTGTTACCTTGCTCAGTATATGGTCTCCAGTTTCACCCTTTCACTGAGTACAACAGTCTCTGCGGCACACCAAAATTATGACGCTGCTGTAAGACAGTTGTTAAGAGTAATCTTATGGTAACGATCCCAAGCGCTTTCCCTAATCCCTGGAGACCCCTTATCATATTCCCGTACACCCTTTATTATGAACAATCCGTCTCATACAGTATACTTGCTTGTCGTTGCTTTCTCTGTGTCTCTTTGCTTACAGCCAGCTCCTCCCCCTCTTGTTCCTGTGAATACCTATTACAACTCAGATCAGCTTGGTATGTACCCTGTTTATGGTATATGCTAGTATTACCTAGTGCATCTCTCCTAATCTACAGTGCATACTCTGAGGCATAGCCTTTGCCCTGTGCCCACCAGCCAAACTTCTGACATTATTGAAATTGACTTCACAAATACAAGATGGGGTCGCTCGCAACACAATTATGCTAGAAAAACTTGAACATTCTGTATGGGAGCGAGGGGCCCCCAGGTCCATCGCACCGTACACTCCTCAGTACGGGACTTGGACCATGCGCCTCCAGTAGTGGGGTTGCCCCTTGCCCTTATGTAAAGTTAACCACGGTTGACCGCTACATAGATGGGACTACTGAGCAGGACACAGGGCATCTATCTTTTGTGCCCCCTTTCGACTCCATCTTGGGTAAACAGGCCTCACTGTGATAGTACAGCAAGGCTCATCTCCCCCTTCCACCGCAACAGCCAAGGACAGAGACACACACAAGGCGCGCAGGCAGCTGGCTGGCCCCCACCCTTGCACTCTCCCTGCGAAGGAAAGCTCTGTGCTCCCATTCGCACGCTGAAGCTGGAGAAAGTTGCAACAACCAATATGATACAGTTGTCTTCCTCTGAGATCACTGCTAGCATGAGAACCAGCATGTGAACCAGGATGAGCTAAGCACTTTTTGCTCGTTCGTCCCCATAAACGTGCAAGCCACCCACCCCCATTTAGAGTGATTTATTGCCATCCTGATCCTGCGCTCCCTGTAAGGTATTTCTTTCAAGTGCCAGACCCTCGCCTGCGCTGCGAAACCCACCCAACACACCTACTACTAACCTTAAGCACTTTGCCACAATATATGTTTTCACTCATACTAATAGGTCTAAAGCTTAGGAGATATGTGAAACACAGCTTGACTCTTTTTACATGCACAATAAAGGTCAAGGCCTCCAATTAAAGCTACGAATGACCCAATTGTACTGACAATAAAGACTATGTGCGATTTGTGTAGAAATATGAAAAGAAGTATAAAATGTTTAGATAATTTTTTATTTAGTGTTTTTCGAATGCGACATATTAGTTTAGGTAGTGACCACAGTGACCGGACCCTGACCTGCGTGGAGCACAAGATATTTGACGTCCATCATCTCGTCAGCCACTCAGCCAATCAGAAGGAAGAGATGCCACCCACACCTACAGCACCACACCGCCTGGCCAATCGGGTCCATTTAGTATTTTTTGTTAGAGTTACTTTAATTGATATATATATATGGGTGATGATGTAAATGAGAGTGGGTGTTTTTTTTGGGGTTATTTCCTAGCTGTAGAAATAAACCATCCTTTGAACTCTTGCAGCCGGTTCTAAGTGCCTCCTTCCCCGACAGGGGTTGTGTTGGTTATTTTATTTTCTCTTACACGTAGTAAGCCGGGGAAAGGCACCTACATTTTTGGTGACCCCCGCGACGTGATTTAGAGAGGTGCCTCGAGGCCTGAACCGCCCGGCAGCGAGATCCAGGACACCCCTGGCAAGACCATCGCCTCCGCGGTTGACCGGACTGTGCACATCAAGAAGAAAGGGTCAAGGGTTCCCGGTTGATGAATACCCGATCGAAAAGGCTGCTCGCCAAGGCAGGCCACGGCTTGGTTGGAGGACGGACCTGAGCGAGGTCCAGCCGTGAGCGGTGACCCTCGGAGTACCTGACTGAACACGTGGAGTCCCGGTTGCAAAAACCCCAAAGGAAGGTAAGGGGAAATACGGGAAGAAGGGAATTAGCAAACAAAGGGAAGGTAGTTAAGAATAGGGTCTGTGTGAGTGACGGCGAGGTTTTTCTGATCTATCCTTTATATCGCCATTATGTGTTGTAAGAAGTGAGAAGAAGAGAAGTGGTATCCTAGCCCGTACGGGGTAGAAGGCGGCACCGCGAAGCATTTGTCCCGACCAAGTGCAGAATAGAGGTAAAGATAAAATAGTAGGGGTCTCGTATATTGAGTAGACTCGGAGTAGTTTTAGAATATTCTTTTTCCGTGGAGGTAAGAAATCTTGAGACATAATAAAGGTGAAAGAGGTGGGGAGTGAATGCGAAATAGTAGGTAGAATAGGGAAGAAGAAAAACCGGGGACAGTAACGGGAATAGGGAAAGAACAAACGCGCGCAGGCAGTGCATGTGTATGTTGCATGATTATATGTTTGTTTGTCTGCTTTGTGTATAAATCCTGTTGAACACGCCAAAGTATTTCAGTACAAGTAACTTGTTGATTAATGAATAATAAGCAAAGAAAAAAATTGTGAGAGGTGACCAGGTAACACCTCTCAAGAAGAACAGCTAATTGATAAAGAACGTATTTTCACATATTGTAACTGACATACCAAGTGAGAGGTGGGAAGGGACTCAAGGGTACCAGAACACACAAGAAAGGAAAAGAAGCATTGCCATGGGGGGAGTAACGCCACTGGCACATATTTGCCAGCACCTTCCACTATATAGCGACAGGATACAGAAGTATCACGATCAGTGGATCACTGAGATAAAAGGAGATGGGGTTATACCAATTTGGCCAGAAGGAGGGTCATTCCACAAAAGAGTGTTGGACCTAGTATCAACACATTTGCTAGCACGATACAAAGGGAAACAGTTACAGAACCGGAGAGAAGTGTTAGATTTATGGCGAATGTTCGAGGAAGTTACCCCCACGGCAGAGGTAGGTACAAGCCGCATGATAGAAAAGCAGAAAATACCCGAAGAAGTAAGCGGGACACCAAAAGGGGAGTGCTCAACAACTACAACCGAGAACGAAGTAACAAAAATCTATCCCTTAATGACCAGGCCAGCAGTAGGGTTCAGTGAGCCCATGTATATACCACACACCCCCAATGCTCTGTGCGGGGCAACAGTCCCTGAACCCCCACCATATGACAAAGGAGGCCTGTACGGCCCCACGAGTGCACCTCCTGTGAACTTAGCACGTTTAACAGGCGATTTAAATCGCCAGCTAGCACACTCACAAATGGAAATAACACGGTTAAGAGCTCTATGTGACAAAGGGCAAATGCTGCCAGGGGGAGGGGAGGTACCCCCGCTGTCACTGGCAGATCTCACACCCCCGATAGGGGCAGTAAGCAATGCAACCCCAGCAGTCTCAGTATCAGGGCAATCAATAGCATCACAAGGGACGTCATCACAGCAAAGACAAGAACAAGAGTGGCAGTCAGGACAGTTCCTGTTCCAATTGAATAACAAGCCAGTGAGAATTATACGCCCAGATACACCAGAGAGTCAACAAAGCGGAGATCAGGGTGAAAGACAAGGAAGTGAACCCAAGGAAAACTGGGAGGATAATAACGAGTCAGAGTCAGAAATAGAAATAGAAGAAGTTTGAGATGATTTAGATGAATACGAAGAGGCAGCTGCCGCAGAGGGTTCCCCACTGCCAAACTGCCGTTACCCAGACACACTATCACCACCATTATGGCAGGGTAGATTAAGATAACGAACAGGGAGGACAGGGAACATACTGGTAAGTAAAACGAAAAAAGGGAGAACGAGCAAAATAGGAAAGAAACAGAAACTACAAATGCCACTAATACATAAAGGAGCAGGTAGGCCAAACTATATCCCGTGGGCCCAAATGGACAAAAACAACCTGTTAAAACTCCTCCCCCTGCTGACGGGAGGAGCAGGTAAGTGGATACATGTATTTGAGAAGAACACGGCAGGCGTGCCGTTAGCTATAGGTGATGTGAAAAGCTTATTAGTATCAGCAATCAGGGACCAAGCAGACACAATCTGGGAAATGGCAGGGTTCCCGGCAGTAACAATGGGCTGTGATCGCCACGATGGATCACCATTCAACAATGTTCGAGCACGAGTGTGGGATGCATTGCGGCGTGCATTTCCAGACGTTCCAGACTTATATGCAGTGATGCAGTGCATGATGGAGGAGAGCGAGGATCCTGCGCAATTCATTTTGCGAGTGCAAGACTTATGGAGAAGTGAAACTGGTACGGCATGGAATCAATCAACAGCCTTATTTTATTTTATCATTAAAAAGGGGTTGCCGAAAGAGGTGCAGAAGGCCTTGGACAAAATAGCTGGGATCGAAGCCAAAGGGTGGCCTGAAATTCAGAGCATAATTGTACACCATTGGAGGAGGATCAAAGAGAAGGAAAAGGAGGTCACACAAAAGAGGCTGGCCGACGAAGCAAAACTAGTGCAGACAAAATTAGTGAAGGTCGCCGCCATTACTGCCAGTGTAACCGCAGACAGAGAAAACGAAGGAGAGGAAAAGGCGGGAGGAAGGCCCATTGCGATAGCAGCGCAGTGGGTTTGAGAGGACCAAGGACAATGGAACGGAGAGGAACAGCCATGCCAAGGATCACAGTGGCAGAACAGGCCGGCCCAAGGAAGAGGTGGGTACCGTGGGCAGAGGGGAGGATACGGAGGAATGGGAAACAGAGGGTATGGTGGGCAAGGACCAAGAGGAGGACAACAGGGGTCATGTTGGAATTGTGGAAGGTGGGGACATTATTCACGAGATTGTAGAATGCGACCATCAGGGTATTTTCAGGGGCAACAGCAGCCCATGAACAATGAACAGGGGTGGGGCTGCCCAAACCCAGGTAGCCCTTGTGGAGCTCAAATGGGGAGGTGGGGACAACAAGATCAGTACTGCTATGACCCCCAAATGCAAAAAAGACAGCCAGCCCCACAACAGCAGCAGCAGCCACAACAGCAAAACGCACTACAGCCCATGGCAAGACAAAACTCAGTAGGGAACATAAACAATAACCCTTTTACAGCGGCTGCAAACGGTGCCCTTGCACCATTCCGTGGCGTAACGGTCGTAGGTGACAACGTTTTTTCAGTGCCAGGTCAGCAAAGATACCAAGACTAGGACAGCCCACAGGGAGTACTTGCGTGTCCAGTCCTATCCACCACACAAAGTGCAAATGAGTAACCACTAGTGGCGGCAGAGATAGGAAACAAGCAGTTTATCTTTATGGTAGATTCTGGAGCAGAAAGATCATGTCTCACAGAAGGGCGGTTTCAGCTCTCGGGAAGAAATTTGGAAACGCAGGGGGTCTCTGGGGCTATTTTAAAAGTTCCTTACACAAAAGATCTTGATGTAACAGTAGGGGGAAAAACAGTGCGCGCACCCTTATTGTATTACGAAGACACGCCAATCAATTTGATGGGACGAGACTTGCTCAGTAAGTTAAACATGACCATAGCTTTTACTGAAAGTGGAATAGTGTGCTCGACGCCAGGGGTATGCCCAGTACGAGCACTCCTGATAATAAGCACGATTACAAAGGAAGTTGCAATAAGAGGGATCCCCATTGACATGGACATGTTCGTCTATGGAATACAGGTATTAGCCCGAGTAGTGCCTGAAATAACACAAAAAGAGTGGAGAATACCATCAGACTTCATATTCCGCCCAATCACACCAACAAATGTAGTGCCAGGCACAATTATATCTATAGACATTGAGGCAGTTCAAGTTTCCAACAGACGCATTGTGGTCATAGGCCTGGACGCGCAGGGACGTGAGTGGAGAAGTGTACTATGCATAGAGCCGAACATAATGCTAAAAGATATAACTGATGAAGAATTGTTTACCGATTACGAGGGGGATGGAGAAATAATTATGGAAATAAGCATACCATGTGACATTATGATCCAATGCAGAGAAATACACAACCCACTCATGTCTAACATAAAGGCCCCACTGACAATATTTGAGGAAGACATGGCCAGGGTAGCACCTGAAATTTGGACTACAGGGCCACACGATGTGGGATTGTTGCATGAGGTGACACCCATAAAGATAAAACTGAAACTAGGTGCCCTCCCACCCAGAGTGAAACAATACCCAATATCCAAAGAAGCAGAGGAAGGTATTAGAGAAACAGTGAATGCACTCCTAAGCCAAGGTATCTTAGTGCCATCAACTTCCCCATGCAACACAGCGATTTTTCCGATTAAAAAAGCGAAAGGAGAGGCGTGGAGAATGGTCCAGGATCTCCGCCCACTCAATGACGTCATCCAAAAAGAGTTCCCATTAGTGCCTAACCTGGCATCAATATTGTGCAGTATACCAAAAGAGGCAACTTGCTTCACTGTCATTGATTTGAAAAATGCCTTTTTCTCTGTGCCACTTGCACCAGAATCACAGTACCTTCCAGCCTTTACATTAGGAAACAGCAGATATGAACACCGCAGACTCCCACAGGGGTATTGCGAGAGCCCAAGCATTTTTAACAGAGTACTACGAGAGGACATCGGCAACATAGATGTAGGGAGCACCATTATACAGTAGGTAGATGATCTACTCATCTGCAGCAAAACAGAAGAAGAGTGTGGAGAAGACTCGATAACACTGCTTAACGTATTGGCTGCCAAGGGATACAAGGTGGACAAAGAAAAGTTACAATACTGCCTTGCAGACGTTGTATATCTCGGCCAGCAAATATCTAAAGATGGAAAAAGAATACTACCAGACCGAGCAGCGGGCATTCGACAAATTATCATACCAAAAACAGTGAAGGACATGCAGACATTTCTTGGCATATGTAACTATTGCCGAGCATGGATCCTCGATTATGCAGCATACACAAGGCCAATGCTACAAGCACTGAAGGAAGCACAGAAGAACAGGGCCCCAATGAAATGGACACATGAGACAATTGCCCAATTCTCCCGATTAAAAGACCCTATTGCAGATGCCCCAGTCCTTGCAAATCCAGATTATGAAAGGGAATTTTTCCTGTTTTCACACAGCAATGGAACATTGATGACAGCAGTATTGACACAAAAGACATCGCTAGGCCACAAACCATTAGCATACTACAGTGGAATATTAGACCCAGTAATGCAGGGACATTTCGCTTGCGAACAGTCCCTCGCTGCAGCGGCCTTCGCCATTGAGAAAAGTGCCACGATCGTAATGGGATGTTCAGTGATGCTATATGCGGAAAACTCATTATTTGCTATCCTGGAAAGATCAAAATCTACTCTCACAACACAGACAGCATCTGCTTATGAAATAATAATATCCAGTCCAAATGTACACGTGGTCAGATGCAAGACAGGGAACCCAGCCACATTCATTACAGAGCCATGCACAACTGAAGATTTACAGGAACACGATTGTAGCACGTATGAGGGAGAGGGCGATGACATTCCCAAAGCAAGAGAAAATGCCCTTACAGAAGGAGAAATCTATTTCATAGACGGGTCAGCATCCATAAACTCAGAGACAGGAGAGAAACATGTGGGGATGGCAGTAGTGCGCATGGAAGAGGACACATTCGAAGTCATTGTTCAAAAGCGCCTCCCTTCACACTACTCTGCACAAGCAGCCGAACTGACTGCACTAATCAGCGCGTTACACTCAGCCAAAGATTGTACAGTAACAATATATTCAGACTCAGTTTACGCTACCACCACAGTTCACTCAGGGCTATCACGTTGGCGAAGGAGAGGGTTTAGAAGACCAGACGGGTCCCCCGTACAACATGCCACGTTGCTAAATGAACTAATAGAAGCTTTAGCAGAGCCATCGGTAGTGGCAGTGGTTAAATGCCAAGCCCATACCAATAACACAGACGCTGTCTCATGCCGACACAGCAGCGAAGGGAGCCTCATACTTCAATAAGACACCAACATCAGAGTACTTTGTAAAAACAGCCACAGCAGAACAACCAGCAGAAGCATACAGTAATACGCCCATAGCACAATTGATAGAACTCCAGAGAAGGGCCCCACCGGAAGAGCAGGAGTTGTGGGGCAAAAGAGGGTGTAAACAATCAGCCACAGATCTCATTTGGAGACAGGAAACGACAGGCAAGGTAGTGATGCCTGTAGAATTATTAGAAGTAGCGTTGCAACAACTGCACTTCCCAGCTCACGTTGCAAAACAACACATCGCCTCAGACATTCAGGAGGATTGGTTTGTTCCCAATCTGCACGAATACTTGTCTAAATTTGTGATTGAATGTAGTACATGCCAAACTTACAATTCAGGAATGACATTACGAAGTCTGCGTGGCACTTTGCCACGCCCTACAGGTCCATTCAGAGAACTACATATCGACTACTACCGATATGGGAGAAAGATTTAATGGAGCGAGATACTTGATTGTGGTGGTATGCCCTTTTTCACGGTGGGTGGAAGCGGGCCCCTGCCCCCATCCTGATGCAAAATGTGCTGCCAAGTTCCTTGTGGGAGAAGTATTCTCGCGGTGGGGAATCTTTGACGTGATCCGTTCAGACAACGGCACGCACTTTGTGAATGATCTTTTCAAAGAAGTAACCTCCCTTCTGGGGGTGAAACATAAATTATGTTCGATTTATCATCCAATGGCCAATGGAGTTGTGGAGAGGATCAACAGACTGCTCAAAAGCAATTTATCGAAATTATGCAGCACGTTGAAAAAAAATTGGATATATTGTCTGCCACTAGCACTGTTCCAACTCAGAAATCAACCATGCAAGGATCACCATTTGAGCCCCCACGAAATCGTGATGGGGAGAAGAATGCACACGCCGCCCTCTCCTGTTAGGAGGGCGTCGGATGCACACAGGGCTGCCACAGTGCTGGGGGAAGAGTTTAAGGAATACCTAGCACAGCTAACGCACGCAGTACGCAGCATAGCAAAACAAATTGCTCCGCCATTTACTGAAGATGTAGCAACAGACACCTCCATGCCAGCAGCAGATAGCCCGGAGGGGCCATTAATGCCAGGGGAACACATCTATGTTAGAAGCTTTGTAAGAAGGTGGAATTCACCCAGATTTCATGGTCCATACACAGTGGCGTACAGCACACCAACTGCAGTTAAGGTGAAGGGACTGAAATACTGGGTGCACCTCTCGGACGTGGGAAGGGCGCGCAGTGTCGCACTCCCCCAAAATGAAACAGACTGTGTGGATGGCATTGCTAACACAGTCTGACATGACGAAAACTGCAACTAAGAGAGGAAAAGTATAGTAGAACAGCAATTTTTTTAAAAAAAAATATATTCTCTGTCTCTCTCTATCTTTCCCTTATTTCTCTCTTACTCTCATATGAATTGTGTTATTTCTCCTATTTTTCCTCATTGTTTTATGATAAATGGAAAAAAATTGTTAAATGCCTAACTAAGCAAAAAAATGAAAAAGAATGAACAATTGCAAATATGTTTCTTTCATGATGATTTGTCTCGCCCACATAGGTTCAACATGAGCCAATGCGATGAAACGGCTGAGCAGGCTGGAATGTTAGATAGAAATAGGGATGCCACTAGGGCCAGTAGATTGAGCAATGTGGAATGCATTATAAAATATGCTGCCATACTATTTGCAATAATGATGTTTTATTTTATTTGGTATAACGTCATTTTATTTGTGGCAAATGAAATGAACAAAGGGGGGAGCGGGGCTAACATGATAAAACCAGGGTCTAAACTAATATGGACTGGAGTAACAACCATTTGGAAGGACGCTTATAATATTGAATCGAATAGTATAAATGCAACGCCACCCTATATCCTGTTGCATGTAAACAAAACTGCTATCCCATTGTTGAGTAATACTATGGCCAAGGAAATAGAGCCTGGATGGGATGTAAATGACGGTTACTATTGGTTGACTAACTCCAGAAATACAAGCATGCACACACACACGGCACCAGAAACCACTACTGAATACACACATGTCACCATGAACAACATTGATGATGCATGGTCCAGAATATTCCCGCTGCAATATAAACGAGTTGGTACCCAATTAAAAAACTAAAGAGAGAGGAGAAAAAGGGGGGCGGGAAAAAAACAGATATGACATTTATCATAACCTGCGGTTAGATGAAATAGAGGACCCCCGACACCCTGACCAATCAAATAAATGGTATTCAGACATGAGCACCGCAGCAAAGCAATTAAGTAATGAAAGTTGCTACGTGTGCTCACTTATTCCTCATGCAACTGGAACCCCAAAAATGTCAATTCCACAGAAAGTACCCTTGTCTGAGGCCCAATGTTTGATTCATCTGATGCTGTGTAGAATATAAAAGACATTTCAGGCACACACAGTCACCATGGAAAAATTGGAAAACGAACAAACATGCACCAGCAGACGACAAGGAGTAATTTGCCTCCAAGAGCCATTTTTCATCATAAAAGGGACAAGGTATGCAGACAATAAGTGGCATGATGAAACGATTGAATGCAAAGCTGAGGGCCTTCGAGGGCTGCCAGACGAAACATACCAGTGGGCAAAAGAAACGTGCATCCCCATCTGGTCACAGCATATCACCAAGCTGACATGGGTCACACCACTGGAGAGACCCATAAAGATTCAAAAGGAAATACCGCACGAACTTTGCTTCCATGGAGAAGGGAAGGTGAATATGGGAAACGCACAGCAGTGCAATAAGACTTTAATAATACCAGATATGAAAAAAGGCACTGCCGCATTAATGGACATATACTGGATCTGTGGCAAACGAGCTTACCTGCATCTCCCAGCATCCTGGAAAGGAACTTGTGCCCTAGCCACACTTCACTCAGCACTAATGGTGATACCAGAGAGCCACGTTCAGTTTACAGCAAGGCCTTCGGCTGATGGTTCGACAGCAGGCCAATCGGCTGACATATCGGCAGCAGGGCAATCGGCTGAACCATTGACAGCGCCCGATGAGACAATCACGGAGCCCCCAGCATACGAACTATTGTCAGAAGAAACATTGAGAACCAAGTTGGCACGCAGCAAAAGATCCAATTATATTTCGTCCAAATCGTCAGAACTCCTTGCTGAAATTCCGCAGCAGTACAAGCTTTTCTCATCTGCAGAGACATTTTTTGCATCATTTCTAGCACCAGGCGTTCAAGCCAGCACAAACATGAAATGGCTGCAGATCACACGCTGGGAGCTCATCCAGCTGGCTAACGACACTGAAGAAGGATTCAACATCATAAAAATAGAGCTCCGTGCACTGCGCCTGATGACGATGCAAAACAGATATGTCTTAGATCTTATCACGGCAATGGACGGCAGTGTTTGCAAAAAAATTGGGGGGGCGTGCTGCACGTTCGTACCAACTTCAGATGCTGATAACGGGACACTGTCACATGTGATAACAGCAGTGCATAATTTAGGAGAAAGAATGAGAATGGAAGGTGGAGCAGACAACAGCACGTGGTTCGACAATCTGCTCAGCTGGATACCATCATGGGTGAACATAGCAGCGAAGATACTCATTCCCATTATTGTCTTTCTTCTCCTAATATTCTGTGTGTGCCAACTGGGACTAAGATGCTGTAAAAATAATATGCCTAATTCAGCGATGATGATGGTAACAGTGGGCCGACAGATAACGGTGGCTACCATGATAGATGCCCAAGTACAAACTGGAGAATACACCACACTGCAGTATAGAATGACTGCCATCTATAGGCAGTATGGGGACGTGGTCGATAATCTACATCACACTACCATTAAAGAACCAAAGGACTTGCTGTGGTATAACGAGGTTTAGATAGATTTGGATGGGGATGGTGGGATATACTTATTGTTCACCCCAGAAGAATACGCAAGAAAGGATAACAGCTTAAGAAGTGTGTGCAAAGCATGGATGCCCATAAAGGGTACACCTGCTTGGGATGAGGCTGTGGGCGAAGCTGAGCGCTACCGAAGGGAGAACGGAAAGAACGAGATAAGTAGTTTGTTACTTTAGATGTAACGAAAGGGGGGAATGTATGGGAGTGAGGGGCTCCCAGGCCCCCTCGCGCCTTACACTCCTCAGTATGGGACTTGGACCACCTGCCTCCAGTAGTGGGGTTGCCCCTTGCCCTTATGTAAAGTTGACCGCTACATAGATGGGACTACTGAGCAGGGCATGGGGCATCCATCTTTTGTGCCCCCTTTCGACTCCATCTTGGGTAAACAGGCCTCACTGCGATAGTACAGCAAGGCTCAGCTCCCCCTTCCACCGCAACAGCCAAGGACAGAGACACACACAAGGCGCGCAGGCAGCTGGCTGGCCCCCACCCTTGCACTCCCCCTGCGAAGGAAAGCTCTGCGCTCCCATTCTCACGCTGAAGCTGGAGAAAGTTGCAACAACCAATATGATACAGTTTTCTTCCTCTGAGATCACTGCTACCATGAGAACCAGCACGTGAACCAGGATGAGCTAAGCACTTTTTGCTCGTTCGTCCCCATAAACGTGCAAGCCACCCACCCCCATTTAGAGTGATTTATTGCCATCCTGACCCTGCGCTCCCTGTAAGGTATTTCTTTCAAGAGCCAGACCCTCGCCTGCGCTGCGAAACCCACCCAACACACCCACTACTAACCTTAAGCACTTTGCCACAATATATGTTTTTACTTATACTAATAGGTCTAAAGCTTAGGAGATATGTGAAACACAGCTTGACTCTTTTTACATGCACAATAAAGGTCAAGGCCTCCAATTAAAGCTACGAATGACCCAATTGTACTGACAATAAATACTATGTGATTTGTGTAGAAATATGAAAAGAAGTATAAAATGTTTAGATAATTTGTTATTTAATGTTTTTCGAATGCAACATATCAGTTTAGGTAGTGACCACAGTGACCGGACCCTGACCTGCGTGGGGCACAAGATATTTGACGTCCATCATCTCGTCAGCCACTCAGCCAATCAGAAGGAAGAGATGCCACCCACACCTACAGCACCACACCGCCTGGCTAATCGGGTCCATTTAGTATTTTTTGTTAGAGTTACTTTAATTGATATATATATATGGGTGATGATGTAAATGAGAGTGGGCATTTTCTTGGGGGTTATTTCCTAGCTGGAGAAATAAACCATCCTTTGAACTCTTGCAGCCGGTTCTCAGTGCCTCCTTCCCCGACAGGAGTTGTGTTGGTTATTTTATTTTCTCTTACACGTAGTAAGCCGGGGAAAGGCACCTACATTTTCATCCATTAAGCAGATGCATTAACCTTGAACATTCCATCCATTAAGCAGATGCATTAACCTTGAACATTCCATCCATTAGCAGAATGCATTAACCTGAACATTCTATTCATTAAGCTGCCCCAAGTGTATTCTTGGGAGTGGCTGCTAATGGATTGCCTTTGGGTGTGGCAGGCAGGCTGAACCTGGTGGGCGTGGCTTCAGAAGCTTAGCTATATAAGCTGCTCATCCTTAAGGCCAGTGCTTCACGTTATTCTGCACTTGCAAGCAGCGTAACACTCACCGTCGCCTGAGGTCAGACTTACCTTTGAAGATCCTGCTTCCTGGACATCCTGCTTCCTGCCAGCATACTTACCAACTGGGGGGAAGCTGTTCTTACCGGTACATCTCTTCGGCGAGCCAAGTATTCATCTTTACACTTTCCGGAACGCCGAAATCTTCATTGTTGGACAGCAGCACGACACGCTCCATTGTCGACAGCAGCGCCTGCAAGGAGAAACAGAAGACAAGGTTAGACATTGAAAAAACAGTCAGTTTAAGGTTGCGCTTCGCCAGACCTCGTGCTTTACCTTAAACCTTCGCTTACCTGCTGTCGAACATTGCGGAATCCTCCATTTCCCCTCCAGTCGTGTCTGACGTCTCACAGCTGCTTCTAGGCCACATTTCCATCCAAGGGAAGGAAACAGAAGAGAGATATTATTGCATGCATAATTAGGAGCAACATATAACAACATTAAACAGAACGACCAGCATCACAAGAGCTCAAGAAAGACTTACCAATCTTAAGGAGAAGCATAGTCGCAGCTGGACTGGACTAATCCTCATCAGGGATCAGTGAAGGAACTATATCCCATTTGACGCGCCCCTGCTAGAAGTAGCAGGACGGAGAGCTTATCTTACATAATTCACAGGTGAGCTTTATGGGCCGGCGTATGCTCACAGAAACCGTACTTCGGGGTGAAAGGTTCGAGAGGAACAACAATCATAGATTGGCGCACTCACACACTCTTATCTCCACGCAGGAGCAGTCTCACCATGTACTACCGCTCACAGCTTTTCTATAAGGGAGAGGCCTGAAGGGAGGTGATTCAAGTCCAGGGAGGGCTGCAACCGTGCCCCAACGCCTCCGCAGAGAGCAGGTGAGCGTAACAACAACACATTTGTTACACACATTGGATTCATTGATGATTGAGACACAAGACATCCTGCTTACAGTTCATGTCAAGAGCGTATATACATCCATCCCTCACAGTTTAGGTTTGGAAGCCAGTGAGTGGAGATTATTGAAGGAAAAGAAAGTAGGTGCACCCAAAAAACTTCTTATTTGCTTGCTTGATTTCATATCCCAAAACTCCTATATTAGGACAGACTATTATTTACAACACAGTGGCACTGCCATGAGGGCTATGATGGCACCAGCATATGCTAACACTTATATGTTAAAATTTGAGGAAGATCATATTATACACCACCCAGTATGTCATAAGTATCTACGGTACTGAGGTAGATATATTGGGGCTAATCCACAGAAACATTTTATAATGGCAAAACCCCCATTGGAAAACTCTGTTAATAAGGCTCTTTGGGCCTCATTATGAGTATGGCGGTAAGGCAACAACAGCACCGGTATCGCTACCAACACCGTTGTTACCGTATCACCATACTAGGAGTTCTGCTCAAGGGTGCCCTTGCAGCCACCAGGTTTTACCTGGTGGCTGTACCGCACCCACTAGCAGAACGTGATGGTAGCAACGGTACCATTAATAACGGTACCGTTGCTATCACCCTCCCCATTCCCATTGAGCCCTATAGGGCTCAATGGGAATGGGGAATAATTTTTACCGGCGCCCAGAAAAGGGCAACTACCAGGTCCGGCAAGGTCGTGATGACCCGGTAATTTCCCTTTTCTGGGTGCCGGATAAAAATCAATACCGACGGCACCCGTGCCTGTACTACAGGCACGGCTACCACCAACCTCGTAATGAGGCCCATTGTGTTTTTTTATTTGGAAGGACAACATGGTTCCACAACCAAAACCTCATCAACTACAAGTAACAATTAACCACAAACTAAACCACAAACCATGAAGAATCAATCCCAGGGACCAGGAAGCAAACCATTCCAAAGAAAACAACAGCTCAAAGAATGTCAATCTACAACTCAAAAACACCATGCTTCACCACAAGAAAGACAAAGAAGCTAGAATGGGAAACATAAATAAGAAGGAAACATCAGCCGCACAGGAATGTGCCTATCAGAAAGATTTCACAACTCCGAAAAACCTGGTGAAGACAATGCTGATCGGAGTAAGGACACAAATAAATAACAGAGCAAACATGGACTACATCTCTCACTACCTCCCCACACACAACACCTTTGCAAATGAAAATTGTGATGGCATCATGAAGTGAGACACAGACAACAAATTCAACTTTTTTTTTTCATAACAAGACTTTATTTGGTTTTACAAATAAGCAATACATAGATTATAACAGCAATCGCAGAAAAATGTTCAATAGGTGTGATAGGGTCTCTCGGTAAGGCTGCCGGGAGGGGGATCAGATCATCGTATTGGACATTATTGACCGGGGTTTGTCCTGTCTTTGGTCGTCAGCAGGGGTGCGGAGTTATGAGTAGTTAAGATGTATGGCTAAGGTTTAATAAAGCGGGCTGCTTTGGAGCCATCTGGTTAATGGGGGTCTCCTGGTGAGGGCCGGGAATTTGGCGGCGTAGTCCATAAATGGGTCCCATATGTTTAAGGCTCTTTTCCAGGAGCCTGTTCGGATCGCAGTGATTTTTTCGGCGACCACTATGTCCCAACATTTCGCCCACCAGAGTGCCACGGCCGGGCCCTCTTTATTTTTCCACACTCGGGCCATTGCTATTTTTGCAGCTAAAAGTAGATGTGTGCATAGCTTGGGGATTTGTCCCGATATAGGGAATGCTCCGTCACCTGTGCTGCCTAGAAGAATGATTCCGGGGTCCGATGGGATGGTGAGGCCAGAGATTTCCTTGATGTGCTTGATTACTTCCTTCCAGTATGTTTCCGCCTTCGGACATGTCCATACCATGTGGAATAGTGTGCCGGCGGTCTGACATCCATGCCAGCAGGTTCCGGGGATGTTTGGATTAGCCTTATTGATTTGAGCCGGAGTTGCTTAGTATCTGTAGCAGAGTTTGTAGCCCCCTTCTCTATTTGTAATGCATTGTGAGCTTTTGTGCAACCTGGACCAAACCTTTCCCCATTCTTCGGGTTCCATTTCTTTTCCTAGGTCCTTTTCCCATTCGAGCATGTATCGCTCCTTCTTCACAGGGTCTGATCTGTCTAGGAGTCGGTAAAGGGTCGAGATTCTGCCTTTGCATGAGGGTGTCGTTAAGGATAATTCCATTGCTGTTAATTCTCTGGAGCATATCTTCTTAGTTATTCTGTGGGACATCCAATGGCGGATTTGGGCGTAGTGGAATCTTTCGCATTCATTTATCCTGAATTTTTCTTTGCATCTTTCGAAGGTGATGGGTGCTCCTGCTTCCAGGAAATCGCCGTTCTTCTGTAGACCACCCTCCATCCATGCTTGGAAGCTGTGTGCTGAGAGGCCTGGGGAGAATTTGAGGTTATTCCAGATGGGGGTTAGGGGGCCTAGAGATCAGCGGATGTTCCATTTCCGGGCTGCTTCCTTCCAGCAGCGGGCTGTCGTTGTTGTTACCGATAAGGGTCCGCTGTTTGCTTGTGGCTTTATAGGTGGGAGGTGCGGGAGGGCTGATGGTACCACCGGGCACCAAGCTTCTTCGAGTTGTGTCCACTTCGGTTTGTCTGACTCTTGGGACCATGTGAAGACATGAGACAGTTGCGCTGCCAGGGTGTATCTGGCAAGATCCGGTACTCCCAGACCACCCTGTGGTATCCCCCTCATCATTATTCGTTTGGCAATTCGAGGATCCCCCCCCCCCATATAAATGCTTGAATCTGCTTCTGCAGGGCTGCCAGGGCAGGACCCGGTATTTGGATTGGGAGTGCTGTGCAGTTGTATAACCATCTAGGGATCAGGTTCATCTCGATGGCTGTGATCCTGCCAAACCAGGAGATTTCCTGGGGTTTCCATCTTTTTAGATCATCTTGCAGCTCCCTTATGAGTTGTGGGAAGTTGCTTGAGTACAAGCGTAATGGGTCATTGGGGATGTGAACTCCGAGATAGTCGATTGGGCCTTTTGACCATGGGATCGGCATTAGAGGGCTGAGATTCGCTTTTTCCTGCTTAGAGAGGTTGATCGCCAGGGCTGCAGATTTAGATAGGTTTACTCTGAACCCCGACAGGGACCCAAATTCCGAAATCTCCCCCCAGATGGCCCTCAGTGATGTTGTTAGGTTTGTTGCAGTTATTAGGACATCATCCGCGTATAGCACTATCTTATATTCATGGTCTCCTACGGCTAACCCACTGATATTACGATTTTGCCTAATTCTTGCCGCAAAGGGTTCCATAGATAGGGCAAAGATTAGGGGTGAGAGTGGGCAACCCTGCTTGGTACCTCTGGATATATGTATTTTGCTGTATCTTGTGCCATTGACTCGCAGTTGTGTGGTGGGAGACTGATAATTGGCCATGACCCATGTGATGAAGTTGGGGCCAAAACCCAAGTGTGCCAAGACTGCTCGGATGTACCCCCAGTCGACTAAATGAAAGGCTTTGTGTGCATCCAAAGATATGACGGCCATTCCAACCTTTAGTTTGTGTGCACTTTCAATGATGTCGATCGTCCTTCTGATGTTGTCCTGGGTGCTTCTCCTGGGTATGAATCCTGTTTGGTCTGCATCAATTAGGGTCGGTAAGCCTGGTCCCAGTCTGTTAGCCAGTACTTTGGCGAAGATCTTCCCATCGCAATTTAGGAGTGAGATCGGTCGGTAGGAGGCCGCTAGTTCGGGATCTTTGCCCGGTTTGTGTAAAAGTACTGTGAGCGATTCCGCCATTGATCCAGTTGTTGGTTTTGAGTTGAGGAAGGAGTTGAGTAGGGACTCCATCTGAGGGGCTAGGATCCTGGCGTATTTTTTATAGAAATTTGCGGAAAAACCATCAGGGCCTGGAGCGGCGGTTTTGAGGGATTTAATAGCTTCGGTAATTTCTTCAGTAGAGATGGGTAGTTCTAGGGATTTTAGCATGGATGGGTCTCGAGGGGGTATGGATCTTAGATATTCTGGTAGGTTGTCTAGTACAGTAGGGTTCCCTGACATGATTGATTTATGGTGATTTACTAGTTCTTCGATTCTTTCTGTTTCGGTGTAGAGCATTTTCCCATCTTCCTTTCTCAGTTTCAGAATGTTGTTTCGGCTGCGGATTTTTCTCAATTTTTGCGCTAATATCCTGTTTGCTTTATTCCCTTTGCTGTAATAAAATTGCTTTGTAAATGCTAAAGCTTTCACTGTGCGATCTGAGCAGTGGATTTCCAGCGCTGTTTTAGCCCTCCTTTGAGCTCTCTCCGTTTTTCTGGAGTTGTGTGATTTTAGTTCGACCTCCAGTTGCATTACCTTTTCTCCCAGCTTGGCAGCCATGATATTTGAGACTCTTCTCTGTTCTGCTCCGGCACTAATCAGCCTGCCTCTGACAACCGATTTCATGGCGTCCCAGATGATGTTGATGGGAGAGTGCTCTGTCGTGTTTTCATTAAAATAGTTGGAGATAGTTTTTTCTGTTTCCGTACAGATGCATTCATCAAGTAGTAATGAGTCGTTGAGTTTCCAATGCCTTTGGACTGGTTGTTTTTAACCTGAGATGGCTAGATTAGCGGATACTGGGGCATGATCCGATATCATACAATTGTGGATTTCCGCGTTGTTTAGGCATGGGAACAGGACACCAGACAGTAGAATGAGGTCTATTCTAGAGAAGCCTTTATGCACGCAGGAGTAGTGAGTGTAGTCCCTTAGGGTTCCGTTGAATAGTCTCCATGCATCAACGGATTCGGTTTCTCTTAGTAATTTGGCTATTGCCAGTGCTTGAGCGAAATCCGAATTCGTGGGTGGCAAGGTTTTATCTACTTGAGGGTCTGGCATGCAGTTGAAATCTCCACTCATGATTAGGTGTCCTTCACGGAAAGCTAGGATGGTAGGAATTAGGTTTGTGATGAAGTTGGCTTGAGATGAGTTGAGGCCGTAAACTGAGATGATGGTGGTAGGAAGTTCTTCAAACAGTCCTTTCAGAAGGAGGAAGCGGCCTTCCGGGTCTCTTTTTATGGTAATTTCTGATAGTGGCACTCTGTCACTTAGTAGAATTGCTACTCCTCTTTTATTCTTTCCAGATGAGGCGAAGTACGCTCTGTGTTTATACCTATTGAATCTCACTCGTATTTCGTCTTCTTGCAGTAAGTGGGTTTCTTGGAGAAGTACAATGTCCCCTGATAATTGGCCCAATCTGTGTTCCACTGACTTGCGCTTTCGTGGCGAGTTTAGGCCCTGGACGTTCCATGTGAGTATCACTATATTATTTGTGCTGACCATTCGTGTCCATTTAAGCGTTAGATGTGTCGATGTCCGTGTCCCCATTCCAGGGCCGAGAGTTTGTTAGAAGAGATCGCTTGCTGTGTTGATCTGTTGAGAACTGGGTTGCTGATATAATATGCTGCGGATTTAACTGTGAGGCCAGAACCCGTGGGGTTCGGTGTGTCCATCTCTGTACTGATTGCCTAGTAAAGTTATTTCCCCCCTCATTCCCCCCTCCCAACTTGAACTAGAAGTAGAACCATTGTCCTGCTGCCACTAGGGAACTGGTGGCACCAAGGCGTCTAGCGTTGGCCAACTGGGCCACTGATCTGATGAGTGTTGGAGCTCATCCTTGCTCCCGCACTGTTGGAATAAGTGAGAATAAACGTTTCTGCGGACTTCTTTCCTTAGTTTCACGTACTTGAGTCGTTGTGAGCCACGAGTTGTGCCTTGTCTGCAGACCGGCTGCGTGAGCCGGATGACATCCCGAAATTGGAGAACCGGGGTGTAGCTGATTTATTGCTAAGTTAGTCAGCCCGGGAATTTGTCTTTCTTAGGGGGACCCCGCAGTCTGCGTCGCCTTCCTGCTTTTGACCATGCTCCTGAGGGATGCTTTTCACGAGGGGGCTGGGTAGGTTCTTCTGGTTCCGATTCCCCGTCGGATTTTCTGAGGCCCATAAGTTTGTCCGCCTCTTTTAGTGTGTGAATTTGTCTCAGGGCACCTTCCCACTTGAATTTGACTGAGGTTGGGAAGCCTCATTGATACGGGATCTTCTTTTCTCGTAACCATTCCGTTAGAGGTCGCATGTTTTTTCGCTTTTGAAGGGTAGTGGCGGCAAGGTCTTGATAAAGAGAGATTTTGGATCCTTGGAAGGTAACCTGCTGCATTTGTCTCGCCTCGCGCATAATTTCCTCCTTTAGTTGAAAGAAATGGATTCTGACTAGGACGTCCGGGGGGAATGACGACTCCCGTCTCAGGGATGTTCTGTGTACTCTGTCCATCTCCAAGGGCTTGTCCTCTGGGAGTGTGATTATGAATCTGAGTAGTTGTGAGACGTAATCTCGCAGTTCTGCGTCTGGAATGGAGGATGGGATCCCTCGCAGGTGGATGTTATTTCTCCGAGAGCGATTTTCGGCGTCCTCCTGTTTTGCCTCTAGGAGGTTGCATCTTGATTCTAAGGCTGCGATCCTCTCCCTGTCCTGTTCAACTTCAAATCTTTGGTCGCATGTTTCGGTTTCAAGCTCGGCAGTGTGGGGTTCTACTTCTTCTACTCGCCCATCCAGTGAATTGATTTTCTTTATGACCTCCTCTGTGCTTTTTTGAATCTCTTTGGTCAGAGCGGACAGCAGGTCTTGCAGGTCGGCTTTGGTGACTGCTTGGGATGGGCAGTGGGCTGGTGCCAACGGTGTGGCCGTGGGATTGTTGGCTGAGTCTTCAGGCAGGTCCCCCCTTCCTAGACCTCTCAGTAGTGGTGTTCGCCAGTAAGGCGACAATGTCAGCCTGTCTGGAAGCTTTGCCGCTTTTTGACATTTTCGGTGCAAGTCTCTGTGGCTGGACTTACTTTGTGGGAAATTTGCCACTATCCCTAGGGGGAAAGTTCCGGAGTCTACTTTAGATATCCGCCCCGTTTGATGTGGTACAGGAAGCACTAGTGTTACTGGGGGGATGTGGCATCTATGCAGTTGCCATTGGTAATTTGCGGAGGGCCTCGGCGGGCTGGGAGAAGATCCTTGTGGTAGTGAGGCAATGCGGAGTAATGTCAGAGGGGGGAAGGCTTGGGGATATGACCGGAGCCCAGAGGAGTGTGCCCGCAATGGTTGGTGCTGCTTCGAGTCAGTCCGGAGACCAATACGGACTAACCAACGTTTGAATTATGCGGGAGTCCCCCCACCTTTCCCCGCTCCTCACCTCGGCGATGTTGCTGCAGGTTCAATGCGTGTTTTCCCCGGAGACACGGGGGCTCCGTTATTCTCTGCGAGCCCTCAGGATCTCCTGCTCTGTTTCTACCGGTCCGCGGGTTAGGGTTGGGTGTGCTGGTGGAAGTACTCCGAGCTCTGGGACCCGCTGGGCTGTGGATCCGACTGGATGCCGGATGCAGCTACAAATCGGTGCTGCAACAGCGCGGCATCAGGCTCCTTTTTCAGGGATTGTTTTGGTCGGGCAGAAGGGTTCCTAGATCCTGCTGTTGGAGCGGCCGCCAGGGGCGAGCGACCGACAGCTCCAAACCAGGTCCCCCGGAACGCGTTACTCCCAGCCTCCGTCAGGCCGCTTTCAGGGGGGGCAGCGTGCAATTAGTACTATTGGCAGGGTGTGGGCGAGGAGGTGCACCTGCCGCGGGCTCCGTCAGAGGAGGCGTAATTCCGTGTTGGTACGCCAAGGGTGCTGTGCAGGATTCCAGGACATGCTCAGGCAGTCGATCGGGCTTGACTCTGTACTCGGCTCTTGTCGTAGTGTTCGGGATTCAGTGCGGGGCGGAGAGCTGGAGGTGCTAGGCGGCTTCGGTTGTTTTGGCACGCCTGCCCTTCCCCCTCTGCTGATGATCCATGTCTGCCATCTTGCTTACGAGCAGGGCCCCGTGAAGAGGAATCTGCCGAAACTTTGTCAATCTGCTATGGAACGGGGCCCGATTCGGCAGACAGCTGCAGCATGAATTAATCCGGTATTCATTCTATTTTCTCGCCATACCGAGGTCTCAGAGCGGCGGTGTCAGTAATGGCTCGATGGGCCAGCAGGAGCTCCTACAAAGCCATTCCACTCGCGGCGGCTTTAAGCCACGCCCTCAAATTCAACTTTTTAAGTAGATTTTTTATTTTCTTAAATGTCGGGATGGAGTGAGGCCTAACTTGCCCTATGCTAAAGTGGGATTTCCCTACCTAAAGAAAACTAAGGATAGTCTGTGTCAGTAAATTCAACTTAAAAGCCTATCTGTGTTCAAAACTTATATATGCTCTCACAACTAACCATATATAATGTACAAGGATATCAGCTTCAAAAGAAATAGTGATCAAAACAAAGTTCTGAGCTTCTTCCAGCTGATGGTTTAAGTTCAGCTTCCCTTCGCCAAGTTCAGAGCGATTCCAGAAAGGCCTTAGGATTCCCTGCCCCAAGATTTCAACACAGTTCACAATATTCCGGAGTTCTCTTCCTCAATAGGTCAGTTCTTCCAGGTTTCAAATTAACCATCAGTTTAAGTCTCATGACTTTCAAAATAATTCCAGTTCAACTCCTTAACCATTCAGACTTTTCAATAATTTACAAAGGTTCCTCTTCTTCTCTCTGTATTTCTCATGCACAAGTATCAGTAGCAGAATTCAAGCTTCTTCACATTCGCTTTTCCTTAGCTTTTTTCAAATAGTGTTCACTAGGTCTAGGCTCAGTTGTCGGACCACCCGGTCCACCCATCACAGGTCATGCAACCATTAACCCATGGCCCTTTGTTATTTTTCTGTATTCTTCAGATACATCAATCAACACTGATTTCAGATACTCCTTGGCATTCTTTTGGCTTTGCCACAATGTTTATTTCACATCACTCATTCTGCAGTGTTCACCTTTTTACACCACCTTGCTTTCACTTTCTTCATAAGTGTTTTTCACTTGCTTCGATCTTGTGCTATGTTCACAAAGGCTAATCACACCTTTCAGTTAGTTCAATATTCAACAATGCTTGCAGCATTCACAAAACGCACTTATAATACTTTGCATCTTTCTTCGACATTCAATAATGCTTGTTGCGTTCTCAGGAATACTTGTAACCCTTTTCAGCTTTATCCAATATTCAGTAATGCTCATAGCACTCTTAAAAGTACTTATGCCAATTAGCAGCTTGTTCGGCATTCAACAACATTGGATTTAATCTTCCATAGCAATTGTAATCATTCTTAGTTCGTTCACTATGGTGATATGCCTCCCTCCCGCCCAGGAGCACCCAGGTATGAGTGTTCCCTTTGCTTACACTCACTGATCTGTTATCGCTGCTCCTGGCCTCCCGATTCGGCTTCTCTGCTTCTATCAGCTCTGCCTGTACCTCGGATGAGCTTCTGCGAACGGTGCTCGCTGTCCTTGGATTTAGCTATGTCAGAGGCCCGCTCTTCTCTAGCAGAGGCTACTAGTGGTCTGTGGCAGTTGAGAACATTCAGTGTCTTACAGCTCCTAGTGTGGACACCAGTAAGAGGGGATAGCAGGCCTCTTGACCTTTACATGCCCTTCGCCGGCCCCAGCATCCCTTCTGCACTCCTGCTCAACTCGGCTTTGCTCTAGCCAGTTCCTCTTCCACCCGCTTTGCCTCTGAACGCCACATGCTCTCTGGGATGGCTCACTCCCTGCCGGTTCTCTCCAGGACAGTTCTCTCCCGGATGGTTCTCTCCAGGACAGTTCTCTGTTGCTACTGGGCGGTAACTCATTTTATATACCTGGGCCCTTTTAAGTGGTGTCAGGTGTAAATCTTTCATTCTAGTTGCTTGACCATAATTAAGCCAATTAGTTGGACATGCCTGACTTTTACAACAGTACTCCTCCACAACCCTCTTCCTCGTCTCAGTACCGGAGTGGTGTGAAGGAATGGAAGTGTGCATTACTCCCAGTTACTTCTTCCTTGTCCCAGTCTTAAAGGAACATGTCTGTGAGACATTTTGGGTGGCAGAAAGGGCCAAAGACTGATAATAGCCTATAAACGCAGGGGCAGTATAGGGTTTCTTTTTTCAAGAGAAAGGGGGATACCATGTCTTACAGAGGACATCCTCTCCCCAATCCCCAAGATCCCTCCACGCAGATGATCCTCCCTCGCATATTCACCCCTAGGTTCGGGATCCAAGATCAATGTCCCTTGCCGGGCCACCTGAGAGGAGGATCCAGGGGGAGTAGAAGTGAGAATGCCCTCAGGTTCCTCCCAAAATCGACAATCAGCAACAAACACACATGCAAGAAGCAAAATAAATAAGCAGATGCATTAACCTTCAACATTCCATCCATTAGCAGAATGCATTAACCTGAACATTCTATTCATTAAGCAGCCCAAGTGTATTCTTGGGAGTGGCTGCTAATGGATTGCCTTCGGGTGTGGCAGGCAGGCTGAACCTGGTGGGCGTGGCTTCAGAAGCTTAGCTATATTAGCTGCTCATCCTTAAGGCCAGTGCTTGGCGTTATTCTGCACTTGCAAGCAGCGTAACGCTCACCGTCGCCTCAGGTCAGATTTACCTTTGAAGATCCTGCTTCCTGGACATCCTGATTCCTGCCAGCATACTTACCAACTGGGGGAAGCTGTTCTTACCGGTACATCTCTTTGGTTTCAGGGAGGGAGGCACAGACGTGCTCTTTCTTACAGAAACTTGGTCATCTGACAACTACAAATCCACCACGCACGAAGCTATACCAGACAACTTAATTTGAATACATGCCAAGATTGAAATCCAAAGAGGAGGCAGAATCACAATGGTAGACAAAGAGCACCTTAAACCCGCACCACTCCCCTCAACCGACATCAAAGACTGTGAATCCCTCCTCATCAAGATCAAACTCAATGACCAAGCCAACGTAGTGTTCCTCCTGATCTACTAACTTTCGCCCTACAAGCCGAACTTCGCGACAAAGCTAGCCGATTCCATCGCCATTCTATCAACCTATCACGACAACCTAGTTATACTGGGAGACTTCAACATCTGGTTTGAAAATGAAACCTCAATGAACTCCCTCTGTGCACTCTTGGAAACACTACACTTCAAGAAAATCGTTAATGGATCCAGCTACAATGTCCGACACACCTTGGCCGCAATCTTCTGCAGAGAAGGACTATGCACATCCGTGACACCTTCACTGATGGTATGGAGCGACCACTACCTGATAACATTCTAAATCAAACTCCAAACCCGCTTATAGCCAGGAAGAAAATACTGCACAATACCAAGAAAAGAAACTGTAAGAACTGAGACCTGGAGTCCCTAGCAAGCTGCTAGAATGATCCCAACCTAACACTACAAAGCTAACTGTAACAAACCCAGACGTAGTAGAAAACACTCTCAGCATCTGGATTACCAAGTCCCTAGACCGCCTGGCACTAACAAACCATTCAAAGCCACTACAAATAAACTCACGTCAAAAAGGTTCACAGTGGAGCTAAAAGAACTAAAGAAAAACAACTGTAAAATGGAAAAAATATGGAGAGAACAGTACAACCAACAGAACAAACTAAAATACCAAAGACAACTCAGACTATACAAATAAGTACTCAAAGCAAAGAAAAAATACTATGCTACAAGAATCGAATCTGCAACCAACCCAAAGAAGAACTCTTCAGAATCATCAAATAGATATAAAATCCCTCATGCTGCAAGAAAGCTGCCATACCGACACAAGCACTATGTGACAGCATCACCAACCACTTAAGATCAAAAATAGAAACTATCTAGCAGACCAGAGTTTAGCATTTGGTTGGAGTTAATGTTGTCGGGACTCCCTCTCTCCTGCGCACCTCCTCTTTGCTTGTTTCTGAGTCTGCCAGCAGCCTAGATCCTGGTTTGTCAGGGGACCAACTCCGAGGTTCCCAATTACTTTAGACGAATTATGGGGATGACAAAACCTTGGATCAGTGGGGCGCTGGTTGGATATGTTAGTCCAAAGATCACTGTTGTGTGAATAAATTAATTATATGGTCCAGTCAAGTCTTTGTCATTAGTTTGGTTATTTATTTCTTGGTTTAATTAGCACCAAAGAAAACATCATAGTAGAAATGAATGACACATTTTGACATGGTGAATCGCTACACAGCCGACGCGCGTTTCGACCTAAGTCTTTTTCAAGGCTGTGATTTGTGAGTTGATTATATGGTGATGTGATGCACACAGTGAGGTGACATTGTGAGGTCCAATGTTTTTGTTGACATTTATATTCCATCCAATATGCATACATTAATAGACAGTTAAAGTCATAGTCATGGAAAATGAAGACACATAGCAAGGATTGGTAGTGAGCAAATCAGTGATCGTGAGTGGTGGTGACAAAGTGGGTCAAGGAGCAGAGAAATAATATGCCAATAGTAAATTGCATTTGAGTATAATAAATGACAGTTGTTAGAATTTGAGGCATTGTAGTAGATGATGTACCAAGGGAGAGGAAAGAGAAACAGATAATAGTTGAGTAGGAGGGCCCAAAGAGTTGGTATGGTAACAAAAGGGAAAGGGTCTGCAAGTCTTACCCAATTGAGTTAGGGGTTGGGCTCCGAGGTGTTGTAGACTGGTCCTCCCAGGTAAGGGCGCCAGGGGGGCTGATTAGCTGTGTATCTGAAAGGTAGATAGAGAAGGTTCTAGACATGGAAGTAACCTATGGGTGACTGACAGCCAAGCGATTTATATAGTGTGCCCGTGTTGGGTCTATAAATGAGTTGGCGAAAATGATGCAAGAATTGGTAAGTAATGGTTGGGTGGGGTGGAGGAATTGGTTGTGAAAATAAACCCAAGTGGTGTGGGGGTGGTAGATAGAGAGTGGTGAGGTCGGGTGACCTAGGAGTGGGAGGATAGTGAGCCACCCAGGCGTTTAAGGGGGGGTCCCAATTGGGCCTGGCCGGTTCCAGCGGGGGAGCGTGGTGACAGCGGGTGAGCTGGTAAGGGCGTGTAGCCAAGGTGCTGAGGTGGGTCGGGATCAGCGCGTGTTAGAGTCCTGGAGCACTCAAGAGAAGTCATCTCCTGAGTAAAGAGACTGGCATGCTTAGATTATGGAGATTAGACGGTGCACAGAGGGAATTAAGGCGAGGGGACATTGCCCGGCATGTGCCTGTAATTAGAGCACTGGAGGGAAGGCGCAGGTTAGTGAGAACAGGCATGTTGGGAGTTGCGTGCACGGAGAGTTGGGTAGATAACTCATGGCGAGCGCGTCAAGGCGCAGGGCAGGGGGAATTGAACGGGAGAAATTGCCCGGCATTGCGATGTGAGTTGGATTGCAGCAAGGTGCAGCTGCGGTTCATCAGGGTTTCCCGTGATTAATTGATAAAGAAAAAACCTGCCGTGAAGTCACCCCGTGTTCGTACCGGGTGCTGGCAGTCCTGAATGTGGCCGATGGGACGTGCTGCTAGGGGGCGTCTGTTAAGAAGCTTACCGTTAGCCGGGTTTGGTGAGTGGTCCTGCGCGAGTGATCTCAGGGGAGCTGTGCGTCGGAGAAGGCACGGCTTCCTGGAAATATAGACCCATCGGATTGGGTGATTGTACGAGCAATTTGATTGGTCTCGCTGAACCAACCCGCGGGTTGGGTGTTAACAGGGGTGGCGTCACGGCGGTGGAACCGTTCTATACCAATGGTATGAGACCAGAACGATCTAGCTGATATAGACGAACTAATCAATTGTAATTGGGTGACAATTGATGTATATTAACAACTATATTTAGCGGCGCGGTGGGTACCGACATCAAGGTGGAAATGTCCCTGATAATGGTCGGGGTTCGACTATAGAGGTGCAGTCAATTTAGGGGGGTTGGGCGAGGGGATGTCTGATAAACCCCTTGGCTGTGGGCAAGGTGGGTAGGGTATGATGACCCATGGAAGGGGTGGAGACCCTGGTGATTAAGGGGCAAAGTTGTCAGATGGTATGAAAGATGACAGGTGTTATTCACTTGGACGTGTCGCTGATAATTGTCGGGGTTTGACTACAGGGGTACAGTCAATTTGGGGGGGTTTGGGCGAGGGGATGTCAGATATGCCCCTTGGCTGTAGGTAGGGTAGAATGACTCATGGAAGGGATAGAGACCCTGGTTATTCGGGGGCAAAGTTGCCAGATGGTGTAGAGGATGACAGGTGTGTAGGGGGTTGATTTTGGAGTTAGATAGGGACCGGGAGGTCTGTAATTTGTGTCAGTTGGCACACTTGGTGTGAGATTACATTAGTGACACATTAGGGTTGGCAGCTAATCTCTCAAATTCATCTATGGATTATTACAAGAAAACATGGAAATCATAGTCACTGTTTAATCCAAATGTGACAGCGCCGTATTTGCATATGAGTCTTGCTTCTTTCTGGCGTAGTTGGAGTTCTCTGACTCCACCTCTTATGTCGGTTGATATTTCCTCCAATCCCACGAAGGTGATGTCTTCCTTGTTGTCCCACTGGTGTTCTTCCTGCCAGTGTAAGGCAAGTGGGTATCTTGTATCCTGTGAATGTAGAGAGTTAAGTTGCTCCCTAATCCTTGTTCTGAGTTCCCTTTTGGTACTCCCAATATATTTGCGATTACATACAAAGTTGATAGCATAAACCACATATTTGGATTTGCAGTTGATATATTGTTTGATTGTATGGGTGTCGCTGGTACTGAAAGTCAAAGTCTTGGTGGTTGTTGTGAATTTGCACATGGAGCAGCTCCCACATTTGTAGAAGCCCACTGGTTTGTTGCTGGTGAGCCAGTTGTCATTGGTTTTCGGAATGGGTGCCATGAATGATGGACTAAGGATGTTTTTGAGTGTCCTGGCCTTCGTGTAGGTTAGGGTGGGTTTGTCTGGTAGCCATGGTTTGATGTCTTCATCTATTGATAAGATATGCCAATGTCTTTTCAGAATCTTCTGTACTTGGTGGCTATCACTACAAAACTGAGTGATGTATCGTATTGGACTGTCATTTGTTAGCTGTTTGCTGGTGTCTACTTTTGGAGTCAAGAGCGAGCTTTGTTCTCTACTGTTAGCCATAGTTAAGGTTGCTTGGATTGATTGCTCAGGGTATCCTCTCTCATAGAAGTGTCTGCTGAGTGTTGCACATTCTTTTCCATATGCTGGCGGGGTACTGCAATTCCTTTTTGCCCTGAGGAATTTCGCCTTTGGGGATATTATTGATTACAGATTTTTTGTGGCAGCTAGAAGCGTGCAAGACTGAGTTAACGTCTGTCGGTTTCCTATAAGTTGAAGTTATTAGCTCTGTGCCAACTGGTCTGATGGTGACATCTAGGAAGTCAATGCTCGTCTTGCTTGAGGTCCCTCTATGAGTTTGATGCCAAAGTTGTTTTCATTCAAGTAACGTTTGAATGCCTCGAGTTCAGCATCCGTTACACACCAGATCATCAGGATGTCGTCAATGTATCGCTTCCAAGTGTGGATTAGTTTGTTGAAATCCTGGTTGGTAAAGGCGTGTACTTGTTCATAGTGGTGCATAAATATGTTTGCCATGGATGGTGCATATGTAGCACCCATGGCTTTGCCTTTCGTTTGCCTGTAGTACTGCTGGTCAAATAGGAAGATAGTATTGGTCAGTGAGAATTCAAGAAATTCTTTAGTAAGTTCCAGGTGTGACCAAAAAGAGGCTGATGCTTTTGTGAAGGCAAAATCAATGGCTTTTAGGGCTAATCCGTGGTCTATGGTCGTGTAGAGGGCTTTAACATCCAATGTTACAAGGGTGTAGTCATTATTCCACACTATATCCTGCAATACTAGCAGGGTGTGCATTGTGTCACATAGAAAGGTTGGTAGCTTTGTTACCTCAGGTGCCAGGACGTTGTTGATGTATTTGTTTAATGGTTCCGTCACCCATCCTATCCCACTCAGTATAGGGCGTCCTTCCGGTATGGAGTCAAATTTCTTGTGAATCTTAGGCAAGTAATAGATTGTTGACATCCTAGGGTGTGGTAGGTGTAGGTATTTCATTTCGTCATCTGACAGGAGTCCACGTTTATGCCATTTGGTCAGCAGTTTGTTGGCTTCCGTTAGGATTTAATTAGTTGGGTTCTTACTTATAGTATCATAGCAACCTGGTGTAGTCAAATAGGTGAGGGCCATTTTTACGTAGTCGGATCTGTCCATTATGACCACATTGCCCCCCTTGTCCGCTTCTTTGATTATGATTTGGTGGTTGTCTTGTAATCTCTTGAGTGCGAGTCGTTCTCGGCTGGTGATGTTATCTTCTCCTCTCCAATGGTTCATTCTCATACGGTCCTGTAGAGCTTGGAGGTCTCTTGTGACCGCCAGACTGAACATTTCTATTGCATTATCCCCTTGTAGATTGGGAGTGAATTTGGACTTAAGTTTCATTTCTGGTATTTTCAAATTGCTTTCCTCAATATTGAGCTCTTGCATGGTCTGGTGCATGGTCTGCATTTCCATGTTAGGTGAGTGTTCCAAGGTTGTCAAGAGGTGGGTACATTCCAGATGTTCCATATCTAAGGTACTCAGTGGTACAGATACAGTTTTGGGTGGTTTCCACTTGACTTGTTTTGAAAAGAATTTCTTTAGTTTGAGTTTCCTGGTGTATTTAAATAGATCGATTTGGGCATTCACATAGTTAGTATGCTTGGCCGGAGCAAATGAGAGACCTTTATTGAGGATTTCTGAATCGTGCTCTGAGAGGATGTGTTTGGAGAGATTTGTCACTAAGTGTGTTATCTTGGTGTTCGTTGTTGTAGCTGTGTCTTGGATCTTGTTAGTCTGATAGTACTTTCTTGTTCTTTTGGCCGTTTCTTGGTCCCCGCTCTCTTGCCTCTCTTGGTTCTAATCTTGGTGGTATATTTCCCCAGGTAGGGTCTAAAAAATTGACTTGTTTGTTGTTTCGTTGTTGTTGTTGCTGTGGAGCTCGGGTTCCTTTCCTGTAGCGTTGGATCTCGTCGAGAAAGTTATAGCCAATGCTTCTAATGTGTTCATGTTGTCTAGACAATCTTGATGAAGCCCCTCCCTTTTCTGTATGGGGAGCTGTCCCTTCAGTTTCTGCTCCTGGTGTGTCAGTTGCCTGATCCAAGTCTTCATTCTCTTCCATCTCTTTTTCTGGTTCACTTTCTGCATCTGATGTTGCCGGAGAGCTGGCTGGGGAACTTTCTTTGGAGTTGTTTCCTTGTATATTGTCAACTTTTGGTTGAAAGGTGAAAACTCTATTGTCTTGGTAATCCCTTTAATCTCTTGCGAATTTTCTGCATTTCCTTATTTTGACTTCGTCTTGGTGGTTTCGCAATATTTCGTACATGGTTTTGTAATTTTTTTCCTTAGTTGCTGTGGGAGAGTTGTTGGATTCAATGTCATTTTTTAGTTGATCTATCTGTAGTACCAATCTCCCATGTGCTCTGTCAGCATGTTCTAGGAGTAGTTCCATCATTATTTTGGAACCCATGATGAGGTTTTCTTCCCATTTGGCCGCCAAGTCGGCGTCCTCTGGGTCAGTAAAGTCTGGAAAAATGATGATTCTTAAGCCCCTTGGGATTTTCTCTTGTTCCAGATAAGTTTGGAGGGTAAATCTCTCCCAGAATTTATTGATTTCCTTGGTACAAAGTCTTTCTAATTTTACAAATTGTTGCCTAAGGTAATCCAGCGCCCTTGGAGTGGGTGGGAATGCATGTACTGTGGATCCTTTTGCTGAGAAGAGATTCTTGGTGTCAGTTTTCCTTGATTCTAGGTAATCGGCCATGATGGCTCTGGTGCTGCGGGGATCAGGTCCCTGGGTTAGAGTTTAGCATTTGGTTGGAGTTAATGTTGTAGGGACTCCCTCTCTCCTGCGCCTCTCCTCTTTGCTTGTTTCTGAGTCTGCCAGCAGCCTAGATCCTGGTTTGTCAGGGGGCCAACTCCGAGGTTCCCAATTACTTTAGACGAATTGTGGGGATGACAAAACCTTGGATCAGTGGGGCGCTGGTTGGATATGTTAGTCCAAAGATCACTGTTGTGTGAATAAATTAATTATATGGTCCAGTCAAGTCTTTGGGCCTCATTACACGGACGGCGGTAAGGGTTAACGGTAAAAATCCAACCCGCAAAGGGATCTTGGAGTAAATTACGGCACCGTAATTTACGGTGCCGTAATTTACTCCTTCCCCATTCCCATTGAGCCCTATGGGGGCAGGAATGGGGATGGGGAACCGGTATGGTGAATGGGGAATTACCGGTCCCTCCAACCTTGGAATGGACCGGTAATTACTCCATTCACCATGCCGGATTTCCATGGAGTAAATAGCTCCATGGTTGCTTACCATGGTGCTCTTTACTCCATGGATAGCTCCAGCCTCGGAATGAGGCCCAATGTGTCTTCATTTTCCATGACTATGGCCCTCATTCCGAGTTAGGACTACACCATGGAGTAAATAGCTCCATGGTTGGCAACCATGGAGCTATTTACTCCATGGAATACCGGCATTGTGAATGGAGTAATTTCCGGTCCATTCCAAGGTTGGATGGACCGGTAATTCCCCATTCACCATAGCCCTTCCCCATCCCCATTTCTGCCCTCATAGGGCTCAATGGGAATGGGGAAGGAGGTAATTACGGCACCGTAAATTACGGTGCCGTAATTTACCCCAAGATCACTTTGCGGGTCCCGTAATTTACTCCTGCTAAAAGCAGGAGGTAAAGAGGGACCCGCAAAGGGAACTTGGAATACGGAGGTAAGGGATTACCACCATCGGTGCCCTTACAGGCGCCGGTAATCCCTTACCTCCAACCTCGGAATGACCCCCTATGACTGTAACTGTCTATTAATGTATGCATATTGGATGGAATATAAATGTCAACAAAAACATTGGACTTCACAATGTCACCTCACCGTGTGCATCACATCACCATATAACCAACTCACAAATCACAGCCTTGAAAAAGACTTAGGTCGAAACGCGCGTCGGCTGTGTAGCATTCACCATGTCAAAATTTGTCATTCATTTCTACTATGATGTTTTCTTTGGTGCTAATTAAACGAAGAAATAAATAACCAAACTAATGACAAAGACTTGACTGGACCATATAATTAATTTATTCACACAACAGTGATCTTTGGACTAACATATCCAACCAGCGCCCCACTGATCCAAGGTTTTGTCATCTCCACAATTTATCTAGCAGACCATCAACACAAACTGCGCTTATACAACCATAATCTTTGAACCATAGACAGCGGGACGAAACACTGACTACAGCAAGACACCAACCTTGAAGGATATCCAAGTCACGCTTGCCCCCAGACATCTTCAAAGAAATCGTCAACCACAAAACCCCAGGGACATACCTCTGGAACCTAATGAACCTATCACTTAAAACAGGAATCGTACCAACCTCCGTCAAATTGGCATACATCAAGCAGCCACTGGCAAAAAATAAATTAGAAAGTGCAGACGACCCAAACAATTACAGACCATATTTCAAATTTCCCTACCCAGCGAAGATCTTGGAGAACCATGTACACAAGATCCTACTTAAATACGTTGAAGTAAATGGAATACTTGACCACTTGCAAGTTGGCTTCAGACCAATGAGAGGTTCAGAATCTGCACTCCTATCAATATCGGACTACCTGAAAGTAAATGCAGACTATGGCACCTAGACTGCCCTCATACTAATGGACATATTTGCGGCATTCAACACAATTAGCCAGGCAACATTAATAAAAAACTGTGGAATGTGGCATACAGGAAACTGCACTAAAGTGGCTTACTTCATTCCTTACAAATCGAACCGAAAGAACCTACTTACCACCTTTGACCTCAAACACCAAAAACATCTCTTGCAGAGTTAACACAGGGATCCAGCCTCTCCCCTCTGCTCTTCAACAACTACAGGTCCACCCTGAGGAAAATCATTCAAACTCATGGACTAACCACCTACAACTATGCAGATGACACACAACTGATTGTGAAGATGATCACGACCCAGGAACCAAACAACAGCCTTCAACAACTGTCTCACAGAAATCTACAACTCGATGACAATGAACAACCTCAAACTAAACCTGGCCAAAATGGAAATAATGATTTCACCCACAGAAAGCAATGCAACCAACCCACAACTGTACTGGCCCACAGACTTGGGAACACAACCGTAGACTTCCAACGTAGTAAATAACCTAGGAATACTCATGGACAACAGACTATTCCTGGAACCACAGGTCAACACAATAACCAATCAATCAAATAACCTTATTTAGCGTAAATGGTTTCAAAGTCAGAGACATAAAAAGCACAACAACAAAAAATATTAAAACAAAACCATCAAAATTAATTACAGTTCAATACGTGTACACAGGTTATAGTGCAAATTGCATAATAAGAAAGAGAACAAATGAGATCTCTTGTTGGTGTCCAGTAGGGAGAATATAATCACAGTCATGCTACCTCTTAGTAATCAATCAATCAATAACTTTTATTCAGCATAAAACCTTTAAGTACACAAATTCATACAAAGTTAAAATATTGTCAATGCCGAAAAATCAAATCACCAGAAAAAAACCTCAAATAGAAACACTCGGATAATACTTTCTACAATAAACAATTGATTTAAAAACATAAAACGTATAAATAATAATTGTGAAATAACATTACAATTGATTCATTTTATATTCTACATACACTGTAAGAACAGTCTTGCATCATAATACCCAACATAAACATTAATAAATAGGTGATATCGGGTACACATTTTGTGGTTTAAAGAGCACACCAATAATTGCGAGAGGAGAGCCACGCTCGCAGCCCATCAGAGAATGGGCTGCTATATGTCAGCACTCCTGGTCCTACAAAAGGATGCTGTGTCTGTACGGAAATATCATTAGATGCATTATTTAGGGAGGGGGTATTTTTTTGAAACCTCAGCTATCGCAGCTATGCTCTGTGTGTGTATCTTGCAGTAGCAAAAATAAGGTGATGCTCCAGAGACTGCTTTAAAAATGTCACCTATGTGTCGGATACCGACTTCGCCCAGAACAGGCTTCAAGTAGGAGCGTCGCAATTTTAGAGTCATGGGGCAGATTAGCAAGTAGTGCATCATGGTTTGCTAGCTGCCCCACACATGGGCCATGCCCCAGAGCAGGTACCAGACCATGACTTGGTGAAAGATGCTATTTGCAATATCCCCATCCTAAAACGTATGCACGTTCAAATGACAGGGGTATTATTTTTTTTTAAAACGTTATTTTTGGTATTTCAAACAACTACAAACAAGACAGCCACCCAGGCGGGTGTGCCAACAATTGCGCCTTGGAGTCCCTCAACTCGTCTCCCCCCCACCAGTAACATGTAAAGGATATTTTCTCTTTGTTGAGTCTCTTTGTTCAAATCTTGTCGTCTGTAAGTTAGTTGACGTGAGCACCACTTTGGGTGGATTGCTGAGCCCGGTCTGGTGACGCAGAGTCATCGGGGATGGCAAGTAAATAAGCAACATATGGTCCCCAAATGTCTGGAAGGCGTGCATGCAGGGGTAATGTCTTAATAAAATCTGTTTCCACGTCTTGACAGTAAAGTACATCCTTCAGCCAGTTTGCCAAGGTGGGAGCTGGTCCTCGACCCTACGACATAGCGACTCTCCTGCGTGCTAGTACCAATAGAACGCCCAACAGTTCCTCACTGGAGGCGTTAAGTGTCTCATCATCCGGAGTAATGCCACTGTGGCGATGAGCGACGGGTCCTCTCCGATTATTGCAGCTGTAGTCTGACAAACTTGGGTCCAGAATTGGGCTATCCCAGGCCAGGTGGAAGAAATATGCCGCTGGGACACCACATCTTACACATGATACCATCGACTCTGGACGTTGTGCGCAATTTTTGGCTGGAGTGTAGTACGTTTGATGGAGGCAGTTAAAGTGGATTTGTTTAAAGCGTGGGTTCAATGCTACCTTTTGAGTCTGCCGCAGGATGTATGTCCAGTCGTCGTCTGGTATTGTGGCTTGTAGGGGTTTTTCCCATCTTGCTTTCGTGTGTGCCCGTGTGGGCACTGTGTCCGCCAAAAGGGTTTTGTATATCACAGAGACCAGCCTGCTTTTGCCCTGTGATTGGATCACACTATGTAGTAGTTGCCATGTGGGTGGTTGTTGTGGAAACGTAGGGAGGAGCGCTTGGAGAGTATAACCGAGCCTAAAATATACAAATGTGTCTAGGGACGTGTCACTTCCTCTTTCTCTAGCATGTTAAGGTGTTATGAAGACTCCTCTGGTGAACAAGTCTCCTGGTGTGTGTATGCGCAGTTTATCTGCCCATTGGTGAAAAACATTTTCTGCGGTTAGGTGTATGGTATCCCTGGTATGAACTTAACTGGTAGGAGAGGGGAGAATCTGGTCTGGATGTCTAATTTCTGTGCTATTCTTTTCCAGACCGCATCAGTGGCGAAGACTACATTCAGCGTAGTGTGAGGCACTGGAAGATGACTAATGATGACCACTCTCAGAAGGTTGGGGGACACAAGGGCTTGTTCTATTTGGTCATGCGGTCTAATGAAATGTGTGGCATACCAGTAACTGGGAAATTGTGCCTGGCGGCCCAGTAGTACCGATCTAGGTCGGGGAGTGCCAAGCCACCTTTGGACACCGGTAGAATGAGTGTTGTGTAGGCTACCCTTGCTGGTTTGCCCGACCACAGTAATTCAAGAATTAAACTCCTGGCTCTTTTCAGGAAGGATTGTGGCAGTAGGAGGGGTATATTAACAAACAGGTAGAGGAATTTGGGAAGAATTACCATCTTAACTAGCGAGGCCCTCCCCCATAGTGTTAGCGGGAGGGATTTCCATCTATTTATTCTCTCCTGGAGCGATCCTATCACTTTTTCATAGTTATATCGAAATACGTCTTGATGGTATTTGGACATTTGGATCCCAGATATCACACGTGGGAGCTCTCCCATTTAAACCTGTAGTCATCTGTGAATTCTTTGGTGCTTGATGTTAGAGGGAATATGACCCATTTAGTGTGATTCATTTTTATGCCAGAAACAGCACCAAACTTAATTACTTCGCGCAGGATAGGATTCAAGTTTTCACTCGGGTCTCTGACAAAGAGCACCACGTCGCCGGCATAGAGTGAGATCACTAGTTTGTGGGGCCCAAGGGAGAGACCCTTCTGGAGCTGTCAGGTGCATAGCCCCGATGCTAGGGGTTCCATTACCAATGCAAATATTAGGGCTGATAAAAGGCAGCTTTGTCTGGTCCCCCGCTGTAGATCTATGCAGGCGGATTTCGTTTTACTCAGGATGATGGAGGATTGAGGGCTGTTATACAGTAGGGAGACCAGCTTGATAAAGTAGTTTCCTAGGACCATTTGTCTGAGTACTGCGAAGAGAAAAGGCCACACGACAGAGTCAAAGGCCTTCTCTGCATCGAGTAGGACCGCAATCGCTTGGTGTGTAGGCTCAAGTGCCTCTATGACTCCAAACAATCTTCTAATACCAAATGTTGTGTTACGCCCGGGGACAAAATCTGCCTGATCAGGCAAGTACCAGACCAGGCATCAAGGGGAGCAATCTGGCGGTAAGGACTTTTACCAGGATCTTGTTGTCAAGATTGATTAATGAGATTGGTCTGTATGAAGCACAGTCTTCGTGGGGCTTGCCTGCTTTATGTAGGAGGATCACATTGGCCTCTCGGAGGGTCAGTGAAAGCATTGCCGACTCCAGTGCCTCTTCGTACACATGCAAGAGGAGAGGGGATAGTGTGGTAGCAAAGGCTTTGTAAAATTCACCTGTTCTGCCGTCGGAGCCGGGGGCCTTGGTATTGGGGAGACTTTTTATGACTTGTAGGAATGCCAGGGTTATTTTTATCAAAATGAATATTATACCTAACCATTGTCTGGAGGGTTAAATATTCTAGCCCTAATTTTAAGAATATTGCTTTCAGCTTGAGCTGCTGCCTTGCTACAATACTTGCATTATTTTTCATATTCCTAGGGACAACCCCCACTTGGTCCGTCTGGTATGTCCATGAATTGCTTGCTCCTAATTGAAGAAGGACATTTTTTACATGTGCCACCCACTTGGAACTTTTGCCCACGTCCAAGGACATTAAATGAATTAAAGCATCACAATATTTGTGTAAACCCTCTTACCCAATACAGAGCAGGCTTTAAAGCTACCTCTTATTGACATCAATAGTTAATGTCCATATAATGGTTCTGATCAATTCGGAACATCAAAAGTTAATGTTCATGTTGCAGATTCTAGTCAATTCAAGACAGGTTTTCCTCTGTAGGTTACCTAATCCGTTTCAGTCTTAGGAGCCAGGCTCTGTGCACATATTGAGCAGCACAATTTAAAATGTATGGATTTAGGCTTCCTTTACATAATTCCAGTGCCACGTTAGTAAAGCGGACACCAGCTTCCCTAGGCAGGGGGCGCAGGTATCTCACTTCCCCAGCTCTTTAGAGCTCCAAAGCCTCACCCAATAAAGTAGTGGGTTGGGAGGCGTGGTCGCCAATTGGGCACACATCAAGCACAAGATGTAGAAAGGCCTTGGGGCAACTGCAGGGGAGCTGTAAAAGTTGTTTCAAAAATGTATTTTTCTCCCTACTAAGATTAGATGTATTTGTGTTGCCCCATAACTCTGAGCCATAGAGGGAGGCGGGAATGCCCTGTTTTCCATAGAGCTCAATAGCCGGGTGCAGTGCTCCTCTCTCATGTCTATTAAAAAATGACATTGTTGCTCCTCCATATTTCCCCAGCGTGCAGTGTGCCTTCTCTACCTGTGAGGCCCAGAGTTCATTTTCATTGAACCTAGTGCCCAAATAGTCATAGAATTTGACTTGCTACAGTAGGCGACCTTCCACATCAATACTCAGTCTGCAGTGCTTGGCAAATTTAGGCTTGAAGACCATGACCTTTGTTCTTTCGACATTCAAAATTAGGTCAAGGTCTCCACATGTCTTCATAAAAGTTGCCAAGCAAGTTTTCAGCCCCCGGGGGTAGTGGATAACAAGACTGCATTGTCTGTGTAAAAGAGGATAGGATATCTATTCTGGCTTATCTTTGGGGAATCTGCGCTATCCTCTAGTAGAGCTGTTATAATTTCTTCCATATATAAACAGAAAAGTAGAGGTCCAAGGATACATCCCTGTCTCACGCCCCTATTAACAGCAAAGGGGGCAGTGGTGTCGCCAGCCATACCATATCTTACCACTGCCTGATTGTTACGATACAACTCCTGGACTAGGGCGATCAAATGAGCTGGGGCTTTTCTTTTTTTAAGGATCTGCACTAATCCGCAAAATTCTGCATATAAATTCACAGGCTTGAGCATGGTGTACTTCTCGATCAATAAAAATAGCCTAAAGCTTTGGTCCACTGTGCTTTTGTGCTTTTGGAAGCGAAACCAGAAGGGGGGACAGAAAGACCTTTTCCAAAAATCTTCCCAGCTGAGTCCAGGAGTGAAATAGGTCTGTAGTTGGCTGGGGCGTACCGGACCCTCTTCATGGTAATAGGGACTATAACTCAGTCTGTCAAAATGTTTATTCAAATCAGAATGATCCATAAAACACCAACCAAATGCAATAACACAATATATAATAGGATACAATTCTGCTCATCCATACATAAAATACATTTCCCAAACATAGGCACCAATTAACGTACAACTTCGATAAAATCACATAACATACAAAAACAAAAGAGAGAGACAATTCATAAATTCCAATACACAATTCGGCCGGTAAGGTACCTCCATATAGGTGCACAATTATTGGATCAGGTGGATTTGATTAATAACACAGGTACCCTCAGTGTCACTAAGGGCTCCAGTTCATTTGAGACAGGACTCCTGCCAGCTATTTATTGGAAAGCCAAGCCTACCGGGGCAATTAAATAGATAGTCCCTTTCTTAGGTACATGGCTCTTTTCAAGTATCATAGCAATGCCCAAGCTATCAGGACAGAGTCCGCTGACAAAAGAAATAAAACTGCTGTCCTAAGTGCGTATGTTAGCTGACCTAAGCTCTGGCAGTAAAGTGGACCGCCTGATGTTGGTAAACGCCGGCCAGAACAATAAAAGATGGGCCAAATCCTCTCTCTCTGCACCACACACTGGGCAACCGACCTCATCTCAATACCCCCTCCATTTGGCTGTAGTACCCTTTAACTGTATGCAGTGAAATCTGGCACGGGTGAGCAGCCAACAATCGTTCCTGGTAGAGACCCAGATTAAAGGAGAGTTCCGGGACTTTTTTTTTATTGTCCCTACGGGTCGGCCATGTGTTTGTAAGCATAAATCGGTAGATCGTAGGAAACTTTCCTATGGACCTTACCCGACTTTTCGCCCCTTATCGCACTCGAAATCAGCCTCCATTTTGTGATAATCCTATCATTCCGCCGCATCGAGCTGGCTCACCTGCCTTTGCGGCACTAAATCAAATCCCCCGCCCCTGAGCCTGACATCAGCAGACGCGTACTGCCCATTTCAAGCACGTCTCGTGTCAACAATCGCTGCGCCTCAGCTATTGACGTGTTGCCATGGAAATGGCAGGACGCCTCTTTCCCCAATAAGTATAAACAGACCGTTTCACAACATACAGCAGCAGATTTTCGATTCCATTCCTCTCTCTGTGTTACTTTGAGTATTCTGTGACTCGTTTCAGTGCTCTGGTCAGCTACCTTCGCCGCTTGTAGCCCGTGTGAACAGATACCAGTACCACCGCTATAAATTATTTTACTATCTTTACCGCACAATGGCCACAATAATGCCGTATATGTACGAGCCCGAGTACACCGAGGAAGAACTACTGGAAAGGCAAGCACGGGAAAACGATGGGGATTCGGACGGCAGTTGGGAGGACCAGTCAACGGATGAAGAGCCTGGACCATGTCGCATGGACGGCGTCTCCACCTGGTGCACGTGCAATCGGTGCGAGCTAATGCCAACTGAGGAGGAGAACTGCTGCTGCCGTGAAAATTCCGGGTGCTTGGCCTACATTTCGGAAAGCGAGCAAAGTCAGCAGGAAGGCGAGCAAAGTCCGCAATGCATCACCGAGCTGCCAGAGTTCAGGGAAGCCTGCCTCTCACGGACAGTGTTGAGGATGATGATGGTGCTTATGCACGAACTTCGTGGCACTGTTCGTCCGCGTAATCCGAGTAACGAGTAAGTATACTCTGTTTGTGATGTCAGTGATGCCACCACTATTTCATGGTCGTCTCCCACATATAAAATTACATTTACATATCATTGGAACGCATGTAAATTGGTTCCATATAGTGCATTTTCTAGATATAATTTTTTTCTAAGGAAAATGACATGTGTTACCTGAATCGACATTGATAAGAAAGTTTGGTCAGTTTAATACAGTTTGCATCTTTTTTTTTCACAGGTGGTACAGGCTGGTGGCCTATCGTTGCTTCACTTGGTGGCTTCACGGGAGGCTCGGACACCGCGTTCGGAGAGTAATACCTGCCTGTGCGGTACTTGCCATTAGACAACATTTCCCCAGTGACAGTGGACAATACCGCGGATTTTCCCTCGATGTGCTGCAACCTCAACTTTACAATGTGTAATGTTTATTATTTATGTTTAATTAAAATCTAAAATAAAGCCCAACATATATTTTAACAATGGTTGTTTTGATTTTTTAAATGAATCTAGTGTATATTCTCCTGGGAGGGTGAGGTATTTATAAACTCACCCCCCTGCCTTCCATGTAGTAGATCCTGCAGCCATCCTCTTACATTCAGTTAGATGGCCTCTCCTTGGTGAGGCCCTGCGGCAAACGGGTCTTGTCTGCACGACCACCGCCCCGATCCACCCCCCGCCTTATCAAAGGCAGTTCGCACCGGGGTACTTGAGCTGCTGGCAAGTGGAGCTGTCAGGGAGCGATAAAGGCCAAGAGGTGCCAAAGACCATGTACACTTCAAAGTGGTCTATAGAGCATGGGTTTGTTGTTCCCATGTCTACCTCCAGACCCCGTGTCTCCTGCCAAGCATCCCCCTCACGCTGGACGGCCCCCTGCAATCCACATAAGTGTGTCTCCATTCACGAGTCTTCCTGTGTCTTGTCTGCACGACCACCGCCCCGATCCACCCCCCGCCCTATCAAAGGCAGTTCGCACCGGGGTACTTGAGCTGCTGGCAAGTGGAGCTGTCAGGGAGCGATAAAGGCCAAGAGGTGCCAAAGACCATGTACACTTCAAAGTGGTCTATAGAGCATGGGTTTGTTGTTCCCATGTCTACCTCCAGACCCCGTGTCTCCTGCCAAGCATCCCCCTCACGCTGGACGGCCCCCTGCAATCCACATAAGTGTGTCTCCATTCACGAGTCTTCCTGTGTCTTGTCTGCACGACCACCGCCCCGATCCACCCCCCGCCCTATCAAAGGCAGTTCGCACCGGGGTACTTGAGCTGCTGGCAAGTGGAGCTGTCAGGGAGCGATAAAGGCCAAGAGGTACCAAAGACCATGTACACTTCAAAGTGGTCTATAGAGCATGGGTTTGTTGTTCCCATGTCTACCTCCAGACCCCGTGTCTCCTGCCAAGCATCCCCCTCACGCTGGACGGCCCCCTGCAATCCACATAATGCCACGACATATACACGTCATTCATTCACAAACACACCCCTGGTTCGAATTCTTTATAACCCACTTCATATTTCTAATGAGAACTTCTTTGCGCTTTGCTAGTCAACCCGTGAAGGTGCTGGTTATCTGCTCTTCGTCTCTGTGAACTTCCGTGACCACTTTGAGCAAACTCGTCAGTTTGCAACCTGTGAACTGCTCCCTGTTCTACGACAAGAAACTACTCTGATCCCTGCATCTAACTGTTTGTTCGTCAAGGTAAGTCCATGTACCATAATCATTTTGCGTCCAATTTTTTAATTTATATCTATTTGCTAGTAGTCATCAAATTGCATCCATGTTTTCTTTTCGTTCACGACAGTACATGCAAGGAACTAGTCACATGTTCTGAGTTTAGTCAAATTACTTTTTCTATTTTTTGAAAGTTATTGAAATACTTATCCGCATGTGAATAACGTGTATAGTTCCAAGAACCAAAACGGACCTTGCATTGAACCTTTTATGTGTCATTTACTGTTTTAACACATTGGTATTAATAGAGAATTGTTGATCTTTACTTTTCAGAACTTTCCATAATGCCTGCCTGTTCCATTGGCGGTTGCCCTTCGAAGACCCATAACAAATCTGAAGGTACTATAATGCATGTTTTCCCTAAGACAATAGATCAGATAAGAGAATGGGTCCGATATTGCGGATATCCAGCCTCTGAGCTAGAAAGTAGAGTCCTAGAAGTCTTTGCGGACAAGAGGGGTGATCGATACCGCATCTGCAGCAGGCACTTTAGCCCAGACATGTACTCCACATCATTGCTAATAAAGAAGAAAACACCGCGAGCGAGGCGAAAATTGCTCTCAACCGCTATTCCCACTCTATTCGTCCACATCCCTCCACTGGTGAGTCAAGTTTACGTATTTATCTCTCGGCCTTGCGGTAGTGTGTAGCATTAGCTAACAATAATTTCCCCATTTATGTATCCACTCAATATGAAGGCGGAAGATTCTCCATCCGTGTCGTTATTGCAGTCATCAGCCACTTCAAGCGCCTATCGGGTAATCTTACTTAGCTATTCTGACACTGACTTGTTTTAGGCATGTAAATCAATAGTTTTAATTGATCGTGTAATTATTTTACCTAATGGTACACCCTTGTACTCGTCCTCTAGTCTTTGTTTTCAGTTATAATTATTGTTATCCAAAATAATGCAAGTACTGTCTTTCAGGGAGATGCTGAGGAGTCCAACGCATTGACGACAACCGTAGATGTCACTCAGATGCTCGAGGTACGTTTCCGGACAGTTCCATCGATGGAGATCATCAGATCTTGCATTCTTGTAGCGTGATTGTTACACACAATGTTTCTTTCGTTTTTAGCCATTGATATGTCCTTCTGTCGTCGCCCTCCTATTTGTCTTCTTTTTTCAATATTGTGTTCATTACTAATGAAAGTCCTATGTTTCAGGGAGTCGATGGAGCATTAGTCCAAGTAGAAGGGGGAGCATGCAGTTACGGGTCGGCGCAACAGCTTGCAGAAGTGTGCACCGCAGTTACATCGTCCCTTGATGTTCTTATGCATTTCGAGGTATGGATACTGACAGCTCGATCAAGCGAAATCATATGACGTGATTACATCCGCTATACTTCCTTCTTTATTAACGCAAGTACTATGTTTCAGGGAGATGACGGAGCTTCTTCTACAAGAACATCACCCCTAGTAGTTGATGCAGATCTCTGGGTGGTGACACTTCCAACGATCGAGCAAATCGAATCATATTTACATATCCATTATTTATTTTAGACAACTGATCATTTGTGCAGGTCTATTTAGATGAGCCGTTGACGCCTGCTCAAAGTTTATGTTCTTTTTAACAAAATAGAAAAGCATACTAATGCAATTACTGCTCAAAAACATGTGAAGGGTCGTTGGAAATTCTACTGGAAAAATGGCGGTCAGTAATGTTGCACTGTAGCAACGTACATCGATGGTCGACAAATGAGCATTTCCACAAATGTGAACATGGCCATTTGTCCACAGAGGAGGCACGGAAGAAGAAGTGGTTGATTCCTTCATCACCCACTCACAAGGCCATTGAAAAGATTGTATTTGATAAAACTATAACAAGAGATTTGAGGGGACTCACGGAATTCTGCCACACAGGAGATTTGGAGGTGTTCCACAATATGTGCCTAAAGTACAGGCCCAAAAGATTGCATTTTGGCATGGAAGGCATGAAAAATCGGACTCTTCTAGCGGTCTTGGCACATAACCATAATGTTGGCCGTCAACAAAGTAGGACGACCGGAACTTTAGGGACGCTTCGCTACAATAAGGCCTTCACTAAAAGAAGTAAACAATGGGTGATCAAACCAGTGTTTGAGGATATGCAATATGAGTTTATTGAGAGACTTATCGTAGATGTCCTCGATAGGCACATACATGGAGTGGTGAACGAACCTATGCAGGGGACAACTGCATTGCCACCCAACATTGCCTCTGTTCCATGTCCACCTAAAGCAGAGCTCATTGAGAAATACACATCACGGTTTAAATGATTGTAATTTGATTGTCTGTTCTCTCGAGTCTCCTCATGTTGCAGGCCCATTGCAATTAAACCAAACAGTAATATAAATCATTTTTACAAAAATTATAGAATGTTTCCGTATTGCAAAAACATGGCCGACCCATAGGGACAATAAAAAAAAAGGCACGCAGACAAGATGTCCCTAAAACTAACTGCAGCTAACTAGAAATGTGTGCTCGCTCAAAGTGAAGGTCAGCTGCTTTGATGTTTTGCTCGGGTGGCGGAACGGCCCACGACCCAATATAAGGTTCTATTGTGATTTGACCTTGACAGGCCGGGACCATCCTGAAAGACTAAGAAAAGATAATGAATAAAATTTCAGAAACGAAACGATGAGCCACGTTCATTAGAAGAAGTAACGTCGGCAAAGAAGGAGTGGTGTTTCGGGTCTGCCCTACACAGAGACACAATGGAAAATGCAAATATAATGTAAGTAACTTTTGATGAGTTTATACCGCAATTTCATTACTATACAGTGGCTTTAAAGACGGGTTCAGTTGTACTTGTTCGTTCTATGTGGCATATTGTTTTCTACCGCGCACTATCTTGAGGAGAAACATCTGCTTTTACTGAAGCACCTCAAAACCTTCCTCTTTGCTTCTGCTTTCTCTCTCCCTCTCCCCTGCTACAACTGGTCCACTGTCTGCGACCTCAGTCCTGGGCCCTTCCACTCTCCACCTGCACTGCCTCCCTGTCAACCCCTGCACTGGGGGACTGTCTCAGTATCCTACAGCCCCCCCTTCCCAGCACTTGTTCTGCACTTACCTTGCACTTGCCACCAGCTGGCCCTATTTATTTATTATTTTATGCTACTTACCTTGTACTCCACTCCCCCCCCCCTCCATGCCTCGCCACGCCTTTAAACACTTGTGTACACCCAGTAGCGCTGTCCTCGCTATGAAATGAATAATTTTAATAAGGATCTGATGGTGAGACTAATTTCATTTTTTATGTTTTTAGGTACATCATTCACTACTGTCTGTGTCACGAGTACCAGACACCGGCGGACGGCTTCTACAGCCGCCAGTTGCTTCTCCGCGTGAACAACGTTACCACCCTGACCATTTTATGGGACGATCGCCAAGTACAAGTATGCCCTTATGCGGTACTAACGGTTAGATGCAACATACCTACCGTTGTGGTGGCCTAGTGCCTCGTTGTTGGAACAGCCATGCGATTATCAGTGCGACCGAAGAGCTTATTTTTATCGTAAACCAACACCCTGTGTACTGCACACGAACATCGCTTCCCTCAAGACGAACTAATTTGGATCGAGAGCAAAGAAAAATGCAAATCGCTGAATATTCTCTAAACATTTGATGTCCAATAAACGTACTTTGCCAAATGTACAATCTTGCCGTTTGCTTTTAAACCACGGTTTCACATTCCGAATTGTGGCGCTGTATTGTGAGATGCTCTAAGACCCTGTGTACAGCAAAGGACCATCGCGTTCCTCAATACGAACTTTTTGGAACGTGAGCAAATAAAAATGCAAATCGCTGAATATTCTCTAAACATTTGATGTCCAATAAACGTACTTTGCCAAATGTACAATCTTGCGGTTTGATTTCAAAGTACAGTTTCATATTCCGAATTGTGGCGCGCAGTATTGTGAGCTGATCTGTGTTGATTTCCGGGGTCTGTGTGGAGTCGCGTAGAAGACGCCTGGGCGCGTTTGCCTACGCAGCTCAGTCACGTCACGGATAGAGGCGGGGAATATGAATGTTTTGATAAAGTCTGTTTCAGGGGCGGGGGATTTGATTTAGTGCCGCAAAGGCAGGTGAGCCAGGTCGATGCGGCGGAATGATAGGATTATCACAAAATGGAGGCTGATTTCGAGTGCGATAAGGGGCGAAAAGTCGGGTAAGGTCCATAGGAAAGTTTCCTACGATCTACCGATTTATGCTTACAAACACATGGCCGACCCGTAGGGACAATAAAAAAAAAGTCCCGGAACTCTCCTTTAAGTAGGGCTGGATCTCGTCCACTCTACTGATCACTGCATGTGTTCGATCTGAGATGGTTGCAAACTCCATGAGTTCCCCGTTCTTCTAGGAGGCTTCACCCAGGCTACATTTGGCAGATCTCATTTGACATTTAGACAGCAAAATTGCCGGTGGCGAGATTACCTCCATATTTAGACGGGACAATGCTGTATCAATATAGCAAAGCCAGGGAACTTTCCTCCAGTTGTCCCTACTCATTACTGACATAATGATAAAGTGACACAAGGATGCGTGTTCATTGGGTAAAAATGTTAATGTTAAAGGTGTTTATATAGCACACTGTCACCAACAGAGTTGGACTGCATGCGCTCAGGTGGATCTGTAAACGTAGAGGTGGGGGTTATTGGGTGAAGAGGGCGTAGAAAAGTGAGAAGGTGGTGTCCTATTGGCAATTTCAGTTTTATGTTCACTGTGCGCTGAGCTTGGGTGTGAATATAGGATCGAAGCGAGTCCTTGTGTGCTGTTGTTGCGCTCTATGTGTTGTGGTGAAGTCTGTGCGGTTTGCTGTGAGAGAAGTGGTTGTGTGGGTTTTTGTGAATAAAGTATTCGTATGGTATGGGTAATCCCTCCCACTTGTTGACTGTATTTAGCTGATTTCTTTTTTGTGTGCACAGTACCTGTGAGAATCTAACCCCGTTGTAGTCAAATTCCTTCACTCTGTGTATTATTTCTCCTGCGGATTTCCTTGTGTTAATTTTGAGCCCCAGATTTTCCATAAAGGCTGCATAGGTCGAGATCAACACCAGGAGGACCCTTGGTGTTCTGGCAATAAGCACAGTGTCATCTGCATAAGCCAGAACTGGAAAAGCCCGGCCCCAGGTACGGATAATCTGCCCTCGTTTCCACCAGGGCTTTTAAAAGCCCATTAACATAAAGTGTGAAAAGGATCGGGCCAAAACACATCCCTGCCGGACAACACAACCAACCTTAAAGCATGGGGTGCAGTGCCCCCCAGGGCCACTGCGCACGCACGCCTCATTTTGCCTATGCAGAGCTTTAAACACTACCAAAATGTCCACCCGGCAGCCCATAGAGCCGACCACGGACCACAACATGGAACGATCCACTTTGTCGAAGGCCGTGCTTAGTTCCATGAAAGCAAGGTATACGCCTTCCCCTCTACAAAAAACAGAATTTGAGACAAGCAAATAGAGGTTCAGGCTCTGTTCCATGGTTCACACCCCAGGACAAAAGCCAAACTGAATGTCAGAGAGGACCGCACTCTCCAACAACCAGGACTCGATGTACCCCAACAAGACCCTTCCAAAGATTTTAAAAGAAGTGTCCAGTAATGAAATGGGTCTGTAGGACATAGGGTTCGCCGGACCCCTTTCTTAAAGATGGGGAAAAAAATTGCTGATTTCCACAAAGGTGGATATATGCCCACAGGGGTGTTGCTAGGTCTGGAAAAGACCCGGGGCTACGCTAATGTCGGAACTATTGGGGCTGGGGGCTAGCTAGTCTTTTGGCTGTAGCTCCTGAGATTCTATCCGGGGCTACAACCAAAAGACCAGGGGCTATAGCCCCCTTAGCCCCCCCTAGCAACGCCTCTGTATGCCCATACGGATAGAGGCATTAAAGACCTTTGTCAGAAGGGGAGCCCAAAGTTCCAAATGATCCGGCAATAGGTCTGAGGGAATCACATCAGGGCCTGTTGCACGGCTGTTGGCCTGTAGCGTAATGGACAGAGACACTTCCTCGAGCCTAAACTGTAATGGAGAGTCACTTTCCCACAACCATTGACCTGGGACCCACCACTAAACAATTTACTGAAATACCCCAACCATGCCACATCTTCCACATGCGTGCCACCAGGCCTCTGACCATTTGCCCTCGATGGGGCCTCTTTCGTAAACTCCCAGAACGCTTTCTGGTAATTCCGCCTTTAGGCATCAAGAAAGCCCTCCCACAGTTCCCCTTCTATTTCGTTTTCCCTTCTCTTGATTTCCCCCTGATAGTACACTCTAGCCTGGGCAATCTCCCTTCTTGTGCACAGGGCGGCTATCAGGGCCCTTAGAAGTCGTTGCTTGGCATCTTTACATGCCTGATCAAACCACCCTCTTTTGGGTTGATTCTCCTTCCTCATGAAATTGACCAAAAGGCCCTTAGCCAAAGCCCCCTGTAGCTTTGAAAAAGGTTCTACTACATGCACAGGTGTTGCAGTACTATCCAAGATGTCAAAGATAAGGGGTCTATTTTCTGACAAAATATGCAAATGTAGGTTAGCATCCCGTATTTTATCACATTTAATTCTCCTAGATATAACAGAGATTGGGTTAATCGGGCACACAGGGGTGGTTTGATAACCTGCCCCCCACCACACACTTCAATTTTAGGCAGATTGGGTGATGGCCACTACTAACTTCCATCGCACTTCGAAATCCATGACTCTATCCCCCAATTCTACAGAAATGCAAAGGTAATCAATTTTCGATTAACCCTGATGGTTGTTAAAAGTAAGGTTACCCGGTATATCGGGTGCTAATGCGTCTATTCACCATGCGTAATCCCCATTCCAAAAGCCAGGAACACATTTGGAGACCCTTGGCACACACCCGCTCATCTTTCATCCTCGGCACGGGGACGTTTTGTGCCCAATCCTCCAATGGATCTAGAAGATCCTGTGGGGGGCATGCACCTATTTTGAGATTAAAATCTCCTCCCCAAATACAGTTCTCCTTAGACTTCCTCCTATTAACAAGTAGCCCATCCACAAAAATGCTTAACCCTAGCAAGTCTATCGGCCTCAGCCTTATGTGGGCTATTATACAGATTCAGAAAATTATCACATCCCCCTGAGGTGGTGAAATACAAATTGATTGTAGGTAGTCCATATGAGTATCAATTACCCTGACACTACAGGATAACAAGGCCTTAATCAAGATAGCCAGAACCCCATAGCATCTTCCTCTTGCATTTTTTCCAGCTGGAATCCCATATGATGAGAAACCATCTAACAACGGTGTCTCCAAGGCCCAGGTCTCTTGGAGGAGGATAACATTGTGGGTCTTCAAGAACTCCACAATGGATTCCTCCCCAAATTCCCCCCTGCCCCGCGCTATGTTTCAGGATATCAAACTGGTCAGATAGGATACTGGTATCATTAACACTTTGTCCCCCCCATCTCTGGACTCTGTCCCCGCCACCCCCTTTACAACCCTCTCGTACATCTTGGCTACACCGCTTAGCCATGCGTCAATCCAATTCTTCACACAGGTTGTTTTTTTTTAACTTTATTTTTGCGTTTACCGTTTACAAGAATACAGATTAGCCCGAACTGTGGGCTGTACAACTTGCGCCAACACCCTTTCAACCCTCTCACCCCCCCAGACCTCCCTCTCGTCGACGCACTCATTATAGTCTTTTGGCCCCTTTGAGTAATGTGTGTTGGTGTTGGCACTTAGTCTGCATGAGTTCCTGTTTGCGTTGGCTCAGGCGATGATGTGGGGAAATCAGCAATGGAGAGCAGATATGATACGTAAGGGCCCCAAACGTCCGGAGGCCTCGCGTGTAGGGGCGGTGTTCTTATGAATTCTGCTTCCACTTCTTGCCAATAGATGATGTCTTTCCTCCAGTTTGTTAGTGTGGGGCCTGGGCCCCGCCCCAATGCCATAGCTATTCTTCTGCGTGCCAGTACCAGTAGTATGTTTGCCAGTTTCCTTATTGGTGGTGCCAGGGTTTTTGTCATCCCTAGTAATGCTACTATTGGGTCGGGTCTTATCTCCTCGCCTATTATTGCTTCAATTTCGCAGAGCACTTCTGTCCAGAATTTGGCCACCGTTGGGCAGCTCCAAGTGAGATGCATGAAGTCAGCTGCCATGTTGGTGGTTGTTGTGGGAACGAGGGTATAAGTTCTTGCAGAGCGTATAGTAGTCTGAAGTATATGAATATATCCAGGGAGGTAATGCTGCCTTTCTCTTTCGCTTGTTGGGGTGCTATAAAGGTTTCTTGGTCGAACAGTTTGCCTAGCATACTAATCTTGCATTTGTCTGCCCACTTAAGGAACACTTTTTCAGCAGTGAGAGGTACCCCTTGGATAAATTTAATGGGCAGGAGAGGCGAGTATCTAATCTGTACGTTGCATTTTTGGGTAATTTCCGCCAGATGGTATATGCGGATTGTACTATATTCAGTGTAGTGTGTGGTACTGCCCGTTTGCTAATGATTATGGCTCTCAACAGGTTTGGTGAGGCAAGGGCTTGTTCGACCTGTACATGTGGTCTTATGAAATGAGTTGAGTACCAGTGGCTGAGAAACTGAGCTTGAGCTGCCCAGTAATATCTTTCCATATCGGGGAGTGCAAGGCCACCTTTAGCCACTGGCAATGTGAGGGATAAGTATGCTACCTTCGCTGGTTTGCCTGCCCAAATTAGGTCCAGCACCAAGCTCCTCACAGTCCCCAAGAAGCGCCGAGATTGGAATATTGGAAAACAGGTATAAAAGTTTGGGGAGAATTACCATTTTTACTAGGGACGCCCTTCCCAACAGGGTAAGTGGGAGTGCTTTCCACCTGTTCACCTTTTCTCGTGGTGTTTTAAGTACGCTTTCGTAGTTGTCTCTGAATATTTCATGGTGATTCAGGGACATCTGGATCCCAAAATAACGGACGTGGGCGTTTTCCCATTTGAAATTGTAATCGTCAATAAATGATCGAGTGTTGGCATTCAGGGGAAATACAATTGACTTGGAGTGGTTGATTTTTAGCCCTGACACTGCCCCGAACTTTATTACTTCACGCATGATGAGATTGAGGTTTTCGCTACTGTTTTGTACGTAAAGAACTATGTCGTCGGCATAAAGAGATATTATTAATTTGTGGGTCCGATATTAAGCCCTCTTTCAATTTGCCGCTCCCGAAGACCAGCCGCCAGGGGCTCCATTACTAGTGCAAAGATCAGGGCGGATAGTGGGCATCCTTGTCTGGTGCCACGTTGGAGTTTTATATGTGCGGATTTCGTTGTTCCTAAGATGATTGCTGATTGGGGTTGGTTGTAGAGGAGGGAGACCAATTTAATATACTGGTTCTCGAGCCCGAGTTGCTGCAGCACAGCGAACAGGAAGGGCCACTTGACAGAGTCAAAGGCCTTTTCGGCATCTAAAAGCACCGCTATAGCCTGCTGATTGGGGTCCAGTGCTGCTATCACCCCGAACATTCTTTGTATCCCAAATGTTGTATTTTGCCCGGGTACAAAGCCTGCTTGGTCTGCTAGCACCAATGCAGGCATTAGTGGGAGTAATCTATTTGCCAGGATTTTTGCCAGGATTTTGTTGTTGAGGTTAATTAGAGAGATTGGACGGTAGGATTTGCATTCTTCAGGGGCTTTGTCTTTTTTATGTAGGATTACGTTAGCTTCCCTTAGAGTTTGGGGAAGAATGCCAGACTCAATTGCTACTTCGTAGACTCTTAACAGGAGGGGAGCTATGATGTGGTCAAAGAATTTATAGAATTCACCTGTTAGCCCATCGGTCCCGGGGGCTTTGGAGGCTGGTAGGCTCTTTATTGCTTCTTGGATCTCCTCTAGTGAGATAGGGTCATTTAAAGGCCCTCGGAGTTCCCTCTCCACCCAGTCCAGCTCGGTGTCGTTGAGATATTTGCGGAACCCCTCTGTGTCTGGTGGATGATTGGCGCCGTACAGCTCTTGATATTATACTCAGAACACCTCAACTATTTCGTCCTCTTTATATATCATGTCTCCTTGTGGGGATCGGATTCTTTCTACCCTTGTAGGCTTCCTGTCCGCTGCGATCAGTCGGGCACGGAAAGCTCCTGGTTTCTGGCCCTCGCCGTATTGTCTGATCCTATGTCTGCATCCTAGGAATTTTAATTCGCGCTCTGCTAGGGTCCTAAAGTTGAGAAGTTCCTTCTTCAACTCTGCTTGGGTGTGATTTTCGTTAGTGGTGCGTTGCTGACCTTCGAAGGATTTCAGGTGGTTTTCGCTGGTGGTCAGTTTGTGGCAGATTAGTTTCAGAATACCATTCTCTTTGGCTAAGCACACCCCCCTTATATAACATTTGAGTGATTCCCACAGCGTACCTGCAGAGTCGACTGTACCCTGGTTGATTTCGAGATAGCCAGTGATTTCTTCTCGTAGTTCCATTGCAAATGCTTGGTCAGCAAGTGCCCTGGATTTGAAGTGCCACTGGGATGGTCTCGACCTGATGTCAGGTGGGTTGCATTCAAGTGTTACTGTGGCATGGTCCGAGAAAGTTTTGGGGAGTATTTGGCAGGGACCCCATTGCCACTTGCTGTGGGAAGAGACCAGCAGCTAATCAATGCATGAACTTGAATTGTGGGTGCTGGAGTGATAGGTATAGTCTCTGTTTCCCCAGTTCTGGTGTCTCCAAATGTCTATCAGGTCGAACGCTATGCAGATTTCTTGCACTTGTAGACTGGCCTTGGATGGGTTTGCTGTTGTTGACTGTGTTCTGTCTTTCCGTGGGGCGAGGTGTGTGCTCAGATCACCTCCCCAGATTATGGTTGCGTTACCCACTTGTGCTAGACGCGATAGCACCCAGTCAAAATTATTTGGCCCATCTGTGTTGGGGGCATATGAGTTGACGAATACCACCTCCTCTCCTGCCACGACTCCCTGCACCAGGAGAGCTCTCCCTTCTCTGTCTTTTTCTGATTTGGTCAGGCAGAAGAATAGTGTCGGGTGAATAAGGATCGCCACTCCTCTGGCGTATGATGATTATGAGGAGAAGTATCGGTGAGAGCCCCAGTTTCGGGCCCATAGGTGTTCGTTATGAGAAGATGGGTCTCCTGGATCATTGCCACCTCTATCTTATGGCGTCTGAGGAGTTGTAGGATCTTCCTCGTCTTGGCGGGGTGATTACCACCTCTAATATTCCATAATGCTATGATATGATATGATATGGCATTTGTAACGCGCCAATACACAAGTGTTTCAAGGCGCGACGAGGCAGGGAGGGGGGAACCAGGGGAAGACAGACAACGATCCTACTAGGCCAGGTATCATTCAGACCGCGCAAGTGCAGGGGTAGGGGAAGGGAAAAGTGCAAGGGGAAGGGGAGGGGGAAGTGCAGTACAAGTAAGTAGAATAAAAATAAATAAATAAATAGGGCCAGCTGGTGGCAAGTGCAAGGTAAGTGCAGACAAGTGCTGGGAAGGGGGGGCTGTAGGGATACAGAGACAGTCCCGCAGTGCAGGGGATGCCAGGGAGGCAGTGCAAGTGGAGAGTGGCTGGGCCCAGGACCGAGGTCGGTGCGAGTTGCGCAGTTGCAGATTCAGTGCAATTTCAGTGTAGAATTTAGCAGGGGAGAGGGACAGAGAAAGAAGAAGCAAAGAGGAAGGTTTTGAGGTGCTTCCGGAACCGGAGATGGTTCTCCTCAAGTTTCAGGGAGGCAGGAAGGCTGTTCCAGAGGGAGGCCCCTGCCGCGGAGAGAGATCTACCCCCAGCTCGTTGCTTTGAGAAGCGGCTGACCCTGAGGGAGTTGGAGACGGATGAGCGAAGGGCTCGGGAAGGAAGATATTTAGGAAGAGAGAGTTGAAGGTATTTTGGCCCCAGGCCCCAGAAGGCCTTGTGGATAATGCAGAGGGTTTTTAACTTAATCCTCGCAGCCACTGGGAGCCAGTGTAGAGATTTCAGTCCTGGAGAGATACGGTCCCTGGGCTTGAGGCCAAGGACAAGTCTCGCAGTTCTGTTCTGGATGAGTTGCAGAGGGCAGAGAGTGGAGGCAGGCAGATTAACATAGAGGCTGTTACAGTAGTCCAGCTTCGAGAGAACCAGGGCTCGGGAGACAGTGAGCTTCTGGGGGAAGGAGAGGAAGGGAAGAATACCTCTGAGGAGGTGCAGCTGGTAGTGTGACTTCTTAGAGACGTCAGATATGTGAGGAGAGAAGGAGAGTGTAGAGTCGAAGATGACCCCGAGGTTCTTAGCCTTGCAGGTAGGAGCAGGAAGAGGGCCAAGAGAGGCCGGCCAGAGAGCTGCAGGGAAGGAGGGAGTGGGTGTGCCGATGAGTAGAATCTCAGTCTTACTGGCATTAAGGCAGAGGTCATTGGCGGCACACCATTCCTGGATAGCAGACAGACAGTCAGAGATGAGGGAAGGAGAGGAGGAGGCCAAGGGTAGCCTGAAAATGAGCTTGGTATCGTCCGCATAGCACTGAAAGGTGGGGCAGAGGGCGGCGATGCAGTGGGCAAGGAGTGACAGATACTGGTTGAAAAGCCAGGGAGAGAGATTTGATCCCTGGGGAACACCACAGGTGGAGAAGAAGACGTCAGAGAGGAAGGACCCAAGTTGGACCTGGGAGGGTCGATTGGAAAGGAAAGAAGTCAGCCACGCCAGAGCCTGACCAGTGATACCCAGGTTATCACAGAGACTGTTGAGCAGGATGGCATGGTTGACAGTATCAAAGGCAGAAGAGAGATTGAGCAAAATGAGAACACAAGGAGTGTTAGAGTCAAGGTTGGAGACCAAGTCTTCACGGATGTTCAGGAGAGCAGTTTCCGTGCTTCTGGCAGCTCTGAAGCCAGACTAATGGTCATGAAGGCTACCAACAGATTCAGCATGGGGGTTAAGCTGGGAGATGGCCAGTTTCTCCAGGAGCTTGCCCAGGAAGGGAGTGATGGAGATTGGGCGATAGTTAGCCGGGCAGGAAGGGTCGGAAGAGGGTTTCTTAAGAAGAGGGTGCACAAGGGAGTGCTTGAGGGGGGATGGGAAGACTCCAGAGGCGAAGGAGTGGTTGCAAAAGTCAGCCAGGGCGGGAGCCAGGGAGTCTATGTGGTCCTTGATAGTTTTGGAGGAACAGGGGTGAACCTGTTTAGACAAGACTTTCATAGATCGGACTTGTCTGGAGACCTCGTCAGCAGAAAAAAGGGCAAAGGCAGAGAAGAAGGGAGGAGGGGTGGCTGCAGAAGGGCCAGAGGAAGAGCCGGGAAGAGAGGGAGGGAGGTGATAGGAGGAGAGTGAGGACAGGATGTCCTGAGTTTTAGAGATGAAGTGAGAGGCCAGTGCCATGCAGGGGGCCTGGGAGGGGACAGGAGAGGTAGAGACTGCAGCAGGGTTGGCAAGCTCCTTGCAGATTTTAAAGAGTTCAGCCGAGTTGTTAGATGCCGCAGAGATGCGGGCTTGGATAAGGGCTCTATTCTTGATGAGAACGGAGAGACGGTATTGCCTTTGGAGCAGGCGGCAGGCCAGTTTGTCAGAGGATGAACACGAAGCACGCCATTTCCTCTCTGCCACCCTGCACTTGCGTTTAAGGGTGACGAGATCCGAGTCATACCAGGAGTTACATTTGGCTTTGGGCTTCAGGCGGATTCTCATGACAGGGGCAAGGATATCAAGAGTATCAGATATAGCAGAGTGGAGCATGGAGAGGGCTGTGTCAGGGTGGGAGTCAGCCGAAAGGGGAGGGGAGGGTGAGAAGGTGGCAGCGAAAGCCTCAACTGACACGCGCTTCATGGGTCGGATGGCCGAGAAGGTGGGTGGCGATGATGAGGGTGGCTTTGCCTGAGGGGTAGGGAGGGTGAGGTGGGAGGATAGGAGAAAGTGATCACTCCAGGAGAGAGGAATGGAGAGAGGGACGGAGAGGGGAAGGTCAGAAGAGATCAGAGCATCAAGAGTGTGCCCTGCAGAATGAGTAGGCCCAGACGGGAGAATAGAGAGTGAGAGAGAGTCGCAGAGGTCACGAAAGAGTCCAGTGGGGGGACAGGAGGCATCCAGGTGGATGTTTAAGTCACCAAGAAAGAGGAGTTGAGTGGTAGCGGACAGGAGTGAGGAGGAAAGGTCAGCCCACTCAGAGAGGAAGGAGGACATTTGACCAGGTGGCCGATAGATAGTAGCCACGGTAAGGGAATGGCTGGGAGAGAGAGAGAGTCGGCAGACAAGACATTCAAAAGAGGAGTAGGTCTGCGTAGGAATGACAGTGGCAGGAATCCACTCAGGGAAGATAAGGGCAACACCCCCCCCAGCACGGTTAGGCCTGGGCACGGAGAGGATCATGTAACCATCAGGTAGGAGTGTGTCAAAGCTAGTGACAGAGCTGGCTGTGAACCATGTCTCAGTGAGACCGAGGACGTCAAGGTCCCGTTCCTCAAGAAGGCGACAGATATCAGAGGAATGCTTGATGGCAGAGCGAGAGTTAAGAGTGGCAATGTGGAGGCGGTTGCCAACCTTGAAGGACTTCCGGGGAGGGGTACAGATCAGAGGTACGCCCTGCGGAGGTGTAGAAGAAGGAGGTGAAGAAGGAGCATGAGAGGGGGCAGGGAGGGAGGGTAGAGGCAAGGTAGACGAGGCAGAGGAGGGGGGACAGCAGGAGAGGAAAGGAAGTTGATGAGGCGTGGGAAGCGTCGGTCAAAGAGGTGAAGGTTGGCCTGAGGGCCTTGGACCAAGACGGTCCCATTAGCATAGACATTAATGATGACCTTAGAGGAGTGGAAGGAGGCCAAGAGGACATCCCAACGGGTGCCACCATTAATGGGAGAAGAGGAAAAAGGAGAGAGCACGGAGACCATATGAAGGGTCCATAGGTCAGGCGAAGGCACGAAAAAGAGGATGTCAGTGAGAGTTTCCTTAGAGCAGGCACTAGTGTAGGTGTCAGCGATAGGGAGGCCTGGGTTGGAGACCAGGATGTCCTTTTTAAACTTTTTCCTACCAGATTTAGTGAGGAGAGCAGGATAGTCAATAGAGAAGCAGTTAGAGAAGATAGGCGAGATAGAGAGCACCATGGAGTAGGAGGGGGTGGGGGGGAGGAGAGACGATGCGAGAGCATGCAGACAGGAAGAGAGCGGCAAGCACAGGTTACCACATTTCAGAACAAACAACGGTATGCGAATTAGGTACACAGTGGTGGGGCCACCTAAGCTTGAGAGTCCTGCGGGGGGAGAAAAACCCTAGTATACCACATTTTCAGAACAGACAACGGTATGCGAATTAGGTACACAGTGGTGGGGCCACCTAAGTTTGAGAGTCCTGCGGGGGGAGAAAAACCCTAGTTTACCACATTTTCAGAACAGACAACGGTATGCGAATTAGGTACACAGTGGTGGGGCCACCTAAGTTTGAGAGTCCTGCGGGGGGAGAAAAACCCTAGTATACCACATTTTCAGAACAGACAACGGTATGTAAATTAGGTACAGAGTGGTGGGGCCACCTAAGTTTGAGAGTCCTGCGGGGGGAGAAAAACCCTAGTTTACCACAACTGTGACACAGTGAGGTGAGGACAACATGCAAGTGCAATGGCCAGGTGTAGGTGGGGTGGGCTGGGCGAGGAAGGGGATAGCAAGTACTGGCGCCAAGCATCCCCTTCGGACACCTGCAGACACACAGGGAGCCGCAACTGTAGGAGTCGCCCTTGGCCTAGGATTGTCCCGGTGATACTTTGTGTGGTGCCCGCAAGAAAGGGCGGTGGCTGGTTTTTCGTGGCTCATGCTCCTGTGAGCATTTTGTCGGCGTTGTATGGGATCTTCTTCGATTCTCCGGGAGTGTGGGGAGCACTCAAGGGCCGAGGGGTCGAGGTAACGGTCGGGCGACGACGGGTGGCGCGTACCTTGAACAACAATAACAAAACTTGCTTCCTTGCACGAGCAACCCCCAACTTGTCCATTAGGAACCCCCCCAACTTGAACTGGAAACATGCTGTGCATGGGGCGTGGGTGTCCTTCCAAGAATTAGGCTCCCACGTCCCGGTTGCTGATATTGCCCTGATGGCGTGTTTCAACTTAGGTTTAGGCAGGTGCTTCGAGTTTTTATCAAGTTGGTATTCTTCCCGTTTTTTCTCTTCTTGATGGTCCGGACCTTTTGTTTGCGGGTTTGCAACCCGGTCTGTCTAGGAACAGCGTGGCTTCCTCGGGGGAATTGAATAATAGTGTTCCTCCATCGTATTGGATGCGTAGTTTCGCAGGGAAGAGCATCGAATAGGTGATTTGGTTGTCGCGTAGTCTGTGTTTGACGTGGATAAAGGACTTTCTCTGGGCTTGGACTGATGGGGAGAAATCTGGATAGAACTGAATGCCGTCGCCATCATAATGGAGTTTGCCTTTCTTCCTCGCCATTCTCAAAATTGTATCTTGGTCCTTATAGCTTAAGAACTTGGCTACAATCGGTCAGCGAGGTGCCCCAGGAATGGATCTGGTGGACGGGATCCTGTGGGCTCTCTCGACTACGAACAATTGGGATAGTGCAGTGGGTCCGAACAGCTCTGCGCACATTTTCTCAATATGCTCCTCCATTTTAATTTGTAGCTGTTGTTCTCTCATGCCAACCACCCTTATGTTGTTCCATCTGGAGCGTCCATCCAGGTCCTCGTTTTTGGCCAGGACTGTTTTCATTTGACCCTCTAGTGTAGAAACTCTTGCGGTGAGTGATGATGCTCCATCGTTGAGATCTGAGACTCTTTGTTCAACACTGTCTAGCCTATTGTTGTGTTTATCAAGGTGGTGTTGGAGAAGGTCCACTTTGGATGACAGCGTGTCTATCTTGCAGTCTAGGCTGCCTATCCTGACTTTCAAGTCCATGAGTATTTTCCGGATATCTGGCTGCTGAGGAGGTTCTTCCTGTGGGAGGTTTGACAGGAATTCTGGGCGACTCTCTGATCTGGGAGCCTTGGGTGCTGGGCCGGTGTCAAAGTTGAGCTTTCTCTAGGACTTGTCTGTTTTGCTCATGTTGGCCCAAACAGGGATGTGTCCCACGGTTTTCGTTAGGAGACTTCTGGTGTGCGGTGTTAGCTGCTTTTGGGGGGCGAGAACGGACGCCACGTGCCGACCGCCGGGGGGCTCCTGTTTTCTTTTCCGCGTGAGCGCGGCTTAGCGTTGTCTATCTGTTGCTGTCTTGTGCCTTTCTGGGTCGGCGCAGCACAGGGAGGTTCCCAGGCTGGAGGTCTAATATCAAATGTCTCCTCGCGTAGTAGGGTCTTGCGCTGGGAGTATTAGTATTGGGTTCGCTGTTCCGCGCTTGCCGGTGCGCCCTTTGTTGCAGTGCTTGCGCCGCTTGTGGCTGGCACCTCTCATGCGGGTTGGCCTTAGTGTGTCTTCAGATGTGGGGGCGTGCCCGCCAGCTGCCCCCGCTTTCCTCCCCCGCTTTTGTTTGTATTACCCCTTGGGCCGCGCCGCGTCTTCTACCCCTCATGTCTTATCACTCGGCTGCTGTCCGTTCAGGCTCTGCTCCGCTCAGGTGGTGAAGCAAGTCTCTCTGTTCCCCCCGCCGGGCCGCAACGGCACCTCCGCCGCCGCCCCCGCTACCCGCCGCGTCCTTTTGCTGCTATCTGGATGTCGGGCTGTGTGAGGTTGGACGTGGGGGGGCGATCGGCTCTGCTATCGGGCGTCTCCTCCCTCTCGGCCGCCGACTCCAATGTACCTCGATGTTCCAGCCGCAGCCTCACACGCCACGCGGCTCAACTCCCAGAGGGCCTGCGTGGATCCGGAGGGTGCGGCCTATTCCACAGCACGGCCGTCTGGTATGGCGTTTTTCTCTGTTTTTTCGGCAAAAGTGCTCGTCTTGAGTTGTTTAGTTAGTACGCCTGCATGAACTCGGTGTTGCACATCAGGATTCTGCGATTGATCAGGATTCATTAGGGAGATTGCCGGGAGCTCACAGGGGAGCCGCCATCTTGGTTGGCGCTCTAGCCAATTCTTCACACGCGGTTAAAACCCTGTATCGGTTGGCTAGCTTGACCTCATTAGTGGTATCCACTCTGCCCCTCTGTGTGTTAAGCCTTGCTAAATTCGGATTGGACCACACCCAAACAACCTTCTCTGGCCAAGCGGAGGACCCTCCAACCCCCATGCAGGGGCATCATTTATTATCGCCTTACTCATAGCCATATTACCGAGGGTATTCCCTAGATCAACCTCCCTCCTTGGATAGGAATAAAAGTAGTCCAGGGAGATGAATTTACTCAGGAGATTATAGCCGTTAGGCTTTAGACCTCTAAACAGATTAGAGTTGATCAAATAGCTGACCATCATAGGATCAGAAAAGGAAACCACTATATAGTCGATCGGTTTAGGCCCCACCCATCCAACTCTTCTTGCCATTAATATCAGGCTTGGATCAATGCTTGGTCCCATCAAATCGAGTGGGTTGCTTTATTTATTGGAGAGAGAAGGTAGATTCGTACCCACCCTTTTGGAGCCCTGAAACACTCGCGATGACCCCCACAAAGGGGACTGCTGCAGGTGATAGATTCAAGATGTTTTTATCCTGTACTCCTAGACCCACATCATCCCCAATAACCCCTGTCAAATGGCCAGAACCTGAGGCGGGTCTCCTGGACCCAATGTTGCTAAAATTAGCAGTTACTCCATGAAACTGAGGTGTTATTCCCTTATCCTTAGCCGGCATCTACTGTCCACCACCCGAAATGTTCAGGTCAGGGCCCTCTCCTTTCACCTCCCCCACCCCGATGTTGTCAAGTCAATTTCGACTGACCCTGCCCCCACTCATACTATCCCCAGTTCTACCACTTTTTTAAAGGCCTGTAATGAATCCAGAACTGTCTGGAGGGGCTTAAGCTTTGCATCCAAAAGAGATTCCAGCCATAGCTTATCCTCGTCCCCCGAAATGAGGAGTTTAAGTCATGTCTAGCTTCCCTCTCCATACCCCAAGCCCTAGGGCTGCTTGCCAATAAATCTACGGCTATCTACCCCTCCCTACTACCCTGGATCCAATCCCTTCCCCCTCTCCACTCCCTTATACTTCTACATATGTATCTGCTTACGTGCGAGGGAGTATAGAATCATGCATATTAGCAGTCCCTCCTATGTAGGATGTAGCTTTCTGTATGGCTTTATCATTACTAGCAATACGACTCACTATTTTGCTGTCCATATCTTCTAGATAGGAGTCAACGGAACATTGCAACAAGAGGGGTCTCCGATTGGCAGTCTTCCAGGCCATTTTCAATAGTTTTTCGTTGTAGCACTTTTGCCTACCACCGCCTCTCTCCCCTCGTCCCTGGCTTTCCTTTTCACTATAATGGTGTCAGATACAGGGGCTAACCACACAGTAACCAACAGACAGTTTTTACACGAATAAATGCGTCTAAAACCAATGCAAATAATAAAATCAGTAAAAATGAGCAGTTGTAAAATGGATATCAAAATTTGTATTTTGTACTTTATTGGATTTTATATAGCGCTTTTAGCCAAAGCGCTGTACACAGAACAACAGGTAATACATTACAAAGCAAAGTGAATTATTTTCATGAATCATGTAGCAGAAACAATATGAAGAACAATGTACCATGAAACAGACAGTAATATAAATTTGAGCAGAGTTGGACAGTGAACAAATCAGCTGTTAACTGTCAGGCAGGTGACTGGAGTATTTGGGCTTTTAGGGAAGTGCGAAAGGAGGAGTAAGAGGAGATGGAGCAGAGAGAGAGGTAGAAAGTTCCTGTGAAGTTGTGCGAGACGTTGGAAGGAACGGAAACGGCATTGAGCACAAGGGGCGGGTAGAACAGTGAGTCTAAAAAGAACAGCAGAGCGGAGAGAACGAGAGGGAGAATAGAATGAGAGGAGGGAAGCAAGGTAGGGGTGAGCAAGACCATAGAGAGATTTGAAAACAAGACATCGGAAGTTGTATTTAAGTTGTGAGTGAAAGGAGAGCCAACCCAGTGAGGTAAGGGATGAAGAGATAGAGTCCTGGTGGGAGAGAAGACAGAGAGAATGGATAGCAGAATAGTAGATAGATTTAAGAGGAGCTAGATGTGAGGAAGGGAGGCCAAAAAGTAGAACAGAACAATAGAAAAGTCAGGAGAAGATTAAAGAAGATGTTAGAAGTTTAGTGGCCTGGAAATAAAGAAAGGGACACATTTTGCATATATCGTATAGGTGGAAGCGACAGCATCGGGAGGTAAGAGAGATGTGGTGAGTGAAGAAGAGGTTAGTGTCGAGGTGGAGACCAAGGTTGAGGGCAGAGGTGGAGATATGGAGATGGGAGGGTGGAAAGAAAATGGAAGGAGGAGGGAGGACATTAGCAGGAAAGAATAGAACTTCAGTTTTCACGGTGTTCAGGGTAAGAAAGTGGGAGGACATCCAGGATTTGAATGCAGTGAGACAGAATGAGAGTTGATGATGGATGTTGGTGTGAAAGATGAGAAAGAGAGATATAGCTGAGTGTCGTCAGCATAGAAGTGGTGCGATACACCAAAGGAGGAGATGATGGGAGCAAGAAGGGAGGTATACAGAGAGAAGAGAAAAGGGCCAAGAACAGAGCCTTGGGGACACCATAGTCGTGGGAGTAGGAGGGGGAGGTGCAGTCGCCCCAAGAAACAGAAAAGGTGCAGTTGGAATGATAGGAAGTGAACCAGTCAAGGACGGAGCCCTTGAAGCCAAAGGAAGAGAGGGAGTCAAGAAGTAAAGAGTGATCTACAGTGTCAAAGGCGGCTGATAAGTCAAGGAGAATAAGGACAGAAGAGTGTTTGGAGTACCGGGCTGTAAGGAGGGAGTTGAAGACAGAGGTGAGAGCAGTTTGTGTAGAGTGGCGGGGGCAGAACCCTAATTGTATGGGAGGGAGGACAGAGAGGTTAGAGACGTAAGCTGAGAGTTGTGAGTAAACGAGGCGTTCAAGGGGCTTGGATAGGAAGGGTAAGAGGGAGATGAGGCAGAAGTTAGAAACCAGGAGAGGGTTTGCTGAAGGCAAATGGAATGATGATTGCATGCTTGAAGACAGGATGGGAAGGTAGAGGTAGCAAGACACATTGAAAAAGGAGGAAGGAACCAGGAGCGGGTAGACTATGGGGATGAGAGAGGTAGGAAGGGAATCTCCGGGGCAGTGGTAGGGTGAGTTTTGGAGAGGAGAAGGGAGACTGCAGAGTCAGAAACTGGATTGAATTTAGAAATGGTGGTGGAGGTGGATGTGAGAGGTGGGGAGGAGGGAGTAGATGAGGGGGATTGCAGAATGTCCTGTCATAGAGTGTGTACCTTAGAGGAGAAGACGTTAGCGAGATCAGTAGCTGAGAGAGGTGAGGCAGCAGAAGGATCAGGAGTGGGGGAGAAAGAAGGTGGGTCAAGGTTTGAAAGATGCGGCGGGGGTGAGTAGATTGAGTGTGAAGAAGGTCAGAAAAGTAGGTTTGTTTAGTAAATTTAATGCAGTTGTCATAGAGAGTGTGGTAGGAGAAGTAAATAGTCTGGTTAGCTGGAGAGCTGTGTTTGTGCCAGCGTCTTTCAAGGCGGGGGAGGAGGCGGCGCACATAGAGGAGAGATGCGGAGAGAGCCATGGTTGGGCGGGTTTGCGGGAAGGGCGGAAGGAGGTGAGAGGGTAGAGTTGATGAAGACTGGTGGAGAGGGATGAGGAGAGAGTGGATGTGGCTTCATTCGCAGAGAGAGTGGAAATGTGAGGGAGAGAGGGAAGGGAGTTGGGGCAGGTATCATAGAAAATTGAAGTATTAAAGTTGCACAGGTTGCGTCGGGAGACGAAGGTGGAGGGTGGTGGGAGAGAGAGAGGGGGGTAAGGGAGACATAGAGTAGAGAATGGTCGGACAAATGGCAAGGAAGGTCAGATACAGAGGAAGCCTTGAAAGATGAAATAAAGATTAGGGGCCTCATTCCGAGTTTGGAGGCAGCCATGGTGCTATTAGCACCATGGCTGCCTCCAAACCCGGGTCCGGGTTCCGGTCTGGCTGAATGGGGACTTGACTTACCGAGTCATTCTGACCTTGGAGGACCCAGTAAGTCCCCATTCAGTAAACCATTCCCCATTCCCATTTGAGCCCCGACAGGGCTCAATGGGAATGGGAAGGCGCTAATTATGGGCCCACAAATAGCAGACCCGTAATTAGCACGCTGGTCCCTTAGCGGGACCCACAAAGGATGTGTGGTCAGACCACACGTCCTTTGCGGGTCCCGCTAAGGGACCTCGGAATAGGGCGGTAAGGGTTTACCGGCACCGGCATCCTTACCGGTGCCGGTAAACCCTTACCGCCCAACTCTCAATGAGGCCCTGGGTCTAGAGTGGACCCAGAAGTGTGAGTGGGTGGAGAGGGGTATGTAGGTAGGAGTCGAGTAATGAGAGCAAGGGGGAGGTTAGGTGGGTGGTGGAGAGATGGAGGTTAAAGTCACCAAGCATGATCAGTGGTGTGGGGCTAGGTGAGATTTGACTAAAGAGGTGGTCAATGTCGTCATAGAAAATTGGTCAAAATTAAGTAAAACAAGTAAGACACTTAAGTCAATCCACATATAGCCTCCAAGTCAAAGTCAAGGTGACTAAATGCAACACTACAGAGGGACCTTCTAATGTGTCATGGTACACAAATAGAAATTGGTATCAAAAGTGACTAATAACTAGTGGCTGGAGGCCTCCAGTCATCTTGTATAAAATTAGATTAGAATACAAATTACAATTATTATTCTGAATTATCATTTGCAGGATAATCTGTTCATAGGTCCACAGGTGCTTAGGTCAATCCACATAAAAATAACCAATGACTAGAGCTGGGGGGGGCAGGAACACAGCCTTAGTCTGTCTCTCCCCCTCTGTGCCAAGTCCTCTCCAAGTTCACGTAGGGGGCAAAAAGTGCTGAACAATAAGGTGCAGATAGTAATAGGGACAGTCAGCAGTCTGCACACTTAATCAATAATAATATAATGTGCTGCCAATCCGTGAAATAACCGTTGACAGCAATGAACAACAGCGGCTGCAGACAACCCACATGCAGACAGCACACAGATCCAAAATTGAATACTTGAATTACTGTGAATTCCACAGGCCAGAATTTGCTCCTGTTCCTCCTTATAATGCTGTACACCTGCAGTGCTCAGGCACAGGGAATGCTTCTCCACACTCCAGCGCTTAGCATGTAGCCGGTGATCACGTGACCTGACTCTGCGTTCTAGATCCTCCTCGCTCAGGAGGAGTAAAAGGCCAATGCTGCCAGCTGCCGACTGGGTTATGGTCCTTAGTCCACAGTCCACATGCTCACAGAGATCTCTGAGGGTGGCTCCTTCTATTGAGTGAATGTCACTGTTGCCAAGCTTACGTTTCTGTTTTGCTTTCGATTACAATTATCTGTAACGTGCCTGCCAAAGCAATAACGGGGGAGGCAGGCAGAAAGCAAAAACAAAGTTGCCTTATGTCCTGTATGTGCAATCCTCGGAGGGGTGATGAGGGCTCACATGGAACACATGGAGCACAGGGAACACTCCTGTGACGCTCCCGCGTCCGGGACTCAGTTTTTAGAGGTATTTTAGCCACCTCCTCCACGTCCACGGAGATAGGAAAAAGACTGTAGAGGCTTCTATCCAGGGAACACTCCTACACACTCCCTATAACTGCTTCCCGCCAAGTTTGTGATACTTTGTTGAGTTTAATAATTACATTAAAAAGTTTGCATGACACAGGACCCCAGATGTCTACCTCATTTTTGTACAAATCGGCTTGTACACTGTCTGGGCCTGAGACGTAACTGCTTTTTTGGGTAGTTATGGCTTCTGATACTTCAGCGAGGCCTAGGTGAAATAAGAGCCCTTCAGGGTGTCCAGCATGGTTCGACTTATCTGGTCACTTTCGGGACCACAATAAACGTTTGAAAAATGTGTCTCCAAGGTGGGAATAAAACATTGAAAGAGTGCTGCCCCGTTTACATCCTCCCCTGAAATCAACTTCCAGTCAGCTGCGGAATCACCCTCTTCATGCACTTTACTGAGTTGTTTCCATCTAGATATGGCGTAAGCCTGCTTCTTCGGTGCAACTATATTTTTGTAGTGTTGTCTATGGGTTCGTAGAAGGGCCCTATCCACAACTAGTCCAGCTGTTATGGAAGCCATTATCTGATTCTTCGCTTCACAACATTCTTTGTCGTACCATCTGGCTTTATTTAATTTTCTTTTTTTTACCTTCAGGGCCTTGCTATTTACATGCTGGAACAGATTGGCAATAAGCCGGCCATAATCTATAAGAACATTTTTTCTGGAAACATCTCTACAAATTTCAGTTATATTATGCAAGATTGCATTATATATTCATGGTTTCAGATCTTGATCCCTGAACCTGGCCCACTTTACTGTTTTGAGAGCGTGCCCACGTGCCATTCACTACTAGAGGGACTGCCCTATCTTTAGTTAGGGCAGAGTGTATGAGGGCACTGTTTAGTCTTAAATAGAGATATAGTGGTTTGTGGTTACTATCGATTTATTTAGCCACTCAAAATGTCTTGCCCTTCTCCAGTCCTTTACTGACACTAAAATATAATCTATTATGGTCCTGCCAGTGGGACCCTCAAAGGTCACGCTAGCTGGTTGGTCTTATTAAAAACAGTCATTACAAGCCCTTAGGCTCAGACTATATATAATGCGAGCTATATCAATAGCCTCTGGGTATACTCTTCTTGGTTTTGCAGTGACTAAGGATGGAACATCCCAGGCACTGTCCTGGTCCTCGCACAATCCTTCCAGTTCTAAAATGCCCTCTAGCAGTAAAGCAGTAAATAGAAATTCTCTACAACCCTACCTCCCCCCACCAGAATAAATGTCATTTGTTGGTCAGCTCGCCCGTTGTAATTTATCAAATAATTATATTTATTATTATATTATTATTATTATTATTATTATTATTATTATTATTATTATTATTATTATTATTATTATTATTAATACCATTTCCTAACAGTGTCTAACCCAAAATTAAGGATTGGCATGTTGTATATAACAAACAAGAGGTTAAGATTCTGCCCAGAAGTGTGCACGACCAGACACTGTAAGTCGGAGGTTCCAGTAGCTTTGACAGATATTCCCCAGTTTAGGGTCGTATCTAATCAGATAATGAATCTGCCACTCTGTCTTCCTTTGGGCCCTTTCTTTGCAGGGATGTGGAAAGACGGATACCCTTGCAAGTCAACTGACTCATTTTTCTAGGTTTCCTGAAAGAGTCCAGTGAAGCACCTGATAAAGTTGATCCACTCAGGGTCATCTAGGTTTGGGCTCTCTAGCTGTTCCCAATCCCCTGTCAATGTTAACTACGGATAATATACCCTGATCTATAGGGGATTCACCAGACACTAAGCTGTGCCGAAGTGGGATTTCCTTCAATACTTTCATTCAGGGCGTGTGGAGTGAGCCTGATTTTAGAGCCCACTGGTGGGTATGTGCGGGTGTCAATGGCCAGAAGGCCATCCATCAGTACCCAAGTTTGGAGAAAGACTTGAATGCAGTCAGAAAGGCCACTAGTTAAATGGACTCGTTTTCACATTACAATAACGGATCTTATTATTGAAACACAGCCCTTCACATATCTTACCCAATGAGTACACCTGTTCTTTAATGATTCTTGATCTTCATAAAAGTCCCGACCCAACCTTGGAACATGGAGCATTGTGGCAGATGGAGGGTTACCTTTACGCATTTTGGTTCTGTCACATGGCTGCTTGTATTCCAAGGGGTTAGTGTGGTTAACTATTAAATGTCCTCTTGGTTGTGCCAGTGGGTTGGACTGCTGCAGGACCGGGCATCCCCTGTAGAATAAGGGTGGAGCCGAGTTGCTGCTTGCTACAAGTGATCTTGGGGCCGGCAGGACAGACTGTGTATGCACTCTGGAGACGAATGATGGGGCTGAGTTGTAGGTTACACTGGGCTGCTGACATGGAGGGATATTTCTTCTTTCACCTCTAAGTAAACAAGTTGTTAGTTAGAGCCTAGACCCATGCTTTCTTTTCCCAATATGAACCGCCAACATTGGTGTCATTAGAAAAGGTTTTCGAGGGGCTAGAGTTCCCAGAGAGCTTGGCAATAAAGGACAGGGCTGCAGCGTTTTGCTTTATCATTTTGATTTCACTCAAAGGTTCAAGTATTTTTCCCAATTTTGTCAACAATTAGGTTTCTAATGCCATCGAGATAGTCCATCAGGAAGGTCACAGCCTTGTCAGGCATGTCCAGAGGAATGGTATCTAATGCCAGTGGATTTTCTTTTAAATCCATATCAATTTTCGTAGGGACGCTGCTGCGGGCGCTATGGGCACACCTGGCCCTAATAGGCTTGCTGTTCTGTTTTTTTGCCATGCTCCTCCTGGGAGGCTTTGCAGTCTCCCTCTCAGTACATTTATTTACTGTACTCAGGGTATCGAGTGGGGCATCCCTATTATGTAATGTCAGTGAGGGATTTATTATGATGTCCTCTTTTGCATTGTCATCGTAGCCCCCCACCTCCTGAGGCTCCGCTCCAGCAGTAGAGGATGATGTACACTTTCTCATAGGGCTGCAATTTACAAGTGGGATGTTCCCATGTACTTCCACGATATTTAGCAAGTCCACATTCCAGGCTTCCTGCCCATTCCACTATTTACTGACATCATATCCTTTTTACCCCCCTCCTGCCCCAGTCTTTTATCGACTTCAAATGGGGAGAGGCAGTTTTCACTGTGGGAACTGGAAAAAACGAGATAAGGCCACCCTCTAAATTATTATCCACACAGTTAGAAGTGATTGGGAGATTTTTGGTTTTTTGGATTAGGATTTACATTTCCCTCAGGCGTCTCTATTTCATGCAAGAGGCCCTTTATTTTGGAAATCAAAATGTTTACTTCGTTTATCGGCTGAAACATTTTGTATATTTTCTTTCCTCTGTCATTTGGAGATATGGAAATCACAGTCTTTCTTTTGGATATTTTGTTCCGCCAGCAATATAAAAAAGGTTAAAAGGAACTGGTAGTCAAAATACAAACAATGCACACTTTATCCGCAAAATACACTCTTAGAAAATCTGTAAAATGTCCACAATGCCAGAAATAATAAAAAAAGTACCGGAGTGGTGAGATAAAGTACCGGAATGCTAAAATGCTCAAATTCCTCTACCCTCTGCCTACTGGCCACCACCCATTACCCGTAGCCCTATGTGCGGGACATAAAGACCACTTTAAGTTCCGGGATAAAAAATGATTAAAAAATATATTGTCAAGTCAGCCCAAGACTGAGATACCAGCTGGCTAGGTGAGCAGTCTTATGTTTTGGTGCTGCAGTACAGCGTGGAGCAAGATAGTACCCACAGGTCACCTTTCAGATGGCACGCTCTTCCGCTTGGGACTGCTATCATGTCCTCGTATGCCTTTGTGCTCGTATCCTCATGTCAGGTCCACGCGATTCACCAAATTGACCACTGGTCTCTGTCCGTGGGGTCCAGACCGTAACAAACCGGCGTGGTAGCCTCCTCCTTCGCTCGGCAGAATGTGGCCGCATGTACCACTGCTTGGCTTCAGATCTCCAGTGCTGGCAGGCACATTTTAACAGCCGGCCTGCAGAAAGCCTCAGGTGTCAGCGTTTGGCAGTGTCGGGCCTATGAGCCAGAAGATAATAGCTGGTTGCAGCAAAATAGCGTCATGATTGTGGCTCCTTAAAACCTGCCAGTCGCAAACACCCTTGCCCTTTTCCCATGCTGGCTTTGCCCTCGTGGGGGATTGCCATTAATTTTAAGAACTGTAGTTAGGCGGGGCATAGCCCCCGCTACGGCGTCCACAGCAGGTCTGAATGGCGGGCTAGCAGAGAAAAAAGGAGACAAATCCTGCAACACAAACACCTGCGCCCTTTTCCATTGCGGGCTTCACCCTCACAGGGGATTGACGTGAATTTGAAGATCTGTAGGGGGGTGGGGGAGTAGCTCCCGTTTCAGCATCCACAGCAGGTCTGTATGGTGGGCTAGCAGGGAAACAGGAAACAAACCCTGTGGCGCCAACAGCTGTGCCCTTTTCCCCTTTCTCCTAAGACTATTCAGGGGGCTGCTCCCATACCTCTCCTTTCCACACATAACCCTCACAATCATATCCCTGATCCTAACAAGAGTAGACTACGCAAACAGCATCTAACTAGGAATTGTGGATAGACTCACCAAGAAACTCCAACGATCCAAAACACTGCAGCAAGGATTATCCTAAGATTAAACACAAGAGACTACATCACTGCAGCTTTGAGAAGCCTCCATTGGCTACCAGTAAAGAAACACATCAGATTCAAAGCCCTATGCATTGTCCATAAGCCCCTACACAGAAAAGGAGCAGAAGAGACCTAACGTCAAGTGACAACCTACAAATAGAGACAAAACAATACGAAAAGAGGAAATTCAGAGGAACAGCATTCTCACGCCTAATTGCTAACCTATGGAACACCATGCCCAAAGAAGTCAGAACCACAGAAGACCACATGACCTTCAGGAAATGACTAAAAACATGGCTATTCAGCAGACAATGACAAGCCCTAAAATACAACAAAAGCCAAAACAAAAAATCATCGCAGACCGAAGGAAACACCCTTAGAGACGCGGTCACAGATAACAATGGCGAAAGCAAGGATGACCAGAATACCCCAACGCCCACCTTCCTGGCCCCCAGTCATGCCAACAACTAGAGAAATCAGCGAAGAGTAGACCCCCAATCAACAAATATACCTAGGGAAAGACACCCCAATTCATTCACTCAGGAAAGTCCAGACAAGTAACGCATTAAATCGAGGCATCAACCTAACATCACCCTAACAATTGCTCACCCACATAACTAGAGTCGCTTCATAGATCACCACTTCCTCAAATGTATTATAATACCAGCTGTGCACCAATTTAGCAGCCAACTACACAACAGGCCAAAAGGCAACTGCCGCAATCAATCCTGTCGTGGAACTAGGAACACACTGGGTACAACCAACCCCTGCCCTCAAATCCATAGGGGAAGTCAGCCTCCATGCTTGGAGAGGAGGCGGGGCTGGCAGACAGACTGCAACTAAGAACGTGGTATGGTACCATTGAGCGGCAACCAAAGACGCACTTCAGAGGCACTGCCAAACTAACATATGTACTAACAAATTACCCCCTTCCTGCTCGTCCAACATAACTAACGCCACTAGACAAGTCTAGGGGCTAGCCACACTACACATAGACACACAGAGAATTAATCTAATTCTCACACTCAACCGACTCTGGAAATAACTTTAGAGGAACATGCTATTGCACATAGTCCATAAATCCACTGACACTACACAAAGGCACACCAACACAATACAATAAAAACACTGACTAGTCATCTGCAACTCCGGACCCCCTCATGGATACAACTGACCAGTGCGTATGACTACAACCCCACTCTAACCTCATATGACCCACACACCCAAAGCTAACACTAGTACACATCCGAAGCACTGAGTCATAGCCATATGATTACAACATGCTGGGCCTCAAATTAGACCAACTCCCACACGCAAGACAACGCAAGCAGACACCAGTTCTCCTGGTTCTGAAACTATCCTATCACCCTATCATCACTAACATACCCCATCCTCTTCTCTTGCAGAGCCACGTGAGCGCCTGGAGACTGCCCTCTGGTGGTAGAGGTGCGCGGTATAAATCAACATAACATAACATAACATGGACACTTTATATAATTTCTTGGATTACTTGAATGCCATAGATTCTAGGATACAGTTTGCTCATGACATTCAGGAACCCAGGAATTCATTTTCTTGATGTACAGGTATAACCGAATACATCAGGTTTCACAACCCCAGTGTACCATAAACCCAATGATCAAAAACAACCTTTTAAACCGCTTGAGTTTCCAGCCTCCTAGCACGTTGCGTATCAAAAGAAAAGTGAACAATGAAGATGAATGTAAAGAGGAATTCCATAAGATGCTTAAAACATTTGCAGAACGTGGCTATCCTGAAAATGATTTAGAGATGGCTAGATTTAAAGCAGATTCCCGGACTCGAGCGTCACTCCTCGAGGTCAATAATGAAACAACTGAGTCACAAACGTCACCCTTGGTTTTTGGCAGTAAATATAGCACTCAATCTCTGAAGATTAAAAAACTCATATTGGACCAATGGCCTATACGTTCATGTGATAATAAACAACATGACCTGGTCGGAGAGAGTCCTACATTCACGTACCAAAGAAGTAGCAATTTAAGGGATTTATTGGTCTCAACTAAAGCAGACAGTAAAAACATGGCTAGATCGAAGCAGACAGGAACGCTTCCGTGCTTATCATGTGGCAATTGTAATAACATCATCAAAGGGAATGCTATGATTCACCCTAAAACAGGAGAAAAACATCCCACTCTGACATTTTGCAACATGCAACAGTATCAATGTGATATACTCTATAAAAGGCCCAAGCAGTCTTTTACACGTAGGACAAACAACCCATAGGGCAAGGGTCAGATGGAATGAACATACATCGAATATCAGATTACATAATCTTAACTCTACTGCTGAGAGACATTTTGACCAGCACAAACATCAACTATCACAAATAAGACTCCAGATACTCGAGGTTATAGATGACAGCTTTTTGCACAGGAACATCAGCAAGATATTGGAACAAAGATAGTCAAATTGGATAGACAGGTTTGATACAGCTTATCCAAATGCAATGAAAGAGGAGTTATGTTTCAGTTGCTTTTTGTAAAACAACGAGATTTGTCTTTCAAATAATGGATATGCTCATAGTGCGGCGACTCACAATCATCCCAGTTAACTATCTGTACTGTTTGAATTCAGATATGAAATGTGTTACTTATTTCACGTTGCTATTTACTTGGAGCTACATTGATTATACAACTCAGTATTGAATTTTAATACACAATGCATTGTCTCTTTTTGGTCATGCACAGATGACAAGTTGTATGAATGTTTATGTTTATTATCATATTAATTTGGGAGATGTGAACAAGCATATCTCTAAATCTCCCCCTTTTTTCAACATAAAGTGAATGAGACGTATCTACTTTCAAAATACTAATTTAAATGAGTTCTCACCCACTAATTTATTGACTTTATGTGCCAGCATTGTGATGTTGTGGTTGATATACCCATATACTGACTATGCGTTGAGCATTGATTAACATGATTTTAAGATGTTAGAAAACCTGTGTTAGCTAACCATCCCGCACTTGTACAGACAATATTATGTATGTAATATAATGTAAACATTTACAGAGATGTCAGCAGGCTCTATTTTAACAACCCACTTTTTTTTTTTTATAATATATTTTTATTGGTTTTCTGAACAACAAAGAGCACTGAAAAGAGATTACATTAGGGCACATGCCCCTATCAACTTCAAACAAAGACCGTAACTCTCCACTGTATTCACCCTCCCCCTCATCCCCCTCCCCTCCAAATCCCCCGTCTTGGGGCACAGGCTCCACGTTTCCGTGGATAAGTTCTTCGGGCGGCGCCGACCGGGCAAATAAACAGACGCAATGAGTCAGCTTTCCTTAGAAGCATAAAATAAGTTCAATCCTGAGACTGGTTTCGGGCCGGGTGGAGTGGCCCTATCACCTTTCTGGCTCTCAGTTTGTGCTGGCGAACACCTCCATGAATTGCAACCAGTCGGCCTCGAGTTGCGAGCTTGAGCCATGAAGTGCTGCTGTTAGTTTATCCATAAAATAAATATCCTTGGCCACTGTCACCCATTCTCTCCTCGAGGGGAGTGCTGCTCTCTTCCATGTCCTGGCCCGCGCAGCCCTAGCTGCTAGGAGTAAGGAGTGTGTCAAGTCCGGGAGCTTCTCCCAGTGCTCATCCTTTTGCTGTAGCCCAAATAATAGTGTGAGTGGCTCCAATGGATAGACCCCTTCTCCCGCATCCTTAAGCCAACTGAGCACCTCCGACCAATAAACTTGGACCTTCTCGCAGGACCACCACATGTGCCAATATTGCCACCTATGGAGAAGTTTGATGGCATGTGTCTTGTACTGGCAGGAAATAGATGTCTTGAATGGCCTGCTACATAATTTCCACCAGAGCCCATCCCCAATGTCCCGGCCCATGTCCCTTTCCCATTTCCCTCTAAGACTTTTGATCGATCCCTCACGGGGGATTAAGAGAGACCCATACAGGAGAAAGATAAGGCCTTTCATTTCCGTGTGGGAGTCTAGGATTTTCTCGACTGGGGTGAGCTTCCGTTGTATGCAGGGCTTTAGCTTTGGTTTCATGAGAATTCCCTTAAGGCAAAGGTATAGAAGTGGGGAGAGCCTGCCAATCCCCAGAGCCTCCTCGAGCTCCTGGATGCTTATGAAGGTGTCCTCCCTCACCAGTTGGCCGACCCTGCAGAGGCCTGCGTCAAACCATGACTGATAGTGTTCGTGGCCTGGGATCTCCTCTAGCACTGGAGTGGACCAGATGTGGCTCAGGGGCGAGGGCCATGTTGTGACTTTCTCTCTATTTCCCTTCCCCGCTAGCGCTTTCCACATTGTACCCAGTATCGGGTGATCCCTGATTCTTTTGGGGAGCTTTTTTAAGGGGACCCATAGCCATTCACCTACAGTGACTGGGTGCAGGTAGTGATTTTCGATGTATACCCATTGTTTATTGGGGTCCTCCCTAAGATGTGGGGCCAAGGCCCTGAGCTGGGCTGCCCTATGGTAGACTGTCAGGTCCGGCAAGGTGACCCCCCTCTCTCTTTGGGGAGGGTGAGGGTCTCATACCCAATTCTGTGTCTCCTGCCCTGCCATATAAACTTCATTATGCGCCTCTTGGCTTCTCTGAGGTATGTGTCTGGGGCTTCCAAGGGGAGAATCTGGAAGACATACAGCACCCTGGGGAGCAGGTTCATTTTTATAGCATTTATCCTTCCCATCCAGGAGATCTGTCCCTTCCCCCAACTCTCCATTTCTCTGAACAGTTTATCAAATAGTGGGGGGTAGTTGGCCTGGTTCAGATCCTCCCCGGGGCGTACTATGTTAATCCCCAGGTATTTTATCCCTTCTGTACAGATCTGCAGGCGTAGCGGGATAAGCTCAGTAACATTTCTATCTGTATCAGAGGCAAACGGGAAAATCATGGACTTGCTAATATTCACCTTAAAGCCTGAAAATCGACCATACCGTTCAATTTCCTGCAGGGCTGCCGGGACTGACCTTGTCGGTTCCCGGAGGTGGAGCAAGATATCATCTGCGTAAAGACCCAGTTTAAAGGTACGTTCCCCCACCTCAATACCCTGAACCTCTGGGGAGCCCCTGACATACTCTGCTAATACTTCCATTGTCATGGCGAAGAGGAGTGGGGAAAGAGGGCAGCCCTGCCTCATACCTCTTTGGAGGTGGAAGACTTGTGACAGACGCCCATTGACTGTGACTCTGGCGGTTGGCGACACATATAAGGCTTTGATCGCTCGTATGATCCCAGTTCCCAGCCCCAGTTTCTTGAGTACCCCCTGGAGGAATCCCCAGTCGACCCGGTCGAACGCCTTCTCTGCGTCGATAGAGACCAGAACCGGGTTTCCACCCCTTGTCGCTGCCTCCCTCATCAGATGTAGGGTCTTCCGCATTGTGTCCGCCCCCTGCCTACCCTGTATAAAACCCACCTGATCGGGATGAATTAGCCTCGGCATATGACCGTCCAGCCTAGTAGCAATGATCCTGGTGAATAGCTTTGCATCCACATTCAAGAGGGAAATGGGTCTATAGGAGCGGCTGTCCGCCGGGTCCTTCCCCTCCTTCGGGATTACCGTAATTAGCGCTTTGCCAAAGGATGTGGGCGCTCTGCCTGTCTCCATTATGTGCGAGAAGAGACCTGCCAGGAATCCTGCCAGGAAGCCCGAGAAGGCCTTGTAAAAGCCTGCCGTGAACCCATCCTCTCCTGGGGCCCTACCCCTCTTCAGGCCCGCTATGGCTCTTAGTACCTCCTCCTCCGTTATCGGGGCATCGAGGATTGATGCTTCTAGGGGTTCAAGAGCCGGGAGGGTGACCCCCGTGAGATATTCATCCAAGGCTTCCTTCTCCGTCTCCCCCTCTCTCCCGTACAGAGCCTCGTAGAAGGACGCAAATTTCTCTGCAATCTCTTCCGGGTCGGATACGTCCCCTTCTTCCCCACTACTTAACCTCGCCACCCATCTATCCGCCCTCTGGCCTCGAAGTTTTGCTGCCAGCATGGCATCCGCCTTGTCCCCTTTTTCATACTATTTTTGGCGTAAATGTTGGAGTCCCGCTACAATTTTGCCCATCTCCATTTCCCGCAATTCTTGTCTCCTTTCCCTAGCGATGCCCAGGTCCCTCTCTCTCTCCGTCTCCATCTTCCCCTCCGACCTTTCTAACATAATTATCTCAGATCTCAATCTGTGGGACAGGAGGGTCCTAACCCTTTTTTTGGAGGCCCCTTCACTGATTAGTCTACCTCTCCAGGTTGCCTTTGCCGCCTCCCACACAATCTCCCTGTTGACTTCCCCCGTGTCATTTACCTCAAAAAATTCCCTGATCGCTGTTGCCATTTCTTCCTTAAAGACCGTGTCTCTCAACAGGAAATCGTTGCATTTCCATAGAGATTCCCTGGATTTCAGGCCTGCCATACAGACGTCTGACCAGACCATGTCATGGTCTGACCAGCTAACGGGCCGAATCTCACAGGCCTCTATTCTGCTCATGTGCTGGTTTCCAATGAAAAGATAATCTATTCTAGTTCTGGTGCCGTGGGCCGCAGAGTGGAAAGTGTATCCCTTGCGCCTCGGGTGCAGCTCCCGCCATATGTCTACCAGCCCCAGCTCCCACATTATTTCCCGAAACGCCCCGTGAGGCGTTCCCCCACTGCTGTTCAGAGGGCCTGCGTTTCCACTATGGTCCAGCTCTCGGTCCGCCCACATATTAAAGTCCCCCCCCAGGAGCAAAAGGCCATCTGCTTTAGCCATCACCTCCCCCAGGGCCTCTTGGACGAATTCCCTCTGACCCGTATTGGGGCAATATATTGTTGCAAGGGTGACTCTGGTATTATGTAACTTACCGGACACTACCAGGGCCCTCCCATCCTCCCTCTCCCAAGTGGATACTTCCATTAATTTCTGATTCCTATGGAGCAGGATACCGACTCCTCTTTTCTTTATGTGGCCGGATGCCCAGAAGGTCTGACCCACGTGTGGACCAGGGATGGCCCTCTCCTCCCCCCTCACCGTCCTGGTTTCTTGTACAAACATAATGTCCACTCTCCCGTTTCCCATTTCCCTTCCTAGGAGGGAGCGCTTCGTTGGGGAGTTAAGCCCCTTGACGTTGAGGGAGCCCATCCTAAGCGACTCGACCCGGCCCCTCTCTTCATTGTCTGCCATTGCTTCTCTCTGATGGATTATTTGTTTTCCCGGTCCTGTAAGAGCCGCCCCGCTTCTTTACCACACTGGATATATCCTGTGCCCCAAGGACTTTGTCACCCCTCCCCTCGCCTCCCCCCTCCCTTTTCTCTCCCTCTTGCATGACGCCTGCCAACGGGCAAGCCACCAGGGTGTGAACATGTTCCTGCACCGCAGTTCTCTTGATGAAACTCGCGTCCCCGGCCGGGGTTGCTAATAAAATAATCTTGGTCTCCACGTTGGTTTGTCTTACTCCACCTGGTCCCCTTCGGCCTCCGATGTCGGGGTGTTTGGTTTCCTGAATTTCCTCCTGCCCTTTGTCTTCTTCTTCGTGGCCCAAGGGCCAACCGGTTCTCTCCTGGTGTCACCCGATGCTTGGGTGCCCACCTCGTCTTCCTCACCCAGGACGACCCCCTGGATCACTTGCAGTACTTGCGAGGCCTCCTTGCCACTGGTCACTCTGTAGTCCACCCCAGCGCGTTCAAAGGACAGGGCGAAGGGGAAGGACCATCTGTATCTTATGTCTTGAGCAGTTAGCCACTGGGTGAGCGGACGACATTCTCTTCTGCGGGTGAGCGTAAGATACGATAAGTCCTGGTAAATCTTAATTGTGTCGCCTTCAAAAATAAAGCTCCCCAGCCTCTTTGCCTTCTCCAGGACCTCCATTTTCTCCCTATAGCGGAGGAACCTCACCACAATGGACTTCGGGCCTCCACCCGCACCCCCTCCACCTCGATGCGCTCTCTCCAGCTGGACCTCTTTGCCCCCCTCTAAAGTGAAGAGCTGGTTTATCAGGCCCTGGACCTTCCTCCCCACATCCGCCGCTGTCTCCCCTCTCTCCTGCGACACACCCATGATACGCAGGTTGTTCCGGCGCTCTCTGTTTTCCAAACCGTCTATCTTCAAGGTTATGTCCTCATCTCTTATCTCTAGGTCCGTTAGCCTCGCCTCATATTTCATGTCCAGGAGGTCTGTCTGGAGGTGGTTGTTTTCCATCCCCTCCATTTTCTCCTCTAAGGTGTCCACCCTCCCCTTGAGATCCACTATGGACGCTTGTATATCTGTCCAGATTGCCTTGATCTCGTGGAGGATGTCCTTGAGATCCTCCCTCGTGAGTGGTGCAGGGGGGGGTTCGCCGCCTGAGGGCATGGTGTCTCTGTGGGCCTCCCTCGTGGCTGAGTGGGGCCGTCGGAAGCGCTGGAGAGATGAGATCGCCCCCAATGTCCGCGTGCTCTCCAGGGTCTGGGTGTCTTGACGCATCCAGGGGTGGTGCCTCCGTCTGGGGTCCTCTCGCGGGGGACTCTGTGGTGTACAAGGCCCCTCCCATGCCTGGTGTGTTAAGGTCCTGCGTGGAGCGCCTCGTGTGGGGGGGGCTGTGCCGTGTCGACAGGTGGGACCTTCGGGGAGTAGGGTGTCCGATCCCCGGCCCCTTCGGTGCCTCCGGCCTACTCCCCAACTAGGGGGAGCGGGGGCGCCGCAATGGAAAGGTTGCGCGGGAGGGGAGCCCGCTTTCACTGCATCCAGTCTGTCTCTTCCCGCCCACGCTCTCCTCACCTCCTCACTGTCCAGTCACTGTGGGGGGTCCAGGGCCGACGGTAGATCGGGCTCTGGGTATGCTATCTCCGGAGTGCTGACTGGCGCTCAACTGCTCCTCCCCAGGGACCGCGCCACCCGTCCGGTACCCCGTGTCGGCAGGCAACACGTGTGGAGGGTCCTCGCCCCGTGTCTCCCTCAGTGGTGCTCTGGTCCAGTATCCTGGGTTGGCCGTTTCCTCCTGCGGGGGCGGCCGTCTGCGGGTCCTCGTGTGGGACTCCGAGTTTCCACGGGAACTCGGGAGGGGCCCTGGGTCTCCCAGGGACGAGGAAGCGCTTCTCCAGAGCCCGCGGCCCTCTATCTCTTCTGTCGCCGCGCCTCCTCCGGGACCCGACTGTCCGACACAGGTCGTGAGCGCAGGGTGAGGGCGAGCGGCTCCACTAGTCCTCGTCGCGGTGCCACGGGGTCGGCCGCCCTCGGTGTCTGGGGCCTTTGGCGTCTCCAGTGCACACTAGCCTCCGGTGCTGGGAAGCGCTCTGTGGGCCTTTCTTGGGGCTCCGCTTCCCGGTCTCACCCCGGAAGGTCTTCACTGCGGGTCTCGGGGTGGGGCCCGCTGCATTCAGAGGGGCTCCCCACTGGCTGGGCTCAGTAATCCAGGCCGGGGACTGGTAGTGTCCACTAGGCCCTGCGGTGCATTCAGGAGCGCAGGACTTACACGTCCAGCATGTTCCGCGCCCCATGGTGGTCTAACAACCCACTTTTAATATAGGCTGAAGGAAGTGTATAAGTACTTAATTGAATAAGTACTGAGCATCTGTTATGAGTTTATGGGTGTTGTACAACCAGCAAATACGTGTACTGACTACATGCTTTACTTCATTGACACACAAGATGCACAATAGCTGTAAACACATTGAGTACATTGTTCTGATCTTGTGAGCTATAGACTGTTCTCGTAATTGCCTGCTCGATGATTTGCAGTTACAAATACTTTCCTATTGAATATGTTTCAGACAGTACAGTAGTAGTGTATCTGTTGCCCGGGACAGGCCAGGAAATAAGGACGCAGAGCCGGAGAGGAGATAATATCAACTTCACTTTATTGGATTCTAACTGGAACTGCCACGTTCCCCATTCACTCCTCCCCTTGACCCTCTCTAATTCGGCACACCCCCAACAGCGGGGCTATGCCTTAAAGGGACAGGGGACTGGTAACACCACCGCCGGACAAATGTCTAAACCTCCCGGTTAACACTCTTCGACCCAGCACAAAGGCTTCAGGATCAACTGCTGGGGCCGGACGTTCCTGTCACCTAGTCCTTCCCCTTCTGGAGGATCGATCATTGGAACCCCCCTACCTCCAGCCTCTCCAGGCAGGAACCATGGGTCATCTCACGGTTCTCTGACCTCTGGATCTGGTTCTGGGGGAAGTGCCTTACACGGTTCCCTTTTGACAAAGTGCTTGAACAGGGAACTGTTCCTCGTGAGTTCTTTGTCCTCATTTTGGGAAGTTACCATCGTTCCCTTGACGGTGACGACACTCATGGGCTTCGGGGTGTATCGAGAGTCTGTCTTTCTGGTCATGGGTTGCTGGACCAGTACCTCGTCCCCCATCCGAAAGTCCTTAGACACTGCTCTTCGCTGCAGGTCTGATTCCTGCTTGGTTTTCTCCTTCCCTTCTGCGTCCCGCTGGATGACATCCTCTTCTACTGGGGGACTGGAGTCCCTCACAATGCGAGCGTGTAGATCATAGCGCACCATGAGCTCCGCCGGGGTCTTGTTGGCGGCCTCATGAGGGGTGCTGCGGTAATCCCGCAGGAGTCTGTAGAGGGCTTGATGAGGATTGGTGGCCTCGATGTGGGCTCTTTGGAGTATCTTCTTTATGGACGTCATGAACCGCTCTGCCATTCCATTCGCCTGGGGCCACCTTAGGGTTATCTTCAAGTGTTTGAATCCAAGATGCCTGGCCAGCGCTCCGAACTCATGGCTGTTAAATGGCGGTGCATTGTCTGACTTTATTATTCTCGGGACCCTCTCACTCGCTGAGAACTTCATCCAGCATGGCCGCTACAAGGGGTAATGCTGTCGTGGCAACTCTTTTCATGATGTGGAACCGTGAGTACTTATCTATGAGGAGGAGTAGGTAATCTCTGGATTCCAACGGCCCATAGAAATCAATGGCAACCCTCTCATTTGGCCGCTCCGGGATGTGGGTCGGTTGCAAAGGTATCGGGGCCTCTGCCCGTGCTGTGCACTGGCAGGCCAGGCAGTTCTTGACCCATTCGTCAACTAGCGAGTCCAGAAAGAGGAACCATACATGGCATCGTAGTTGTCTCTTCGTGTTCACTGCCTCGCAGTGTCCTTCATGGGCTGTTCTCACGACGTCAGCCCTGAGTGCGGCTGGGATGACCAGACTGCATCCTTGCAGAAGGATGTTCCTTTACGGCCAGTTCAGACTGTATTCTCGCTATTCGCTCCATCTTCTCTTTGCACACCCCCAAATGGGCTATCGTCGCTCTTCTATAGTCCTTTCACCTGTTGTTGGTCGTCAGGCTGATGGCTAAGAAGGTTGTTGAATTGGCCGCGGATGCGGCAGCGACCATCTCCAGCGACAGGGCAGGAGGCAGGGAGCTGGTCGCAACGTAATCGATGTAGGCAACATCGCCGCTCGGGCTATAGGAGGGCCCGCCGGGTAGCGGGACAGATAGTCCACCAGATTCTGGTCACCTCCAGGCCTGTGTAGAATATTGTAGTCTTATTCCTCCTACATCGTCTTACTGAAAACCTAAAAACCACTTCCAAACCATCTTTCTAGGTGATATTAACCTTGGGTTCAATGACAAAAAGGACAAGCCAGCCAAAACCCTCTCACTAGCACTAAAGGAACTTAGGCTTCCACCAAAAAATAAACATGCCTACCCATGACAAAGGCCGCATCCTTGATTGGATAGCCGACCACAACTGTCAGATTGACATTAGTTCCATCACACCCATCCCTTGGTCAGACCACTACCTCATACACTTCCTCATTCCTGCCGAGTCCAAGACCAAAAAACCTAACCCCATCCCCCCAGCCTTGGCAAGGTGCGCCAAAAATCTCACCAAAGAAAACATCATACCACACCTCAGCCCCCTCACAACAGACCTTAAGACCTCCGACCCATCAGTACTAGCAGAAATTTATAAGAACACCATAAGCACCGCTATAGACACTATTGCCCCCCTACAGAAAAAAAAAGCTAAAACAATGAAACACTCAAACACCTGGTTTTCAGCAGAACTAAAAGAGCTACGCTCTCAGAAAAGGAAAGCCTTGAACACCTGGCAAAAAACACCCTCCCCAGCCACCCTTTCCTCTTACAAAAATATCACCTCGCAATACAAGAAAGCTATAATCACAGCCAAGTCAGCCTCCTACAATGAAAGGATCACTAGTGCCAAATCTGAATCTAAAGAGCTCTTCGTCATCTTCAAAGAACTCACCATACCAGCTACTAAATCCCAAGATATTACGAAAGACCAAACCTGGTGCAACTCTATACAATCTGCCCTACTGAACAAAATGGAGCTCCTAAAAGAAAAAATTAAGGAACACCACAAAAACCTATCTCAGCATACTAAAACAACCACCAGCACCGACCACCTGCTCTCCCCCAGCACAATGCACCCACCCACCAAAGCCCCCATAACTCCTTTCACATTCAGGGAAGTAACAGAACAGGAAGTCATTGAGATTATGAACAGGATTAAACCATCCAACTGCAAAGGAGATCCTTGTCCAGCTAGTCTCATCAAAGACTGCAATGAAACACTGGCCCCCTTTCTCAAATCCTTCATCAACGCCTCCTTCAATGCCAACACAGTTCCAGACAGTCTAAAAGAAGCCTGGGTACGCCCCCTCCTAAAAAAAAACATGTACAAAGGCAAACCGGCACTCCTTATCCTACTAGATCTGTCCGCCGCCTTTGACCTTGTCAACCACGATATCTTAGGCATGTACCTAAAAAATGAAGCCCACTTTTCCCCAGAAGCCATCGCCTGGGTGGCCTCATTTTTAAACGGAAGACTCATGAAGGTCTTCTCAGATACAGCCTCTGCATCCCCTACTATCATCCACTGTGGCGTCCCTCAGGGCTCCTGCACCGCCCCTACACTTTACAACATATTTACCCTACCACTCTTCAATGACCTTGACTGTCGCAACATAGCGTATACTAACTACGTGGACGAGACGCAGATGCTACTCCCACTAACTAGGACCTATGAAGAAGACGCAACAGCCCTAACCAAAATTTACACAGCCATCCAAACCTGGATGGCTGCCAACGGCCTCTGCCTAAACGGGGACAAAACGGATATCCTTATTGTAGGTACTACCGAAACCCTCAACAAACTCCCCCCGCAATATAAAACATTCAACATCGACAATTCCATCATCACAGTTTCTATGACGGTCAAAACCCTAGGTGTCCACCTAGACGCATCATTATCCATGTCCCGACATGTCAACGCCATAGCCTCCTCCTCTGCGCTCACCACCAAGATGATCAACGCAGTCAAGCCCTTTCTCTCCACCAAAAACTGCCTATCCATAGCCAGAGCCACCATAGGTACTAAACTTGACTATTGCAATGCCCTACTCCTAGGCACATCGTTCAACAACCTAAAAAAACTCCAAATCACACAAAACAACGCGCTCCGCGAAGCTCTATCTATCCCCAAAAGGGAACACATCTCACAAGCTAGGAAAGAGGCACACTGGCTGCCGGTTAAAGAACGTATACTCTTTAAAACCATGGCCATCGCACAAAGATGTCTCTCATCTAATGCCCCGCCCTACCTCTCTGAAAGAATCACCCTCAACTCCTTCAACCGACCCACAAGAGCTCACCGCACCAAACAGATCTATGTCCCAACATTCAAAAGAACCAAAGCCGGAGGGTCTAGCTTCCAACACCTCGCACCCAAAAATTGGAATGCCCTGCCTATGTCACTCAGAAATGAAAATTCATACACCACCTTTCGCAAAAACCTAAAAACCTTCCTATTCCGCTAATGCTCTTCTAACAGCTTGCAAACTATGCTATTGCACTGTAACCACAGCAAAGCATAACATTTGATCTGCCACCTATCCTTCAGTTCTGCAATTTTAGTATGCAATCTGCCATACCGCTACAACTGTCTATTTGTATCCTACCAGTGTCAAGTTTAAGTTTGCTGTAACAGCGGCACGATGCCTCAGGGCAGCTTTTGTGCGCTTTATAAATGCAAATAAATAAATAAATAAAAATTCCTGCAGCCTGATGCCCCACCACTCGATACTGGGGGGCATCTCCGTGTGCGGGTTGCCAAACAGGGATAGCAAGGCCTAGTGACCCGTAATCAGTGTGAATTTCTTGCCAATTATGAAGTTATGGAAATATTTGCAGGCCCAGACGGTGGCCAAGCTCTCCTTCTCGGCCTGCGAGTAGACGGCTTCGGGCGTGGAAAGGGCCCTGCTGGCGTAAGCGATGATGTGGCGTGGGTTTGTGTCTGCTCCGCTTGTCTGTGCAAGAATAGCTCCCAGCCCAATGGGGCTGGTGTTTACTGTAATTTCAGTGTGCCAACTTGGGTCAAAATATGCAAGGCGATGTGCTTCTGCTAGAGACTTCTTGATGGACTCGAATGCTAGGTGGCAGGTGGGTGTCCATTCAAACACGGCTTCCTTCTGGAGGAGCCTCCTGAGTGGCTCAGTGATTGAAGCATAGTGCGGGATGTACCTCGCGCAGTACCCCGCCATCCTCAGAAAGGATTGAACATCAGCGACTTGTTGTGGTTCTTGCAGCTTGGTGATGGTGTCGACTTTCTCAGTGTCAGGGATCATGCCATCAACTGAGAAGATGTGGCCAACAAATTTGAGTTTGGACTTGCTGAACCTGGAGTTGTCTATATTGAGTGTTAGGCCGGCGGCCTGGATGGCAGTGTAGGTGGCTAGCAGTGCTGCATTGTGCGCCTCTCGGGATGTGCCGAAAAAAAAGATGTCGTCGCTGTAATTCAGCAAAGCTTTGATCGGTCTGATGGCTTCTTGAAATATCTTGGCCGCTGATCAAATTCTGAAATTCAGCCTTTGGTACCAGAACAACCCTTCGTGGGTGGCAAATATTGTTATCACCATTGAGTCAGGGTGGAGCTCCAGTTGGTGGTATCCCTGCATCAGGTCAAACTTGGAGAACATCTGCGAGTTGCACTATCATGTCCTCAATACACGGCCCGGGTGTATCTCTCTCTGGATGGCGGGGTTGGCCAGTCTCATGTCTACGCACAGGCGTAGCCGCCCACCTTCTTTTGGTACGATGACAAGGGGGGACAACCATGGAGTCGGGCCAGTGGCGGGTTCTATGATCCCGTCTGTAAAGAGTTGGTTCAATTCCCTGGAGACAGCTTCTTGTAGGTGGAATCCCACTCGCCTGGGATGTTGGGGAACTGATCGTACTGAGGGGTCGATGTGCAGCTTGACTGGTGGACCCTTCAGCTTGCCCAGTCCCTTGCATAGCTGGGGAAATTTCTCCACAATGTCGTATTTTGTGATGAGTCCACGAGGATCACTCCCAGCCATTGTTCCGATGATGTTGTCAGGTTCCTGGCCAAGTGCGGCTGCTGTTATCACATCTCCTTCGTTGAAATTGATGTTGATGAGTCCCAGGCGCAGGGCAGTATGATAGCTAAGGAGACACCGACCCTTGGTCGGACTACGGATGACATGGATGGTTGTATCAGTCTGCCGCTCATTGTGGTAGAAGCGCGCTTGAAATGGCCGATGGCATGCAAAGGTTTCGCTGCTCCCCATTGGAAGATTCTTGACTGTGTCTTCTCGAATGCCAGTGCGTCGGGAATCTTCTGGTATTCTTGATCCCTCATGATGTTGACAGTGGCACCCGAGTCAACCAGGAAGTGGAACTGTGTATTTCCCATCTTGACAGGGATCTGCGGGGCCTCCCTGGCCTCTCTGTTGTCCTGGATGAGATTAACATTTTCATCATTGGGCGGTTGATCGTATTAATTGGTTCCCTGGTAAGATAGGTTGGAGTACAATGTGTCGTCTTCTTGGTAGTCCTCAGGGGATCAGTCGTATTCGTTGACCAAATGGGGTGGCTGATCATGGTACCCGTAGTCATGCAGGGAGTCCGGGATATGGTATTCGTCGACTGGCCTGACATATCTCCTCTGGTTTGGCTGATAGTAACTGCTCTGGACATACTGAGGCGGAAGGGGTCGGTAAGGCAGCCTGGTGAGCCCCTGTAGTCTCAGGGGCAGGAACAGTATCCCCTCTCTGCATACTGACTGGAAGTGCCCTTCCACAGTTGGTGCATCTCTGCGTCAGGGTATGACATGAACCTGCGTGGGGAAATGCCATCCTGCACCGGTAGCACTGCCTCTGTTGTCTGGGTCCAGGCTGTGAGGGCAGTCTGTACGGAGTGGCCCCTCTCTCACCCATCTGAGGCACTCCCTGTTGGATGGCCAGAATGCGTTCAGTAGTATCATGCTTCGCAGCCGGCGTTTCCGCCATGGAGGCGGCTTGGGCGTCAACCCTCTCAAATATCCTTGCAAGTTCTCTGGCCTCCGGAATAGAGAAGTGTTTCTTCAGTAGCTGTTTCTTGAGAGGCGGCGACAGGCAGCCCTCGATGATGTGCAGACGTATGGCCTCATCTAGGGAGAAGGCATCGAACTGGCAGTGGGCTCCTTTCCCCCTCAGGGGGGTTATGTATTCATCCACAGTCTCATGAGGCTTCTGTGTGTATTGGTTAAACAGATACCTCTCATAGTCTCTGTTCAGTTCAATGATGAGTAATCTGTACAAAGTGGCGATCAGTGAGGCAAAATCTGGCTGGTCCGCTGTTGGGATGGTCTTGACTATTGTTTTAACCTCACTCCCGAATAGGTTGAGGAATACGTCCCGAAGGTGAGGTGAGTCACCTTCCCCAGAGCCTCTTACGAAGTGGTAGAAGTCCTCCATCCATTCAGTCCACCGAGGATCCTTCTAGGCTTGAGGGGTCATCGAGAATGGCAGGGGCATGCAAGCAGGACAGATTTGGTGCTTCACGCTGGGGGTGGTGATGCTGGTTCGCCCATCGTGGCTGGCGTGTGCAGCAAGTATGGCAGCAAGTATGGCGGCTGAGCCTTTAGCTGGCACGGTGCAACCACTTGCCTCTATGCCAGACTGGCGTGGGTGCTGCTCTACTCCTGGCTTCTTGCCAATGGTGGGTGAATGGAGCCTGTGGTAGGCAGCCTCCAACCTCCAATGGGACTCTGTACCAGTGCGGAGTGCTTGCTTCTCCCAGTGTTTTCAAACTTCTCTGGTATGGGGAGCATCTGGGCTCTGTGGCATCTCAGAGGATGTGTTGAGAGTGAGGGAGGATGGGCTGGAATGGGGCTGTGGGCTGTATGCCTTCACCAGCCTCCCTTGGTTGTGTAAAGATTGGAGGGGGGGTCTGCACATCTGCACTCTATATGGTAGAGGAGAGGCACAGAGGACCCCAGCCAAGATTCTCTATTATTGGTAGGTGGTCGAGCAATCAAGGCCTAGCTTATTAGGAGGTGATGCAGGCTGGTTCTTAAGTACAGTGTAGTCCCCAAGCACCCACAAAGGAATGTCCACACACTGTATTAGTTAAACACAGTCTTTATATAATTAATATTCAAGGTTATGTACACTATCACAATAACTCACTTTGTGCTCAGAAAATCAATAATGGTAAATATATACAGTTCTACAGTGGTACCAGAAATATTATCAGATCTCATTAAAGTGCATCAACTATACTGTCAAAATGTCACACAGATCATTAAAGAGGAAACCAGCAGGAGAGAGAGGAAGGAAAGCAAGATGGATGAACAATTGGCAGAATACTGGTCGCTGCCATTAAACACAGCTCTATGTGGAGATCCCCCCACCTGGCCAACCTTTAGAATAAAGATACAAGCCCAGTCCATATATTGTTCACAATCGACTTCCCAATAGTTCTGCAACCCCAAAGTACCTGGCGTTGTAGCGTTCCTCGGCAGGGAATCGACGGCTCTTCTTGAGTGCCCTCCCTTTAAGGAAGGAGTCACGGGTCGTTGAATGTCCGACAGAGGACAGGGTGAGCTACGACAGTGAAGTGGCAGCTTCGTTACTAGCAGTGCTCATTGACGGGGAAGCGTAAACGTCCTGCAAAGGAAGAGACGTGCAGGGCACCTCTGTATCGATAGTTCTGGACCGCAAAGTGTTTGAAGAACTGTGGCCCAGCAAGGGCGTCGAGTCGTCGGCGTCTCTGTGGTCCTTGGGTGGCGGGAAAACCACCAGCGGATGCTCCTCGGCACGCGTCGACGGTCAGGCCTTCTCCAGCAGGATACAGCGGCGATGATGCGGACGAGAGCGTCCTTGGATCAAATTAAGTTCTTAGGCAAACGGGAGCACGGCAGCTCCGGTCGGCGATGGCGGTCGTCGACAGTGGCAGACAACAGTCCGGGCGCTTCTCCTTGGGATTCCGCAGCAGTCCCCGTCTCGGGTCGGCAGGCTGTCGAAGGTCTGTCTACCAGGGAGCTTTGGCAAAGATCAGCTGGTGCACGATGGTCCCTCGTAGCTCGGGAAGAGAGCGCCTTACCAGGTCCTCTCTGGGTCAGTCCTTGGAGGCACAGCAGCTTTCAGATTGTGGACTTCAGCTTCTGAACACGAATTCTAGCAGTGAGAGGCCCCCAGATATACTAGTTGATCTCCCATTCATTCTGCTGGGTCACACTCAGGCAACCAATCGGTCAGAAGGGCATTCATGCAGGCAGGCATCCAATCAGGAGCATAGTGCATTCAGGCCATTCACTCCTCTCCAACAAGTTATGTGTATTGGGACAAGTACCCAGCCATTCAACACTCCACACTGCATTCATACCAGTTTCGGGCAGGGCTGTCTCAGTCATTGTGTCAAACACCAGATACTAGACACCCACAACATAGAATGCGTATCCGTCACACACTTCATTCACCCAGGTCCCACCCACAGGGTTTACCCACAACATACAGTCACTCGGAAGGCTCCAGCCAGCCTGGCCTGGACTTCACAACAACACTATATATGGAACTTCCACCCAACAGCCGGTCAGGGGGAAGGGACAGAGTCAGGGCTTCCCATGACTTTGGGAAAACAAGGTAACAGGCAATAGAAAGCAAGAGGCCACGGGGGCCATCTTGATTCTTATCAGGAATCAACTGATTCCAATGGCAGGGCCTGGGTATCCCAAAATGGAGGATACTCAGAGGACCTGTCAAATTCAGCATGGAGCTGCCACCAGCATGGGCTGGTATGGACCCTCCTCTGTTTGGCCACACACAGGTGCCCAAAAATATACACTAAGGGGCACAAGGTTGTACCCCCACCCATGGGTGCCATAAGGGTATTCCATGGGTCTGTACACCAAACCAAAAGAGAGAGCTGCACCGCCAGGAGTCCCACATGGACTCCTGCGCGGAAAACACACCAGAACACACGATAAAAGAAACAGAGGCCCTGTCCCTCCGATGTATTTCCAGCATCACAGGTTGAACATAGATGCATTGAAAATGGGCACGTTGGATATATGTGGTTCACTCCCCGTTGGGAAACTTATTTCGTTTCCTTGTTGTTTTTTTTTTCTCTTTTGTGTTGGAGTCCCTCTGCTGTTCGTGTGATTCACTTGGTGCCGCCCCTTCCCTCCGGTGACTCGGCGGGTGCTGGCGGAATCAGCTGGAGGCGGGTGTCAGATGATGTGCGCACGGAGGCTCCAGGCCGCTCACATGTAAGTGGCAGCGGGCGGTCTGCACTGGAGTCTTGGCTTGGGCCCTCGGGCGTGCTGCAGCTGTCCTGCAGGATTCAGCTGCTCCCGACACAGAGCTGGATTCACGGGCAACCCGCCCGAACAAAGGGGGACTTTGCGTGGTGGGATCACCAGCCCGCAGAGTGCGGATGCAGCATTTGGAATAAGGAAGCAACGGCATGGTGGGATCACAAGCCGCCAGGATTGCAGGACTCGGGCCTGCTGGAGGCGATCCTCGTCGCCAGTTGTTGCCCAGGACGGGCCAGGAAATAAGGACGCAGAGCCGGAGAGGAGATAATATCAACTTCACTTTATTGGAATCTAACTGGAACTAGCACGTTCCTCATTCACTCCTACCCTTGACCCTCTCTAACTCGGCACGCCCCCAACAGCGGGGCTCTGTCTTAAAGGGACAGGGGACCGGTAACAGTTTTGTGATATCATTTAGATAATTGTATTATACGCATGGATACGTGTTTGTCTAGTATTATGTACAATATATCTTGTTTTTTACACGGGCATCTACAGTGTGTGGCACTGAGTATCCACATAACTGCCTGCAGGATATCAGCGGGTACACAGTGGGCCTCATTACGACCCTGGCGGTAAGGGGTTAACGCCAGCGTTAGCTGCGCCGACCCCTTACCGCCAACTACGAGGTCCCTTAGCGCCATGGCGCTTTTAACACCTGCTTTTAGCAGGTGTTAAAATCCATGGCGCTAAGGGACCATGGAGTTAATTACGCCACCGTAATTTACGGTGGCGTAATTAACGCCTTCCCCACTCCCATTATGCCCTATGGGGCAAAAATGGGAATGGGGAAGGGTAAATGGGGATTGGGGACTTACCGCCCCGCCGACCTCGGAATGGGGCGGTAAGTCCGCCAACCACCATGGCGTAAACGTAGTTTACGCCATGGTGGTAAAGTCACGGCCCAGGCGGTAACTTACCGCCTGGGTCGTAATGAGGCCCAGTATCTCTTAAGAAAACAGCGTTTTAGGCTACCAGCTTCAGGACATCGTTTACATTTTACATATTTATTTATCATTAGTAAGGTGGAACAAGCTAGTTTCACAGTTATTGTATGCTTCATTTTTTTCTTTTTACATTTCAATGAGTACATGTTTATTGAACGTCATGACGACATTGTGCGAGATGACGTCACACGCTCAGTCTTTCCCGATGGAAACGTTTTCTTATTTATATTTAGGTAAGCTAAATCATGGCGGTTCCTTCTTTGTCAAGAAGAACGCCATTTTATGAGAGATCGAATCTCAGGCACTAAGTAAGTAATTTACACAGTCTACAAAGTGGTCAAAGTGTAAAAAAAAGTAGTGGAACTATGTTCCCTCTGCGCCGCCCCCTTTTCTGCCCACTCCCCTCATTCTCACTGTCACCCCCAACCCTATTCAAACCCCATACCCGGGTCCTTCTTTTCCTCCACTCCACCCTGCACCATTGTGTTTTACAACAGTTCTAGTAAGACTGAAGAAAATACAATGAAAGAAAATAGATTTAAATTATCACCATTGGTGTGTCATTGTCCCACTCGGCATGCACCTTCATACAGCCCCCACTTCACCACCTACCATTTGCACCTCTTAAAAAACACGCCAGCCATAGACACACCCCTCCCATTGCCTGCAAACAAGTCTGAACCTACAGCCATTCATATGCAGATCGCTATCAACATGGATATTCTGGCTGCTGGGGAATGGGTTTTGTATTCCAAGCAGTTTATTGAAATAATCAATCCACTTCCAGCACCTAAGAGTGCAGTGCAATGTTGCGTTTGCTTGATATCAGAAGGACACAGGTTCGAATCCCCACTAGGGATTTAATAAAAAAAAAAATTATTTTAAAAAGTTGCCATTCTGGAACTGTATCGTGGGTCGCATAAAGTAAGGGAATGATGATGGGTTGCCCCGGAAAATAAGGGAACGTCGTACCCTTTAGTTTCTGCCCACTTTGACCTCTGCGTCTGCAATACTATTGTTAGGAATCCATCCAGAACTAGAATACCTAAATCTATTTCTGAACCTTATGTTTACTGTTACAGGCCCAACACTTGAATTTATTTCTCACACAGAGCATTGTTTCTTTCTTGTTTGCCTTTTTTGCTGTTTTTACTAGTTTGTGATGTGGTACAGAGTAGGTGACATTTTCACATGCTATTTCTTTACATAATTAGGTAACAATTATTTTGGTGCGGTTAAGACGATAGAACACAGGTAGGGAAGATGGTTGATACACAATGGTGCAGCCACTTGTGGCTTTTTTTAGCCAGTGTTCATACATACAACAATAATACATCGGTGCAGCCATTTATGACATGCTTTGTGCCTGCGTTCATGTATACAAGAGATCATTTAAAAGACTGATGTCCCCTTTACTTTTTATGTATTAACAGACTCATTGAAGTTTGGTGTGACTGTGACCCACAGAACAGGTAGGAATACATTGGACATTCCATACTGTTTTTGATTAGTCATTCACATGTTGCACAAGCATATTGACTGTAACTCCCCCGCTGTTCTCATTCTACTTGATCTCTCCTCTGCATTTGATACAGTCAACCAATCCATCCTCATGAAACGGCTTCACTATACCCTTGGTATCTTGGAGCAGGCACTGGACTCGCTGACCACCTTCCTCACTGACCGTCCCTCCCAGGTTATCCTGGGCTCTTTCCCCTCTCCCACCTCTATCCCCACCTGTGGCATTCCCCAGGCTCCAACCGTCCCCCCTGGCTCTATCTTGCTCCACTTGCACACCTTGCTTCTACTTTCTCGCCTTACCTCCAGTGCTATGCAGATGACACACAACTCTTCTTCAAACTTCCCTCTGATCCCCTCCTTACTTCCTCCATCATACCTGGCCACCTATCTGTCATCCAGCCCTGGTGTGCCTCCAAGGATCTCTGCCTCAACGCCAGCAAGACTGAGATCCTTCACATTGGGACTCCTGCTTCCTCTTTCTTCCCTTCACTCAGGCCACCCTATATGGGCTCTTCCCCTTCTCCTTCATCTGAAGCCAGAAACCTTGGAGTCATCGTCGACTCCTCCCTTTCCTTCCTCCCTCACATACAGGACCTTGCCAACTCCACCTCCTCAAAGTAATCCTTCCTTTCCTCACTTTCCCCCAGAAGCGCAAGGTGTGTAGAGCTCTGGTACTCTTTAGGCTGGACTACTGCAATAGCCTCTTCCTTAATCTACCCTATTCCTCTCGACGTCCCCTCCAGCTTATCCAGAATAGGGCTGCAAGACTTATCCTTGGCCTCAAGCCCAGGGACTGCATCTCTTGAGCCCTAAAATCTCTCCACTGGCTCCCGGTTGCTGCAAGGATCAAATTCATATCCCTCTGCATCAACCATAAGGCTGTCAGGGGCCGGGGACCTCGCTATCTACAACTGGCTCTCACTCAATACTCTTCCCTCCAGATCTTTACGTTCCTCTGGCACCGACTCTCTGAATGTCAAGTGCTTCACCAAACAGCAAGCTGGTGGCCATTCTCTTTCCTCGGCTGGCTCCCTCCTCCGGAACAGCCTCCCCCTTCCTCTCCATCTTGAGCCGGATCTCCTCAAATTCCAGAAGCTCTTCAAGAATTTCCTTTTCACCTTGCCCTTCCCCCTCTCACTCCCTTGCTAAACCCCACAGTCACAGAGATTGGAACCCAGGGCTCTTTTGTGTCCTCCTGGGTCCTGGCCTTCCACCCCCAATCACCTGCAGCGCCTGCCCACTCTCATCACCTGCCTTTGCGCCCACTGACCTGTGCTGTCTCACAGGCCTACACTTATTGTATTGGCAGCTGACCACTTTTAATTAGTGATCTCTGCCAGGCACTTAACAGTTGCTTGCAACTTACTCCCTAGCACTCCCCTCTGTGGATCTCCTAGCACTCACCCCCCCTCGCCCCTTCTCTCTCTCTGCACTTGCATGTCTGAATGTTCAAAAGGCCTAGTACGACTGCCTCTTTCTCATCATTACTATTATATTTGTCTTACGTCCCATGTTTCCTCCCCGTTGCCCTGTGGGTGCTTGGAATCACAATTTACTTGATGTATAAGCACCTTACAAATGCACAATAAATAAAATAAATAAAAATTGTAACTATGTATATTGCACAATTTGTAGATATAGCCCTGATGATTGAATTGTTGGAAATGTATCGGCTACTGCTTCTGCCACTTCAAATTTGAAACAAGAGATGCACCAATAAAAGACGCTACTAAGAAAAGATCAACCTATTTTTGGTTTATGTATTTATTTGTCACACAATATTAAGGCTGTTCAATATGTAGTAGTATTTACTACATACATGGCGCCTCCAGATCTGATGATTCTGATCATCAGAGTAGTTTTCCCCCATTAACCAGGTTTGGCCGTCAGATACTTGATTTGAAAGTACTGTAACATCATTGAACAAAGCTCTGATTTAAAGAACGTATCTTAAATGTTATGTTATATGGCCTTTGTATGGCGCCTCCTGTCATTGGTATGGCCTTGAAGCGCTGTGGGGATGAACGGCCTTCGGGGGATTGTGGTCTAGATTTGAGATGTGGAGGAGTCTAAAATGCGTGTGTGCTTTCTTAGCCTTTCTTAGCCAGCACAAAGTTAGGTAGGGTGTTGCTAGGACCCTGATAGCATCCTCTGGAAATCAGAGTAGTGGATGCGTGCAGGATAGTAGTAGAGTCAAGGAGAATTATTATGTATCAGTAAAAGTGCAAGCACACTGTCACACCAGGCTCCTCACAAGCCACAAATATGAACTGAAATTAAAATGTAAGTCATTGCATATGATTTTTATTTATTGGAACCATGAGAATTAATCATGAAAAAAATCAATAAAAAGGTTTACAACATGATCAATGTGTAGTTCAAAGTGTGAGTACAAAATTGATGTAATGATAACAGGTAAGTAACTTCGTGGGGTGAGTCCTAACATCCAATACGGCAGAAATAAAGAAGTGTGTCCTAAACAATAGTATTTCTAAAAATTAGAGTTTCTTGTTCAAATTGGTATGCCCAGCCAACACATGTTCTGCTCTTGCTCAGGGATGAAATGTAGGTTGTTTTCCCAAACCTTTAAAATTAAAACAAAGCTAATAAAAGTGACTGGTTCGGGAACTCTATCACCTGTCTGCGTCGTGCCGAGAGAGTGTGGAGGAAAAATCCCTCCCCTCTCTGCTAGACCTATATAAAGACGCAATAAAAACTCTGAAACTAGCGATTATCGCAGTTAAATCACAAAGCTACAATGACAGGATTTCTTCGGCGCAGTCTAATTCGCGAGAGCTATTCTCAGTCCTCAAGGAGTTTGAGGGTAACCCAATGCCACAACATTACCCAAAGACACTGCCTGGTGCCAATCCATCCATGATGAGTTCAATATCCAAATTTCAGCTCACCAATATTCTATTGCTGCCCAGCAAATGTAATGTATGGAAAAGAGTATCAATCTCCCCTGCCCCTCCAAGCCCACTGCTTCTCTCTCCAATTGTTATCATTCCCATGCAATATTTCAATTTCAGTCATGTACAGAGGGCCATATTTGTAAAATCATTGCTGGCATGAAAACTGCCTCATTCCTATGGGATAGCTTTCCTTCTACCATCTTTAAAGCCTGTATTGACACTCTTGCCCCCTGGGTAATCGCATTGGTCAATTTGTCCTTTGCTGTACCCTCAATCCTAAAAGAGTTGTGGATCATCCTGCTCCTCAAGAAAAATAACCTGTATCCCAACATAGCTAAACACTACCAACCGATCACAATCATCCCATTGCTTCTGAAAATGTTGGATTGTGTCGCATATATACAGCTCCAGGAGTTTATAGAAAATAACAACATTCTGAACGAGAGACAATCAGGTTTTAGACACATGCACGGGACGGAAACCGCATTGATCGATCTAAAATCTAACATCGCAAACATCGTGGATAAAGGCAGATCTGCTCTCTTATTGCTGCTTTATCTCTCCTCTGCCTTTGACCTCTTTGACCACTCATTATTGGTCACCAGGCTTAGTGAACAGGCGCATTGCTCTGACACGGCCACTCAGTGGATTCTGTCCTTTCTTGGCCCCGGGAGCGCCAGAGTTGCCATACAGAATGCTAGCTCAATGCCCATGCTTACTACCTATGGTGTACCACAGGGTTCATGCATTTCCCCATTGTTGTTCAATGTTTATGTCATGCCACTCCTTGCTTTTCTGGATGGCCTGGGTGTGCAGTATACCAACTATGCAAATGACACCCAGGTCATCGTAGAGTTAACTGGCTGTCACAGCACGGACTCCAATGCCATCAATCGCATCTACAATTCCATTCAGGATTGGATGACTACAAACTCCCTTGCTCTCAATCCTGAAGAAACTGAACTATTGATCTTAGCATCAGGAAAAAGACTTAAAAATATGTCTCCTGACTACAATAGCTTTTCTATAGCAGGAAATCAAAGCAAAGTGTCCAAGAAGGTGAAAACATGGGGTGTTGTGTTGGACGCAGAGTTGTCCATGAAACCTCATGTTGCCTCTGTCTGGACCTCTTGTGGGTATGTATTAAAACACATCCGTCCATACATTTCACAAAAAAATAGATCCCTTCTAGCCACGGCCCTGATCAATTCACGCCTTGATTATTCTAACAGCTTGCTGGTAGGGACATCAAAGACGAATCTTCAGGCTCCGCAAGTTTCTCAAAACTGGGCAGTCAGAGCTGTCCATGGTCTCACTCGGAGGGAACATGTCACAAGTGCCAGACAAAGTCTCCACTGGCTTCCTGTCAAACAACGTGTGATGCACAAGTTACTCTCCCTGACCTACAAGTGCTGTCATGGTGAACGCCCACAATACCATATCAACCGCCTCACCACCCTTCCACCAGGTTGCTGCCTGCGATCCTATGACCCCCTAAAACTTACCCAACTATAATCTCAAAACCTTTGGTGGCTCCACATTTGATGTTCAGACTCCATCATCCTGGAACAAACTCCTGCGTGAACTCAGGCAGTGCAACTCTAGCTACGAGTTCAAGAAAAGTCTCAAAACTCACCTGTTCAACCTTGATTCAGACTAGCCCGCCTTCTCATAGATCAGATCAGACTTGGCCAGTTTCCTCTGCATCCTTCATCGTTGCAATCTGTCATGTATGTCTTGTTTTGTCTTGTGTGCGCTTTGAGGCCCATGGGCGAGTAGCGCTTTATAAAAACTACAAATAAATAAATCAATGGCCCTCATTCCGACTCAGGCGTTAAGGGGTTTACAGTGCCGTAAACGGCGCCGACCCTTAACGCCTGATTACAAGGTTCCCTTTGCGGGATGGCTTTTAATGCCTGCTTTTTGCAGCCGTTAAAATCCATGCCGCAAAGGGACCTTGGCGATAATTACGGCACCGTAATTTACGGTCCCGTAATTATCGCCTTTCCCCATTCCCATTATGCCCTATGGGGCAAAAATGGGAATGGGGAAGGGTAAAATGGGAAATGGGGATTTACCGTCCCACTCACCTTGGAATGGGGCGGTAAATCCGCCAACCACCATGGCGTAAACGTAGTTTACGCCATGGTGGTAAGGGTACGACCCAGGCGGTAACTTACCGCCTGGGTCGTAATGAGGACCAATGTGTTTTCTAGGGCCTGTGGGCAAGAAGGAGCCTCGCTGCAGTGTTTTGTACCCGTTGGAGTTTTCTAAGTTGTGATGTGGGGACTCACAGGTATGGGGCATTAGCATAGTCTAAGCATGAGAGAATGATAGCAACAATAGCGGCGATTCTGTGTGGGAAGGTCAGGTAGGGGAAGATACGTCATAGAATGCATATGTGTAGGTAGCAACGTTTTGTCACTGAATTGATGGGATGTGATAGTGTCAGGTCTGAGTCCATAGTGCATCCAATGATTTGTTCTGTGTTGGAGGAGTTGGGGGGCCTAGAGAGAGCAGCCACAGGGTAGGTTGGGGGAAGAGGGCAGTCTTCCCGCAGAGCATGAGCTCAGTTTTTCCTGGGTTGAGGCAGTGGTGCTGGAAGCTGGGTTGCTGGGGGTACTGCAGCAGGACCTCCATTCAGCTGTACATTGCTTCATATAAATCCTCTTGAAGATTGGCACACACCCAAAACAGAAACCATTTGTGTCTTTAACTTATCCGGGCTCTCTTTAGAGTGCAAGAAAAAGAAAATTATTACTGGTTTGAAGAAGAAGCCATTTAGAATAGGCCTGGGTAAAACCTGACTTGTCATGCACAGATCATATCTGTGTCTGCTTGATGCTGCCGAATGGCAATTTCTCTAGCTGATAACATTTGAACTATGTGTGTCTGTTTTCAAAGTTCCATGCAGTCCATAGGCAGTCATTGCAGTGACCTGGCCAACTTTTTTAGGTATTTAGTTCAAACATCCTGTTCGGAACTGGATGATTTATATATATATGAAATAAAGAGCATTATGATACAAGACAGTTCTTACAAATGACAAATTGTTTCAGTAACCTGTATAATTAATTCCCTTTGGTTTTTTTAATAATCTGCACTGAAATATATGTTTTACATCTAAATAAATGATAAATTTTTTAAAAAAAGGAACAATCTGAATTTGGTTCTTGTTTGTGAAACTAAAGGACCAGTGCTCTGACAGTCCTGTATCAAGGCTCTTTTCTATGACTGGTGAGGCCCTGTGGAGATAAAGGCACGCAGAGCACCTTAATTTACATATTTTTGACATCATAGTGACATCACACAGAATGACATTACAGGAAGTGACACGAGGCTTTTTGTATTGGAGGGGATCATGGGGAGTTATATTTCAAGATGTTGGCATACGTAAACCAAGAGACAAATAGACTTTGTGATGTGCAATGTATGAATGGTCATTTTTCTAATTCCTGTTATTGTTACTCTATACTGTATAGAGCAATACCATCTTTGTTGGGTACCGGACAGTGTGGCGTAAATCAATTCTTAGGACTTTGGTAGATAAGGCACAATGAGAGAAAATGATTTGCTCAGGTTCACACACTTTACTTAAATGGTGAAGCCGGAATTAGAGACCAGTTTACAATTTTGGCACTTGACGCCATATTGTCCCATCTGTAGTCAGTAGGAATAGGTTTTTGAATTTCCAGAATCTGTTTTTACAAAGATATCTTGAAAAGTACCCAACAATAATACACCACTCTGACAAATGTATATATTCTTGTAGAAATATGTTGAGCAAAAATGTATGATAGTAGCATTATTTCCCCATCTTGTATGGACCACTCCAAATGTCACAATGCAATTCAGCATGAAAAAGTGGACTTTTGTAAATGTATTTTCATGACTTAGACACACAACAAAATATAATGTGTCATAAGGTCAGCTGGTTTTAGTTATAATAAAGAGACTTAAGTGGTGAATTGTTTCGCAGCTGTAGCTGTTGTACTGCGTCTGCTGGGCTGTGGAGAAGGTGGATGAGAGGTGTTTCCATGGCCTCACAGGGAATGGGAACTAGGGGAAAGAATAAGGGCATCGTGCCAGGAAGCAGCTCCTTCAGGAAGGTCAGTTACAGGTGGCAGCTGCTGCCTGTGGAGCCCTTATCAATGTTGGGCCCCGGGCTACTGCACAGATTGCCCCTTTCTAGCACAAGTCCTCTGGTCAGCTTTTTGCAGTAATTCTTTTAGCAAAAGCCTGCTGCATATATGATCTAAAGAAAATATGAAGTTCCGCAACAAATGAAACACTTTTTGGCTTGTAAAATAAGACAGAATGACAAAATGTGGGAGATAGTTTAAAATAAGTATTGTGCAACATATTTTATTTGTCTTCAAACACGTCACAGACTTCAGTAGCTAACTTGAGCTTTCTGTGTGGCTTTCATAAGAAAAATACACCTATCACAGATGTTATCACCCATACTTTAAATCATAGTTGGGTTCTTTTTGGAAACCATGCTTTTTCCAATAAAACAAGACTAACAAAGAGCTTCCCACTTAAATTCTCTGCAGTAACAACGAGAATATTAAGTAGTTAACTATTTACGAAAATCCAGTGGAAGCTGCAGGGCCAGATTTCCTGGGCACGTGGGTGAGTTGGGAGGAAAGGAGTTGTCTTCCGGTTCTGACAGAGTGTAGGTGTATGTGGAGAATGGAGGGCCTCACGCTAGGAAGCAGCCTTCGGTGGCGGCAGCTGCCTGCATGTTCCCCATCCGGTGCAGGGCCCTGGGCCACCGCACAGACTGCCTTGCCTAGTGCTAGCCCTGCCAGTATCTCCACACCAAAAATGGCTGCCCATGCATAAGGAACAGCATCTTGACCAACAGAACTTCCATTCCCTCCCTGTCGTTCCCCAACTGTTTTGTGCCTTCATGTGCACATTTGTTGGAGGAGAGCCAAGTTATGGCCAGGCCTGGCAAGGATGAACACACAAATGTCAACTTTAGGCTGAAAGTCAAGACGACAAACACTGCTAATATAATTACCATCGCCCAAAGGCTAACACCTAGCCACCGAGCTGCCATAGCTGCCAAGTAGCGTCTGTCATGCTTAATACTTTCTGCCAGCCGATACTATTGAATCAAATGTCTCTGTTGGAACATAGAGACTCAAACTTGTAATAGGCAAAAACAGACATGTACCAGACTACAAATTGTTGGCATGCTAAGATCGGACTGACGGAAAGTGCCACACATGAGAGGGGTATATGCAAAATAACTCTAATCACCCTTACAAACATGATGCAATGTAATATGACAGCTTCGGAAGGTGTTAAAAGGCTGTCTGAGATGGAATGTGACAATGTGAGAATATAGAGACTGAGAAAAGTGTATGTGGTGTCTGTATGTGAATGCAACAGTAAATGGAAAGTAATGTCCATAGCAGATGCGAGTACCTCCAGAAAGCAATGCAAATTACTATAGAGGAATATGACCTGTTGTGCAGAAATAGAAATGGCTGAGCAGGACGCCCTGCAGCACCCTCCCCCCGGTGGAGCTGAGTTTTGGTGCAGGTCTTGGAGACTTGCAACTGGAAACATGAACTAGCTGGTCATTTAAGATGTTGTGACCACCTGGAGTGTGATTTATGGAGAGCTATATAGGCCCTTCTACTTAGTAGTGATGGTGGCACCTGTATGTGTGGAAGAGATGACGTTCTGTGCGGTGAGAGGGGAAGCTGGGGATGATCCCTGCAGACCCACTGCAGAGATGTTTGGAGATCTTGGGGTTTAACTGGGCCCCCGGGCATGCTCCTTTGTGTTGTTATAGATGGCCTCACGAATACACAAAGAGCAGTTTTATGTTTCTTTATAAAACCTTTAAACAATTGGTATGAGTCGACTGGGTTTGTTGAAATTAAAGGAGTTCCATTTTCTCTCTTGACCTCCCTGTGGGCTCCCTACACTTTAGCCAACGCGCCCCTATCCCAAGAATGTTCCCCAACATATACTAAAGCATGGTAAACCCTACTGTCTAAGTCAACGCTCCCTCAGATGAAGTCATTCAATTCAAGGTTGAACTTGGTAAATTAATTAGTCCATTACAATGTAAGTGGAAATGTAAACACAAGTATTTATTCACAAAAGCGGACACTGCACGCCAACACGTGTTTCAGCCCTCTCCGGGCCGTCCTCAGGGCGTATTAACATTGAGATGGTAAGTAACTGTAAAAAAAAACCTTAATGATCCATGACCAATTACATTTAAACCGAGAGTAACCACATTGTTGTGTTTTGCAAAGTAATGAAATAAATCCGTCAAATTTTGATTATAAACATAAGCCAGGTAAAATATACAGTGCAATGGAGGAGTGGAGGAAGAAGCAAACAAGGGAGAGGGTAGGGGGAGAGAGGAGAGAAAATATTATTTTCAAATTAGAAGTGAGTTGGTTTTATACAATCATTAATTACTGTATTCCAAATCACTAATTGTTAGAACAGTCTATAAAGTTGGTAATTAATAAAGCCAGGTTGTTACACCTTATAGACAGAGTGGACAATCCATTACAATGGCGTACCTGATAATTGTATATTGAGAGAGTATCAGTCAATCTTCAATGAATACATTTTCTGGTACCTATAAAAATATAAAAGTGCATGTTGTAGCCTAATGGGTACTCTATGTTCTGAAATGTAATTGCAACTGCGAGATTATAAAATGACAGTCTATGCTATACAATGGTGTTTGCTCGCTTACCTAAGGTTAGGTTTCTTGATTATAACTCGGTGAAAAATGGTTTGCTGGATAATCCTAGCGTCTTGAGTGTTCGAGCGAAATCTGTTTTAACAAAAAAGATACATGAAGGAATGTTGTAAAGTGTGCTTGGTAGTACTACATACTATTAGGAAAGTCACTGGTCACGGGAGCGCTCGTAACGCTTACCTTAAAACGCCTCAATGCGTGTGCAGCACGGCGATTTCTGCCGGCTGCCTGCAACTCCCTGGAAGGAATGTGGGTGCGGCTGGGTTAGCCTATAGCTGCTCAGCCAGACTGTTTGATAGTTCCGGTCATGTGACCGTCCAGTTGCTGTTGCTTAGCAACTTTGTGGGTGTCAGAGAAGTGCTCGGGTTTGCAAGTACAAATCGCAACTTGGCTTTGAGCGTAATTAATACAGGTGCTCCTTTACTTTGTGAAAGCTGGGAGACAAGAGTACATTTTAGCATGGTTAAACAGAACTAATTAAATTCTTGCACTAGCACCGCTTCGCTAGTGTAATATGGGATTAAGGAATACGTACCCAAATTGAGTAGTAAAAAACCCCCAACAACCTAGTGTTAGGGGGCCATTTATCTAGAATGGGTTTTAAATGTTGACATTATAGTCGTCTGGTCCTATTATTCAAAATTATGCAAACTATCTGTATTGGTGTAACGACAGTGAGTTACGGAAACCAGTGTTATTATTGAAAGCGTAAACGGTCAGGTGGCCAAATTTACACGTTGGTTGGCTGTGAGAGCGATAGTAATGAGATATAGCTAATATTTCATGTGCAAATACACCTGAATGATATAAGTTGTTACCAAGGTAATTGTTCATGTAAAATGAGATTTAGTGTTTGATAGGGTATAATGAATCTAATTACTATGCTGGTAGCATGTGTAAAGTATATGTTGGAGAAGGATTTTTGCATTGACCCCCTAATCTACTGGGTTGACATGAGAAGAGCAAGATACGGTTAATAGAAATAATGATCCGATTGGTAATGTCTCATAATTGTAGTCCAAAGGGATTGTCCACCCCTCTATAGTGTAACACCTGCCTCACAGAGTAACCTTAAATTTAAACATTGTGTTGAGATTAGACATTTTGTATTAAAGAAAAACATTCAATTCATGCTCTTCATGCTCTTGATTGAGTCCAAGTTGAACACATCTTAGTTTACATATCATCCGGGCTTCCGCTTGTCGTAGATACAGTTGTCGATCACCTCCTCTAGCATGCGGTTTGATGTATTGCAGACCTACAAATCTGATTTCCTTTCTGTGCGCCATCTGGTGTTCTTTTTGCCAGTGTACTGCAAATGGTAATTTGATGTCTTGACTGTTGAGATTTGCTAGGTGTTCTCTGATTCTAACCCTCAGTTCCCTGATGGTACTGCCAACGTAAACCTTCTTACAGACACAAATGATTCCATATATAATATATTTGGAGCGACAATTAATGAAATCCGTAATTTTGGTAGTCAAATTACCATGACAGGTAAATACTTTGGTAGGCGATAAGGCAAATTGACAAAAATTACAGGTCCCACACTTGTGGAATCCGCTGGGTTTAATGCTCTGCGTAAGCCAATTAGTCTGTCTTACAAATTAAACATGTGCATGTAAACTGTTTGTGAGTGTGTGCATATTTGTTGCTTTGGTACTGTCGATGCATTGTTACTCTGTAGCGCACAGTGCTGCCCCAGATGCCTGCAGGTAAGCAAAATGGAGTTTTCCTACTGAGAGTGCATGTGGCCGAAGTATATGTTCAATCACAATTTAAGTGTCCATACGACTACAGAATTGGCCTCATGTCTGCATCTTCTCATTCCCTTTTTAATTAGTCGTGGCACCGGACGTCTGTCAGTTGCACAGCTATACGTATGCGTATGTCATCCTCTGTCTCCTAGTAATGCTGCCCCTGTCGCCACGCCTACCGAATCATGCCACACACTACCTCATTTCAAACTGTGCTGCTGCCTACGGATTTCGTGTTGCAAAGCTACCAATTTATGACTGCGTCATGGCTGGCTGCCTGGGGCCCATTGGGAGCAAGGAGCAGAATGCTCAAGTGTACAGTGGGCGTGTTAAATGGCCCATTGCCTTGATTGATGCTACTTGCTAAATCCTCATACTAAGTAACATAAGGAAACGAACTGCCATTTTTTTAAAGGAACCTTTATTTAGTTGTTTTGGATATAACAGATCTTCAGAAGCAGAAGAAACAACCTCTGAAGCTACTGATATTGATAAAGAACTATTTGAGGGGTCCGTGCCCAGAAGAGGGGGACCCAGGGGCGAAACCTTCACCCAAAATAAAGAACCGAAGGTCCTGATATTGCTAAGGGCTTTTGCGGATCGGAGTCCAACAGAAGGGGATCCAAGGGTGGATAGCCATCGCCCTAAGGATGCTAAGATTTGAGAGGGGTCAGCACCCAGAAGGGCGGGATCCAGGGGTGAGGATCCCTCATCCTAAGTGTCATAAGAATACGAACTTTCATTTGTTAAAGGAACTTTTATTTCGTTATTTAGTACTTCAAGAGAAACGAGACTTGGCCATCGACGGCCCTGATAACTGAAAGGGAACGGACGTCTCGTGCTGGGGAAGCTTGAGAGTGTACTGTGCTCCACGATCCTACCTTACCCCATGCTCAAAACGTGGGCAAGGGAGACCCAGGCTACTGCATCCTGACATATTATTTTATGAACACTTCTTCCTTTCTTCTGAATATTATCCCACACTCTTTTGTATTAGTTCTAAAGACTGGCAATCGGTTTTTCATAGTATAGGACCTTTTATTTGACACAAAGGCTCTAGGACTGCCTTATTTTTATATGATGGCGGAAGCTTGCTCCCTTCTTAGATTTGGGTTAGGTGTTTTTCCAACCTGCATACAGTTTAATAAACACCCTTGAACTGTGATCACTTGTGTCTGTTTTTACTCTTGCCACCATGAGTTCCTTACAATAGCGACCCAAACAACAGTATAACATTCTAAAATAAATAAATGTTGAATGAAGATTGTATCAAAAATCTATACATCGATGAACACACCATATGCAAAAATAACTAAATAGAAAAACACTACATAAAACCCACCCTTGAGGAAAGAGCACAGAATAAAATAAGCAGATACAACAAGATGCTGGATCCTGGGTAATGACTGAGGAGTGATTGGCAAATAACTACAATGTTTGTAAAAAGGATATGTTCAGGTGAAAAAAGGTTTTAAGTGACGTAACACGTCTCTAGGGCCCAAAACTGGATCATGGGGGCAGTTAGCAGTCAATAATACCTTTTAATGGTTCTTGTCAGGTCGACAGCATCAAACCAGGCTTTTTGGTGCTGTGCGAGTCAGTCGAGCCAAGTTTAGGTGCAGCAGTACATGTAGTCCCAAGCGGGAAATGGGCATTGAACTGGCTTCAAACGGTAGCTCAGAGCAGTTTGAGGGTGGTGTTTGAGTGAGAGAGTTCGGATGGCTCACCAGGGTCTGTTTGAAGATCAGGTCCAATGCGAGATCTGGTAACTGCTGCTAGGGTCGGCATGAGACACTCCAGTGGTTCAAGTCATGGTCCGGTGGTGGTCCAAAACTGTCATTGTGATAATTCGAGGTGCGGTTCAAAAAGGTGGCAACTCGATGTCGAGCCGGTTCGAGTGATTTGGTAAGACTGAATCTGGTCAATGCATGAGGCGATGATTCCAGCGGTTTGAGACGAGGTCCTGCAATGAACGGTTGGTTTGAGCCAAACAATTGACGGTTTCAACTTGGGATGCAGTGGCGTTGGATTGAAGCTCGCTATGGTTCGAAGAAATGCTCAACCAATTGTGGGTCATGAGGACCACCAGGGTCAGTTTGACAGTCAATTTGACTGCAGAGATGAGGGTAACTTGATCTGCAATTTAGGTCGTTCCGTGCAGTGTTAGAAGGTCACAGTTCGATTAGTGCCTCAGTGTCTGGTCAACTCCCAATGTGCCCTATTGGATGGTTAGTTGACCGAGCGTATATCCCTTTGGACACTCAGTCTTCACCTATGCTGGAGAACTTTGGAAAGATCCAGTCTCCCAAAAGAGATCCAATACATTCTTCCTCAAGTTTTTGTTCAAGCTTTAAATCAAAGATGGAGCCATCCCTACTTTTAAAGGAGAAAGTCTACGGGTGACTGGTCAAAAGCAAACCTGCTTCAAGGGTCCAATCCCTGTCCTTGGTCAAGTCGTCTTTGCCTTCTGATATCACACACAAAGCCCTTTGTGCTCCAGGAAATGGAGGGGACAGGAAGGAGGCAGAGAGAAACAAGATGGTGGAACCTTCTAACAACTGTAAGGAGCTTCCACTGACTACACTAACGCTGCCCCCTTTCCTTCTCAATAGAATCAAAAGCACTTTCGGTATGCAGCACCCTGGTGTGAGGCTACTCTTTTTCTGAATGGGTGTGCCCTTTTATTCACGTTCCAAGCAAAGCTTCGTGTAGAGTGCCTGTCTTTCCCGAGAGGGTGTTACCTGCCCTTACAAAGGAACAAAGAGAGGCAACCGCCAGGGCAACAGTCTTGCGGGCAGCAACAAAGACAGCCTGGCTGGGGGCATATAAATGACCCTTCCACAGCTGAGCTGGGCTCACAGGGCTAACACATGTGTGATTTCAAATTGATGTGGCTTGGATAATTATGAGAAATGCTAGCCACCATACCACAAACTCAGATATGGCTTATATTTACAGTTTAACCAGTTTGCCACCAGGATAGCATTCTCATAGTTATGTCTTTCTTTGAACAGTCGCATATATATATCTTATATGCAGCCCGTGAGCTGCACAGTTGTTGCTGCAACAGTTAAATGGGCACCTGTGCCTTCTAAACCTGCTCTGTACCACTGTAAAGCAGGAGCTTTAGGTCAGGCTACTGATCCTGCATGGCACATATGCACACTATGCTTTTGGCATGGAGTTTATGTAAAGGGAATCTGAATAGCAGATTACACTTTCGAGCATGGAATTGCCTGCATCATTTTAATCATTAATTTAAAAAAGGGCAGGGCTTCGACATACTTGCTAGATGGCAATTTCTCAACCTCCTCCCTGCCCCCCCAGCCACAAAGGTTGAGAATCACCCTTCTAAGGGTCAGGCTCACCCTCAAGGCAAGACCCTTTCTGGGTGCCATCTGGATTAGGATGTTCAAATCCAGACCTAGGTAGCATGTTCATTTTAACTCTCTGTAGAGAGATGGCCCAATGCGCAAGCTCTAGATTCTTCTCAACTCGTTTTTCTTTGATCCCATCAGTCGTCTGTAAATGTAAGTAATGTGCTGATCAGCAATGGCTGAGCTCAGAGACACTGAGTCTACTCCAATTTCATTTCTACATGTGCCTGTAGTCTGGGATTCCTAGAACTGATGTTCCGCGCAAACCAGCATTCCAGCGCTGCAAAGGTGTTTGGCAGGCAGAGGCGTGCTGATTTTTCAGTGGTGTCTGAACAGTCACAGATTTAATATGTGGTCCCGCATCAGCCAGGATACCTTGGGGAGAGCCCAGCTGAGAGAAGTTACCTTTCCTCTCACAAGACCACACAACCACAGATGGTGGATTGAAGGGGTCTGGTGTGCCTTCTCTGTTTTGTCAGTGCCTAATCAAACTGGACGGAGTGCATGGTTTCCATTTTTAAATCCACACACCGATTATGACAAGTGGTCAGGTGTCCCAGTCACATCTAAGTGACCAGCAAGTGTGTCTGGGACCAAGTACAGTTGGAATCTCCTCAGGCCTCTGTGAACAATCAGCTTGTGGCCCGTCCACTGCCCAACACTTCGTGGGCACTTTGTCTGTGACGTGCACAAGGCCTTCACCTTGAACCTGTTCCTGGTTCAAGAATAGGTCAATGTTCTCGCTCTGCACCTTTACCACTTATTGGAGTAGCTCAGGACCTCTGCCTTGCACCTGCTCCTCTGTCTGACTCAGCACACTCACCAGGATGGGACAGTCTCTCTGTACCCACCAAAGGTCAGCCAGGCCTGCGACTCCAGCTGAAGACAACTCATTCAGTTCTGGCAGGTGTGATGAAGACAATGGAGTAATCAGGGATTCCCTGGTGGGAACCTCCTCCCATGTGGCCAGGGTACGGCATCCGCTTCCTGATCCTGACACTTGGGGGGGTTACATGAGGGAGGATCACATGGGAGGAGAAAACTACCGGGCTGATGTTATGACTTCATTGGATGAGTCACAATGTTCCCCCTTTCCAATGAGAAAGACTCTCTGAACCCCAAGACCTTACTGGCCTATTGTCAGATAATGAACCTCCCCCATAGAGGAAGTCAAGAAACCTTTTCTCTACATCATTCTAGTCAGGCCCCCACTTTGCACCGAAACACCCACAACTCAAACATAACACCTCTTGCTCTAGATGCACCTTATGTAAATTCCAGAAGAAAAACCATTTAAGGGTTAAAAGTCCAAAAGGTAACCATGACCTCTAATCTTGATGTACCTTTTTGTGAAAACCATGAGAGAAAACATCTAGGAGTTGAAAGCCCAAAGGAGGTTTTGGACTTCAACTCCCATAACCACTCAGGTACTGAGACGAGGAGAACAAGGGAGTTAACGCAGAGTGATAGGCACTCGAAGTTGCAACATGCAGACTAGTTGTTTTTCCAAACTTGTGAGGAGCACGACATTTAAAAATGGCAACTGCACTAGAGAGCTTGAGGAGGCGGAGCGAGCTGTGCAGAGCACAAAGAGACGTTGCCATTCACACCGGGGCTCCTGAACGCAAAGCACACTGAGAGAGCTGGCAAAGCAGATGAGGCAGTTGGGAAAGGAAGAGGAATGCTGCATGTGAGCAAGCAGGGCTGTGGAGATGCAAGGAGCAATGTAGGAGCTCCTGGAGGTTCGGTCGCTAGGCGATGCAGTAGACTTAATCCCAGACCGAGAAGGAGAGCTGGCATGTGACCACGGAGCTGCGATCGTTGCTGGGGAAGCACCCACACACTCCAACCTGGAAGGCAGAGGAAGAAGCCATAACGCACAGGTACGAGCAACGTCGGAATGATGGAAAAGACTGGTGAGTCTGCCTAAAGCAGCTGGGGACCCCAGGGCTTTCCGACAACTGATCCAAGAAGTTATTGAATGGTACAAGATTGCCAATGCTGAAAATATACCAAGGCAAAGCTGGTTTGAATGCATCCAAGGCAAAGTACAAAGGCAAGATTCAATTAGAAGAATATTTGAATGCAGAAAAGAAAAAATATAAAGGCAAACCCCAATGAACTATAGAAGCACGAGACACCAATGTGGGGGGAGATTTGAGCAGGTACATTTGAGCAAAATATTACCACAAAGAGATATACCAAGCAGCACATGGTATATGCTACTCTGGTAAATCTAAGAACGGTGAAAAGCATAAGAGCTCTGGAAGGTGAATAATCCGAGCAGCTGAAGTTGGTCCATCCTCTGGATCTTTAATTTGGAGACATTTTTTCGTTGGAGTCATTCTTACACTTTTGGTTTTGTACACTTTTTCTAAAATCAAGTCAAAGACATTTCCTTGCACCTTTTCAGGTTTGTTTATAAGTGTGAGGGTCAGGATAGGTTGCATTGGACACAAGGACGGCTTTTTAGTTACTGACATCCTGACACAGACAGATCCTTAGTTTTAGTTTCTGGGTAGGTGTGTTCCTCTTTATACCTAGGTCTATAGGGCGTTTTTCCAACCCATTTTTAGTTACTAAAATGTCTTTACTTAAGAATACAACAACCTTATGTCCCTCTCTCATTTCAGACCCCTCACACAGTTTATTCAGGGATGAAACTTCCCTGTTCCCCATCACAGGTTCCTTTTCTATACCAGTAGGCAACCCTGAGATCACTGAACCTGGTGCTAACACCATAGTCACCTCAGTGGTCACTGAGCCCTCTCTAGCAAGAACAGGTGCCTCAGGGGACTTCAGGCTTGGACTGGGAGCTACCGGTGAGACTGGTCCTTTGCATGCTCGAGCTGAGTAAGCCTCAGGACCGCAGCCCTCAAGCACTTCCTCCTTTGCTGCTTCCAGAGCTTTTGGTCCAATAAGCGTTGTGACTATGTCTGAGTCAGGGAGGTCATTACCTAATAGACACCCTACTGGAATGGAGTCCTTGACAGCTATAGTGTGCAGGGAGGGGTTAGCCCCTCCCACTAAGCCCTACCATTTCCAAGGGACAGTGACTCTGACTGTCAACCCCTCTTACCTACAGGTTTGTTCTGGGGGTGCAGTGCCCCACCTTCACCAGCTGCCTGACAGCTGTGACACTAACAGAAGTACCATGTAAGGTGGGAGACGTTTCCCTGTTTCTGGAGACAAGGTCCACAAACATCTGAGTCTTGGTGGGAACTAGGGCCCCCTAAAAGGACCCCTACCGCTCACACTCTGAGTGAGGGACCCTTTGGCCATTCCCTGGCCTAGTGGGACTTCATCTTTTAAGATGCCCACTCTGACTTTGGCTTCATCCTCCACCGTAAAAAAAAAATGGCCTGCTTGGGTTTACCCTTGCAGGATAGGTCTCCCTTCCTATGTGTGGAATCAATGCATCAAAAACAATCCCGGTTTGTTGAGTGTGTGGGGGCCTCATGCAGTGCATAATCTAGCAGCTTGCTCAGTAGGGGCTTTGCAGACATGGATGGGAGGTCCGGGACCAAAGCACAATGTGTGTATGGCAGTGTACTAACAGTGTGGCTCTTAACCCTAGGAGGATGATAGCGAGTGGAGGAAGGTAAGCACATTGTGGTCTGGCTGAAGACAAGCCTACAAACACTCAAAATAAAAACTGCTGCTCTGACTCATTACGCTTTTTGCTACACAGGATGGGATTTCTTAAAGATGCAGTTGTAACGTTGTCACGTTGATGTTCCAGTGTTACGCGGGGGCGGGACGGGAAGTTGCAGGGGGAAGTGATGTAACGGGGAGCGGGATCGGGGAGTTGGAGAAGGCTGGAGAATAAAGAGGACGTTTGTATTGCACGCTCCGTGTCCTGCCTCTGTTTATTTGCAGCGCGCCCGACTCATATCAAGGCGCGACAACGGTGACAAGGATGGGATCGGGGGCAGGGCCGTGCTGGTAGGAATCCAGCAGCCCACCCCCGCTCGAACACAGAAACGCTCGCAGCCGCGAGCCGAGCCGGCGGGAGAAATCATACGCGGCCCGGGCCGCGACAGTGGGGCCAAATCGAGACAACGCTCCGGTGCCTCGGCCGAGGCCCGGCCCACCATTAAAAGACACCGCAGCGCCAGAGGAGAAGCCCGGACCTCGCGCAGACCGCCGGTTCGCAGCTGCGAACATCGGGCCTATGCAGCAGGGAGACCACGCCTGCTCTACAGGCCTGCAGAGGGCCGGAGGCACGTGAGCCCACGCCCATAGCTCGGCAGGCGAGCACGGAGGCCACAGTGCGCCAGGCTGAGCGCCAAGGAGCCCTGGAAAGGAGCAAGCAGGGTAAACCCCCCTCTCTTTGATGGTGCTCGTGCCCCGTGGGGCAGCCATTCCAAGAGCAGAGGGAGGGGCCACACAACAAAAGAAGAGCAGGAACCAGCCTTCCAGGCAGACCACGTGGTGAAGAAGTTTGTAGGACAAGATGATGGCCAAGGGGGGCAGGCACAAGGGAATGCACTCCCAGCCCGAGGAACACCTGCACCAGACCACGTGCCCTATCATCTCCCAGATACCCTGGCGGCCCAGATGCCGGGAGCATTTGACGTGACGGACACCAGCAACATGGGTCCCCGGTGGACCAAATGGATCCGAGATTTCGACTTATATATGGGAGCCACAGGCCCAGTCGCCGACGCACGCCAGGTATGTCTCTTAACGCTAGCGGTGGGCCCGGCAACCCGAGATATCATTGACTAGATGCCTCAAGACTCCATAGATTCGATCAAAGACCTCAAGGAAGCATTAGCGGCATACTTTGCACCCCATACAAATGTTGATTATGAGAGACACCTATTTCATAGCACCAAGCAGATCAAAGGGGAGTCCATGGACGCCTACGTCATGCGACTACGCACCAAGCTAAAGCACTGTGACTTTGCCAACTACTCAAACACAGAGGCACTACGATCGCAGATCATCTCGGGGTGCGAATCACAGACTTTCAGACGGAAACTATTACAGAAATCCCGCACGCTAGAAGAAATTCTGGCACTGGCACGTGTAGAAAGAGCCATTGACTCCCAGGTCGAAAGCTTCGGCAACACCACCATAGGGGAGAACGTCAACAAATTACAACTAGAGAGGAAACCTGAAGAACTCTTCTGCTACAAGTGCGGGTTCGAGTACCCGCACGAAGGGACCTGCCCAGCCATAGGCCAACGGTGCACCTCGTGCGGCGAAGAGGATCACTTCAAAGCCGTCTGCAGGCTGTTTCGGGACCGTGGCAGAGAAAGGCCCAAGGAAAACTCCTCTCGCCCTCGAAGTAGGCACGGAGGGTCGATGGGCAACAACCCCAGCCCCACCACAGAGGCGGCTCAACACCGAACCGCAGGTGACCAGAAAGACCGAGAGTCGGAAGAAGATCGGCAGAGGAGGAGAGAAAGACGAAAACTCACCATGCGCCCGAGAATGGAACGCAGATCACGGCGCCACGTGCGATATCTAGTGGAACAATCCCCCACAGAATCCAACCCCAGCTCATCAGAGAGTGACCGAAAGAGGAAAGCCTACGTGTACGCCCTGGGAAACCCCACCGCGACCGCCCACAGCCCAACGCTCATCATCAAGTTACAGGAAAGACCCACAGAATTTCTCATAGATACGGGCGCCACCTTCAATGTGGTGAGTGAGAAAGTCTACAACGATCTCCCACAAAAACCCAAACTGCACCCGACAACCGTGAACATATATGCATATGGATCCAAAACACCATTGAAATGCCTGGGACAGTTCAACGGTCTGTGCAGATACAAAGGCCATGAAATGAAAGTGCCAATTCATGTGCTAGCCACCGAGACTGATAGCGGGTGCGTCCTGAGTTTTAGGTCAGCGGCAGACATGGGGCTAATTCACATCTTATTCAACATCATGGTGCACAAATATATAGATCCAATGGAATTGGTGAACAACCTGTATCCCAAGATCTTCAAAGGAATTGGCAAGCTCTGCAACAGACAAATACGGCTCCACGTGGACGAATCAATCCGCCCCATCGCCCAGCCCTACCGGGGAATTTCGGTTAACATTCAAAAAAAGGTGGAAGACGAACTCCAAAAGCTGCTCGAGCAAGATATCATCGAGAGAGCCACCGGACCCACCACATGGGTCTCCCCGATTGTCCCAGTCCCCAAGAAAGGCTCTGAAGCCATAAGGCTATGCGTAGACATGCAACGCCCTAATCAGGCCATCAAGAGAGAAAGGCACCCCGCACCAAGAATCACTGACATGATACAACTGCTGAATGGTGCAAAGGTGTTTTCCAAACTGGATCTACAAAAGGGTTACCATCAGCTAGTTCTACACCCGGACAGCAGGAACATCACGACATTTGTCACACATGTCGGCCTTTTCAGATATAAGAGGCTCAGTTTCGAGGTGTCGTCGGCCGCTGAGACATTTCAAGCTGAGGTGCACGACGTTATAAAGCACATCCCGAACTGCTTAAACCATTCAGATGACATTTTGGTCTTCGGAACGGATACCAACAAACACGATGAAACTTTAATGTTGGTATGCAAAGCACTACATGATGCAAATCTCACGCTCAACAGAGAAAAACGTGAGTTTCGGAAACCCACACTGAAATTCTTTGGACATATCTTCTCCGCAGCAGGGATGACCCTGGACCCAGACAAAGTGGCGGCACTGAACGACACGGCGGCCCCAGCAAACGTGTCCGAGCTCCGGTCATTCCTGGGCCTCGCCAGCTACTGTAGCCGATACATCCGGGATTTCGCATCAGTCAGCGAACCACTCAGACAACGGACGCACCAGGACACCAGGTTCGAATGGACACAAGAGTGCCAGAAAGCATTTGAACTGATAAGGGAAAGAGTGGCCCAGGCGGAAAACATGTCCTACTATGACCCAAACAGACAGACCAAGCTCACGGTTGATGCAAGCCCTGTTGGCCTGGGGGCTATTCTGGCGCAAAAGGATCTGAGAGACCCGTCACGGAAACACATCGTGGCCTACGCCAGCCGTAGCTTGTCATCCGCCGAGACTGCATACTCCCAGGCAGAAAAGGAGGGACTTGCCGTCGTATGGGCGTGCAAACATTTCCATCTATTCTTATATGGCAAGCCATTCCAAGTTGTCACGGACCATCAAGCACTGTTGTTCCTTTATGGGAATCCGCAAGCAAAAATGCACCCGAGAATCGCCCGGTGGGGCCTGCGTCTTCAGGACTATGCATTTGAGATTGTCCACCGGCCAGGGAAAGGAGAAAACCCGGCGGATTTCCTGTCCAGAAGGCCGAGAGGGGACATCACGCCAGAACCGTCAGTGGCCGACAGATATCTTCGTTATCTGGTTCACCAGGCCGCCCCGGAGGGGGTCCACCTGGAGACACTGGCAAGAGAAACAGAAAACGACCCAGCCTGTTGCATCATCTGTGAAGGTCTGAAGTCAGGACAGTGGCGAAGGGCAAAGGAAAGGGGGAGGGAGGGAGGTGGCAAGGTGCAGGAAGACGTGGAGCGGCTACTGCAAGTGAAAGACGAACTCGCAGTATTAGAGGACCACATGATCCTGAAAGATTGCAAACTTGTCATCCCAGTGGCAATGAGAGCAAAGGTCATCGAACTTGCACATGAGACACACCAAGGCATGGCGTCCACGAAACGCATGCTCCGACAAAAGGTGTGGTTTCCACACATGGATGAGCTAGTGGAGGCCGCCCTGAGGGCCTGCCCCACCTGCTGTCTAATCACGCCAAACCGACACCCGGAACCGCTGATCATGTCGGAGCTCCCTCAGAAAATATGGGAGGCGGTGGCAGCGGACTTCTTTGGACCCATTGAAGGAGGGAAGTATGTTCTGGCAGTAATGGATGAGTACTCCAGGTATCCTGAGGTGCGACTCGTACCCGCCACAGCAGCACATCACGTCATCCCCGTCCTGGACCACATATTCTCAGCATACGGGATACCGAAGGTGCTCAAGACTGACAATGGGGCCCCATTCAGTGGACATCAGTTTGCTCAGTTTGCAGAATACATGGGGTTTCACCACAGGAAAGTCACTCCTCTGTGGCCCCAAGCCAATGGGATGATAGAGAGATTTATGGCCAACCAGAAGAGAGCCCTTCAAATTGCCCGGCTCACTGGCCAATCCTATGAGCAGGTACTGAACCAGTTGATGAGAGTTTATAGGGGAACCCCTCACAGTACCACTGGGAGGACACCAGCCGAACTCATGTTCAGACGAGACACCCAGACCCGCCTCCCCCAAGCAGAGGATGCTACGCCATCGCCCACTCTGGATCAAGAGGTACGAGACAAGGATGAAGCGGCAAAGACTCGCATGAAAGAGTATGCAGACGCTCGCCGTCCGTCATTGGGGTGGGTGATGTGGTAGCAGTCAGACAACCAGTGACGCACAAGCACACGGCCCCTTTTCGAGAAGAACCCTTGCTCGGCACTCAAAAGAAGGGGTCCATGATCATGGCCCAGGGGTCAGAGGGGTCCATCACGAGGAACTCGTCTCATTTCAAAGAACTCCCACCCAGCGGGGCCCGGAGACTAAGCGGCAGGGTGCAGATACCCATGGACCATGAGTCCGATGTCGCATACCAAGCGGATCAGTGGGACTCGGAGGACGCTGAGTCAGAAATCGGAAGTGCCCATGTGGAATGCGGGCCTTCGCCAGGACCAAGTCAGTCTCGCCCACAGAGGGCTCGGAACAGACCTCGCCGATTGAACGAGGAGATGGACTAGGAGCCCACCAGACCCTCGCTCGGTGCGAAGAGACTGGTAACTGTTTAAAAAGGGGGGAGATGTCACGTTGACGCTCCAGTGTTACGCGGGGGCGGGACGGGAAGTTTCAGGGAGAAGTGATGTAATGGGGGGCGGGATCGGGGAGTTGGAGAAGGCTGGAGAATAAAGAGGACGTTTGTATTGCACGCTCCGTGTCCCGCCTCTGTTTATTTGCAGCGTGCCCGACTCATATCAAGGCGCGACAAACGTCCTTATGAGATTGGCGGTACTGGTGAAACATGCCGTGTTTTAAAATGCCTGGACTGGTTCACAGGGCGTTTTTCAATGGGATAATCCCATTGCCAAATGCTTTGTGAATCAGGCACTGCATGTTGTCCGGCTCAAACCAAATTCTGAGTTTCGTATCGCAGCTCCTCTTTTCCAGCTACCTTTCTGTTGAGGAAAATTCCTCAAAACAAAAACCATTTCTGCATGCCGTGTTACAAATACCGCATACGGTATTACTGCATGCACGCATGTCCCAGATAGGGAAACAGAATGTCATGTGTACCTTTTAGTGTTACTGCATGCTTACCGCATGTGGAAACGGTAACTTCAATTGGCACCAAACTCGTAATGATTTCCTTAGTGCAACCGTCACCCAGATTTCCGTATTAAACACAAGGTGGCATGTCAGTAGCACTAAGGGAATTCCTAAACCAATCCAGTGCCCCACGGGACATAAAATCAATGCAGTCACTAAATACACTTCTTTAGGACCTATTTATAACACATCCGCCAGGACAGTCTTGGTCTGCTTTGGTGGCTTGGTTGCAAAACGATGCTGACTTGGGGAAGGACATTCTTTAAGACAAGGTGCAAGATGTGTGTGCACGATGCGCAGGAGCTCCAGCCAGTTCCTGAATGTATCTTCTCAGTGACATTGATTTTCACAGATTCCTCAGCATCAGGGGTCTGCAATCTGCGGATCCCCAGATGTTTTGCACGGCAACTCCCATGATCCCCCAGTATTGACTATGCTGACTAGGGCTGATGGGATTTGTAGTCCAAAATATCTAGCGAGACAAAGGTCGCAGATGCCTGCTTTAAATCCACTAATTAACTATTCATACTTTTGTAGTCTGTGCCTTATTGTGTTGTGTAACGAAGTGCAATGGAACCAGTATACAGTGTTTATACCGAATATTTTATATTGAATGACATTTATATAGAAACTTTTATCTTGAAAACCGTCATATGGAATGTATTTAGGGTGGGGTAAAGGGTTAAAAAAAATGGAAATGCTCGGAATGGGTTTTTAGGGGTGGGAAACAACAGGGATTTGGGGGCGAACCCCCCCCCCCCCCAAAACATTTTTTAAAAATGCATTCGATATAACGGTTTTCATGATAAAAGTTTTTATATATGGGCCCAGTGGAACCCAGCAGTCAGAGTGGAGCCAACCTCGTTTCCTTTTGGGCCTCTCAGCTATACAGAGGATCACATCTGCATTAGGCTGCCTGTATACACGCCACCAACAACTGTTGGTGACCCCTGGCGACTCCTTCCATGCGAAGGTATTCCTGTACATAAACTCCCCTGCCTGGGCTGTAATGTCTCCCGAGCAGCTCCAGTCAACCGCGGCCCCTCTCACCTGCAGTTTCTTCTCCGAGTTCATCCAGGGCCTCTTCTTCTCGTTGGACCGGAAATTGCAGGTGTGTGACCAGGCCTACGTTCTCCTTCCGATAAAACTCAATCAGCTCCTCCAGGTTCAGGAAATATCTCATCGGGACGCCTTCTGAGGCCTAAGAGAAGACATGAGGAAGGTGCGTTAGTGAGCGGCCAGGCGCTGCCCAGCTAGCAGGCAACTTGCATTGAAAAGCGTTTCCAACTTCAGAGGAACCAATGGGAGGGGAGCAGGCAGGCGGAAGAGCAGAACAGAGAGAAGGAAGGGCGGTATATGGAGCAGCATGCTGGAGGTAGAGCTGGGCACAGGGGAGACTGCACGAGGAAGAGAAGAGCACAGGGGGGCATACAGGAGGTAGTCGATGAGGTGGCACTGAGAACATTGGATTGGATCACACCCTGCAACCACCCGTCCCTCACAAAAAATCCCGCAGCTGTCCCGATAGCTTCATCCACTTTTGGTGGCAGAGCACGTCGCAAGTACCCATCAGCATTTACCAGCACGTGTCCCAAAAAAAAACCAAACAAAAATGGCATTGAACAAGAAGCACCAAGGACTGTTACCTACAGTAAGGGGTCCTTTAGGTCTTCATAAAGTCATGTTACCAAGGCTCCAGACCTTGTGTCACTACAGCTAGTATCTAAACACGTCACAAAGGATTGTTACCATGGTGACAAAAAGAGCATAGTTTGCCCTGTCGTCTGCAGGGAACCATTTTGGAGTCAGGCACCTCCGTGCTGCCCTTCTCCCCGCAGAAGATGATCTGCATTTATATACTTAAGTGTGGGGGAAGGGGCCGCACCCTCCAGAACTATGTCAAGTTAACATGGCATGGAGAGCTCTTTTTTAAGGGAACTGCAGTTGTGGTTCGTGTGCTTGCCCCACAGTCAGCAAACTCGGAACAATTATAAAATGTTATTATGGATGCAGCAGAGGGGGGTTCAGCCGTTAGGATGTAATGACGAGGTAACATAGGGGAAGAAGCAAAACTGTTTTGGTCCATAATGGCTCCAACTCTAGCTTCCTTGTCAAAGTCGGAACATTCCCTTGATGTGAACTGTATATATTCTTATCTCTCACGCATGAGCATCAGCCCCAGGCGTTCCCATCTCTGCCATCCGGAGGGGTGGCACAGGCTCAGAGCTGGCCGGGTCTTTATGCCACATAGCGCATAGATGGCCAGAAGACACGCTTTTTATGGGCATGCTTGGCCTTTGGCCCAATACCTTGTGCGCTTTTTGGTGGGGATGCTCTGTTGTGGGTTCTGGCACATTATACCTCATCCTGTCCATTTTTTGGGGTGCATACACATTGCAGTCTGCACTGCTCCCAAAGATGCACCGTTCCATCACCTATTCACCAACAGGCTTCTTTGGTAGGAATAGTGCCACATTCAATTTGCTGATTATGTTTTGCCTTAAACTTCTTTTTCAGGCTTCAAAATGTAACAGGAAGTTCTTCTGTAACTCCCTCAACAATAGGTGCTGTTCCGTACGGCGTATACCCCACTAGTACTCCGACAAGAATTTGAATGAGTGAAAAGTAGGCCAGGTATCTGGGTCAGCATTAATCAAGGACAGTAAGCCTGACCTGGAATGACCTCTATCCTCGTGATCCCTGACACAGTAGCCCTTGTATCCGGAAGTAAAACCCTTGACCAGTAAATTATTAAATAATCTGTTTGATATTTCCAGCATTTATTATTCAATGTCTCACCGGTAGGACAACTTAATATGTTTCATACATCTTCGCCCTACATACTTTTGACTAATAAAAGGCATTTTGATACATTTTGGAAAGCGAAAGGAGGATGTGGCGAATAACAGTTTGCTCGTCACTGCTAAGAATGTTTCTGTTTGTTTGTTTGTTTTATTTATTTATAGCGCGCACCTGACCCAAGGGTAACTGGGCGCTTGTATGACAAGTAACGGTTACATGGAACATATGCATATACATAGACCTTTTTATACAAAATAAATGCAAGTTATCCCATATCCAGTAGGGATGTAAATACCAGACACAGTATATAAGTAAAGTATGAGGGAGATATGTTACTCAGGTCGTCTAGCAGGAGGTTAATACAAGGAAGATCTGTCGTAGCGGTAGGTCGAGGCAATGTTAGCAGTAGATTGAGGAGTGGACTATAAAGGTTTGTTAAGTAGCCATGTGATAACATGTGTTCTGAATTTGTCAAATGCTTGGATACTTTGAATGCTTTGGTTAGGAGATCTGGTGAATCTGTTGGGCACTTCCCAGCTGAATTTGTCTGTGAGATAGGTGGGGGGGGGAGGGTGCTGGCTGGTTGAGTGCCTTGTGAGTGAGGCAAAGAGTTTTTAAGTCAATCTTTTCTTGTATAGAGAGCCACTTACGTTGCTTTCTAGTTGCTGTTATGTGCTCTCGCCTGGAAATGTTTAATGCCGCTCTAAGGGCATTGTTTTGAATAATCTGTGTCACACACCATCACTGAAAACGCAACGTCCAGCACATCATCCACTGCTTTGAGCCCTACTTGCAGGGGATCCTCGCTCTCAGTTAGGGCAAGGCTCCTCGTAAGTGCAGCTGAAGAGCAACCCACCAGCGTCAGCTGATTAAGGCCAAGGGGGAGGGGAATGGGAGGCGCGAATGGCTCTTGCAAACTCCAGTTCAAAATCATGTTAGTCTAAATCGCCCAATTCAACGAATCCATGTTCCTCCTTCCTCACCTGGTCCTCTTGCCATAACAACTAACACCCCCTCACTTTTCATCACCCAACTAAGGGAATAGACTGTTTTCGGTATTCTTTCTATTGTAGTTTCTCGGCTGGATACACTGCCTCCTATCTTAAACAAATAGAAATGCAAACTCATTAGGGAGCAAGTACTTGCTCCTTAATGCAAATTAAGGTGCAGCGTGGATGCAGATTCACTGCAAATGCAAAGGCTGGCTTTCCTTGACACCACACACTGTAGATCTATTCAGAATCTGTCGGGGCCTCCTTTTGGATGTGCCGCCTAATAGAAAAAGGGGGACCATATACAAGGATATTTACTTAGAAGCAGACCCCTCCCATTTTGATTCGTTTTGCCATTGGATATCTGGGTATACCTGGAATTCAATTTTGGTTTACAATCATTACAAAAACGAATGGTCAATACGACCTGGCATGTTTGTGCATGGTAGGCAGCATTTACATGCATTCCTATAGAATCTGTTTGCTTTTTGTTGGTGAAAAACACATGAGGATTCCATACAAATCCACAGTATCCCCAAATGCATCGAAATCGCATGGGGACAGCGATGCATCTGATTTACGAGTCTATATAATGAGGGTGGCAGGTTCGTAAACTTCAATTCGTGCCTTTGCTTAGCCTCACTAAACATTAACCTTTTAACTGCCATGGGTTTTCCCCCAAAGTGCCAAGGCTTTTTTGGTGATTTCGGTATTTCACCGCTCAAAACCTTCTAACATTTTCTCCTTAATTAACCCCTTAAGTGCCAAGGACGAGCTATCTCGTCCTTGGCACTGTGGAGGTAATCCCAAGGACGAGATATCTCGTCCTTGGCACTTAAAAAACGCATGATGCTCTGGAGAAAAAAAATTTAGTTGTACGAAATAAAGGTTTTATGGAAAGTAGGTTGGAAGGTAATTGTAAGCGAATTCAAATGAAGATGAGAGAGGTGTACTGATTTAAGAGAAATAGGCCTTATATCCGCTGCACCGGCCTTATATAGTCAGAGAGACTCCATTTGAATTACATGTATGCTTCTTGACAGAAGGGTGCTCCACGATTTGGTACTAAAAAGCATTATTTTACTCAGGGGCTTGCTTACTGCAGCTTCAGCACACGTGTGTAAATATGCACACGCTGCCAAAGTGTATTCTGGTTTCAGTTGACCTAACTTCAAATAGTATGTTGATAGGACAGTGGGCTTCATTACATGTTTGCCGGTCCGGAAACAACGGTGCCGGTAAGCCTACTGGAACTGTTGTTTCTGGACTGGCACACTACAACTCTGTGGGCAGGTGCCATCCTGGCCGCCAGTGTCAGACCTGCCGGTCGGGACGGCACCCACTTGCTGAGTTCTCATGGAAGCACTGGCACCGTTGTTAGCGGTGCCGGTGCTCTCGTATCCCCATGGGGCCTGACACAATTAACGGTGCCTGACTTTCCGGCCACTGGTCTCGGAATAGCCCGGTGGCACCGGGAAGTCAAGTGGCGGTCATTTTTTGCCTGTCTAGTGGCAACCCACCGGTTTTACCGGCAGGTGTTACCGCCGGACCCGTAATGAGGCCCAGAGTGAGAATAATTGGATAATGAGCGCACATCTCTGTTGGTATCTCTTGAGATGGCAAGAGTAAACCTGGAACGGCCAGGGCTCTTCTAGTTCTGCATAGAGACCCATTGTATCAATTGGAAGGAGTAACGATCTCCCTTTTCTCCCAAATGAAATCTTACATTCTTTTGGCAGTTGCATTTTAATCAATGAATTGAGAATCTATATAAGTTATTATATGGATGTGGATCTGGATTTCTGGACTGTCGTGTTCTGTCTGTTCCTGTGTTCACAAGGCATTGCTGCTATAAAACAATTTACCTAACTAACTTCACCGAAGATTTGAGACCCGAATTTGATTGTCATGACAGATCATAAAAACATGTATTCATAATTTTACATATGCATTTTATGCACTATACGTACTATATAGGCAGCAGATAAAGTGCCCCCCCCCCAAGGAGTCACTGCAACCAGAAACTATTAGCTAGCACACAGTGCCATTGCTTTTTCTTTACATATCTCAATTGCAGGCAAAGGCAGACAAAGTGATTTGGCCAGAGTCACATGATTTTACGTCAAATGCCACAGTAGGCTGTGATCTCACTTTCCATGTTTTTACATCAGCAACATCTGCTCACCCACCACTTTTGGAAAACTCTTTGGCCTCATTATGAGTTTGGCGGTGTAGCCAAAAACAGCGGTAATGCACTGGTTACAGACTGACCACTGCATTAACGCAAAGCCAAACTATGGGTTTGGAGGTAAGGTGGAGACAAAACACCCAGCAAAATGTTGGAGGTAATTCTGCCACCTTACCACCAGGAAATGGCAATTTCTGCGTACTACAGCCAGCTGTAATTTCGCCAAAATCCAGTCTCCATAAATGTTGACTAACACCGCCATACCGCCACTTGTAATCCAGCAATAATTCCGACGGCCCAAGCGGTGCTAGCAGTAAATCCATTTGGTGGTATCTCGGTGGATTTTCTGCTAAGATACCACCAAACTTATAATGAGGCCCTTTATGTCCACCCTCGTCCTTAACTAGATTACTGCCCTGGCATTCCGTTCTACTTTTGTACTCCATTCAACCAAGTACTAAACTTCACCACTGGCATCCTCTATAATGTACAAAAGTGTGGTTGTTCCCAAAACACTTTGGGAACTCCCGTCCCCTGCACACTATCGAATATCTGAAAAAATCAGAACAATAACTCAAGAGAGTTTCTGGATTTCGTTCACATATAATCTTTTAGGTAGAATTTTTGGAAAAACGAGAATTATGACAGAAACACGTTTCATGATACATAAATAATTTTCCTTAAACAAGTAAGCAAATATGCAAATATTTTCTGGAGACCAGAGATTTTCGTAAAATTATCCTTTTCTTTATTGTACAAAGCATATGGTGGTGCCCAACGCGTTTCGAGTACAACTCTTCTTCAGGGGCAATGGCACAATTGTTTCATTTTTCTACAAAGTGAAGAGATGATATAAGTCAAATTATATTAGCCCATACATATAGTTTATCTCTGTTTTTATCTCAGTTTAACTCAAAAATAGCGTCAACAAGTCATCCGTTGAACATAAAGTAACACATTTAAACAGGTGATCGTAATTTAAGAAAAATATTCATTAATACAAAAAAACACACTTGGAAACCATATAGTAGTGTGCTTGTTTTACACAAAGATAAAGAAGACCAAATGTTGTTTATATTCAGCTCGGTAAATCTGCTTATGATCCCATCCTCCATTCTTGAGCAAGAGTTTACGTAGTTATATTTGTACATGGAACTTTTTTTAACAACAAAAGCGTTTTTTTAAAAAAATGAAAAACAAGGTTATCTAATTGGCACTTTCTAAATGAAAGTAGGTGGATTGAAGACTTACGTATCTTAAGAAAAAATGATCGGTAAAAGTAAGGTGATTGCAAAGTGCATCTAGTGGTTGTCATCCAACACGGAAGGTTTGCGGCAAAAAGGTTCAAAGTCTGTCGACTACTATTTTTTAACTGAGAAGAGAGAGACAAAGATAAATATTTCAAATAGACTGCATCTAATCTAGAGAAAACCTGATGGCTACAAGTACTTACATGAAATATTTTGGAGGGAGGCGCTACAAGGATTGTCGCATCTGCCGGATTGGAGATGCGTCCACCCTGTGCAGCGTCTCTTTATATACTGACTGTGATGCTCTTTGTTAGCAAAGTGACATGCGCGGTGAGTAGCCTAAGTGCGCATGTGTAGATAAAGCTTGTCATGTCTACTGACGTATTTAGGAAAAGGAAGAGTTGCGCATGTGTAGGACAGATCTCATCATGTTTACTGACGTATCCAAGATCAAGTGGTTGCGTGGTGTACGTCAACCGTGTGACGTATCATCCGCGTCTTTCAAGTAAAAGAAACCAAAATGGTGAACCTTAGGGAAGCGAGTCAAAGAGTGCTCAGCAAAGACTAGATGTGAAATTTAGTATACCTGATCTTAAAAAGGTGTAATCTCGGGAATTGAAGTATTTACTAAAGAAGGTATGGTATTCTATACAACGGCCGCATGGGAGGTGGAATGTCGAAACAAGATGGTTCGGGTACATGTAAACATAAGGAAACATATGTATTGGATACGTAAGGATATGTATCAACAAAAACATAAACATAAACATAAATTCAACCATTAAACGATTCCAAATTACTGTATAAATTAATTAGTCTGAGCAACCTCTGCAGACGGTTTGTTATCAAATTTCATTTATATCTGCTCCTCATGGATGCACATTCTATTTCTGGAAACTGTAGCATGGTATCCGAGTCTTTTTTAGAAAAATATTGGCATAACATTTTTTATATAGAAATAGAACGGGAATCTAACAACGATGTATCAACAAATGCTACATTATAAGTAAGGGCCTAGGTAGTATTCTTCGTTCATCCCTAACGGGGTAAGTGAATCAAGGCAGTGTATCCAATATAATTCTCTTTGTGACAAGATTTTTTGTAGCTCACCACCTCTTGGAAGCGGCTGCACAATTTCGAGAATCACAACTCTCATTTGGGCCACAGTATGTTTGTGGTCTCTAAAATGTCTGTATACTGGGGATTTTGTGTTTTTGGTACGGATGTTAGATTTGTGCTCCGTCCAACGTTCTTTCGCTTTTCTGGCTGTTTTACCCACATAGTACAGTCCACAAGGACAGCGTAGAGCATAAATGACATTTTTTGAGTCACAGGTGGCATATTGTTTTAATAGTATTTTTTTACCTGTGTTGGCATGTCTAATGTGATCTCCCTTTATTACATTCGAACAATGCTGACAATTCAGACATGGGAAAGTGCCGTTTTTTGGTTTGTTAAAAAATGACTGATTGGACTTTTTCCTTCTTTCGGCTTTAATTAATTTGTCTCGAAAGTTTCTGCCTCTTTTGTAGGCAAGCATCGGTGGTTCTGGGAACAGTTGATTAAGCTGTGGGTCTGATTTAATGATATCCCAGTTTTTGTAAATTATCCTTTTTATCTGAAAGCTCTGGCTAGAGTATTTCAGTGAGTGTATCAAGTTAGATTTGGTTTCCTTGGGTTTAATGGTCAGCAATTCCGTTCTAGTCTGTGCTTCTGTTCTGAGTATAGCTTTGTTTAGGAGGACAGTTGGAAAATGTCGATCTTCAAAACGGGATTTCATAATCAAGTATTCTTCTTGGAGTTTATCCGCCTCTGAGGTAATTCTTTTCAGGCGAAGGAGTTGACTATACGGTAAATTTTCTTTTAGATGTTTTGGATGAAAACTGTGAAAATGAAGAGTGCTATTGACATCTGTAGGTTTTCTGTAAATTTGTGTCTTAAGTGCTGAGTTTGAGATTTCTATAGTAACATCCAAAAAGTTGATGGAAGGCTTTCCAATTTCAATTGTTAGTTGAATTCTGTCATTGCATTGGTTCAAGAACTCCCAGAAGTGCAGTAGTTCAGATTCCGTTCCTTTGAAAATGCCAAAGATGTCATCAATGTATCTGTACCACTTTTTGATTTTTCCTTTCCACGTTGGATTTTCCAAGACATAGGTGTGTTCAAAGAAGTACATAAAGATGTTAGCATAGGAGGGTGCCACTGGGGAACCCATCGATGTACCCGAAGTTTGTAAAAAGTATTGTCCGTTGAACCTGAAGTAATTATTGAACAAGATGATATTGATTAATTCAATGGCAAAGGTTTTCTGTATTTGGATTTCATGATGTTTCAGGAGGAACCATTCTAGTGCATCAATGCCTTGGTTGTGTGGAATTGAGGTATATAAACTAGTCACATCCATTGTGAATAGGATGAGATCAGTTTCCGTCATATCAATATCTTTGATGTTCTGTAAAAAGTGGCTAGTATCTTTGATATAGGTGTTGGTTTCCTGTATTAGCGGTTGTAATGCTGTGTCAAGATAAATAGCAAGAGGTTGGAAAATACTTTCTGTTCCTGCCACAATGGGTCTTAATGGTGGGTTAGTTCTATGTTTATGGATTTTCGGAAGGCCATAGAACACTGGAGTGACCGGGTGTTTGTTGATAAGGAAGTTGCTAGTATTCTCTGAAATCCAGTTCAGTACTTCCGCTTTTTCTACTGTATTTTTGATGATTTCCTTGATATTGGTAATAGGGTCATGATCCAGTTTAAGATAAGTGTTTTGGTCAGATAAGAGTTTGAGGCATCCTTCATTGTAAAACAAGGTATCCATAATGACTAGGGCTCCTCCTTTATCCGCTTTTTTGATTGTGATCTGATTATCTTCTGCTAAATTCTTAATGATATTCAATTGATGTTTTTTGATATTTTGTCTACTCGAGGGTTTGAACTTCAATTTTTTCAGAGCCATAGTTGTTTTAGTTTTGAATAAGTTGACCAAAGGATGGTTAACCTGAGGATGGAAATTACTCTTATTCTTCATTTCTAAAAATGGACATTTTTCTTTTTCTCTAGTGTCCGGATTCAGATTGTCAAAGAAAATTTTGAGCTCCATTTTTCGAATCAACTTAAAAAGATTAACCTCTTCTTCAAATAAGGTTGAATTATTAGTAGGTATAAAGGATACACCTAGATTAAGGGTGTCCATTTCTGATTTTGATAACACCTTGGAGGAAATGTTTACAATTATTGGTTCCTTCAGTGTTTGGTCTTCTGACGGCCTTTTCTTTTTCCCTCGTCTTGTTTTTCTCCTCCTCCTAAAAAAGATTCTGGTACGGGAGTAGTGTCTCTGGGTTGTAGAGGAACTCTGCTTTGTGGTTGTATAACTGGAGTAGTCGTAGGTGGTACGATGTTACTGGTGGAAGGCCTCTCTTCCAGTTCTCCACTGGTTACTTCACTGCTATCTGTATTATTAACAGGGCTTGGTCTTGGTTGTCTTGGGGAAAAATTGGTTGATCTATTACTGTAGAATTCTTGCCAGGTGTAGACAATATCTCGGGCATAGTCAAGGGTGTCACGTCTGAACTTTCTGATCTTTCTCTGTTCTATTTCTTTTTTATAATTATCCAATTTGTTGTTAGTATCTTCCAGGATTGCCTGAAGTTCTGCTGCAGTTTTAAGCTTAGATAATTGTGAGGAGACTTCATCAATTTCCTGATTGATTTGTGTAAGTGATTTTGACAGTTCTTCGATTGTCAATAGTATAAGATCCAGGGAGCACTTGTTCAATATTTGTTCCCAACGTTTTACAAATTCGTTATTGTCTTTACAAAGAGTAGGACGTAGATATATCCGCAATCCTCTAGGAATTCTTTTTGCTTTGAAATATTGTGCTAGGGTCGTAGCATGGAGTTTTTGGGAGATTTCTCTACGTATAAGCCTCTCTAGTCTTTGGATCAAATTCTGAGGATTGTCAATATTAGATGTTTCTTTGCTAGTATCCTTGATTAGGCCAAGTATTCTGGTTGCTTCTTCATCTGAAAAGGCTAATGTGGTTGCAGATTTGTCAGTAAGTGTATTAATTTTAGAAAAAGACATAACTTAGTGGGTCTGGGTGCGCAGGTTCAAAGAGATGCCAACCCCTCCTTCAAACGAGGAGGGGAAACAACCAATAAGAAAGATATATAGAGAACCAGGAGGCACACCTGTTTATGAAATTTTTATCTCATCAAACTAAGTTAGATAAATGGGGTTAAAGATAAATTTGAGGTGCAGGGGGAGAAAAGCTCAACCTTGGCATCTAGGTTGGACAAAAATAGACAAAAGTGTGGTTGTTCCCAAAACACTTTGGGAACTCCCGTCCCCTGCACACTATCGAATATCTGAAAAAATCAGAACAATAACTCAAGAGAGTTTCTGGATTTCGTTCACATATAATCTTTTAGGTAGAATTTTTGGAAAAACGAGAATTATGACAGAAACACGTTTCATGATACATAAATAATTTTCCTTAAACAAGTAAGCAAATATGCAAATATTTTCTGGAGACCAGAGATTTTCGTAAAATTATCCTTTTCTTTATTGTACAAAGCATATGGTGGTGCCCAACGCGTTTCGAGTACAACTCTTCTTCAGGGGCAATGGCACAATTGTTTCATTTTTCTACAAAGTGAAGAGATGATATAAGTCAAATTATATTAGCCCATACATATAGTTTATCTCTGTTTTTATCTCAGTTTAACTCAAAAATAGCGTCAACAAGTCATCCGTTGAACATAAAGTAACACATTTAAACAGGTGATCGTAATTTAAGAAAAATATTCATTAATACAAAAAAACACACTTGGAAACCATATAGTAGTGTGCTTGTTTTACACAAAGATAAAGAAGACCAAATGTTGTTTATATTCAGCTCGGTAAATCTGCTTATGATCCCATCCTCCATTCTTGAGCAAGAGTTTACGTAGTTATATTTGTACATGGAACTTTTTTTAACAACAAAAGCGTTTTTTAAAAAAAATGAAAAACAAGGTTATCTAATTGGCACTTTCTAAATGAAAGTAGGTGGATTGAAGACTTACGTATCTTAAGAAAAAATGATCGGTAAAAGTAAGGTGATTGCAAAGTGCATCTAGTGGTTGTCATCCAACACGGAAGGTTTGCGGCAAAAAGGTTCAAAGTCTGTCGACTACTATTTTTTAACTGAGAAGAGAGAGACAAAGATAAATATTTCAAATAGACTGCATCTAATCTAGAGAAAACCTGATGGCTACAAGTACTTACATGAAATATTTTGGAGGGAGGCGCTACAAGGATTGTCGCATCTGCCGGATTGGAGATGCGTCCACCCTGTGCAGCGTCTCTTTATATACTGACTGTGATGCTCTTTGTTAGCAAAGTGACATGCGCGGTGAGTAGCCTAAGTGCGCATGTGTAGATAAAGCTTGTCATGTCTACTGACGTATTTAGGAAAAGGAAGAGTTGCGCATGTGTAGGACAGATCTCATCATGTTTACTGACGTATCCAAGATCAAGTGGTTGCGTGGTGTACGTCAACCGTGTGACGTATCATCCGCGTCTTTCAAGTAAAAGAAACCAAAATGGTGAACCTTAGGGAAGCGAGTCAAAGAGTGCTCAGCAAAGACTAGATGTGAAATTTAGTATACCTGATCTTAAAAAGGTGTAATCTCGGGAATTGAAGTATTTACTAAAGAAGGTATGGTATTCTATACAACGGCCGCATGGGAGGTGGAATGTCGAAACAAGATGGTTCGGGTACATGTAAACATAAGGAAACATATGTATTGGATACGTAAGGATATGTATCAACAAAAACATAAACATAAACATAAATTCAACCATTAAACGATTCCAAATTACTGTATAAATTAATTAGTCTGAGCAACCTCTGCAGACGGTTTGTTATCAAATTTCATTTATATCTGCTCCTCATGGATGCACATTCTATTTCTGGAAACTGTAGCATGGTATCCGAGTCTTTTTTAGAAAAATATTGGCATAACATTTTTTATATAGAAATAGAACGGGAATCTAACAACGATGTATCAACAAATGCTACATTATAAGTAAGGGCCTAGGTAGTATTCTTCGTTCATCCCTAACGGGGTAAGTGAATCAAGGCAGTGTATCCAATATAATTCTCTTTGTGACAAGATTTTTTGTAGATCACCACCTCTTGGAAGCGGCTGCACAATTTCGAGAATCACAACTCTCATTTGGGCCACAGTATGTTTGTGGTCTCTAAAATGTCTGTATACTGGGGATTTTGTGTTTTTGGTACGGATGTTAGATTTGTGCTCCGTCCAACGTTCTTTCGCTTTTCTGGCTGTTTTACCCACATAGTACAGTCCACAAGGACAGCGTAGAGCATAAATGACATTTTTTGAGTCACAGGTGGCATATTGTTTTAATAGTATTTTTTTACCTGTGTTGGCATGTCTAATGTGATCTCCCTTTATTACATTCGAACAATGCTGACAATTCAGACATGGGAAAGTGCCGTTTTTTGGTTTGTTAAAAAATGACTGATTGGACTTTTTCCTTCTTTCGGCTTTAATTAATTTGTCTCGAAAGTTTCTGCCTCTTTTGTAGGCAAGCATCGGTGGTTCTGGGAACAGTTGATTAAGCTGTGGGTCTGATTTAATGATATCCCAGTTTTTGTAAATTATCCTTTTTATCTGAAAGCTCTGGCTAGAGTATTTCAGTGAGTGTATCAAGTTAGATTTGGTTTCCTTGGGTTTAATGGTCAGCAATTCCGTTCTAGTCTGTGCTTCTGTTCTGAGTATAGCTTTGTTTAGGAGGACAGTTGGAAAATGTCGATCTTCAAAACGGGATTTCATAATCAAGTATTCTTCTTGGAGTTTATCCGCCTCTGAGGTAATTCTTTTCAGGCGAAGGAGTTGACTATACGGTAAATTTTCTTTTAGATGTTTTGGATGAAAACTGTGAAAATGAAGAGTGCTATTGACATCTGTAGGTTTTCTGTAAATTTGTGTCTTAAGTGCTGAGTTTGAGATTTCTATAGTAACATCCAAGAAATAGAACAGAGAAAGATCAGAAAGTTCAGACGTGACACCCTTGACTATGCCCGAGATATTGTCTACACCTGGCAAGAATTCTACAGTAATAGATCAACCAATTTTTCCCCAAGACAACCAAGACCAAGCCCTGTTAATAATACAGATAGCAGTGAAGTAACCAGTGGAGAACTGGAAGAGAGGCCTTCCACCAGTAACATCGTACCACCTACGACTACTCCAGTTATACAACCACAAAGCAGAGTTCCTCTACAACCCAGAGACACTACTCCCGTACCAGAATCTTTTTTAGGAGGAGGAGAAAAACAAGACGAGGGAAAAAGAAAAGGCCGTCAGAAGACCAAACACTGAAGGAACCAATAATTGTAAACATTTCCTCCAAGGTGTTATCAAAATCAGAAATGGACACCCTTAATCTAGGTGTATCCTTTATACCTACTAATAATTCAACCTTATTTGAAGAAGAGGTTAATCTTTTTAAGTTGATTCGAAAAATGGAGCTCAAAATTTTCTTTGACAATCTGAATCCGGACACTAGAGAAAAAGAAAAATGTCCATTTTTAGAAATGAAGAATAAGAGTAATTTCCATCCTCAGGTTAACCATCCTTTGGTCAACTTATTCAAAACTAAAACAACTATGGCTCTGAAAAAATTGAAGTTCAAACCCTCGAGTAGACAAAATATCAAAAAACATCAATTGAATATCATTAAGAATTTAGCAGAAGATAATCAGATCACAATCAAAAAAGCGGATAAAGGAGGAGCCCTAGTCATTATGGATACCTTGTTTTACAATGAAGGATGCCTCAAACTCTTATCTGACCAAAACACTTATCTTAAACTGGATCATGACCCTATTACCAATATCAAGGAAATCATCAAAAATACAGTAGAAAAAGCGGAAGTACTGAACTGGATTTCAGAGAATACTAGCAACTTCCTTATCAACAAACACCCGGTCACTCCAGTGTTCTATGGCCTTCCGAAAATCCATAAACATAGAACTAACCCACCATTAAGACCCATTGTGGCAGGAACAGAAAGTATTTTCCAACCTCTTGCTATTTATCTTGACACAGCATTACAACCGCTAATACAGGAAACCAACACCTATATCAAAGATACTAGCCACTTTTTACAGAACATCAAAGATATTGATATGACGGAAACTGATCTCATCCTATTCACAATGGATGTGACTAGTTTATATACCTCAATTCCACACAACCAAGGCATTGATGCACTAGAATGGTTCCTCCTGAAACATCATGAAATCCAAATACAGAAAACCTTTGCCATTGAATTAATCAATATCATCTTGTTCAATAATTACTTCAGGTTCAACGGACAATACTTTTTACAAACTTCGGGTACATCGATGGGTTCCCCAGTGGCACCCTCCTATGCTAACATCTTTATGTACTTCTTTGAACACACCTATGTCTTGGAAAATCCAACGTGGAAAGGAAAAATCAAAAAGTGGTACAGATACATTGATGACATCTTTGGCATTTTCAAAGGAACGGAATCTGAACTACTGCACTTCTGGGAGTTCTTGAACCAATGCAATGACAGAATTCAACTAACAATTGAAATTGGAAAGCCTTCCATCAACTTTTTGGATGTTACTATAGAAATCTCAAACTCAGCACTTAAGACACAAATTTACAGAAAACCTACAGATGTCAATAGCACTCTTCATTTTCACAGTTTTCATCCAAAACATCTAAAAGAAAATTTACCGTATAGTCAACTCCTTCGCCTGAAAAGAATTACCTCAGAGGCGGATAAACTCCAAGAAGAATACTTGATTATGAAATCCCGTTTTGAAGATCGACATTTTCCAACTGTCCTCCTAAACAAAGCTATACTCAGAACAGAAGCACAGACTAGAACGGAATTGCTGACCATTAAACCCAAGGAAACCAAATCTAACTTGATACACTCACTGAAATACTCTAGCCAGAGCTTTCAGATAAAAAGGATAATTTACAAAAACTGGGATATCATTAAATCAGACCCACAGCTTAATCAACTGTTCCCAGAACCACCGATGCTTGCCTACAAAAGAGGCAGAAACTTTCGAGACAAATTAATTAAAGCCGAAAGAAGGAAAAAGTCCAATCAGTCATTTTTTAACAAACCAAAAAACGGCACTTTCCCATGTCTGAATTGTCAGCATTGTTCGAATGTAATAAAGGGAGATCACATTAGACATGCCAACACAGGTAAAAAAATACTATTAAAACAATATGCCACCTGTGACTCAAAAAATGTCATTTATGCTCTACGCTGTCCTTGTGGACTGTACTATGTGGGTAAAACAGCCAGAAAAGCGAAAGAACGTTGGACGGAGCACAAATCTAACATCCGTACCAAAAACACAAAATCCCCAGTATACAGACATTTTAGAGACCACAAACATACTGTGGCCCAAATGAGAGTTGTGATTCTCGAAATTGTGCAGCCGCTTCCAAGAGGTGGTGATCTACAAAAAATCTTGTCACAAAGAGAATTATATTGGATACACTGCCTTGATTCACTTACCCCGTTAGGGATGAACGAAGAATACTACCTAGGCCCTTACTTATAATGTAGCATTTGTTGATACATCGTTGTTAGATTCCCTTTCTATTTCTATATAAAAAATGTTATGCCAATATTTTTCTAAAAAAGACTCGGATACCATGCTACAGTTTCCAGAAATAGAATGTGCATCCATGAGGAGCAGATATAAATGAAATTTGATAACAAACCGTCTGCAGAGGTTGCTCAGACTAATTAATTTATACAGTAATTTGGAATCGTTTAATGGTTGAATTTATGTTTATGTTTATGTTTTTGTTGATACATATCCTTACGTATCCAATACATATGTTTCCTTATGTTTACATGTACCCGAACCATCTTGTTTCGACATTCCACCTCCCATGCGGCCGTTGTATAGAATACCATACCTTCTTTAGTAAATACTTCAATTCCCGAGATTACACCTTTTTAAGATCAGGTATACTAAATTTCACATCTAGTCTTTGCTGAGCACTCTTTGACTCGCTTCCCTAAGGTTCACCATTTTGGTTTCTTTTACTTGAAAGACGCGGATGATACGTCACACGGTTGACGTACACCACGCAACCACTTGATCTTGGATACGTCAGTAAACATGATGAGATCTGTCCTACACATGCGCAACTCTTCCTTTTCCTAAATACGTCAGTAGACATGACAAGCTTTATCTACACATGCGCACTTAGGCTACTCACCGCGCATGTCACTTTGCTAACAAAGAGCATCACAGTCAGTATATAAAGAGACGCTGCACAGGGTGGACGCATCTCCAATCCGGCAGATGCGACAATCCTTGTAGCGCCTCCCTCCAAAATATTTCATGTAAGTACTTGTAGCCATCAGGTTTTCTCTAGATTAGATGCAGTCTATTTGAAATATTTATCTTTGTCTCTCTCTTCTCAGTTAAAAAATAGTAGTCGACAGACTTTGAACCTTTTTGCCGCAAACCTTCCGTGTTGGATGACAACCACTAGATGCACTTTGCAATCACCTTACTTTTACCGATCATTTTTTCTTAAGATACGTAAGTCTTCAATCCACCTACTTTCATTTAGAAAGTGCCAATTAGATAACCTTGTTTTTCATTTTTTAAAAAAAACGCTTTTGTTGTTAAAAAAAGTTCCATGTACAAATATAACTACGTAAACTCTTGCTCAAGAATGGAGGATGGGATCATAAGCAGATTTACCGAGCTGAATATAAACAACATTTGGTCTTCTTTATCTTTGTGTAAAACAAGCACACTACTATATGGTTTCCAAGTGTGTTTTTTTGTATTAATGAATATTTTTCTTAAATTACGATCACCTGTTTAAATGTGTTACTTTATGTTCAACGGATGACTTGTTGACGCTATTTTTGAGTTAAACTGAGATAAAAACAGAGATAAACTATATGTATGGGCTAATATAATTTGACTTATATCATCTCTTCACTTTGTAGAAAAATGAAACAATTGTGCCATTGCCCCTGAAGAAGAGTTGTACTCGAAACGCGTTGGGCACCACCATATGCTTTGTACAATAAAGAAAAGGATAATTTTACGAAAATCTCTGGTCTCCAGAAAATATTTGCATATTTGCTTACTTGTTTAAGGAAAATTATTTATGTATCATGAAACGTGTTTCTGTCATAATTCTCGTTTTTCCAAAAATTCTACCTAAAAGATTATATGTGAACGAAATCCAGAAACTCTCTTGAGTTATTGTTCTGATTTTTTCAGATATTCGATAGTGTGCAGGGGACGGGAGTTCCCAAAGTGTTTTGGGAACAACCACACTTTTGTCTATTTTTGTCCAACCTAGATGCCAAGGTTGAGCTTTTCTCCCCCTGCACCTCAAATTTATCTTTAACCCCATTTATCTAACTTAGTTTGATGAGATAAAAATTTCATAAACAGGTGTGCCTCCTGGTTCTCTATATATCTTTCTTATTGGTTGTTTCCCCTCCTCGTTTGAAGGAGGGGTTGGCATCTCTTTGAACCTGCGCACCCAGACCCACTAAGTTATGTCTTTTTCTAAAATTAATACACTTACTGACAAATCTGCAACCACATTAGCCTTTTCAGATGAAGAAGCAACCAGAATACTTGGCCTAATCAAGGATACTAGCAAAGAAACATCTAATATTGACAATCCTCAGAATTTGATCCAAAGACTAGAGAGGCTTATACGTAGAGAAATCTCCCAAAAACTCCATGCTACGACCCTAGCACAATATTTCAAAGCAAAAAGAATTCCTAGAGGATTGCGGATATATCTACGTCCTACTCTTTGTAAAGACAATAACGAATTTGTAAAACGTTGGGAACAAATATTGAACAAGTGCTCCCTGGATCTTATACTATTGACAATCGAAGAACTGTCAAAATCACTTACACAAATCAATCAGGAAATTGATGAAGTCTCCTCACAATTATCTAAGCTTAAAACTGCAGCAGAACTTCAGGCAATCCTGGAAGATACTAACAACAAATTGGATAATTATAAAAAAGAAATAGAACAGAGAAAGATCAGAAAGTTCAGACGTGACACCCTTGACTATGCCCGAGATATTGTCTACACCTGGCAAGAATTCTACAGTAATAGATCAACCAATTTTTCCCCAAGACAACCAAGACCAAGCCCTGTTAATAATACAGATAGCAGTGAAGTAACCAGTGGAGAACTGGAAGAGAGGCCTTCCACCAGTAACATCGTACCACCTACGACTACTCCAGTTATACAACCACAAAGCAGAGTTCCTCTACAACCCAGAGACACTACTCCCGTACCAGAATCTTTTTTAGGAGGAGGAGAAAAACAAGACGAGGGAAAAAGAAAAGGCCGTCAGAAGACCAAACACTGAAGGAACCAATAATTGTAAACATTTCCTCCAAGGTGTTATCAAAATCAGAAATGGACACCCTTAATCTAGGTGTATCCTTTATACCTACTAATAATTCAACCTTATTTGAAGAAGAGGTTAATCTTTTTAAGTTGATTCGAAAAATGGAGCTCAAAATTTTCTTTGACAATCTGAATCCGGACACTAGAGAAAAAGAAAAATGTCCATTTTTAGAAATGAAGAATAAGAGTAATTTCCATCCTCAGGTTAACCATCCTTTGGTCAACTTATTCAAAACTAAAACAACTATGGCTCTGAAAAAATTGAAGTTCAAACCCTCGAGTAGACAAAATATCAAAAAACATCAATTGAATATCATTAAGAATTTAGCAGAAGATAATCAGATCACAATCAAAAAAGCGGATAAAGGAGGAGCCCTAGTCATTATGGATACCTTGTTTTACAATGAAGGATGCCTCAAACTCTTATCTGACCAAAACACTTATCTTAAACTGGATCATGACCCTATTACCAATATCAAGGAAATCATCAAAAATACAGTAGAAAAAGCGGAAGTACTGAACTGGATTTCAGAGAATACTAGCAACTTCCTTATCAACAAACACCCGGTCACTCCAGTGTTCTATGGCCTTCCGAAAATCCATAAACATAGAACTAACCCACCATTAAGACCCATTGTGGCAGGAACAGAAAGTATTTTCCAACCTCTTGCTATTTATCTTGACACAGCATTACAACCGCTAATACAGGAAACCAACACCTATATCAAAGATACTAGCCACTTTTTACAGAACATCAAAGATATTGATATGACGGAAACTGATCTCATCCTATTCACAATGGATGTGACTAGTTTATATACCTCAATTCCACACAACCAAGGCATTGATGCACTAGAATGGTTCCTCCTGAAACATCATGAAATCCAAATACAGAAAACCTTTGCCATTGAATTAATCAATATCATCTTGTTCAATAATTACTTCAGGTTCAACGGACAATACTTTTTACAAACTTCGGGTACATCGATGGGTTCCCCAGTGGCACCCTCCTATGCTAACATCTTTATGTACTTCTTTGAACACACCTATGTCTTGGAAAATCCAACGTGGAAAGGAAAAATCAAAAAGTGGTACAGATACATTGATGACATCTTTGGCATTTTCAAAGGAACGGAATCTGAACTACTGCACTTCTGGGAGTTCTTGAACCAATGCAATGACAGAATTCAACTAACAATTGAAATTGGAAAGCCTTCCATCAACTTTTTGGATGTTACTATAGAAATCTCAAACTCAGCACTTAAGACACAAATTTACAGAAAACCTACAGATGTCAATAGCACTCTTCATTTTCACAGTTTTCATCCAAAACATCTAAAAGAAAATTTACCGTATAGTCAACTCCTTCGCCTGAAAAGAATTACCTCAGAGGCGGATAAACTCCAAGAAGAATACTTGATTATGAAATCCCGTTTTGAAGATCGACATTTTCCAACTGTCCTCCTAAACAAAGCTATACTCAGAACAGAAGCACAGACTAGAACGGAATTGCTGACCATTAAACCCAAGGAAACCAAATCTAACTTGATACACTCACTGAAATACTCTAGCCAGAGCTTTCAGATAAAAAGGATAATTTACAAAAACTGGGATATCATTAAATCAGACCCACAGCTTAATCAACTGTTCCCAGAACCACCGATGCTTGCCTACAAAAGAGGCAGAAACTTTCGAGACAAATTAATTAAAGCCGAAAGAAGGAAAAAGTCCAATCAGTCATTTTTTAACAAACCAAAAAACGGCACTTTCCCATGTCTGAATTGTCAGCATTGTTCGAATGTAATAAAGGGAGATCACATTAGACATGCCAACACAGGTAAAAAAAATACTATTAAAACAATATGCCACCTGTGACTCAAAAAATGTCATTTATGCTCTACGCTGTCCTTGTGGACTGTACTATGTGGGTAAAACAGCCAGAAAAGCGAAAGAACGTTGGACGGAGCACAAATCTAACATCCGTACCAAAAACACAAAATCCCCAGTATACAGACATTTTAGAGACCACAAACATACTGTGGCCCAAATGAGAGTTGTGATTCTCGAAATTGTGCAGCCGCTTCCAAGAGGTGGTGATCTACAAAAAATCTTGTCACAAAGAGAATTATATTGGATACACTGCCTTGATTCACTTACCCCGTTAGGGATGAACGAAGAATACTACCTAGGCCCTTACTTATAATGTAGCATTTGTTGATACATCGTTGTTAGATTCCCGTTCTATTTCTATATAAAAAATGTTATGCCAATATTTTTCTAAAAAAGACTCGGATACCATGCTACAGTTTCCAGAAATAGAATGTGCATCCATGAGGAGCAGATATAAATGAAATTTGATAACAAACCGTCTGCAGAGGTTGCTCAGACTAATTAATTTATACAGTAATTTGGAATCGTTTAATGGTTGAATTTATGTTTATGTTTATGTTTTTGTTGATACATATCCTTACGTATCCAATACATATGTTTCCTTATGTTTACATGTACCCGAACCATCTTGTTTCGACATTCCACCTCCCATGCGGCCGTTGTATAGAATACCATACCTTCTTTAGTAAATACTTCAATTCCCGAGATTACACCTTTTTAAGATCAGGTATACTAAATTTCACATCTAGTCTTTGCTGAGCACTCTTTGACTCGCTTCCCTAAGGTTCACCATTTTGGTTTCTTTTACTTGAAAGACGCGGATGATACGTCACACGGTTGACGTACACCACGCAACCACTTGATCTTGGATACGTCAGTAAACATGATGAGATCTGTCCTACACATGCGCAACTCTTCCTTTTCCTAAATACGTCAGTAGACATGACAAGCTTTATCTACACATGCGCACTTAGGCTACTCACCGCGCATGTCACTTTGCTAACAAAGAGCATCACAGTCAGTATATAAAGAGACGCTGCACAGGGTGGACGCATCTCCAATCCGGCAGATGCGACAATCCTTGTAGCGCCTCCCTCCAAAATATTTCATGTAAGTACTTGTAGCCATCAGGTTTTCTCTAGATTAGATGCAGTCTATTTGAAATATTTATCTTTGTCTCTCTCTTCTCAGTTAAAAAATAGTAGTCGACAGACTTTGAACCTTTTTGCCGCAAACCTTCCGTGTTGGATGACAACCACTAGATGCACTTTGCAATCACCTTACTTTTACCGATCATTTTTTCTTAAGATACGTAAGTCTTCAATCCACCTACTTTCATTTAGAAAGTGCCAATTAGATAACCTTGTTTTTCATTTTTTTAAAAAAACGCTTTTGTTGTTAAAAAAAGTTCCATGTACAAATATAACTACGTAAACTCTTGCTCAAGAATGGAGGATGGGATCATAAGCAGATTTACCGAGCTGAATATAAACAACATTTGGTCTTCTTTATCTTTGTGTAAAACAAGCACACTACTATATGGTTTCCAAGTGTGTTTTTTTGTATTAATGAATATTTTTCTTAAATTACGATCACCTGTTTAAATGTGTTACTTTATGTTCAACGGATGACTTGTTGACGCTATTTTTGAGTTAAACTGAGATAAAAACAGAGATAAACTATATGTATGGGCTAATATAATTTGACTTATATCATCTCTTCACTTTGTAGAAAAATGAAACAATTGTGCCATTGCCCCTGAAGAAGAGTTGTACTCGAAACGCGTTGGGCACCACCATATGCTTTGTACAATAAAGAAAAGGATAATTTTACGAAAATCTCTGGTCTCCAGAAAATATTTGCATATTTGCTTACTTGTTTAAGGAAAATTATTTATGTATCATGAAACGTGTTTCTGTCATAATTCTCGTTTTTCCAAAAATTCTACCTAAAAGATTATATGTGAACGAAATCCAGAAACTCTCTTGAGTTATTGTTCTGATTTTTTCAGATATTCGATAGTGTGCAGGGGACGGGAGTTCCCAAAGTGTTTTGGGAACAACCACACTTTTGTCTATTTTTGTCCAACCTAGATGCCAAGGTTGAGCTTTTCTCCCCCTGCACCTCAAATTTATCTTTAACCCCATTTATCTAACTTAGTTTGATGAGATAAAAATTTCATAAACAGGTGTGCCTCCTGGTTCTCTATATATCTATTCTCTATAATGTACCCTAATCTTCTGCCACCTACACATACCCACAACATGCAGGATGGATATCCATGCAAAATCACTCGCTCTTCAGCTCCCATGCTGCTTGGGCCTCAGTCTGGGTTTGGAGTTGGCGATAAAACATCCGTTAATTCAGAATATTGAATATTTTTCCTCTCTACCAAATTCCAAGTTTTGAACCCAAAACTCCTCAAAACTGGCTGCTTCTGTGTGGAGGACATTTTCTCCATACAAAGGCAGGACTGTATGTGATATGGCATTAACCTGGGAAGTCCAGCGCGACTACGACATGGGGAATAACTGAAAGGGCAGATTAATTTAGAATCATCTGAAATCTCCCCATTGCCGCTTGTTTGCCACATGCATTAATAGTAAATGAGTTTGGCCATATTTCTAGAAACCCCTAAAGAAGCCTTAATTAGGCCACCTGTCTTTAAATCTATTGGTGGCCTAGCCCCCTCTCTCAAGAATGCACATGTCTCCTGAGCCCCTTATGTCGTCTCCTTCTTTTACTGCCCCAACCCATCGTTTGAATGCTCAACCCCTTCACTCCAGGCATTGAGATCCACAGAACTGTTCAAGCCCACACTCCAGCTCACCCTGCTAAGCTTGGAAGAGTCATCCTCAAACACTCTTCCTGCCCTGCCTGCCCCGTCCAGTTATGAAGCAAATGCACATTTGTAAATTGCCTTCGTGTAAATACTGGCCCATCGTCTATACTTATACCTCATTTATGTAGGTCCCCATCAGGGGCGTTGCTAGGGCGGGGGCTATAGGGGCTATAGCCCCTGATCTTTTGGTTGTAGCCCCGGATAGAATCTCAGGAGCTACAGCCAAAAGACTAGCTAGCCCCCAGCCCCAACAGTTCCAACATCAGTGTAGTCCCGGATCTTTTCCAGACCTAGCAACTCCCCTGGTCCCCATTATCAGATGCCCCCTACGTGCCCCCGCGGATGCATCTAATCACCACTCATTCAACACTTTGCTCACCAGCCCATACAATCACTGTGGTTATGCAGAGGCACCCGGAACACCCGCACTCTTGTCCCATGCAAAGCACGTCTGTTGGAAGGTCAAACCCAACTTTGCAAATGATACATCTGAGTGCCTATACTCACTAGACCAGGGGGTGTGCAACCTTTGGCTGCCAGATGGGTCGGACTAGGACTCCCATCAGACCTAGCCAGTATGTTAAATGGGGAGGTGTCATGGAAGTCCTAATCCAAAACACCTGGAGAACTGCAGGGTGCAGAACCCTGCACTAGACCAAATCAACGTTTACATATATCTCTGACACAAAAAGTAAAACAAGCGCCACTGTCCTTGATAAAGGCCTGCTCCATGCACCATGAAGAGTTTGCATAAAAGAATTGTTCTTTTATCATTATAATTGTTCATTTATAACGCGCTTAATGTCAGGTTCCTTCTAAGTCTGGGATTGGGATTCGAACCTGTGTTGTGCTGCATTGTTTTGCTTCCAGGACACACGCTTGCCCCTGTGCAATCCTTCCTCCCCTTCATAGCCATACCTCCATTATTTTTACCTTGCAAAACTTACTTTAGATTTTTGTACCACATTTTAGCTGCAAAATGCAGATGATAGGTTTGGGTGAGCCAATATGGGCTGGGCAGAAGGGGAGGTGCAGGGGGCGGGGGCTGAATCCCCCACAATTTTATAACGAATCCATTTATAAAAACATTACACAAATTAAATCTGTAGTGAAAAATAGTGCGTTTCATTGGGAAGAAGTTCACTCCTTTCTCTCTCCCACCCCCATGTGCAGGCGAGAACTAACATTATTCAAAGGCGCTTGTGGTTTTTCAAAGCCGGAACAGACATCCATCCGTCGAGCATCTTCAGAGAGCGCAGAAGAGAAGTGACGCGTTTCCTGTTGCCTGTCTCCAAAACAGGCATAAATCATGATTATTTCAAAGAAAATATTCGTTTTACAGAATTGCAAAACCCTATGTTGCTCTCTCGCCAAAATTGACTGCCAGAGCTATCATGCTCTAGCTGGCATGGCAGATCAACTCAACAAGGGACACAACTGCCTTTTTACTGCCTACTTAAGAGGAATGACACCTCCATTTAAACAGGGTTCCACAGATCGTGCTGGTGCAGAACAGGGACATTTATTGTGAAAAATCAGAAGGTTTCCACAGTCCGTATTCAGTCACTTTACTGTGTTTTTTTCACTGCTGTCATTTTTTACTGCCAATTGTTTGCAGAATTGTTTACCGCAAAGTGCAGCGGGGACGGGGGGTGGGGGGGATTTAGGTAATATGGGGTAGGGTTGTGGATGGAAAGTGGGAGTGGAGAAGGGGCTGGGGATCGCGGGTGTGGGAGTCCTCTCCCCTCATTTTGCGGTAAAAAATATCAGTAAACAAATCTGCGAAAAAAAGTCTGTGGTCAAAAAATGTGCAGTGAAAGCACATGGTCACATTCACATTGCATACAGAATCGCGCTATACCTGGCAAACCCCTTGCTAAACCTTCCGCCGCCACTGGAACTCGTGTGTCATTGCGAAACTAACATTAGCGAAAAGGAAATGGTTTCTTCAAGAGCAATGCTTACTTTCTGCAGTTCCTACACATTGGATCTCATTACACGCGTGGTGGAAAATTTACCGAAATATGCTGATTTACTGCCAAACTCGTTTACCGCTACTGTCACTCAGTCCCGGGATTTTGTGGATTTAACATGCACGGTATTACCGCGCAGTAAACCCAAGTAGCTTTGGCTGTAAGGTGGAAGAAATACCTCCAGCTCTTTCCTGGAGGTAAATCTTCCACCTTACCACTAAAACTCACATCAGTGTGATAATGGGGCAGTATTGTGGCAGTAACAGAATGAGTGCATTTTACTGCACTGCCATACTCGTAATAAGGCCCATTGTTCCTGAATGGTAGCTTCGTCAGCAGTTTACAGTCTACTTTAGATGGGTCGAAATAGCAACAAAGGAGGGGAACTATTCTTTTCACATGTATTGCCTCACTAGTATTGGTCTGGTGCTTTTTTGGCAGAAGAAGTCAAGAGCAGGGGAGAAGCGGTGGTGTTTCATCACCAGCATCCACCATACATCATGACCCCGCCATAGCTCCTTAAAGCCTTTTCACCATGAGGGTGGCAAGTGAACTGAGACTGAGGCCGAGGAGCTTATCCTACCTATGTTACTTGGGGATTGGCAGATGACCGTGCACCCTATTTTGTCGCAAGAGAATTTTATCGTACATTTTGTTGATGAATTTTGCTGCATATATATATGTGGGGGTGGGTTTAGGGAAATCATTATTGTAGGTGGGTTTAAGGGGCAGGACTTCGGGGGTCTGCTCTCCCCATATATATGCAGCAAAATCAACCTGTCAGAAAAAACAAAAAACAAATGCGACTAATTCTCCTGTCAAAAAAACAAATGTGACTAATTCTCCTGTTAAAAAAAACAAATTCGACTAATTGTCCTGTCAAAAAAACGAATGTGACAAATTCTCCTGTTAAAAAAAAATGCGACTAATTCTCCTGTAAAAAAAAATAACAAATGCAACTAATTCTGTCAAAAAAACTAATGTGACTAATTCTCCTGTCAAAAAAAAACAAATGCGACTAATTCTCCTGTCAAAAAAAAGAACAAATGCGACTAATTCTCCTGTCAAAAAAAACAAATGCGACCAATTCGCCTGTAAAAAAAAACAAATGCGACTAATTCTCCTGTAAAAAAAACAAATGCGACTAATTCTCCTGTCAAAAAAAATAACAAATGCGACTAATTCTCCAGTCAAAAAAACAAATGCGACTAATTATCCTGTAAAAAAAAAATACGACTAATTCGCCTGTCAAAAAAACAAATGTGACTAATTCTCCTGTTAAAAAAAAAACAAATGCGACTAATTCTCCTGTCAAAAAAATAACAAATGCGACTAATTCTCCTGTCAAAAAAAATAACAAATGCGACCAATTCTCCTGTCAAAAAAACAAATGCGACTAATTCTCCTGTAAAAAAAAAAACAAATGCGACTAATTCTCCTGTAAAAAAAACAAACGCGACTAATTCTCCTGTCAAAAAAAATAACAAATGCGACTAATTCTCCTGTCGAAAAAAATAACAAATGCGACTAATTCTCCTGTCAAAAAAACAAATGCAACTAATTCTCCTGTAAAAAAAACAAACGCGACTAATTCTCCTGTCAAAATAAATAACAAATGCGACTAATTCTCCTGTCAAAAAAAAGAACAAATGCGACTAATTCTCCTGTCAAAAAAAACAAATGCGACCAATTTGCCTGTAAAAACAAAACAAATGCGACTAATTCTCCTGTAAAAAAAACAAATGCGACTAATTCTCCAGTCAAAAAAACAAATGCGACTAATTATCCTGTAAAAAAAAAAATACGACTAATTCGCCTGTCAAAAAAACAAATGTGACTAATTCTCCTGTTAAAAAAAAACAAATGCGACTAATTCTCCTGTCAAAAAAAATAACAAATGCGACTAATTCTCCTGTCAAAAAAAATAATGTGACTAATTCTCCTGTCAAAAAAAAAACAAATGCGACTAATTCTCCTGTCAAAAAAATAACAAATGCGACTAATTCTCCTGTCAAAATAACAAATGCGACTAATTCTCCTGTAAAAAAAACAAACGCGACTAATTCTCCTGTCAAAAAAAATAACAAATGCGACTAATTCTCCAGTCAAAAAAACAAATGCGACTAATTATCCTGTAAAAAAAAAACAAATACGACTAATTCTCCTGTCAAAAAAACAAACGCGACTAATTCTCCTGTCAAAAAATAACAAATACGACTAATTCTCCTGTCAAAAAAACAAACGCGACTAATTATCTTGTAAAAAGAAAAACAAATGCGACTAATTCTCCTGTCAAAAAAACTAATGTGACTAATTCTCCTGTCAAAAAAAACAAATGCGGCTAATTCTCCTGTAAAAAAAAATAACAAATGCGACTAATTCTCCTGTCAAAAAAACAAATAAACTAATTCTCCTGTAAAAAAAAATAACAAATGCGACTAATTCTCCTGTCAAAAAAAGAAACGCGACTAATTCTCCTGTCAAAAAATAACAAATACGACTAATTCTCCTGTCAAAAAAACAAACGCGACTAATTCTCTTGTAAAAAAAAAAACAAATGCGACTAATTCTCCTGTCAAAAAAACTAATGTGACCAATTCTCCTGTCAAAAAAAAACAAATGCGACTAATTCTCCTGTCAAAAAAACAAATGCGACTAATTCTCCTGTAAAAAAAAAAACAAATTCGACTAATTCTCCTGTAAAAAAAAATAACAAATGCGACTAATTCTGCAGTCAAAAAAACAAATGCGACTAATTATCCTGTAAAAAAAAACAAATATGACTAATTCTCCTGTCAAAAAAACAAACGCGACTAATTCTCCTGTCAAAAAATAACAAATGCGACTAATTCTCCTGTCAAAAAAATTAACAAATGCGACTAATTATCCTGTAAAAAAAACAAATATGACTAATTCTCCTGTCAAAAAAACAAACGCGACTAATTCTCCTGTCAAAAAATAACAAATGCGACTAATTCTCCTGTAAAAAAAAATAACAAATGCGACTAATTATCCTGTAAAAAAAAACAAATATAACTAATTCTCCTGTCAAAAAAACAAACGTGACTAATTCTCCTGTCAAAAAATAACAAATGCGACTAATTCTCCTGTCAAAAAAAATAACAAATGCGACTAATTCTCCTGCGACCAAATAGATTGGATGTAATCAACCCAAACAGTTAGTTCAAGCAAGGGAGCATGTGAATAGGAATCCATCAGCTGCCTCATTGGCCTCCTGTCTTGTTGTAACTGTATTAAATTATGAACAGACACCACCCCTAGTCTAAATGAAAGGCATTCCTTAAGCATTTATTTTTATTTTATTGTTCATTCATAATGCAGCGAGTGGTTTCTAATCGCGGGATTTGGATTCGAACATGTGTTGCATTGCGTTGTCTTGCTTCACGTTGTGCCTGAGCTACCCTTCCTCCCCGGACTAAATAAGCAATCTGATTTTAAAGTGCCTTATGCAATCATTTATTAAGCCCTACCTAGGCATGTACAGCACCCAAAAATGTAAATCAGCTAAATAAACAAGACAGGGACCATTTTCCAGGCAGTTTACTCAGTGCTGAGAGGATAGATTAACTGCTTGTAGAAGAGAAATGTTTATAACTGGTTGGAACCTGTTATGTAAACATTACAACAGTTCTGTGAAAATTGCCCGCCGGCCAATTTTGCGGAGACCCGGGTTCCCATGTCTGCTTTTGGTGCTCGGGGCAACTTTGTGCCTATGCCACTGCTGCCACCGACTCTGCGTTTGTGCGCAATGCCCCTGAGTGAATCGCTACCCAATGTATGCCATATGGACGAGGTTCTATCTAGTTTTGTCGACTAAAGTTTTTAGTAGTAAGGACCTGTGTGTGAAGGGGCGAGAGAGATTGTGGAAAGGGTGGGGTGAAGAAGGGGCATCCCCCACCATTAAAATAAAAAAGATGTTGAACTAACAAACATAGGTCGACCAAATTTACCACACAAAAACAGCAGTCGACAAAACCACAAAGAACCTCATTCATGGGGCAAAGATAAGGCAGCTCTTCACTCCTGGACATAGCACAACTCAACACCCTCCTACTGGCCTTCAGAGGTTAGATTACTGAAAACCAAGTGAGGATACTATGCATCAAAACACAAGCACCGCTGGCCTCCTTCAAACAGCGAATTAAGACAAGACTCACCAGAACATCTTAAAACTGGCCACCATTCCACCTTTGCAAGTAAAATGACATATCCCTTTCCGTCAGAAAACCTTATTGCCCCGACTTCCCGTGCAATAACATGAGCAAATCTAGTCTAAAGATGCTTGCTCTGGCTAACAGTCCAAGTCTGACTACTCTACATCACATACACTGTCACATACCCGTACACATACATGTGCCAAGGACAGAGTTTCCAGCCCAACTCAGAAATCTAACCAGGCCTGTCAACTCTAAACCCCTAAAATGGGGGGAGTGTTGGTATCTGGCTCTGGCTACCTCGAATTAAGTCCCCGAAGTCATCTGCCACCAGGTCAAATTACTATCCTTCTGAAAACAACTCCACCCTCTGCTGTTCCTCAGGATCTCAGCAATGTCGTGACCTCCACTGAGAATTCTTGATCGCTGCTATTGTAATGTGTGGCTAATCCAGTTATTTTTCAGTGTAACATAAATACATCGTGCAGTACACACCTCCCCACTGTGAGCAAATAAGATTGACACACAAGAGGTAGCAAACTCCAGAGGGCGATGGGGGAACTCCAACAACTGTCAACAAGGACGTACAGGGCAAACCCGGAGCTCGCCCACTCCCTCTCACAGTCCACACTCCCAATCTCTATCCCTGGCGTTGTGACAAGGCAGTCACCTGGCCTTGTCAAAGGGGGGTTGGATTCCCATTTCTCAGGAGGCTGAATGGGCAGGAGGGATCAAAAACCAGCTCTAGTAATGAGGGCAGGCAAGACAATGGGGGTCCTAATTCTTGCATTCCCCTCTTTGTGCCAAAATGCTTGCTTGCAGACCCTTATCTCCTGCCCTGCCGCTAGAATGAGATCCTTGCCAGCCGTTTTCAGTCTGTTGCAGAGTTTCTCCAGCATCAATAACCAAGCAGACCAAAGTAACATTGTCTGACTGCCGCAAAGAATGGCTTCGGAGAGAGAGAGAACTGCCACTGAGAGAAGGAACAGAAGCATCACTGCAAGCATTCAGTAGAGGCACCAGTGCTCTGAGATCATAAGATAGAGACGCTGCGGTCCTACGCGGCCGTACAGAGAACCTCACAGAGCTGCCAGAAAGATCTGTCATGGCTGCGCAAAACCTTGTCCATGTGCTAGAACACCTGGAAAAGACAAGGGAAAAATACCCCTAGATCCCTAAAGGACTTACCTGGAGACCCAAAGAACTAGAGTCCTGGAACATGAACGAGACATGGCAAGTCCGCCCTGAGAAAATGGGTAAGGATTAGCACCCTTTTCAAGATTTTACTTTGCACCTACAGGCCCCAGGTGAGGAAGGCATGGGCAGATTGACCAGGAAAAGTTGACCACCCACGCAGGGGGATGGGTATTTAAACAAGGGACAGGAAACGGCAAGTGTGGGTTTTTCAGATGAGGTCAAAGTTGGAGGAGGAGGATGAGCAAGAGACTAGCAGGAGGAAGGAGGGACTCGGGGCTTGTGGAGGAGATTTGTGGAGTACACAAGGTATTAGCTTAGGAGTGAAAGTGGTTCTGCAGTGTGAGCGTGTGTGTTTGTGGGACAAGTGAGTAAAGAGGTTAGTATAAGAAGAGAACGTGAATTGTATGATACAGGGTAAACAATGGGTGTGTGAGTAGTTGGTGGGAAGAGAGCAGTAGTGGGAGGAGGGAAGTAGTAGTGTAGGGGAGGGTAGTAGTAGAGCAGAGGAGGGGAGTAATAGTGGTTGGAAGAGAGAGTAGGATTGTGTGGAGGAGGGGAGTAATAGCAGAGAGGTGGAGCGGAGTGGAGGGAGAAGTAACATAAAGGGGTGAAGGTGAGAGCTGGGAGGAGTGAAACATCGAGGGGAGAGAAGACTGGTGGGAGGAGTAATACAGAGGGGGTGTCGTAGTAAGAATAGACGGGAAGAAGTAAGCCTGAGTGTGATTGAACACGCCTGAATCCAGCAGAGTAGGAGTTTAGATAGCCAGCACTTAGAGAACCACGCATAGTATAAGGCAGTGATTAGACAGTAGGGGTCCACAGAAGGTAGCCTGGTTTAGGGGGGATGGTCAAAAAAAGACGCAAGAGAGCGGGTCAGACCTAGGCCCCAAAAATAAAAATAAAAGCCCTTCAACTGTCTCTATAACTAGGAGTCCTTTCTATGCTATCTGTGACAGCAGTCACAGCTTTCACCCTCAGTTCCAGCCAAAGGATATGTTTGTGTAGCCGAGCACGTTTCCTGGTGTGTAGCCCTGAAGACAAAGCCCACAATGCATCTATCTACACACTTTGCATACTCTCATACCTAGGTTTCCCACACCGAGCCCTTGCCATAATCTTAATGATGCTGTCAAGAATAGATCACGTGAACAGCCCAAACTAGGAATGCCCGATTGCCTCACCAAGAAATTACAATGAATCGAAAAAAGAAGCAAGACTACTAAGAATGAACAGGAGGGAACACATCACGCCGGCCTTGAGAAGCCTACACTGGTTACCAGTGAAGAAAATAGTCCACTTCAAAGGACTTGGCATCGCTCACAGTGCATTAAATGTACAGGGAGCAGAATTCCTGTAATCAAAAATCACCCCACCATCCAAGGAGGTAATTGAGATTAAGCAGCAACATACTTATAAAATCACGACATTGTGAGAAAAGCAGGCATGGAGGTACTTCCTTCTCCATCCTCATAGCAAAACTATGGAAACGCGTCCCAAAGAAACCCAGAAAGCAGAAGTCCATCTAACTTTTCGTACATTTTTGCAACCTGGCTATTACATACAGCATGATGGAGATCTGCCCAAACTGCAAGTTAGGAATCAGAATACAACAGCCTACCACTACGATGCTACCACTGCACAAACTGACCGTTCTTGAAACGGACGACGCATCAAAACGAACAAAATGACGAATCATCCGTAAGCAACAAAATAACATGAACTGACACCTTCTTCACCAAAAGACACATCCAAATGAACACAATGTTCAAAACCCCTTTAAGGAACAACACAATGAACATACAAAACAAAGCAATATCTTCGAAAAGGAGTAGCCTTTCCAGCACACACAAGGCAGGAATCATACACCAGCAAAGGCACAACCAGAAAGAATCTTACAAGACTGCTTAAGATACGCATCAAAATCTAGCCCATCAGATCTGTCCGAAGAATCCAACCCGCTAACATTCTAATCTCAAACAGTCAGCGTAGGGAGGAACCCAGACCACGAGTTTGAGGGCGCATTGTGGGAGCAAGTGCAGCCACTTGCGCTGACAGGTGAAATCTCACGAAGCGACGGAGTTCGGACACCGGTCTGACTCAGGCAGCACCGCAGAGTGAGGGTATGCAGAGGCACTAGGGGCGCCACCAGAGCCTGGCGGCCACAGGATAGTGCATTAGCAGTACGGACCGTAATCCAGGATCAGGTCACATAGAGCACCGCAGCGTAGTCAAGGGGAGCCAAGCCGCTAGTGACATCATAATCGCAGCAGCCACAGCGCAGGCCGCCCGGAGTCACCCTCGGTGTTCAGGAGAGGGTGTGAGCTGCGAGGCCGATGGGGAGCAACCAGGGGGCCCGCACCCAAGGAGTCCATGCGGGCAGTTAGGGATTGAAGGCGCCAACAGGAGGATAAATTATCCGCCGTAGTTAGGTGGCCATCTTGCGTGCGCTCCACAATGTCCCCCATGTCAATAATTTCTAATCTCTATCTCTATGTATAAAGCAGAAAATCATATAGTTTGTTCCTTATACAATTACACACCATTCCACCAATCTGCACCAAATTTTGCATGGTTACCTGCTAGGACCCTCCGGACATTACTGGCTACATGGCATCTGGACACCCCACTCTTTTCCCCAAATTTCAGCACCTTAACACATGCGGCGGTTGCCTGAAATCAGCGAAACATCAATGTGGTTGTAGAAGGATCGGAGAAAGATCATTTTAAGCATCTGGACCCGAGGAACAAAATTTGTAGGTGCCTATCGGACCTCAAAAACAATGTTTCAAGGTCCTTAAATTCACTGGTTCCAAGATATTTACACACACTGCACTGTGCCAGGGTGAGGCGACAGGTTGGGAGAGCGCACAAAAGGTCCCAGTGTGCTCTCCTCCATGTCTGCTCCAGGGTATGCCATCCAGCCACACAGACCCATTGTCAGTGTAGTTCACTTCAGAGTGCAAAGCACAGGAACCGAGAAGCGACTTGGAACAGCGACCTACAGGATCATTGATGTTCAATAATTGATGAGAGGTTTATCAGGACTGTCTACAGAACCTATGTGGAGTATGGGTACTTTTTGCTAGTATATATATATATATATATATATATATATATATATATATATATATATATATATATATATATATATATATATATATATATATATATATATATATATATATTACACAGCCTGTGGTACCGGCCGTGTAGTTATGGGTAAGTTGCTAAACCTGTAGGAAAAGCACTTTTTAGGCGGCTTATAACTTTACTCCCCCTGGACAAATCCTCACCAAACTTTGCAAAAAAAGTATATGGCCCGCTCTGAATTTCTTAGGTTTTTCGGTTTCACTTGTAATCATAACGTCCCTTTAACAAAGTTTTTTCATTGAATATGGGATACATTACTCACCGTAATCGTATTTCTGATGCTTGTATCTGCTTAGATTCTCATGCTGTGCATAGGCCAATATCTAGTGGAAGCTGCAGAGTATTACAGTACCTATGGTCCTTCACGCATCAAGGTACCTCAGATTGTTATTTTTTTGACACAAGGTAGCATGAAGTGTAGCGTGAGTACAGATGTATCCAAGCAGATATGTATCAGACAAGCTCATAAGCATCCATGCGCCTTCAGTCCGAGGGGAGGAAGGGTGACTGCATGTGAATCTAAGCAGATACAAGCATCAGAAATACGATTATGGTGAGAATGTATCCCTTCTGAGGCTTGTGGAATCTGCTTAGATCACATGCTGTGCCTAGATTAGCGAGCAGTGTTACGAGAAGGTGGTGGGTTGTGAGAAGGTTCGTGGGCAAACAGGTGTCTTAGAACTGCTTGTCCCACCTGTGTATCTGTCTTGGAATGTGTGTCAATGCAGTAGTGCTGAGTGAAAGTGTGTACTGAGCACCATGAAGCTGCTTTGCAAATGCTGTCTAGATAGGGGAACATTAGCAATAAATGCCACAGTAGCTACCGTGCGCCGTGTGGTGTGAGCTCTTGGCGTGAAAGGCAGTGTCTTGTCTGACAGGAAATAGAACAGTTGTATGCTCCTGACTATCCATCTGGAAATGGCATTCTTGGAAATGCAATCCCCTTCTCTGCCTGGGGCTATGGAGACAAACAGTTGGTCTGTTTTCCTTAGCGGTCTGGTCTTGTTTACATAGTAAAGGATTGCCCTCCTTACATGTAGTGTATGGAGTTTTACCTCAGCTGAGCTTTTAGGGTTCTGGAAGAAAGCCGGAAGCTCAATGGACTAGTTCACATGAAATTTAGAGATGAACTTAGGAGAGAACCTAGAATGAGTACGTAAAACCAGTTTGTCTTTGTGTATGACAAAGAAAGGATCCTGCACTGACAATGCTTGTAATTCACTAGCTCTTCTTATGGCAGTAATAGCCACTAAGAAGGCAGTCTTGTAAGTCAGGTGTTTAAGACTTGACTTGTGCATCGGCTCAAAAGGGGGTCCCATGGGCTTATGAGTACTACACTGAGATCCCATCCTGGAGGCGGGTTTGAAACCGGAGGGTGAAGTCTCCTTAGCCCCTCCATGAGTCCCTTGATGACCGGCACCTTCCACCATGATATTTTATTGTGGGAGGTGGTGTAGGCTGACAAGGCCGCCAGGTGTGGTTTCAAAGAGTTGAATACTAATCCCTGAGTCTAGTAAGTGGAGCATGTAATTTCAAATGTGGGATGGGGTTTATTCTATGGGGTTAATTTGTTTAGACTGGCACCAAATTACAAATCTCTTCCACTTGTCGAAATAACAGTATCTAATGTTAGGCTTTCATGCCTCTTTCAGGATATCCAACACCTCTGTGGTAGGTTAAGATGTCCAAACTCTATGACTTCAGGAGCCATGCTGCCAAGTTCATTGAGTGAGGTTGAGGGTGCACTAGTAATCCCCCGTGCTGAGTGAGTAGATTGGTCAGGCACGGGTGCTTGATAGGATCCCACATCGCCAGTTTGCGCAGATGTGGATACCAAGGTAGTATTGCCCACATAGGAGCCACTAGGATGAGCGTCACTTGCTCCTTGTGGATCTTGTTCACCACCTTGTTCATGAGAGGAGTAGGGGGGGAAGCGTAAGCAAATTTCCCTAATGAGTTCATCCATAGGGCGTTCCCCTTGGAGCCTGGCTGCGGGAACCTGGACGCGAAGTCTGGGCACCGACTGTTTTCGCTTGCAGTGAACAAGTCTATTGTGGGGAAATCCCAATGAGAGAAGAGGTGCTCTACGACCCTTGTGTCTAGTTGCCATTTGTGTTCCTCTGGTAGGGGATCTCTGCTCAATGAGTCTGCCAGAGAGTTGAGTTCCCCTGGAACGTACTGTGACGATAGGAATATTTTCTGTGTGAGTGCCCATTTCCAAATTTGTTGCGCTAGCTTGGACAGATTTGGAGAATGTGTGCCCCCCTGTTTGTTGATGTAAAACATTGCAGTAGTGCTGTCGATGAGGAATTGCACTGACTTGTTCGCTAGGTGTACCTCAAACGCCTGAAGGGCCTTGAACACTGCCAGTTGTTCCAGCAGATTGATGTGGTTCTGCACCGCAGCATGAGTCCACAGACCTTGTGCTGTGTGATGAAGGTAATGAGCCCACACCCGGCGTCTGTTGTGACAATCGCTTGCACTTCCGGATCGCGGAAGGGTTTTCCCTTCAAAAGATTTTCTCTTGTACACCAGTGAAGGTTTTATACTAGTGTTGGTGAAAAGACCACTAGATCATCCCACTGACCGCTTGCCTGAGACCACTGTTTTGCCAACCACTTCTGCATGGGACGCATGCGCAGGCGCGTCTGTGGTACCAGGTAAATGCAAGATGCCATCAGGCCTAGCAAACGCATAGCTTTGCGTACACTTATCTGGCAGCCAGCTTGATAATTAGGTATTTGCAGCAACATGTTTTGGACTCTTTCCTCTGATGGAAAGACCAACCCCTCTTCTGAGTTTATTACAGCTCCTAATAACTGTTTGGTTGTGCTCGGCATTAGGCTTGATTTTTGAAGCCCAATTGAAAGAGAAGGTTGATAGTTTTTTGAATGTTTTTCCTGCAAATTTGGGGAGTCTCCCCTGTAATCAGCCAGTCGTCCAGGTAAGGGTACACTGGGATTGCTTCCCTGCACAGGTGCGCTACCACCACCAGTATCTTTGTGAATACCCTTGGTGCGGATGCTATTCCGAAGGGTAGCATCTTGAATTGGCGGTGCTGGTTTGCTATCTTGAACCGCAAGAATCTTCCGTGCGCTGGGAACATTGAAATATGAAAATAAGCATCTTTCATATCCAATGTTGCCAGGTAATCCCCCGCTTTAGCAGAGGGATTACTTCTTGTAGCGTAGTCATGCAGAACTTTTGTGGCTTGGCATATTTGTTTGTAGGGCGTAAATCTAATACTGGATACATTGTTAGATCTTTCTTTGGCACAAGGAAATAGGTTGACTAAATACCCTTGTATACCTTGTTGGGCGGGATGATTTCTATGGCGTCATTTTGGAGCAGTGTTGCAATTTCCTCGAGAAGGATGCATTGGTCTTCCTTTGAGTGAGTCTTCTGGCTCGGGGATGGTTCCGGGGCCACGCGATGAGCTCCACACAATAACCGCCTGCCACAGTGGATAGCACCCATTTGTCTGAGGTGATTCCCTCCCATGCTTGGGTGAAGTTTGAAATACGCCCTCCTACTGGAGAGGCATGTGAAGTGGGTAGTCACGGTTTTGGAGGCGTGGTACCGCCTCTAGACGAGGAGGACCTCCCCCAGCCGCAGGATCTGCGCTGCCCTCTCTGGTGAACTTGTGAGGCTTGGCCTTGATTGTTACCCCAAGATGCTCCTTGATTCTGATTGTAGCCTGAACCCCTCTGTGAATTTTGTCCACGTGAGCGACGAAAATTACTATTGCCTCTCTGGGCAGTGGGTTTATTGGTAAACTGGCCCAATGACTTTAGTGTATCGTATTCCTGTTTAGCAGTTTTCAAGGCGTCTTCAACAGCCTTTCCATAGAGTACCTTGGGCTCAATGGGCATATTAAGAAGTGTGGCTTGTGTCTCTTGCCTGAAGCTGGACTGGCATAGCCAAGTATGACGCTTAATAATTGTTCCCTCTGCAATAATCCTTCCCTCATTGTCAGCGGCGTTCAGATTATTCTTTAACATGCAGCCTGGAACTGCCCTGCCTTCTGGGCCAATTTTGTCTTAAGGGGTTCAGGGGCTGATGCCAACAAAGCTGATACATCATCCCATTTATGGCAGTTATAACTCATCGAAAGAGTGGAGTTATTAGCTATCCTCGCCTGAAAGGCAGCCGAAAAGGCCACTTTCCTCCCCATCATGTACAGCTTTTTACTCTCCTTGTCCGGAGGTGCCTCAGAAGAGGCTATGGGTGTTCCCGCTCTCTTCCTTGTTGTTGTAACTACAAGAAAGTTAGGTTTGAGCTGTCACCTGATATAGAGAGGGTCTGATGGAGCAGGTCGGAAGAGTTTCTCGATGCAGGGATTAACTGCCGGTGTCTGGTTAGGCGTTTCCAGTGAGGGTCGTATCTTTCGCTGAATAGACTGCAGGAGGGGAATGAACTGAGTGACAGCCTTTTTATCCCCCAAAATGTCGTCAACAAATTCTTTGTATTGTTCATCATCATCATCACCATAGTAAGGGTCTGTGGCCTCTTGAGTAACATAGAGGTCCTCAGTGTCAGTGTCCGGATCATACAGGCCAATGACTGGGGGGGTCTAGCTGCGATGGAATATTTAGGGTATCAGGGTGAGACCTCTTTGAAGGGGGTTAAGAAGCAGTGGCCAATACTGGGACCTGAGAACTAGAGGGTGCTGTTGTGGGTGGGGTGGACTGAAGACTCTGGAAGTAATTAGGGTCTTTTTAAAAAATGTTTGCCATGAAGGTCATCCTTCTCATGACCCTATCAATATCCCCACATGTCCATTGGGCAGAGCTAGGAATGGATATTGGTTCCAATGGAAACCCCTGATCCTGAGGAGTGATTGGGACTTGTGGTGAAGGCTGGCCTTTTTTCTTTAGGGCGGTAGAGAAGGAATCCTGTTTCTGTGAGTCCTTACCCTTGTGTGGGGACCTATCTTTATGGGACCTTTCCCTGTGAGGGTTATTAGAAGACTTCTTCTTGGACTCCCGTCTATTCATTAGGCCTGCTGGGACGTGTTTTGTAACCAAATGGGCTAGTCCCGCCTGACGTGCGATATTCGGGAATGGATTTAGTCACAGCGTCTGTTCTGTCTTTCGACAGTCCAGGCCTGTCATGTGGCGATCGGGACCTCGAGTGCCCAGAGGACAGTGAACCTACAGACCTCTCCCTAGACATTGTGCGTGGGCCTTTGTTCGACGAACGTGTCGAGTCTCGGCCGTGGGTTGTGTTCTTAGTCGAGGGGTCTGTGAGAGCGCCACTGCCGCCAGGTGTCATCCGCGTGACAAGGCTGCCGGCCTGTCTGATGGGGTCGGGGACCTGCGCTTGGGAAACTGAAGTATCCCCATCGCCATCAGATAATGCAGCATTGCTGCCGTCGCTGAAAGGTTGCCTTGTTGACCCAAGGGAATTTCTGTTGCACTTAGGGCAAAATTTGAAAGGGGTGCTATTCATAATAGAAAGACACGGCAGCTAGGTGATAATAATGTAACGAAAATGGGTAAATACATTCTCAAATGTCCTCCTCCCTCTCTACCTACTGCGTGGGCCGAAGGCCGAAGCGATGGGAGTCTTCAACGGTCGTTTCTTCACCGCTGTTGGATGTTATCGATAGTCGGTGATGTAGAATGTAAAGGATAGGACGAGAAACTATCTCTAATTTGAATAAATCAATGGAAGTATGCCGAAAGGAGAACTCCACGAAATAGCGTCCGTCTACGATGGCGGAAAAAAACAATCTGAGGGACCTCGACACGTGAAGGACCATGGGTACAGTGGACGTCACACTAGGGATAGTATTACTGGCATGTCCTGTTGACATCCCTTTTCGAATTTCGAAAACAACAACTGTAATACTCCACAGCTTCCATTAGATGTCGGCCTATGCACAGCATGTGATCTAAGCAGATTCCAGAAGCCTCAGAAATATATATATATATATATATGCAGTTCAGAATGTGCTGTGGGGGAGAGGTTGGTATTGTGTTTACTTCTGGTGGAAATTGGGGTTGCTGCAATTGTGGGCTTGTACCAGTGCAGTGTGGGCTACTAAATTGTACTTGCCCCTGAGGCCAAAAGTTGCCAGTTCTCCACTGACGAGGAGCTTGTTGAAATTCTGCAACGTGTTAACCCCCACATGGGATGAAAACTATCCATGTGTCCCTTAACTATCTCTTGTTAATAACCTCGAAATGTGCACTCCCACTAGCCATTGTCATGCGATAATTGACTCTTGGTGAGTAAGAAATAATGTGATGTGTGTACATGGAGAACTGGGACATTGTACTCCTTTTGTGCACATTCCCAAACAATTGGTCATATAGGTCCATTAGCATGAAACTGGTTGCCCTCGACAGTCGAAGGTGATTCTGGTGGCTGTTGGTGTCAAACTAAGCCAGACTCTTCTAGGCTACAAGCAGGAGCTGCATGACTCTCAGGATGATCACTTCATATTGAAACTTTAATACAACCCAGAGCCCCCTACAGACTAGAATGTGAAGCCATCTATGTTAGCGGAGGGACATAGTCTGGTGAGTCACCTCAGATGCATGACACACATTTTATCATTGTGAATGGACCAATGACTTGCAACAAATGGATTTTGTTTTGTTGGAGTTACTCGGGTGAATCTCATTTATTATTTAAAAGGCACAGACCAACCGAAACCTAAATTCGATATATTCTGCACAAAATGTCATTTAAGATTACAAACAACTGAGGCGCTCTAAGAGTGGTTTCTGCCCCAACCAGGGGTGTTGCTAGGTATGGAAAAGATCTGGGGCTATGCTAATGTTGGGACTGTCAGGACTCGGGGCTAGCTAGCCTTTTGGTTGTAGCCCCTGAGCTTCTATCCAGGGCTACAACCAAAAGACCCGGCACTATAGCCCCTTCACACCCCCCCCCCCACTAGCAACGCTTCTGCAGGTAACACAGGATCAAAACTCAGCCCTGCGCTTTAAGGCGGGACTACGGCATCAATAATGGACCATAAGAGGTTGCACTGCATCGCATGTAGAGGTATTTGTGACACACTGTGCACCGGCTTCTCATTGCCAAGAAGTAGCCCCTGCTTACTGAGTGATGGCTAACACCCAAACACTTCTCTTCTGATCATCAAATAATTCTTTCAAATGTGATAAAATATACTAGAATTGGATCATGAAAATGTTTGCTACTCTCAAACATATATGGATAAGTGTAGCCTAAAATGCGCATCCAATAAAATACATCAGCTTATATTATTTATTTGAATTTTTGTTTAGTACTGACCCTACCAAGAGGGTCTCGGAGCGCCTTATATGGTTCAAATATTGAAAAGTTGGTAGTTGAATAAAGAAGTTACAAAATGATTTCAGGAAAGGATAGGAAGATTAGGATAAACACATGATAGTAGTGGAGGAGGGCAGAGTTATGTGTGAGGAAACAGGTATGTTTTGAGGCTCTTTTTGAAAATGGTGATGGAATGAGTATGTGGAGAGGTAGGGTGTTCCATGCCCTGGGTGCCTAGTGGGTAAATGCTTGTTTTTGGGTGCATGTGAGTTTGCACAGTGGAATGTGTAGAAGGTGTTGACTGGCTTGTCTGATGTTTGTGAAAGAAATGAAAGAGTCATTTCAAGGCAGTTCTCTGGGGTATGGGTAGCCAGTGGAGCTGGGTAAGAGTAGGGGTGATGTGTGCATGTTTGGGTAGGTGGAGGATGAGTCTGGCTGCAGCGTTATGTATGAGTTGCAGGGGGGCAAGGGTGTTGTTGGTGAGTACAGCGAGGAGAGCATTCCCAAAGTCCAGCTTAGAGAGAACTTGTTCTTGGACTGATGTGCATAAGTCATAGGGAGGAAGGATATCTCTGATTTTGCATAGGATGTGTAGTTGTAGATTGCATGTTTTGGTGACAGCGGCTAAGTGGTGTGTGAAGGAAAGGCGTGGGTCGATGGTGAAGCCAAGGGATTTAACAGGTGTGGAGAGGGATATGTGTTGGGTATCTGTGGAGAGTTCTTGGAACCAGGGGGTGAGGTTGGGTTTGTGCCTTGGGGGCAGATGAGGAGGTATTGTGTTTTGGAATAGTTGAGTTTGAGGAAGGGGTGGCCATTCAGTTGGTGATGGTGGAGAATTGGGAAGTATGCATTTAATAAGCATATTTAATGAAACCAAAACACGGCTGCACTTAAGTTCCCCATCTCTGCTAAATGGGTATGTGGGGTCTGACCTGACTGTCCTTACCACTTACCAGGCAAACTGTAATCTGGTCACACTATTTTAAAGGAATAGTGCGCTAAAAAATGGTATGTTCTTAAAAGATGGGCAATAATAAAAAATGTATAATAAACATCTTTTTAATGAAAGTTCCTATGTAAAAAATTTTACACAAATTATGTTTAAACCCCTTTAATATCGAGCACTAGGAGGCACCCATTTTATGAAATAGACGAGCCTCCTGTGCTTGAGTTAATCTCTGCCCTCGCGGCACTATTGAAGCAAAAGCCGCTGTAATAAAAGCTACCAGCAGGTGGCTTTTGCTTCATTAGTGTTGGAGAGCAACGTGGTTGTATTTATGATTGCCGTGGTTAGAAACCATGGAAATCATAAATACAAAAACATTGTATTTATAATTGCAGTGGCCTTTGCTTTGAGTCTCCCGGGCTCCCCCGGCTCGGAGGAGCCCGGGAGACTCAAAACGAAAGCCGGCGTAATCATAAATACAATGCAGTTGTATTTATAATTGCAGTGGTTTTCTTTCTAAGTTTCCCGGGGTCCTCCGGGAGCCCGGGAAACTAAGAAAGAAAACCACTGCATTAATAAATACAACACGGTTCTATTTATAATTGCAGTGGTCACGACCCAGATAGTAACACAACAACGGGCACAAAGAACGGAAGAGCAGGAACAGGAGAGAAGGGGGAAGGAAAAAATAATTATATAATTATACCCATACATTTGGAAGGAATACAAGTATCTGCCTAAATAGAGGTAATGACCTGCTTCTGCTAGTCCAGATACCAAGTCTAAGAATTATTTGCACAAGAGACATAGTGAGAGTTGACTTTCCAGACAAAAAGTTTCAACTGTTCGTTGGTGCATTTCAACTCGAACTTGGTACTGGAGCTAGTTATATCTGAAAGCGAAAGGCTGCAGAACCAAGGGTTTGTGGTGTCTCAAATTGACATCGTGAAGATGCAAAAATGGGAAACAGTGGGAGGAGAAGTAAAAGAAAATCTGTGCCCTCCGAGAGGAAGAGAAACATCGAGAGAACCCGGCCACATTGACTGGGTACAAGTAATTGAAGCACTTGGACAGGGAGCAAGATGGGTGAATCAGTCTCGGAAGCCCAGTAGAGCAAAAAGCCAAGGTTCAGCAGCAGACCATCTCACAAGTGACATGGAATATCAAGGGTTTCGGTAAATTGACAACCAATACGCAGGTAAACGATTTTCCTATAGTATGCCTCCAGGAGACATGTGCGATGGAAGTCTTACTGTGGGATGGACACACATGCTTTTAACAAATGGCGGACTGACCATGTTCGGGTCGCCCATCGGGAGGTCTATGTGTGTTCATCAAACAGGGAGTAGGTATTGCTGGAACCATGATCTCCAATGACCAAAGAGACATACTAGCGATTCAAGTTGAATTACAACAAAACCGAATGCTACTGATAAATATTTATTGGCTTAATACCCATTGTGATATCTCGATTATGATGACTGCCACAGATGAAATCATAGGAACCTTTAAAATGGAAAATCCGAATGCTGAAGTGCTAATGGTTGGTGATTTTAATTCCCATTGTCTGCCCCAGATTCTACAATTGGGAGGCGGGTGGAACAGGATACGCAGGATAATACTGAGAAGGTTGGGGAATGTTAATCTTGGTCATATAACGGGTGATATACCAGCTAAACCAATATGGCATAGAAATGACCTTAAATCCTGGCTAGACTATGCTGTAGCTTCTGAAGGACTAGCCTGGACATTAAAAAGGGTGGTAGTAATCACCAGCTCAGTAAGTGACCATGACAAAGTAACACTACAAATACATCTTGGTATTACCATGCTTTCCTCAACTAATTATAAAAACCTGTCCCTGAACAAAAGAAAGAACATATTAGGTTGGAGCCAGAAAGGCATGGAACAAATGAATAACCCAATAAGAGATTATTGTGCCGCAACCTTTCCGTTATTTGCAGCGGAAAAAATGACATCATGTGCTCTGTCTAGGAAGGGAGGTGTATAATCAAACCGGTCACATAGGTATGTTGAAGAGATCCAAATAAAGAAAAGAGATATTAGAAGTCTCATTAGGGAAATAAAAAAACTCTAAGTTTGAAGTAGTAAATAAAAAAGGAGAGATACAAAATGGCAAACAGACTTTTAAAAACTGGCTTAAAAGTAATAAGTGCCTTCTTCTATAGAGAGACAGTGAAGTAATGCTTGAAGCATTACTGACTAAGAATACTAAAAACATTTGGACTTTCATAAATCAGAATAATGGGAAGCATGACCAAGCAATGCATAACCCGATCCAGAAGAAAGCTGGGGGAGACATTTTCCAAGTTGAACAGAGGTCTCCCTTCAAAACATAATAAACAACGTAGCATAGAATGGGACCTAGATGTCTCAGTAAAGACCTTGGAAACCATTATAAAAGCAAGTAAAACCATCCCCATTGCTTGGTCCTTGTCAATAATAGTCCCCATATACAAAAAGGGAAATCAACGCGATCCGATAAACTACTGACCAATAGCCCTGATGGAATTTGAGAGTAAGATCTTCTCTAGATGTCTCTTGAAAGAAATAGAAGATTGGTCTAGAGACAAACAAATTGTATCAAAATTTCAGACAGGCTTTAGGCGTGATATGGGGACAGGTGCAAGTTGTCTCCCTATCCAATCCTTAATTAACCAGGCATGTAAGGTTCAAGGGGACCCACTGCGCGTAGCCAGCATAGACCTGAGCTTGGCTTTTGATTCTATTGATAGAGCAATGTTGTGGAGAAAGCTTGCAGTTTGGGGCATTCCAACACATTTCCTGGATATGCTCACTCACTTACACAAAGATACGATGATAAAAGTAACACTGAACCTCCAGGGTGATGTGACAGTTCTAATAAACATCTACTGAGGGGTAAGACAGAGATGTATGCTGGCGGCCTGTCTTTTCAATTTGTATCTGGGCGACTTGTGGGAATTCTTAGGAGGAGCTGCATTTATCTCACCGAAATTAAGAGATGAGAGATGCTTCTGTAGTACTGATATACTACTTTTAGCTAGAACTCAGGTGGGGTTACAGAGGTTGTTAGTGAGATTGGAAGAATATATTAAATTAAACAAACTGACAATCAACCCAAAAAAGTCCTGCATTCTGAGCTACAAAGGAGACAGATATAAATTGAATACATTCAGATGGGTAATGAATGATCAACAAATTCCAGCTGTGAGAAACACCAAATATCTAGGCTATTAGTGAGATCAATGGAAATTAAGCTATACAGAGAGACTCTAGGGTCAAAAGGCTGGCAATTATTGGCACAAATGTCACACATTGCAAAAAAATATTGTCGCTTTTCAATCAGGCAACTCGTGCAGTTTTATCATTTTAAAGTTATCCCTGTCCTGACTTACGGTCTAGACATCTATTCCGGGACGGAGGATCTTGAACTCGGAAAACTCAAAGGCTTTATATGGAGAACAGCGCTAAGATTGCCCAACGGTGTCCCCATTACATTAATTCTCTTTGAATTGGGGTTGAATTCCTTTCTGTCCATTGCTGAGTTGAGGTTTACTCTGCTATTTCTCAGGATACTGGTGAGCAGAGAACATGTGATCTATAAGGCACTATTGAGTGAAATGGAATCTGAAAGTGCGAAAAGCTCACTTGTAGAATTTAAGCGACAGTGCAAAGGTATAATGGAGCAGTATGAGGTGCCCTTAGAATTACTGTGTGAAAATCCAGGTCAGGCCAAAAAGAAAATGATGGAAAAAGATTGGATCATGACCTGTTATAAAACTGCTCACTATAGTCTGAGTAGAGAAACAAACTCTGAATGTAACAAGAAAGAAACACTTCAGAAATACTTAGCACAGTCCCAGGATAGTCGGTAGTGGGACATTTTCCTAAGGTTTCGACTTAACATCCTCCTAACTGGAGAGATCAAATCAATACAGGAAATCCAGGAAACTCCGTACCATCGACACTGAGGACCAGGGGTAGAAATCGATAGGCATTTAATCATCGAGTGTGGGGCCCTCTAGAAGTCTTTTCCAGTGACTCATTCAATTCAGTGAACTTCTGGAGATATATTTTGCAAGGCTCTAGTTCTTCCTCGGTAATCAGAGTAGTCAACTTTTTTTAAATGATTAACATGGTTGAATGAAATAATGAATGGTTGACTGGACAAGTGATGAATGCAGGAATGTAGAATGTTAGAAGAACTTTAGCAGGACTCTTATAACATTTTTAAATGTATTAGCACATTTTATGATTGTATAATTCTTACTGATTTTAAGTGATATGACTATGAATTATTTCTTTTGTGTAAAATGTATAAGGTTTGTAATAAACCATTTTGTACAGTACATTTAAACAAAAAAAAGAAAAATACCAACACTCAGGACTTGGGTACTTTGGGCTATACTTATTGACATCTTAGGTTTCATATGTGCCTCCCCCTATATCCCATGAGCACCCCAACCTCTGCTTTACTTGCAGAGCCTACATGCAACGCCGCTACCAAAATGGCAAAGGTGAGCTATACAAGACCATTTTCCATTATGTATACAAATTACAGATTCCTCCGAATGCATCCATCCATCTACGGGCTTAAAGGCAGGCTTCACCCTGGAAGGACAATTTTTTCTCAATTCATGCTCACCTGTAGCTGCACCATATCTTGTGGGATCTTTGAGGTATTCATTTCTTTCTTGGGATGGCGCTGTAAAAAGAGAAGCTTCTCTGGAGGAAGTTGTGCATGAACTGGGTGATGATTTTTGTTTGGTGGCACAGGTAGGTTTTGTGACTGTTACTTTCAGAAACTGATGGAGTTACACTGATTCACAGATTCATTAGACAGTCAGACAGTCTGGGGTCTCATCGGCTGAAGAAACATCTTTTCATTACTTCCTGGGCATAGAGTTGAACACAGTCAGGCAGGAATCGTGCTTACACCAGGCAAAGTGAAAGCTTTTAGGCAGCAGTCAGCGTATGACTCAAAACTGCAAGGCAGTGTTAGATCAGGTAGCGGCCCTGATTTGGCAGGTTATACCTCTCCTCTCCTTCTCCAGAAGACTATCTAGGGCAATGCTAAACCTAAAACACCAGAATCCTTTTACAAGGCTGTCCAGGGCAGGAAAACAGGATCTGAGCTTGGGAAAGCGTCCTTCTATGCTTGAATGTCATCTCTATGTGAAGTGGGACGACGTTTAGCAGGTTGTCACCGAAAAACAATACAGATGCAGCAGCAGCATTGGTTTTGGGGCAACACTAGTCAAAAAGAAGTGCGCCACAGGATGTCCTACAAAATGGATAAGCAGGGACTTGGTCCAGAACATCAATTTTACACCAAATCACCATCCTGGTAGCAATTAACATCTGGAGAAAAAAATAGTCGACCGGACAAATAGATCGATCATAACGTTTGATCTATACTTGAACTAGAGAGCACCAACAATTGTATTTACACATTTGACAAATTCTATTATCTAATAAACCGTTAAAAAGGCCTATTCAGGCTGTTGTACAAGTATAACCATTTTCAACCCCATGTGTTATGGGTGTTTGTACAAATTAAATCATATTAAGCATTCATATGAATAACAATTTGCAATTAACTCTTTTGCACTGTGGGGGTTAGTACAGGGCGTGACTTAGAATGTGGTTATTATAACCAAAACATCTGTCTAGTCAACACTTGTGGTGTTTCTGGCACAAACGGATTGGTTTGCTGTTCTAGTGCTGTCTTCAGGGCTGTGGAAGTAGACTGAGTGGTGTCACTTGTGTACCCGTGGGTGGAACATCTAAAAGTAGAAAAATAAAATCAGAACAATGGTGTCTCTTTGCAGGAATTGGTGATTGCCTGTGGTATGTGCTGCGACATATCCTACCTGAGCCAATGATTTAAGTGTGACAGATGTTTTGGTTATAATAACCACATTCTAAGTCACGACTTGTACTAACCCCCACAGTGCAAAAGACTTAATTGCAAATTGTTATTCATATGAATGCTTAATATGATTTAATTCGTACAAACACCCATTACACAGGCCTTTTTAACGGTTTATTAGATAATAGAATTTGTCAAATGTGTAAATACAATTGTTGGTGCTCTCTAATTCAAGTATAGATCACATGTTATGATTGATCTATGTGTGCGGCATAAAACTACTGGCAAGTGCCAAGTAATAATCACCTTTCACTATTAGGCCTACAAAGTCTTTAGATATAACCATAGTGTTCTCCACCGCTGTATAATATTCCTTAGAACAAGGTTCTGAGGACTCTCTCGTTTCCATCCCTTTCTGTCTTCCACCTCTCTTCACCCTTTACTGTCCTTTACTCCTCTTCTCCATTCTCTTCCCCTGCTCTTATTATCCTCATTCTCCTTTTCCTCCTTTTTGCCTCTTCGCCACGATGCCACACACCTTCTAGCTTTCGCCTCCTCTTCTCCCTTTTCTCTTTCTTTTGTACCTTATCCACATCTTTCTCTCTTGTCACTGCCATCACGGACTCTCTTGGTCTCCTATCCACGCCTTCACTTCTCTCCCTCTCTGGCTTCACCTCCTCTCTTTCCCTCTTTCCCATTTTTGCTTCCTCCATTCTTCTCTCTCTCTCTTCTCCCCACCACCACCTCCTCTGCTCTTGACTATCTCCTCTGGACTGCTCTGCTTCTCTCGTTTGCATTTCTGCCTCCTCGACTCCTCTCTCTCTACTCTCCTCCTCTCTACCCTCTCTCCTTGCCTTCTCCTCCTCTCCATATCTTGTCTTCTCCCCTCTTCCCCTTCTTTCACACTCTGACCTTTCCTTTTCGTCCTCACCACACCTCAAAGCTCTAATGTGCACATTCACATTCTCACTCCTAACTCCCACACTTCTTCTTTGCTGCATTACCCTTTTAGAGATAAGCAGGGTTGGTGCTGGGACATGAAGTTTGCCTGACTGCAATCACCCCTGTGAGTGGTGTGACCATGGTTTGTGATTGGTACGGTATACATGAACTACAGAATCCCCAGCTATCATGTGTTGCCTAGTGTTTCGTCCAGCGGTCTGCTAGATAAGATTAGAAAGGAGAGGGGCTGTGATGCTCTTAATGTCAGTCTTCTTCGTCCATGGCTTCTAGGGCTTAACAAATCTACCATCTCCTCCCTGCCTCTACAAGGCTAGCACTGCCTTCCTCCACCAGGCATCAGTTCTACCAAGAGTCTTCCCTCCAGCAGTGTCTCTTGTAGCAATGGAGCATCAGCAGCTTTGTCTGCTTCCTTTGAATGGAAGACCCTGAGTGACCTAACGCAGCCCCTTTTGTACCCATGGGGCTCTGAGTAATGGGCTTCTGATTGGTTATCTCCTAGGCTCCTTGGTATCCCTCCCTGAGATTTGTTTGATTCAACGATTACCTATGTCTACTTAATATCTCTTTACTAATTGGTTCTTGGTGTGGCACACTACATGCATACATTCCTTCTCTTCCAGCCCTCCCATCTAGCCCAGCCCCTTGTTTATTATGATATTAGTTAAAGGCCTTGTGCTTTCCTCAGTTTCATATTTGAATTGCTAGATGACCGCTGTTGAAGATGGGCTGAAGCTGCTGCTAAGGACCTGGTGTGGCCACAATGCCCGGACTCTGGCTCCTTTGACCGTGTTCCCAGTTTCTTCTAGGCTCCTGGAATCAGATCCTTGGTGCTCCTTTCCCTTCTCTGCAGACTTCCTTGCTGAACGGGTCCCCTGTTCCTTTGTGGGACAGCTTCGTGGCCTTCGTTGCACTGCCTCCTTGCAAAATCCTCCTGGATCAAGCCTTCAGGTGGAGAACCTGCCTCGCCTGGACAGTGGGTGACTTGGTACCGACTCACCTCAGCTCCGTTTTCGGACATCCTGGGCCATTTCTCCCATTGTGGGACCATTCGTTTTCTGGCCGGCCGCACCCATTTGTCCCTTTGAGCTGCCCCGGAACCTTGGTTGGGTTCTTACATCCCACTTGTGTTGTCCTCACTGCTGATGTTGCTTCTGCTCAGTGGGTCCTCCTCCCAGGTATCCATCTTGTTGCTCCTTTTAGTCGCCTAGGTCCTTTTTGACTCAGGGTTCAAGTCCTTTTGCCCTGCAGAGCTCAACTTCCGCCAACGTGACCTAAAAAGCACAGACATTCTCACCTTTTTCTCCTGCCATTTCTGGGCCGAATCCACATGAATACTTGCCACATGTCCTGGGGTCCTGGAATATTAATAAAACTCTTCATTAAGTGTACCCTGGTCCAGAAATAGTGGTGTTTAAAGGTCCCTCTGCTACAGTTTTCCATTATCTGGAACTGGCCTCAGCTCTTCCTGGCCTGTGTGTTCTCGAAATCTGGTGCCTCCTTTGGATGGTTGCTCTGTCTGATGCAGCTGTGGGGTAAAATGTGTCCATACCTTCATTTTTCCCATAACCGGCAGCCCAAGAGATTTAGCCACATTGCTTTCAATGAGGGAACTTTTAGAAACTCTGTAAAGACCCCCTAAATAACTTGTGATGGTACTTACCCTAACTTTGCCATTTTCACTGGGCCATAGGGCCCATGAGTTTTTCTTTTTTTTTTTTTAGCATAGACTGGTCGTTTCAAAAATAGCAGTGAGATAACAATTCTAATATAATTAAGCACTTCAGTTCACTTGGTTCACTAGGAATTGCTGGTGTTACAGTATTCAAGGGTGAGCTTGGACCTCAACAGGACCACTACTGTAATGCCAATGTCTGTTGGCCTGTTTTCAAACATTATGAAAAAACTGAAAACGGCTCCTCTGGAATATAATCTAATAATTCAAGTTATGCATTTCTCTAGATATAGAAAAACTCGAATTAATTTAATCCAATTTGATTGTATCATTTGTAATTTTGTTCTGCTCTTTAGATAAAAGTGTTGTATAAGGTTTGTAATAAATAAATACAATCTCAGCACTTTTTAGATCACGAGAAATAACAAAATATCTAAAATAAATATAAAAAGCACAAAAACAACATAAATAAACTAAACTTAGCAAAATATTTACATTTATTAAGTATATTTTTAGAACTAGGCAAAAGCTACCCAAAAAAACATTGAATTACTACATGAATTAGTGAATCAAGGCATAATAAGATACAAGGTTATAACAATTAATTACGTAACACATTCATTATATTGATGATAATCAACATATTGCTGGCTAAATCGATGTATAACATTTCGGCATGTTAGTTATTCTTATGTCTTCCTCAGGACTAAATATTTCCAAGTAATATGAGTTAGTAGTGTATTGGTTAATTGCCTACCAAAACATATGAACAGATATTAATTAATTCATAACTTCACTGCAAATTAATCTTTTACAAAAAAAACTATACACAAACTAAAAAAACAAACACTGAAGATTAAGTATGGTAAGTGATTAGGAAGGTACACAAAAAAAAAAAGAAATACTAACAAATATTGGGTGGGAAGAAGTTCTCTCTTCCAGTAGGGGTGCTTTCAGTGGGAAATTCTCATCAATTGCAAAAAGTTCTTGAATCATACATTCAACTTTGGTCCGAATTAGATCCATATATGGGGACCATAATTAATTAAAAGGGGTAAAAAGATGTAAACTTTTGCAAACAGACTGAACTGCATATTGTAATTTGGTTCTGCATTATATTTGAAAAAACATTTATTTTAAATAATTCACCCGATTTTAAATGTAGAGATGGCCAGTCAATGTAACATTTTTTCTTTGAATACAAGCTTTCAATGACTTCGTTATTAAGTATGAGACTGCTGATGAAATTATGTTTACTGTGCGAAAAAGACAAAAGTGTGAAATTAAGACTGTTATGAATTTTTTACTGTGAAAATGAATGTGTCCACAAAGCCTTTTCTTAGAAAGAAAGATAAAAAGAAAACATACTCTTTTAAGTAGCAATCCGCCCATTTGGTGGTTTGGTGTGCAAAGATGGGCAGTCGTGTGTTGCAACTACAATATCGCAGTATGACTAACATGATGATGTATTATGCTAGGTAATGTAGGATTTAAGAGTACATATCCCATAACTTTAAAAGATAGTAAAACTTGTTATATAGTTTACAGTGTTTCAGGAAGGTATTAATAAATGTTAAAGATGTGTGGCTTTGGAGAATAAATGCTAATAAAGAACCATAAGTGTACCGCAACCTTCAACATTAAGTAAATCGCACAATATTTTATCGCTAAACCTTAAACCTTGTCTGGTGATACAGAGTGTGTATACAGATGTCTTATCACATAACAATTAGGTATTTACTTAACTCTGTTAGCAGCAGACCTGACATATAGGTATCTATGTGGACATTGACTTTAAAGAGGAGGTCTATGTTAGTAAGCATATACGCAAAGTTGACAAATATCATTTTAAGGTGGTTTATTGTTAGATTTGTGATCTCTAAAAAGCATCAAGAACCATAGCTCCACGCCTCTGTTTGCCTCGCTATTAACAGTAGGTACAAAATTAATATTGAAAAAATATGCATAGAATTTTAAGAATGGCATGAAATAAAGATATCAGTTACAAGTTTCATTTAATTTGCGCATTGAGAACAACAATATGTGATTTTAGTACATCATAGTGTAGAGGTTGAACACAAACAAAACACAGACAAGGGAGTGGCTAACATTGTAAACATCATGAGGTTCTGGGCCAAGCTCCCTTTGACCATGATGGGGAGAGTGGCACTGTTAAAGATGGTGGTGCTGACTAGGCTGCTACACTACTTTGTGAATATACCATATATGATACCCAAGCGATTCTTTACTAAAATCTAGGGTATATGTAGGGGGTTCATATGGCACAATACTAGGAACTGAATAGCGTTATGGAAATTGCAAAACACGTATGACCAAGGGGGCATTAAATTGCCCAATGTCGAGATGTGCTATCTGGCCAGCCAACTACAATATGTGGCGAGGTGGTTATCGGAAGACTCCATATCGGAGTCCAGGTTGTTAAGGGCTAAATGTGTCCCGTTTTTCCTGAAAGAATGGATATGGTTGGCGAAATCACAGCTAGGTGGAGGGACAAGAATGTTAGACTTTGGATGGAAGATATGGCGACGGGCTTGCCGGGCCATGGAGAACCCGTACCCATGTTCCCCACAGGCGCCACTCTCGGCACTAAATGGAGTGGATGAGCAATTGAGGAGGATAGTCCGGAAGCATTGGGAACTGATTGGAATAGCAACGCTGGGAGATGTGTGGCAAGAGGGGAAGGCGGTGGAGTTTGCCACACTTGTGGAAGATACCGGACTACACCAGGGACAGTACATCACTTATACTAGGTTGGTGCGGAAGATAAAGGTCAGAAATAGTGCTGGAGAGTCAGCCCAACACGGCCATAGAAACATTTTATGCAGTGGTCGAAGTGTACGAAAAGAAGTAGTGGAGCTATGTTGCCTGCAGGCCTGCCCCCACTCCCCACAAACCCCATCGCCACGTCTCCTCCCACATACAAAACAAACCCCCAAACACATGCACCTTATGTTTAAGGGAACATTCTGTGCAGTGCACTGAAAGTGCAAGTTTCAACTTCTTCCTACACTTTTATTTTAAAACGTTAAAACGAAACCATTCCGGAAAGGTTTCTTTTTAGAATAAAAGTATAGGAGCTCTAAAAGGTAATTAAAGAAAGTAGAGGAGCACCGCTCCCGCTCACTTCGACCACTGATTTTATGATGTGTCAGATGAAGGCCATGAGGTCTCCCGAATCTACGAACTGCTGATGTCAAAGGTGGGAAAGGAAGTGACTCCGCTGAGACGGGATTGGGAAGAAGAAGCTGGGGAATCTATGAGTGATGGGTTGTGGGTGAGGGTACAAGGATACGACAAAAAAGTGTACAGGAACGTGAGGTTGCAACAAATCCAGTTATATGTTACCCATAGAGCGTACATGACCCCTCAGAAGATTGCAAGGTTTAAGAGTGCAGGAACACAAATATGTCCTAAATGTGGAGAGGAGAATGCGGGACTGGTGCACATGTTCCCGGTGTGCCTGGAAAAAAGGAGATTCTGGAAGGAGGTGGCCCACCGTTTGGCCGAAAAGGAGATTAGGCTGGAGGTGGAATCGTTGTGGGCATGCTGTTACGCTCACCTGGTCTCTGCAGAGGCGTTGGGGCACGGTTGCAGCCCTCCCGGGGGTGAGGTCACTCGGGTCTGACTTCGCCCTCTGCGCTTATGTGGTGACTGGTGGTAATAGGTGATGCTGCTCGGGACTGCTCCTGCGTGGAGAATAGGGGGCGTGAGTATGCCAGCTTGTGCGCCTGATCCCCTTCCAGACCCCTTCTCCCAAACCGTGGTACCCGTGGGATGCACTGTCCCTGGAAAGCTCACCTGTTAATTAGTTTTGGTGAGCACTCCATCCTGCTGCTTCTGGCAGGGGCGCTTGTATGATCTGGACCGAGTTCCTTCACTGGTCCCTTGCACGTGGTAGCTCTTTTGCTTTCCTGCTCTGCAGGTGATGTTGCCGGCCCGGCAGAAGCTGCGGAGCTCGAGGTGACAGCCAGAGGGAATGAGGAATGAAGCTGTAGCGGCACAGTAGCTGGCAAGCTGCCAACTAGGGGGCGCGCAGGGCTCAAATGCGGTGTGACCCCAGGACGGATGCTCCAACCTCGTCTTTTTTCTTCTTAACAGGGTCTGAGTTTGTGGATGCGGAGTGCGGTGTCGGGATCAAGATCACTGGATGTCAGGAGATGAGTCTGCAGATGAAGCGATGAAGCACCGGCTTCCTGGAGGCGAGCATGCAGGAGAACGCCTGGTTTCCAAAGGCAAGCAAACTGGTCCAAGCGGCGGTGAGCGCCATGTTGCAGGCGAGTGTAGGGTAGCGCAAAGCACCAGCCTTAAGGATGGAGCAGTTTATATAGCTGAGCTTCTGAAGCCACGCCCACCAGTTTCAGCCTGCCTGCCACACCCTGCCACACCCGATGAGTCATCACATGACCTAGGCTACCAGGCCTAGGTAGCCACACCCGATGAGTCAGCACATGAGGATGTTCTCTGGAATAAAGGCTTTCAGCTCCTTGAAAGTTCTTGTAAAATAAAAGCACTCCTGCACTGAAATAAAGTAAAAGTACTCCTGCACTGAAATAAAGTGTTCCTGCTCACATCTCTATATGCGCCTGGTGCCAAAGGCGCCAGGACTGAGTCCAGCCAGGGCCCCTGTGTTTATAGGTCCCAAGGGGACATAAGTGAGTCAAGTGATCCATTGCCCCCATCACTAGATGGTGTGGTTTTTGTGTTCTGGGGCCTGTGGCCATGACACATGCATGGTGGGGGGGTTCCCCAGGCCGCGTAAGTTGAAACATGTGCGTAAACTCAAAGACCTGGCTTATATACTTGCGAAGCGCAGAATTGCCATGAGCTGCAAAGCAAGTAATAGACCAAAAGTAGAAGTCTGGTGGCACGACCTTCAGAAATGGGCGGATGCGGTAACAGTGGTGTTGAGTGAAGCAGTCAATAGAGGGGGAGATGAAGTAGCGGAGACATTGATTGCATGGAGGCACTTACTAGCTACACTGACCGGGCCTGCCCAGACTGGCCTAAAAGACGATGGCTCCTCAGGGGACGCAGAGGAAGGGGTGCCCTTAGATAGAGTGGTGGAAGGCGGTGATATGGGGTAAGCTCGAGATAGGGGAGAGGGATAACGGGGAGGCAGTGGACATATCATGAAACCGCATATGACACTTGAAATGTATATTGTTGTTCACTGTGTGGTTCCTTTTGGTTGTTTGTTGAAATAAATAAAAAATGTTTAAAAAAAAGAAACTGTATATTAGAATTGTGTGCGCTAAGACACCTATGAAAGGTCAGAATGTCTAACTAATGCCATTTCCATATTACTATAATGTCATCAATGTATAACTTCCAAAGGTCGATGTGATGTACAAATGGATTTTCACCAGTGAAAAGATGTTGCTTCCCAAATTATATTATAGCAAAGAAAGCTCCGATAGCTGTACTTTTCTTTTGTAAACAAAATTGCTCTTTAAAGAGAAAGTTGTTTATGTTTGAAGGATATATTCATTGTTTCAAGGATCATTATCGCTGTGTCACAATTCTCTCTATATAAGATGTCCTTAATGCAACCCAATGCTTCATGTTGTGGTATGTTTGTATATAATTCAACACTCTCAAATGTTACTAATAGCTGTGGCTCAGAAGATGAGAAGGGGTTTCCTTACATAATCTGTATATATATTATGGTCAGCTGCTTTCTGGGCTGGCTAAACCCCAGCTTTGTAGGATGTGTGACTACTCCTTATTATGACTTATTTACGCCTAGTCTATTGCTTAAGTGCAACTGCTATATTTTATATCCTGGAGTATTGTGAAATGAATGCTTTATTCCTTCCAGTTGTTCTGAGGTTTCATCAGCAAAGCACTATCACATAAGTCTCCCAACAACTTCGTCCACAAGAACCGCTATCAATGAGCAGTTGGCAGAAGAGCCACTGAAACACAATGGGAACCACATAGTGAAGGCGCTTGCTTCCATTTCACTACATAATGGAGAACCCTGCTGAGCTTGTGCAGAGTTTGTTAGAACACTTGTGTTACTTATTTGAAATGCACAACCAACATTACTGTCATTTAAAAATAAAAAAATGTGTTTCTTATACCACACTTCATCCTAGAGACCAGCCTCTAATGACAGGACTGAGCATCAAAGCCATGCTGCCTGTTTTCAAGTCAAGCGCAGTGACCTTGGGCTTTCCTCCTGGCCCAAGGCATTTACCATTTGGAGTAGTTTGACATTAAATATAATGCTCTGCTCACATTGTCATCAGGTGCTTTTTTTGTTTTGTTTGTTAAGGTATCTGTATTGGCATTTTCATGGAAAAACATTGTCAACAATATCAACCCCCCCTCCATTCCTTCACCCCCCCTTCCTGAGGAGAACAGAGATAGGTGTATTAGTTAGAGTTCCTCCGTGTCGCTAGCCGCGATGGGTAGGTCCAGGCATCTTAACCCTGTCAATGTATGTCCAAAACCTTTATGTTCTGTGGGCACCACTGTTGCACATAATCACTTTTCAAAAAGGAGAGCACTTCTCCCCAGTCTGTAGAACATTTAGCAGAGTCCCCTTGGATCCTATATGTGATCCACACAAAAGCCAGAATGTCCCAAACTTTCCAGAGCCAGCTGATTTGTGATGGTGTGTCCTTTTGCTTCCACTGCGTTGCAATGACCTGCCATGCCGCTATCAGCAATGTCACCGGGGCTTACATCTGCGGTTTTGGTGTGTCTTGTTGCTCCAACCCAATCAGGTCACAAAGATTCTCCCGTAACATAAGAGGGCCTACTCCAGGGGCTATCTCCTGCAGGAACACAGTAACTCAGCCTCTCCAGCAGTACCCTGAGGTGGATTTGAACATTATTCTGACGTTTGCTCCGGGTATAATGCCATTGAAGCCTCATTTTGTACCTTGCCTCCCGGGTTTGTAGGGACCTAGTCATCTTTGGGATCTTCCTCCAAAGCCTCTCCCAGGGCTCCTCAGAGATCCCTCCCCCCAACGTGCCCTTCCAAGCTAGCTGATAGGACCCTTTATTTTTATCTGCTCAATCTAGGAGTATAGCGTATAGATCCGTAATCAGGTGTTTTTCCCCTGAGTGCGTTGTGATGAAGGACTCAAATTTAGTTAGAGGCCTGATTGTTGCCTGCTTCATCTCCTTTTGGCACAGCCAGCAGATAGCACAATGAATAGCTCGCTTTGACATCCGTACAGAGCCTGCAAACGAAGGTTCTAATCCCAGCAGGGCCAAAACTCAGCATTTCATCCTTCCGAGGTCGATAAATGAGCACCACACACCGTGGGAAATAAGCAGCGCTCAGATGCCTGAGGGTTCGTAGCGCTATATAAAAAGAAAGCTGAATATATTCATATCTGTTTTTCTCTGGGAGCCCGACCTGTGTTTTGCAATCTTCAAAGGTTGTGATTTTCCCCTCCCATACCATGTCCCAGATCTTCTCGCATCCACTCTCCTTCCACTGCCTAAACTGTCTTCTTTCCATACCTGGGGAGAAGGCACGGTTATTAAACATAGGGGTAAATTGGGAGAGGATAGTGGACAGGTGCCCTCTTCTAATCCATTTGTCTTAAACATTGTACGTAGCCCAGAGTACCCTGCTCTGCCTTGCACTGGGAGGCCTGTCTGTCCCTCCCCTGCAGCCACAATAATCCATCCAGAGGGCACCCAGCTACCGCTCTGTCTATCTGGGCCCAAATTCTATCTGTGCTCCCCGAGAACCATTCCCGTATTACTCTTAACGGGGCAGCCTCATAGTACCTAACTAGGTTGGGTAGCCCCAAGCCCCCCCTCTGTCTTGAAGAAATCAGGAGTTCCAGTGCCACCCTGAGGCGTTTACCTTGCCATATGAATCTAGAGATTATTGAATTCATTGCGCTAAGAAATCCCATTGGGACCGCAAAAGGGAGAGATGGGAATAGTTTCTTACCTGTAACTCCATTTCTCCAGCATTGGTATCTTTCATGGATTCACATGCTTAGAATATTCCCCGTCGTCAGACTGGGACCCCTAGGTACACATATATAGCCTTTTCCTATAGGAAAACTTCCGACACTTTTGTGTCCTATCTACGTCCTTTTAGGACCCGCCTACGCATGCTCCGTAGGCCGTCCCAGTATAAGAGGCCCGCCCCCGCGGCTCCCCTTCAGAGTTCGGCCCCTCCAAAGCAGGAAGGGTTAAACTTATCAATCAAATACATTGCATTCCGGGGAGGTTGGCGGGCGCATGTGAATCCATGAAAGATCCAATGCTGGAGAAGGGAATAGTTTCTTACCTGTAACTCCATTTCTCCAGCATTGGTATCTTTAATGGATTCACATGCTTAGAATAGATTGTATAGCAGTAACACTTGAGACGGCGGTGAGAATGTAATGTAATATACCCTCACCATACTACACAATGCATATGTACAGTAGGAATAAGTTAACTCATATAATCTTACCCACATAAAGTATACTGTCATCAAAAAGGTAGAAAACAGATTCTCCACAGGGTGGAGCTTACCTTACTGAAACAGATGGCGCAGGACAGCTCTTCCCATCTGCACCTCGTCCGCATGCTGCCTGGCAAGGCAGTAGTGGCGGGTAAACGTGTGGGGCACTGACCATGCCGCAGCTTGGCATATGTCCGTCAGCGGAATTCCTGCCCATAAAGCTGTTGAGGAGGACATTGATCTTGTAGAATGGGCTCTAGGATGTCCTTGCAGTGGCTTCCCGGCCTTGGAGTGACAAAACGCAATCGTCGATGAGACCCATCGAGCCAATCCCTGTTTAGAGATTGCTTTTCCTCTCGTCGACGGACCATATGCGATGAACAGTTGTCGAGTAGACCTGAGTTCCTGTGTACGATGTAGGTAAAATTTCAGAGCCCTCTTAACGTCCAGGGTATGAAGAGCTTTTTCCGCTGTCGATGATGGTGTGGCGAAGAAAGTAGGGAGAACAATGGACGAGTGTTTGTGATACACTGTCGGAACTTTTGGGACGAACGTAGGATTAGTTGCCAGGACCACTTTGTCCTTAAAGAATCTTAGGTATGGCGGGTCTACGACCCGCGCTTGCAGTTCCGAGATTCTCCTAGCTGATGTGATAGCAACCAAGGATGCCAACTTCCACAAAATGAATTTTATGTCGGACGTGGCCATAGGCTCAAAAGGCGGTTTCATTAAGACTGCCAACACTGTGTTGAGACTCCAAGTTGGGGGGAAACGTTTTACCGGGGGAAAAACTCGAAATAAACCCCTCATGAAGTGTTTCACAAGTCTGTCGCTAAATAGAGGAGACGACTGCCTCTTCCTCGTGAACCTCGAGATGGCCGCCAGGTGCACCTTTATCGATGTGAAGGATAACCCCCTCTCCGCCAAGAGGAGCAGGTAAGGTAGAACTTGTTCCGGTGTCACCAACAACGGTTGTAGGCCTTGTTGTCCTCTACACCATTCACAGAACCTCCTCCACTTATAGGAGTAAGATTTGTTTGTAGAAGGGGCTCGAGCCGCCTGCAGAATTTTTTGACAATCTTCCGAAACGTCTAAAGCACCGAACTCCGAAAAGTCAGGAGCCAGGCTGTAAGGTTGAGACTGTCCGGGTCGTGATGCCACACCGTGCCGTTGTCCCGGGATAGTAGGTTCGGGACTCTCGGAAACGCTATGGGATGTTCCAGCGACAGGTGAAGCAGGTCGGAGAACCACGGTTGCCTTGGCCAGTATGGTGTCACTAGAATTACCCGGCAATTGTATCTGCGTATCCACTGTATTGTCCTCCGTATCAGGGGGAACGGGGGAAAAGCATAAAGGAACATGTCCGTCCATGGGAAGGAGAATGCCTCCCCCATGGAACCCTCTTAAGGCCACCTGCTGGCGAATTGCTCGCATTTCTTGTTGTCTTTGGTCGTGAAGGCGTCCAGAGGGGGGTGACCCCATTTCTCGAACACTTTCATCAGGTGAACTGTGTCCATTTCCCACTCGTGTATCTGGGCCATGCTTCTGCTGAGGGAGTCTGCTTGGGAGTTCCTCACTCCTGGGAGGTGGTGAGCCACGATGGAAATTTTTTGCTTTAATGCCCAATGCCATGTTTTCTGGGCTTCTATGGAAAGAGTTCTTGATCGCGTCCCTCCTTGTTTCCTCAGATAAAACATGGCCGTTGTGTTGTCGGTCAGTACTCGTACTCGCGAACCCTTGATGTGTGGTAGGAATGCATTCAAGGCCCATCGTACTGCTCTGAGCTCTAACACGTTTATGTGTAGGAGTGACTCCGTTGGAGACCAGTGACCTTGCGTTTGGAGAGCACCCATGTGAGCTCCCCATCCGGTTAGGGACGCATCCGTGATTATGGTTCGCTGAAACTCCGGTTCCTGTAGGGGCACACCGTTGTTCAGATTGTGGAAACTCTGCCACCACTGAAGGGTCCGAAGCAGCTTGTCGTAGTCGATGGTTATCTTGTCTGACCACGATCCTTGAGCCTGCGTCCATCGGTCCGCGAGGAATTCCTGGACTGGCCTCATGAATAGGCGACAGTTTTCCACCAGATGGATGCAGGATGCCATGGCCCCTAGGACCGAAACGTATTTTCTCACTGAGAGCCTGGTGTTTCGCCGTAGTCGGCTCGCTTGCTGATTGAGTCTTGAGGTTCTGTCGAGAGAAGGTTTCACTAGCCCTAACTGGGTCTCGAACTGTGCCCCCAGGAATACCAGCGTTCTCGATGGCCGCAGAGAGGATTTTTCGAAGTTTATGGCGAATCCCAGCTGTTGTAGAAGCTGCATGGTGGCTTGTAAACTTGTGTTGGTCGATGCTGGGGAGGATCCGCTTACCAGCCAGTCGTCGAGGTATGGGTATACATGGTGGCCTTGCTTCCTTAGCCAGGCCGCTACTGGAGCCGGGCATTTCGTGAACGTTCTGGGGGAGGTCTTGAGCCCAAAGGGAAGAACCGTGAACTGGTAGTGAGTCCACCCTATTACAAATCTCAGGAATTTCCTGTGTTTCCGACACATTGTAATATGGAAGTACGCGTCCTGTAAATCCAGGGACGCTAGAAAATCCCCGTCTTGAACGGCCCGGATCACTTCCTGCAGAGTGAGCATCTTGAATGTTAGGCTCTTTAAAGACTTGTTGAGATCGCGTAAGTCTAAAATGGGACGCCATTTGCCGTTCGGCTTTTTTACGACGAAGTATCTTGAGTAGACTCCTTGACCTCTCTGTGATGTTGGAACTAATTCTATCACGCCCTTTGCTAACATGAGTGTTACCTCTTGTTGCAGTATTTTCAGATGGGAATGAGCGGTGAACGCAGGTGGAATGTGCGGAGGGCTGTGTTTGAATTGTAGAGAGTGTCCGTTTCTTATAGTGTCCAGCACCCATTGATCCGTCGTTATTCGTTCCCATTCGTCGACATATGCTGACACTCTTCCCCCCAGAACGGTGTGTTGTATGTCACTGCTGATCTTTATTTTGCTTGTCTCTCGACGACGACGGATATGATGGTCTTTTCCTGGAAGTTTGGAAATTACGGCGTCGGTTTGCCGTTTGGGAAGCACGTCTGTATCCCTGGGAGGGGTAAGCCGATCTGCCAAAGGATCTGTCTCCAGACGCAGAGAATCTGGAATTACCTGAAGCCCCTCTAAAGGGACGAAAAGACTTGTAGCTTCGGCCACTCTGGAGGGCACCCATTGAACGTGCCATTTCCGAGTCCTCTTTCATTCCCTTTAGGGCTTCGTCCACCTTCTCACCGAAAAGAAGGTCTCCCTCAAAGGGCATATCTAAAACTTTGTATTGTACCTCTGGCCTGAAGTAGGTACACTTAAGCCATGACTGTCGTCGTAATACGACCCCATTATTGACTTGCTTGAAGCCTGACTCAGCGAGGTCCACCGCGATGTTTATTGCGTGATTTGAGGCTTCCTCACCCTCTCGGACAAGTAACATCGCCGCCTTCCTATGCTCTTTCGGAAGATGATCAAGCAACGGAGCTAGCCTGTGCCACATCTCCCTGTCGTATCTGGTAACAATCGCCAGAGAGTTTGCGGCCTTTACTGTGGTTGCTCCCACGGATAGCACTTTTTTGCCAAAGGCATCCTGGCGTCTCGCTTCGTTTTCAGGTGGAGTCGTGCACTTGTGCTGGGCCTTCGCCTTCCTCGCCGCTGCCGCCGACACCACCGAGTCTGGCGTTGGTTGGGAGGATAAACACTTGGGGGTAGACTCTGGAGCCTTAAACTTTTTCTCGAGGCGTCCTTTCACTGCCGGCTCTGAAAAAGGGTGACGCATTGTCTGCAACCCCTCCTTCCACACGTGGTCTAGTATTGGTATTGAGAACACAGACCTCCTTCTCTTACCCATGTGGTCGAACAAAAAACAGTCCTTTTTCTGTTCTTCCTGGGACAAACCAAATTCTTTGCACGCCTTCTCCATCATAGAATGGAATGACGCAATGTCGTCCGGAGGGGACGGGTGAGCTGGGCTTCTAGGGGTTTCCAACTCCACCTATGACTCCCAGGTTGGATCCCTGGAGGGGGATGATGAAATATCCGACATGGCTCCCCTGTCAGACTACGAATCTGGCAGCTCACCTTCCTCTTGTGCCAGTGCTGAGATTGGCGTGCGTAGGTGCGTCTGTGGACGGGACGGGCCCGGCTTGTCGACGGGTGACTGTGGCAGGTTTGCCTGAGGTAGTCTCTGGTCCAACGACTGTAGCAAGGACTGAAGCGTGGACAGAATTTCCAACGACAAAACAGATTGAGGATTGAGAAGAGGGGCAGATACCGGTATACCGGATCCCCTCGTCGACGACTTGTCAGCCACTCGTAGCCCTAGATCTGCTGGGCCAGCTATTCTCTCGTTCTCGTCCTCCGAGGACAGCGACACAGCCTGTTCTTGCAGTAAAGTATCCGGGGGGATCGGATCAAAAACTTCAGGCCTCCTGTAGAACCCCCGTCGACGAGGCCATCGTCGCCGCCGTTGTCGGTGGGGCGGTGGATGCCACCTGCGTTAGTGGCAGGGTGGAGGCCGATGACTGGACCGCCGTCGACGACGGTGACTTAGCAGGTGGTTTAGGCGGTCCGGCCTTTTCCACACTTGGCCTGCTTTTACTCGACTCTCGACTCGTGGTAGATCTATGATGATCTCCCGAGGAGGATTTCCTTTCCTTTTCATGCTTTTTTGATGAAGATGATTTCTTTGACGAGGAGTCTCTAGCTGAGTGACTCCCAGATGACTCTTTTTCCGTCGGTCGAGATTTCTTCGCCGGTGGTTCCGACGAGGTAGCGCGGCGTGATGTTTTCGCCGATTGTGTGGAGCCTACCTCCGAAGGGGGGTATGCCCCCGCTCCATCATTCAGCCATGCCACCAGCCGTCGACTCCGGTCTTTGAGGGTTTTTTGAGAAAACCCTTTGCATATGTCGCAGTTATCAGCCGAATGATGAGGGTGGAGGCAATATATACAATCCATATGTCCGTCCCCCTCGTAAACTTTTTTCAAGCCGCACGTCGCGCATGGACGGAACAGCACTTTTCCTGACATGGAGGACATTTTCTCTAACTCAAACTCCAGGAGTACAACCTTGTACAAAATAGTAAGACAACGCGAGGAGATCCCACTACTTTGGAGACGGTTGAAATATGAAGGGGAGCCGCGGGGGCGGGCCTCTTATACTGGGACGGCCTACGGAGCATGCGTAGGCGGGTCCTAAAAGGACGTAGATAGGACACAAAAGTGTTGGAAGTTTTCCTATAGGAAAAGGCTATATATGTGTACCGAGGGGTACCAGTCTGACGACGGGGAATATTCTAAGCATGTGAATCCATGAAAGATCCAATGCTGGAGAATGGTACTTAAATAGAAGCCTAGGGAGGGTCGCCATCTTTATCGTGTTCATGCATCCCAATCACAATATTCGCAGCGGAGACTACTTGGCCAGGTCTGCTTTCGCCTTTTGAATTAGTTCCTGGAAATTGGCGTTGTACATCTCTGTATATCTCCTACTTAGTTATATCCCTAGGTAAGTCATACTACCTCCTGCCGGTGATGAAAGTGTGAACATTTATGAAAGGTGGAAGCCATCTCCTCAGGGAGGCCTATCTCTAGGTGTTCAGATTTGCCCATGTTTATTTTCAACCTCGATATCCCTTCTTGCTCCCTCAACATCTCGACTAGGATCAGAATCGAGGAGGTCTGCTCTGTAAGCGTCATGAGCATGTCATCCGCATAGGCGGCTGTTTTGTGCATCTCCCCTCCAAATGGGACCCCTTTCATTTCTTGGGCTTGTTTGATTGCGGCTAGTTGGGGGTTCAAGGTACATAGCGTATAAATAGGGGGAAAGCGGGCATCCCTGTCTAGTTCCTTTCCCTTCTCTTATGGTATCTGTGCGTTTACTGCCAGCCTGATCGAAGGGGGTCCTATAATTTGCTTCTACCATTCATGTATATTCCGAGCCGAATCCCATCTGGTCCATCACTTGGAAAAGCTAGGACCACTCCACCCTATCAAACGCTTTTTAGGCATTTGCGAGAGATCAGGGTGGCTGGGAGTCGGTTCTTTTCTAGCTTCTCTAAGAGGTGGCTCACCCTTCTTGTACTGTCTCACATTTGTCTTCAGGCCAAACTCTTTAAAATCTGCAAGGAGCTGGCCAATCCCGCTGCAGTCTCTACCTCTCCTGTCCCCTCTCAGGCCCTCTGCACGGCCCTGGCTTCTCATTTCATCTCTAAAACTCAGGACATCCTGTCCTCTCTCTCTTCCTCTCTTCCTCCTCCCTCTACTCCCCTATCTTCCTCTGGCCCCTCTGTGGCCACCTCTCCTCCCCCTTCTCTGCCTTTCCCCTGTTCTCCCCAGATGAGGTTTCTATACAAGTCCGATCTATGAAAGTCTCGTCAAAACAGGTTCTCCCATGTTCCTCTAAAACCATCAAGGACCACATTGACACCCTGGCTCCTGCTCTGGCTGACTTCTGCAACCACTCCTACGCCACTTGAGTCTTCCCTTCCCCCTGAAGCAGTCCCTTGTGCACCCTCTTCTTAAGAAACCCTCAGCCGACCCCATTTGCCCTGCTAAGTACCATCCAATCTCCATCCCTCCTTTCCTGGGCAAACTCCTGGAAATGCTGGCCATCTCCCAGCTTAATCTTCACACTGAATTGGTTGGTTGTTTCCATGACCATCAGTCTGGCTTCAGAGCCACCAGAAGCATGGAAAATGCTCTCCTGAACATTCGTGAAGACCTGCTCTCCAACCTTGACTCCAATACCCCCTGTGTCCTCATCTTACTTGATCTCTCTCCTACCTTTGACACAGTCAACCATGTCATCCTGATCAACCGTCTCCATGATAACCTGCATATCACTGATCAGGTCCAACTTGTGTCCTTCCTCTCCTCTAGCTCTATCTCTACCTGTGGTGTTCCACAGGGGTCTACCCTCTCTCCCTGGTTCTTCAACCAATACCTGGCAATTCTTGCCCACCGCATTGCCGCTCTCTGCCCCAACTTTTCAGTGCTATCCCGACGACACTCATCTCATTTTCAGGCTCCCTTCCTCCACCTCTTCTCCTTCTCTCATCTCTGACTGTCTGTCTGCTATCCAGGAGTGGTGTGCCACAAACAATCTCTGTGTTAATGCCAGTAAGACTGAGATTCTCCTCATCGGCACACCTGTTCCCTCCTTTCCTGATGCTCTCTGGTCGGCCTCTCTTGGCCATCTGTCTTCTCCCACCTGTGTGGCTAAAAACCTCAGGGTCATCTTCGACTCCACTCTCTCCTTCTCTCCTCACATCTCTGATGTCTCTAGGAAGTCACACTACCAGCTGCAGGTATTCTTCCATTCCTCTCCTTCCCCCAGAAGCTCACTGTCTCCAGAGCTCTGGTCTTCTCTAGGCTGGACTACTGCAACAGCCTCTTTCAAAATCTGCCTGCTTCTACTCTCCGCCCTCTGCAACTCATCCAGAACAGGACCGCAAGCCTTGTCCTTGGCCTCAAGCCCAGGGATCGTATCTCTCCAGGACTGACATCTCTGCACTGGCTCCCAGTGGCTGCGAGGAAAGTTCAAAACCCTCTGCATTATCCACAAGGCCTTCCGGGGCCTAGGGCCTCAATACCTCCAACACTCTCTTCCTAAATATCTTCTTCTCAAGCTCTTCGCTCATCAGCCTCAAACTCCCTCAGGGTCAGTCGCTTCTCCAAGCAATGAGTTGGTGGTAGATCTCGTTCTTCGACTGGGGCGTCCCTCTGGAACAGCCTCCCTTCCTCCCTGAAACTTGAGGAGGACCATCTCTGGTTCCAGGAGCCCCTCAAGACCTTCCTCTTTGCTTCTGCTTTCTCTCCTCCTCTCCCATGCTGAACTCCTGACTGAAACTGCACTGGTCACCTGTCTACCCTCTGATCTCGTACCCAGGTCCCCTCCCCCACCAGCTGCACGCCTGCACTGCCTCCCGGGCAACCCCTGCACTTGGGGGCTGTTTCTGTATCCCTACAGTCCTCACCAGCTCTTGACACTTGATGTCTGCACTTACCCCTGCACTAGCCACTAGCTGGCCGCACTTTTACCTATTGTTTTTATTTATTTTATTTATTCTTTACTGTTGATCCTATGTATTGCACTGCCCCACCTCCTTCCCCTGTGCACTTTCCCTTTCCCCCCTCCCCTGCACCTGCGCGATCTCAATGTCACCTGGCCTAGTAACATCGCTGTCTTTGTCTTCCCTCTGTTCCCCCTCCCTTGCCTCGTTGCGCCGTATAAATGCCTTATCATATCATATCAAACACTCACTCTCATTCTCCAATCCACCCATCCCTCCCTTTTCCACTCACTCGCCAATCCATGTACCGATCCATCCAACACTCACCCTGTCAATTACTGTCACTCACAATTCATTATCTATCCATCCATTCCTCACTCGCTTACCCTTTCACTCATAAATACACTTCTTCATCACTCGTCCTCTTGCTCACACTCTCACTCATCAATCTGTACATCAATCGATGTATCCATCTTAGAGTCACCCTCTCACCTCACCGCTTCCAGCAGCTCGGGGGAATGACTCTCCATCTCCCGAGACTTCCTCTTTGCAAACAATACCCTCTGCCCATATCATGCAATCTCATCTGTGATTTTGTGATTGCATCCCCTGGAAGGCAACTTTTTCACATAAGTGGAAGGAAAAGAGAACACACCATATCATAAGGCTACCAATGTCACACAGACACACAGATGCCAAAAAACATTCCTTAGTGCCTATGTTTGACCGTATGCAATAAACTCAAGGGAATCAGGGCATACTTCATGAATCAGGGTCTCGGCAACAGAATGCTTCTTACTGCATGATTTCTGCAGCTGGATGTTGACTGCTTGTATTGGAAAGCTGGAATCACACACTAATTTCCATTAGTAGGACTGACTTACTCTTGAATAAAATTTGAAAACAACTGATTTAGTCTGTGAACAAATTACAAACAGTAACTCAGATTAACTGCGTTTACCAAAGTACAATTACATTGTATGAATTACTATCAATAACTTATTCACAAATCAAACGTTTTTTGGACGTTTAATTTAATACTAAATCAGACAGACCACTGCTAATATGTATTTCTATTTACTACTGCATTGTAATGTGTGTTTCCGCATTGGTGTTTTTTTTATCATAATGCAATATATATATATTCAGTAAAAAAAACTTTGTTAGCAGTCTTAGCAGTGCACAGTGGTGGCGCGAATTATGGTTGCTTAGCTTACCATAACTGGCGAATTTCAAGGGTTTACAGTTTTAGTCCGAACCATAACGTCCCGTTAACAAAGTTTTTTTTAGTGAATTTCATAGGTTTTTAGTAGCACAACTTAACCATAACGTCCATTTAACACATTTTTTTTACTGAAGTTCATAGGTTTCTAGTAGTGGCACGTAACCATAATGTAAACGAACATCTGACGTCATTGCACACCTTCCGGAGAATGCCACATGACCATATGCTGGCGCACAGCACGGTGACGTGTCTGACAATCCGTACACACTTAACAATAAGATCTATGCCTCGTGGACAGTGTGGAACTACATTTTTTACTGATGTAGGAACTTGCAACTTCAACATTTCCCTTGCAAAGCTCCAACACCTATTCTTACTCAGCCATTAACAATGTAGTACAGAGTACATACTTTTAGCAAAAGTACTATTTATCTGAAAACGACATGAGCTAAGGCCATCCCTTCTCCCCAAGAAACAGCACCACTGATGTAATGAAGGAGCATGAGAAACACTGCCCCACCTTACAAATAACACATGCACAACATTTCCCCCGTCCACCTACCCCTCCATATTACTACTTGGTGCCTCTTTGCTCATTTCCGTCCGCAACTTTCCTTCTTAGCTGTCCTTCTAAAAAAAAAGCCATCCGTAAACAAATTAAATGTTCCTTTAAGAACCACCTTTCACAGTTTAAAAATATAAATTAAAAAAAATCGCTTACACTCCATCTACTTTATATTTCTCAGTAAAGTACATAGACGCAATAAGATTTGCCAACATTTCCATTTGCAGTTTGTGTTATGCTAATGGGACTATTGTAGCAGTCGTCCTCCGTTCCAGGGACTGGAACAGTGAATAAAGGGCCAGCAGGCCAAGTTATCAGCCCAATCGAAGCGAGAGTGAATAACGCGATCTCTGGTTCATTACCCCCCCTTCGACCCCTAAAATGGGGGATGAATGCCATTAACAATCTAGATTTCCAAAGCAGTAACCCGTGCTACTAAAAAAGAGGATTTTTCATCCTAATCCGGACGCCTGTGGCGTCCCGGATTAGAAAACAAAATCCTTTTCCAAGATGGCCACCATAGAAAGGGAAGGCGGTTGTTCCATACAGGGCCCCTCTTCACTTTCCATGGCAGCCTGCAAAAAGGAAACCCTGTTAACATATTACCACAAGAACTTTTTTCTTCCCTTTCAAATGTATCCTAATGTCGAACAACTTTACTACAAAGCCAGTCCCAGGTGGACATGGCCACTGTAATCCTATCTTTTCTCCCTTCCGGTCATGGCCAGTAGCCTCATTGTGTGGATCATGACCTTATACCATGATCCCGACATTCTGCCCACTCCCCATGGCTACAGCCTACCCCTCAGTCAGTAAACGTATAGCACTATGTTTTTTAACTACATTACGACACTTGTCTAATACGAAAACACTCCCACATCTTGTCACATAACCAACCCTAATGATACTCTGCACCTTTTTCGGATGATGTTCCTCTCCAGCGTAGCCCAATGCGCCCATAAGAACCTAAGTGCCGTGGCGCAGAACCTGAAAATTAACACACAGCGACGTACAACGTAGCACGTCGCATTTTGAAATAATAAACTGGTTTTTAAAAGAAAACATTAACATTTTAGAATTTGTAAAGTACTTTTATTTTACAATAAACTGTCTGAGATCATCAGACTATTCCCATTTTCAATCAAATAGTAACTTTGTTTCTTCGGTAGTCATCGAAAATGTTAATCGTGAGGCACACATTGTTCTTTTCCCATACACAAAGTATTCGTTTTCGATACAGCAACCGCTTCGGTCGCACAGTGATTTCCAAGACGTTGGCATGAACTTCGGCCTACACCACCATAAAAGATGTTATGTTACTCCTAGTGGCCACTGCAGCGTACGGACAAATGGGTCCTGCGCGATCATCCCACAAAACAGTGACGGTTAGGCAGCCGGTCACGAGTACATGCATCTGGCGGGCAAAAAATCCATCACTTGGCATCTGGAATCCATGGCAATCACAGTAAGGCAGGATGTAGCTGTTCGGAAAGCATAACAGAAAATACGTATCAATACCCAAACTTAAGCAAACAATTTAAAAAAAGACAAAAAGAACGTGGAAACTGATACACAAATCGATGTGGTCATACATGACATTTTAAAGAAATATTAGCGTTGAACATGGGTGAATCTAGTGATAGCCTACAAACGCCGAGAATGTGCACTCTCCATAAGTAAAAAAAATGACAACTACACAGAAAGATAGTACTTCAGTTACATTGCCAAAATTAATGTTCTGGTAATAAAAAATTAAATCTTGTTCCGGTGTAGAGTCGTCAAAAGTAAATTTACACGATATTCACCGACTCCATTGTCTTCCTGAAACTCAGACAGCAATGTACTTGCACCAAAGAATCTTCTTGAACTGATATTACATGTGCCTTACATACGTTTTGAATACATAACCTTATCAAATGGTATTTTTTGCAAACTTTCACTCCCTGCATTCTTACTGAATTTTCCCTTTAGCTCAAGGTCAAAAAACAATTGACCCTTATGGGTTCAGTCGGATGCGTGGGCCTACTGAGCTCGTAACCAAATAAGCAAAGCAATTGACCTTCACTCAGAGAGCAAATACATTCTGACTTTGCAACAACATGTCTCAATGCATTCATGAGAACTGGTACTCCCATACACTTGCAGACCCGCTGTTTCCATCAAACAATGCAAGTGGTTGCCTCAGATTTCAAACACTAGGACGCCAGTCTGACTGCAATATTATTTTAAATACATTGTAACCCAGATACAGTAATTCTTCGCCTGTACTTAACGGACACTATATTGAGCAGCAACTTCCAATTTACCGTATGACTTTGGTGACAAGAAAACACCACTTTTTGACTTCCTGCTGCCACATCCCATCCCACCCTCATTAACCCTCACCTTCCGAGACAGTATTTCATAACTTTAATAAGTGCAATGTTGTGTTGTTGTATATGTGTTAGCGGCGATGTCTGCGTACACCAAAACACAAATGAAAGATGGCGGGCGCAGCAAAACAATCTGACGCACTTCACGCTGTTCAACATCCAATCAGTGAATGCGTCACATGTCCGCGTACATGACGCTACTGATTAGCCAATCAGTATCTTGTCCGCAGTGTGAACAGGGAAGTATGACCGCGGAGCGGACATAGATATCACTCATTTTTTTAGACATACTTTTTAGTCGTTTTAAAGAAAACTACTGGACGCATTGGCACCAAATTTTCAAAAGCACGTTTTCAGGGCCAAGCTCCTGCTCCTGCCGCTAATTTGGTGAAAATCCGTCCAGCAGTTTGGGCTGTAGGCATGCGCAAACTTTTTCCCCCATTCAGTCTATGTGAAAAAAAGACGTTGTGGGACCCCTCCTATAAGTCCCCCCCCCCCTGGACCAAACATCACCAAACTGGACCATATACTTTTTTTGCAAAGTTTGGTGAGGATTCCTCCAGGGGGAGCGACGTCTTCACTTTGGGAGGACCTTTGTATTTTGGTCTTTTGAATTGGAATGGATTTCCATTTTTGGTGATTTTACGAATTTCCCTGGATGAATAAATAAAGGAAGTAATTGTTTAACTACAGTGGTGTGGACCCGGTTTCATCATTTTTTCAAACTTTTTTATGGTCTGACAATTTGCTGTGGAGAGTGCAGCTCCAATCCTTTGCCTGCATGGTAAAAAATCATAAAAAAAAGGTTAGTTAAAATGCAGTTAAGGTGACTAAACAACGCAACAAAACCCTTGAAATTCAGTACATTGAGAAACTCAGGAGCTGCTTAACTTGGCGCATTCCTGTTGATCTCCACCCATTATGCCATATAACGGCCCACTAACCATGACCTTCGGCCGTGCAGACTGTATATTTTTCGGCACCACTGGCTGATGGGCATCGGCTGTGCCCACTGCTATATATTTTAAATCATATTTTTTTCGGTGCCAATGGCCATTGGCACTGTATATTTTATAACAGTACCACAGCCTTCGCCTTTTCCACTGTATATGTTCCCCCAATATGTTTCTTTTGGCGATGACCAGTAGCCAAGGTCTTTGGCCGTGCCCACTACACATGTTCCCTGTTATACCATAGTTTTTTCTGTGACTTTGGCCATGTCCACTGTATATTTTACAACAGTACCAGGCCATTAGTCATGGCCTTTGGCCGTGCCCACTGTATATGTTCCCCCAAAACTTTTCTTTTGGCTGTGTCCATTGCACTTGTTCTCTCTTTTGAGCCCACTAGCCAGGGCCTTTGGCCGTGTCCACACGACATGTGGTTCAGGCCCACTAACCAAGGCCTTTGGCTGTGGCTAGTGAGCATGGCTTTTGGCCCTGCCCACTCTCTATTTTACAACACTACCTGGCCACTAGCAATGACCTTAAGCCGTGTCCACTGTGAGGGGTCAGAAATGTGAGACGGAAAACCTGATAAAGATTTTTCACAAGTAGCCATTTTATTAATTTAAAATGGTGTGATAAACGCCTCAATATCCCTAACCAAAGTGGATTTCCCTGATTATCAAACTAAGACTAAAGGAAAACACTCTAACAAAAGGAATCTGTCCCTCACACTTATGCATACATCAAACTCATAAAGGTATGACATGGGAATTCAGATTTAACAAAATAATACTTATATACATTTATAACCAGGTATCCTTGTAACCAGGGTTGGATCCGCTTCCCCAGGTTCAAAGCAGGATTTTCCAAATCATAGTTCAACATTAGAAAGTTCCTTTTAGTCATCAGGTTCTGCTCTGAATATAACAAAGTTCTTCTCACTCAAAAAGTATTTGCTTCATCCTTTGGCAAAGATTCCACAAAATTCCACCGGGACAAGGCACGAAATAAGGAGAACCTCTCTCTCCAAGGGGAAAACCAGTCAAAAGACTACTTCCTGCTGCGTGACCTCTGCACTTCAGATTTTCAATCTCGAAGACACTCTCAGGACTGACAGCGCTGGCTCTGGCGTCATCGTTTCTCTGCTTCTACAACTGAGGCAGGCAAATTCTTCCACTGCTCCACCTTCTTGCACAAAAGGTCTGCACGTGCAGGGGCTTTAAATATTTAAAAGTCCCGCTCACGTGTGGGTCATTAGAACGACTAGACTGCATACTACAGTTCTGTACCTCTGAGTCCCTCTTTGTCGTCCCATTACTTAAGGCATTTTGGGACTTGAAGTCTCAAATGTTTTGGTTGCTTTTTATATCAAATGTCTCAATTTTACAATAGGCCTTCAAAACTGTAGGCTCTCTAGGGAAGGGAGTTAGAGGGTTCTCCCAATGTTCCTGATCTGAGCCACCTCTCGTGTTATCCTCTCGCAGAACACCACCCCCAGGGTCAGGATCAGGAAGCGTCTGCCTTTCGCTGGCCACATGAGAAGGGTCCAAGGCCAGTGTTCTTGGGATAATCACCCCTGATTCATTGCACCCCTTTGCACCTCCTAACTCCCTGTAGCTGTACAAATTAATATTTTCTTTACTTTTTAAAAACATTTTCCCCCATAACCGTGTGTATAATAAAAATGGACTAGAGATAGCCGCGGTTATCTGTAGTTATCCGATACCCATGCTCATCGGGATAAGATGTTTGACTCCAATAAATCCAGAAACAATAATGATGTGTACAAATTGCAGAAAAACAGCTCTTTAATGCATGCAATTATCGGCCAGCAGGTCAGACAGTCTCAAGTCTCAATCTCTCTCTCTCTCTCCCTCTCTCTCTCACTCTCTCTTTCTCTCTTGCTACTGATGTCCTGAAATCCTGTTGGATTCTCTTTTGCTCTGTCCCATCGCTCCATTTTCAGTGCTCTCCACAGGCTTTATATAGGTCTTACGTTCAACCCTCCTTTATTTCACCACTGGGAATTGGTTCTGCAGTTCGCTACTATGTGGCTTTGGGATTGGCTAATCTAAAATTCTCCTTTATTTGCCCTCCTTTTGTGGGACTGCTGTGCGTGAACATTTAAATGACGCATAGGCATTTTAATTTCTGGCAAAAGTATGTCTCTGTTACCAGCTTTGCTTGGCTCTGCACGATCGAGCCCCATATCCCTGGGTGGGCCCTCTTTCTCTACTTCTGTGGTGCTCTGCATCTTTACACTGCTGCAGATACCTATGCAGGTAGGTCGTGGAGAATAGATCACTGGGCTCTTACTTGGAAAATAAGACCTGCAAGCCCAAGGGACCACCCTCTCTCGTCTTCCAACCCACTAACGCCTAGTCTACTGTGCCCCATTGAATGGATACACCATCCATACCTCTCAAGAAAGTCTGGTCAAATCCAGTCAGCCAACCTTTTCTCTTGGGGTTTTTGAGGTGTTAGGTAAAACAAGCATTGGCAAAACCTATAACATTGCTTTGTGCCTGCGCGTGTGTGTGTTTGTGTTTGTGTGTGAGAGAGACAAAGAGAGAGAGAGAGAAAGAGAGAGAGAGAGAAAGAAAGAGAGAGAGAGAGAGAGAGAAAGAGAGAGAGTGAGAGAGTGAGAGAGTGAGAGAGTGAGAGAGAGAGAGAGAGAGAGAGAGAGGGAGGGAGAGAGAGAGAGAGAAAGAGAGAGAGAGAGATAGAGAGAGAGATATTAGGGGGTCCTGGGATTTTAGATGTTTGAATCTGCATGTTGGCGGAAGCTATGCCCTGGTAAGACAGTATTTCCTATATTCGGGAAAGAGCCAGAAATCTGACTTCATTGCATACCCTTCCCTCCCTTTTCTAAAAGGCTGCCGTCTGAGGTGTGAATTGCATCATCGAGAGGGGGTCTCGAGAGGGAGACCTCATGTTAAGGACTCCACAAATTGCTTTGACCTTTAAGATAAGTGTCTCTCTGGCCCTTTCAAGGCTCAGATCAGTCAGCCATTTAGGCTATTTTGCAGGTGGCTGGGGATTTCAGCAAGTTTTGTTCTTACATTTTTCACCTTTTGTCTTTGGTACTCTGCATTATGGCACATTCTGTCCAAGAAGACCTTCTTAAAATTCTTATGGTGGGTTGCACCACTGGCATTGAGGAGTTGAGCTACATGTTGGAAGTTTCTGGTGCTGAGAGGGGCTACTTGCTTCCCAAAGATCTTGCAGACATTGTGCTGTCCCTGTCATGCTGCGCGGCACTTGGCGCCTGTGGAACCGCTGGCGGCGCGGACATTATTCTGCCGTGCACGCTGGTAGCCTGTCACACCCACCTGCAGCTCCGCCCTTGCGTATGCGCGCTTACGAGGCCCGGAGTATAAATAAAGCTCCTTCCGGGTTGTGTACGCGTTGCAACGCTTCCGGTTTCCTCCGTTAGTGCTGTCTGCCTTTTTGCCTGCTCTTCCCTCGCTCGCACTCGCTGCTGTAGTACCCGATCTCTATCGGGTCCTTGTCCTCTTCCCCTTGTCTTGCCTGCTGCCCCTTTTTTCCTTCTACTATTTTCCCTTCCTCTCTCCTCGCCACCCTCCTTCTCCCGTCCCTCCTCTGCTTCCGTCCTTCCTCCTTATTTTTCCCCTTCGTGTTTTTTTTCTCCTCCTGCCTGCCTCCTTGTGTACCAGACCTAGGCCTGTTTTCTTGGAGTGCTGATTCTTCTGATTCGGATACCTTCCTCTGTGATCTCCCGTGTACCAGATCCCGGCCTGTTTTAGGACTGCCTATTCATTTGTGCTTCACCTATGGACTTGGTTCTCCTTGTGAGATTCCGTACTACTTACTGTCTACTTTCCTCCGGAGCCTCATCCTTTCTACCACAGAGTTCAGCTTCAGCCGACTGCATTCTCCCAGCATACCAGCTCATTCTTTAGGAGAGTCACGCAGGTCGCTTAGGGGTTTTTGTGCCTTTTGGCTTTTTCCCCTTCCCGGCGTTCCCGGGAAGAGGCACCGGAAACCCTTTTTGGGTGACACGGTGGCTTCCTTCCGTGGGCGCCCCTACCTACATAAAAAAAAGGAGCGACCAAGAAGTAAAGGAAAGAAGGGTACAGGAAGAAGAGACGAAGGTGAGGAGTTAGGGGAGGGTGGTGAATCGGATTCTACGTTCTCTGGCGAGGATATCACTGATCCTGGTGACAGTCCCTGCAAACCCTTCATACATTTACGAAGAATGTCCCGGGATTCCGCCATGGGAACATTCCTGCAAAATAGATGGAGGAATATGAGCATAATGGGTTGCATTGTTGGCTAGGACTGCTTTAAACTCTTTTGTTGCCTTTTGGTGATTCTCATCAGCTTTTAATTACCCATTCACCAAGATTTGTTATTGGGCTTTTAGAGACATCAAGTCTCAAGTTCCCGGGCATCCTCTCTGTCCTTTTCCATGGGATTCTGGATTTTTCCATAGCTTCACATCTTTCTGCAGGTGTGTCATGGAGTCATAGAGAACGGCTCGCAAGGCACTTAGCTCAAAAATGGAGAACCCAGGCACATCTCTATTATTCCTGCATTTGGGCCATCTCTCTCTGTCTGCTGCTGGAACCCCCTTTGTTTATAGGGTCTTGTTGAACATATAAGCCATGAAAACCTTCAAAGAAAGTCTGATCAAAACCAGTTGCCCAACCTTTTATCTTGACCTTGAGGTTTCTGGGGGCCGAGTTAAAACTAGCACTGCCGAGGCCCATAGGGTCCCCATAAGGAATAGGATATTTTGATACTTTCATGTATGCATTAGGGAGTGGGCGCTCCTTAGAGGGTACACACTCATTTCAGAACTCTGAGTCTTTGAAATGCAAAATTACATCATTCCAGTCTGAGTATAGCCAGTTGGTTGTAAGGGAACTCTACAGCTGTCACCTTATACCACCTCCAGAGAGCTTATGGCTGTAGCAATGCCTGGTAAACCAGCTTTCCTTGGCTGTAGCGTCTTCTTCTGGTGTTCACATTGATCACCTAGTTACACCAACATGTCTAGCACCATCATGGAGGCTGCTCTTTCAGCTTCAGGAACTAGGCAGGACATACTAGTGTGGGTTTAATATTCAGAGGCTGACAGATACCTCTTATCATGTCTCATCTCGGCTCATGCTTGCTAGTAGGGCTCGGGTTTGGAACTAGGGCAGTGAGGGATCATTGCCCTGGGACACAACTCAAGGCCACCATCAAAAGTGGGCATTATATGCCTTTTCATTGCACTCCTTAATGGGGTTTTATGTGGCCAAAGTAACATCAATGTTCTTATTTGGGGAAGAATTACTATCTACAACTAATAGGAAATATATCGATATTCTGGAGCACAGCATTTGGAGGACGGTTCTGGGTTTCCTTAAATCTGTGCCAATCAGTATTATAAGATTGGATCTGTATCTACAATCTTAGTGGCTGTTGTAGGTATACAAGGTGATTGGGTTATACAATGGATTTATGGAAATGTATGGGCTGAGTTTGTGCACATGTTTGGGAGAGCTGCTGATAGCGAACTCAAACAGTTTTATTTGTAAGTTTCGGAAACAATGCAAAGGTTTTATGAAGAAAGGCAGCCTCAACTATGGGAACTCTAAATGGGCAATAAAAAAGAAGTTAAGAGTGTGGGATAAGATCACAGACAATAATGATTTACTAAGACTTCATTTCCTAATGTAGTGCAACCGCAACTAACAATGAGCCGCCCTCCATTAGGAAAGTCTTTAACCGTGGCAGGAACAACACTTGCCCTCTATTGGATCAGTGCATGCATTACGTGCCTGTACGCCTTATGCGCCACTTAGTACATGTGCTGGACCAATAGAGGGTCAGCACTGTGGCTGGAATGGCTAATAAAGCTTGTTGCCGGAAGGCAATTCAGTCTTTCCTCACCAGCCGCAGTACTAGTTTGTCCTGATATTTGATGCCCAACGACGTTGGGGAGCTTGTTTGGCCACCACCCACCTGCTGCTGTCTACCCAACCATCAGCCAGCCTGCCTGCCTGCCCGCCCACACCCCACCTGCCAGCCGGCTGCTGCATGCCTGAATGTAAGTAAGTTCCTGTTTGGGGGTGGAGGTATGGAACATCTCATTTGGAGGCTGGTTGGGGCTAAGGGACACACTGTGTAGTGGGGGGTGGTGAGTAAGGGTCAAGAGGCATGCCATTTGTTGGGGGGGAGATCAAGAGAAATGCCCTTAATGGTGGGTGGCGGTCATGGACATGCCATTTAGTGGGGCGGGGTTGGGGTCAAGTGGATGTAATAAAAATGCTAGTTGAACGCAGTATGTAGGAGCGCAACTATAAGCTGCGAGAATAGCGCTGTAAAAGGGGAAGGGGCTCTTTTTGACACTATTGAAATTAAATGCTTAATAAAACAAATCCATAAATAGCGACGCACAGGTAAGTATAATCAAACTTAGTGGCAGAATGAAAGGCGGTAAATAGACCCTAAAACCTTGCTTCTGTTTTAAATGTGTGCAAGCATTTTGTTAGCGGAAAAGGCCGCTGTAGCAGGTTTATTAGTGCAGAGTGTGCAATCACAGGCCAGCGTTAAGAGAAGCACACATTGGTTGTTATTTTTCGAGGTTAACTAATTAGAGCTCACAGGTTCTGCCAGTGAATGATGAATACATGACCATTTTATAATTCAAAATCATTTATGAAATGTGATTTTCTAATGGAGCTGGTAAGAACCAAGGGAGTTTCAAATTGCCCGTGAACCGTTTTCCCTGGGAAGAGGGTTACATTGTTCCCAATATGCAGCATTTATGCAGCACTATGCCCGTGGTTCAAGGCTTTGATGGTGTCATGGTGGGTAGCCAATCTCATGAAAGTGAGGATGAGGCGACCAAGGCAGATTATTAAAGTTCCGCTGGTCGCCTCAAATGTTTCAATCACATACTTTTGTGCTGTGGGAACTGGGGGTGGATTGTGATGTCACAACGCTGTAATTGACGGCAGTGTCGGAAAGTTCATGGACCCAATAATTAATCACAATGTATGTATTCCTATATGGGTACAAAATGCGAGGTCCAATCAATTCTGTGTGGGGAGATTCTTTCGTATTGCACAATCCCAAATGCTAATTACTTTGCTTCGTTTAAAATAACTTAATTTAGGGAGTTTCTCTGACAGCGCCTTTTCATGCTGTTCTGTTTCGTGATCTGTTTGAATTTGCTGTCTCAGCTGCGCCTGGGGCCCTGAATAAAACTATGTAACTTCTTGTACTGGTGTACACTCCTCTTTGACTACTTTTGCAATTTTTTGGTGAGTTTTACGAGGCAACTACGATACATTTTTGGAGGCCCCGGAGAGATATCTTTGCTGTTCGACCGAGGCGTAACAATTCCAGCCGTGCTCTCGGAGGAGTGTGGGGCAGCGTCCGTTGGCCAGTACAAAGAGCTCAAGTAAAGAGAGGTCAGTGGACGCCACTTCCCAAAGGTCTGCCTGGTCCGGCACTGCCTTCACTCTGACCGAAATTGCAGGCCTTTAAAGGGAGACTTCGAGGTTGAAAGAAGAGGAGAATCTCCTAAAAAGGATACTTGAGTGTACCCGTGCATGAAAGCGCCAGGGTAGGGAGGGACTATTTTATGGTGTATAGGATGCACCTTCATTAATGGTGAAGAGGGCGATTGACCAAAGTAGTAGTAGATATTAGGCGAGCCGTTTCGATAGGGAACAGATGGATGGTGGCAAATCTGCGCTAGAAAGGGTTTGCGTAGTAAGTGGCATACCTTGTTAGACAAGAGTTGCGCGTAGTGCATACATACAATTGGTATAGTTGCGTCATTTTCTTTTCTTTGGGGAAGATTTTAGTTGGGGTATGTGCGCGCATGTGTTTGTGAGTGGCAGCAACTTTGTTTTAGTGACGTAGAAAGTGGTCATTGTGTTCGTTCTATGAGGCTGTGAAAGGAACAGAAGAACCAGAGCTAAGCTAACTTGTAAATAGTGCAGAGCCGAGTAGCGCAAGTTGCTGATACAGTTGAGCGAGTGGAGGAGTAACTGTTTTTTCTAACGCACTAATATAGAGCTTTATTGTTAAGGTGGTGGGCCTGTGCAGAAGGCCATTTCTATACCAATACAATTTAACATGCCAGGCCTATGGAGAAGACCACTGTATGCAAGCGCTGAGCATTAGGTGTGAAAGGGTAGTTGCCTGTGGAGTAGGCCAGAGTGAATGAAAATAGGGCGATCAAGCAAAGTGGTAAGTATAAACTCTGAGCGAGTGGGATTGTTTGAAGAGAGAGTGACATTTTCAAAGGTTTGAATTTATAAAGGGAAGGAAGAAAGTGGGGAGAGAAGAATATTTTAAAAAGAAAGCAAGAAAGCAATAAGGCGGAGGCAGTGGCGTCCTACTGGATGGATGCTCCATTGAACCACATGTGTAGGAAGTTGCCCCAATATCGTGATAAAATATCAAAGTACCATTTTGAGTAGGTACACGACACAGTGGGCAAGTGTTATAAAGAGTGGCCCAGAGAGGGAACGCTCAATAAAGATATTATAGAAAGTATGTACTTGGCAGCTACACACAAGGGGCAAAACGTAAAAAGAGACAGGATATTCTAGGGCTTTGAAAACTGTACAAAGAAAAGAAGAAAGAAAAGGAGAAGGGGAAAGAGGAGGAGGAGCAGGGAAGCCCACCGACCCCTCCCTATACGATACACCCTTTGTTAAAATCAGCTGCATGGTATACAAATCCTAAACGAGTATCTCAAGATTAAGAAGGGACACATAAAAAGGAAGAGCAGAGCGACACAAGTATTAGTAACCAAGATGAGAAAAGGAGGAGGAAATAATTTAATTGACATAAAAAAAGCCAGCAGCAACAACTTCACAGTGTATTCAAGGAAGCAGTAAAAGCAATGGAAAGGGAAAAAGAGGAAAAAGGAAAGGGACACAAGTAGGGAATGAATGAACATCGGTGGACAGCAGGACATATACAATTTAAAATAGACAAGTGGGGACAAGACGAGGACAACAGCAAAACTGACATGCAGAAGAAGGGCACACTATATCTGACTGGGAGGACAGTGCTAAGAGCAATCAAGGGGATGAAAAAACAGACACCCACCCTTTGACAGACTGTAGATAGGAAAGAAGAAGAGATTAGAGAGAAGAGGAGGAAAGAGAAGAATCACTAAGTGACTGGGGAACCAGGCTCTGCAGCAGGAAAACCGGAATAGCAGTAGGAAAAAGACCACAGCATGGCAATAAATGCAGAGAGCGCATGCACATGCCCCTTTAACAGAAAGCAAGGGGCGAGGTTCATTGCATACTGTGGTAGACAATGGACAGAGATAATCATGTTTACAGTTTGTTGATGGCGGGGGAGAGCAAGTGGATTTATGTTTTTGAAATAGCAGGGTTGCAATTGGCCATAGGAGACATACAAAGTTTACTGGCAGAATTGGTTGGGGAGAGGAGTGACAAAATATGGCAAGGGGAAAGGAGTGACAAAATATGGCAACAGGCCGGATACTCTGTGGTAAAAGTAAGCTCTAATATACACAATGGAGCACCCTTTAACAACTGAGCATTTGTTTGGCAGGCTCTGAGGGAGCTGTATCCAGATACGTCAGACATGCGTTCTAAAAATACCTTTGTTTTACTACATCTTAGTGAGGGGGCTCCCCATGGATGTGCAGGTCTCTTTAGAAAAGATAGTGTGAATAGAGGCAAAGGGATGGCCTAAGATACATGTGACAATTGTACACTATTGCAAAAGAAAGCAGGAGAAGGATAAGGAGACAGTGGATAATGCTACCAAGGCAGAAAACAAATTGGTTCAGAAAAAACGGGCAGAAATGCATATAGAGAGGACAGTATTCACAGGGCCAGTTGTTGTTCCACATGCACAGCAAGCGGGGCTTCCAGTGGCTCTGATAATGCCCTCAGGAGGTTACACTCAGGTGCCACTCAATCAGCAGTGGGGAACAGTACAAATGCAGCAGCAACCAGCATTCATAAATGCACAGCAGCCAGGGGTTATGCAGGCAGATGGAGGAGGTGCATACATGGGACAGAAACAGGCTGGGAGAGGATACTATGCATGCGGTAGGGGAATGAGCTATAGGGAATTGACTCCATGTTTCAGAGTGCAGTGCTTAGCATGTGGGAATTTTGGACATGTCGTACATACATGCTCACGTGTAGCACAGGCAGGGCAACCACAGCAGACATGCATGCAGCATGTTCCTCAACAGGTGCAGGTCGTAACACAACAACAACAGAGATACATGCCGCAGACTTCACAGCAAGTGCATGTACGACCACAGCAACAGAAATTACAGATACAGCTGCACTGATACAAGATGTTACTACTCAGGGACAAATGCAGGTACAAAGTGGAGAAATAACAGGAATTCAAGGTACAGTAAGCGTACTTTAGACACCAGTGCAGGCACAGATACCAGAAGGGGTAACAATACTGGAACAGAATACTATACCCTAATACACTGGAGTGACAATGGTGGGCAGTAACCAATTTGCGTTATCCGCGAACAATTTTTCCCAATAGGAATGCCCACGGGGAGTGCAAGTGTGTCCAGTTCTAGCAGTAACTCAAGACCCCGAGGAGGAACCGGACGTTGCAGTTCAGGTAGGACAGAGGGGATCTTCCTTTCTTATAGATACTGGGGTTACCAGATTGTGGATAAAGGAAGAAGGATTTCCATCCACGGACGGCACCAACCTATTTGAGCGCTAAGGTCCAGCTATAATGCCCTCAGAGACAGCTGTGCTCCTCAGATCACTGTCTTTTGCAGATCCCAAGGGTAAGAACGACCACATGGGGTGAGCAATGGTTTTCCGTCCTTGGTCCTCAAATATGGGATGATCTTCCGCTGAACCTTCGACTCCTTGAATCCCTAACAATCTTTAGGAAACAATTGAAAACATATTTGTTTGCCTAGTCAGATCTTTATTGTTAGTTCAAATCCTTGCAACACTGCGATGAATTATGTAAGAACATTGTTACGCTCACCTGATTCCCACGTGGGCGTTGATCTGGACTGGCCCGCTGTTGCTTCCACCAGAGTAACACGTAGAGCAGAGATGACAGACTGGACAGACCCACTTAGCTTCGTTTGTTGGGCTTGTACGAATATCTTTCTGCAATGGAGAAAGGGAATTAACCTCCCGTAATATGAGCGTTAACCCGCCTTCGCACTCCCCTTGTCTGCCCACAGAACACTCCTGAAGTTCCCTCTTAATCTCACCTGAGGATTTGGAAAGATGAGCTCTCCATCCTGCGTCGAGCGCAGGGGCGCGTAGACGACCGGTTACTTCACTGGCGTGGAGGAATTGGTGAGTTCCAGTATTGACTCTAAAGTCCAATTGTTCGTAAGAGTTCAAAAGTCTGATCTTCACTCTGCCGGATTCCTTGCAGGTTGCAGATTTAAACCACTAGAAGAGTTCCAAGTGGCAATTGGTAAGATCCTGGTAAGTCTATTGTGGTTCTCCCCTTTGGGGCCGGGGTACAGCGATGATGCAGAATTAACTGCGCCGACCCGAAATGAGGTGAGTACCCCCCTGTGGTAAATCAGGTAAGTCTTTGGGGTTAGGTTGTATTGTCCTTGTTTTCCCCTTAGGGGCCGGGGTGCGGCGGTGATGCAGAATTGACTGCGCCGACCTGAGATGGGGTGAGTACCCCCCTGTGGTAATCAGGTAAGTCTTTGGGGGTGGTTTGTATTGCCCTTGCTCACCTATTTGTTCTTGTCTCCCCCGGGTGTTGAAGAATGGCCTGGAGATGCTGGGTTCGCGATGGAGTAAAGGAATGCAGCCCCGGATGGTGAGTTCAGCGCGGCGCTGCGAGGTGCGTGGCAACGCACCTGTGAAGGCTTCTCTCTTCCAGATCGATGATGTGCTGGATCAAGGATTCAGGTAAGGGTTTTGTTCTGACCTCTTCTCCTTCTCCTTTTCTTGTTCCAGGTGTTCCAGGGCTGAAGCGGGCGTGGCTGAAGACTGGAGCTGCTGAAGACACGGTGAGCGTTACGCTGCAGCAAGCAGAATAACGCGAAGCACGTGTGGCTGTCCGGGTGTGGCTTAAATAGCCTTGGAAGAAGTCCCAGGTAAGTATTCTTCCACAGCCCCACCCGAGAGGAAAGGAGTCCCTGAGGTAAAATAGTCCCTCTAAGCCTCATTTGGCTTGTGGCTTCGTGCAGTATGGTCTGCATCAGGTAGGTTGCAGCATGGTCTGCATCAGGTACGTTTTCTGTAATGAGCCTGGCGCCCATGGCGCCAGGACTGACTTTATTCTTATGAGCCTGGCGCCATAGGCGCCAGGACTGTAGGCAAATAGCCCCTAACTGGGGTTTTTGGGCATGCTTCAAGTGGCATGATGCCTGCTTTCGGGGTTGCTGGGCCTGGTCTGGCTTTCCGGGGGCAGGCATCGTGACAAACATCTCTGCGCCTAGATTCATTCGTGCTTGATCCCCTCATGGGTATGCGCTCTACAAATGCACAAATCAAAATCATTATATAACAAAAGTTTGGACACACAAGGCTTTTCAGGGACAATTTTGAAAGTTCCTCTGACCTGTTCTAGCAATAACTGAAGACCCCAAGGAGGAATCGGAGGTAGCAGTTCAGGTAGGACAGAGGGGATTTTACTTTCTTATAGATAATGGGGTGACCAGATCGTGCATAAAGGGAGAAGGATTTCCATTATCTAACAAAAGTTTAGACAGACAAGGCTTTTCAGGGCCAATTTTGAATGGTTCTCTGACAAACGATTTACCCTTGACAATAGGGAGGCAGCATATGGTAGCACCTATGCTGTATTCAAAAGACACATCCATCAATATTCACATACTCAGCAAATTGAATGCCACAATTTCAGAGAAAGGGATGGTGTGTTCCACACCAGGAATGTACCCAGCCCGGGTGGCAGTACGGATTCAGGCATACCATGCACACAGCACAATGAGAGGGATACCTACACAAATAGAGTTGTTGCTGGGATGGTTGACTGAGATTGAGGGCAACATATACACGCATGTGTGAGGACAGACATTAGGGAGGGGGTGAGGGGTAGGAATAGAAAGGGTACAAGAAAAAACAAAAATGCAAAAAGTACTTGTAAGTAAAATAATGCCATGAGTGTACTGAAGTCATACATTAGTCACACTAGTACAGTTCTCTTCTTATTTATAACTCAGTAGGTTTACAAATGCCTTTAGCCTGACAATTCAGGCCTCTCCTGTTGGATTATCTTGGCCTTGACATGTGCAATCCACTTGTGAATAAAAAACATGGTCTCTTACTATAGGTTTCAATACTGACGATTCCACGTTGTTTATACCAGTTAGTTCTTTGGATGTGCCGGGTTTATATCCCACCTGTAATGTATTTGTTCATACGTCATCCAAAACATTCTCTCAAGTTAAGCAAATCCACTCCTAAAATGCCTCCTTACTGTTTTAATACTTATTCCTAGTAACACTGTGTTATCTTACACGAATACTTGTCTGGTTAATCCACATGTTTGGTGACGTGATTCACTGTCAATTAATTGTATTGGATAGGTGCGGCTAATGATAACCCATTATTTGTGCGTCCGTATCTTGAAATCGTTATTGGGTCTGTTCTTAAAGGCCCTTAATGAGTATAAGAGCAATATGCCCCAAGTCTGATAACAATTGCGTGAGTTCCATGGAGTCTCACCATGTTTTAAAAATGTCACAGCATTTTTTCAGATACATGTTTTAGTCCAATGATACATGAAACAATTCTCTAATTCTGGCTGTGTAGTGTCAGAAAAGAACAGTCCCTGTGCGTCTAGTGTTAGGACTTACCTGCTAAGAGCAGTTTATTGTCTCTGAGCATCGGCTTCAGAAGTAAGAACGCCGAGCGACACGTAGCTTGTTTATAATGGTTGCCATGGTTGTAACATGGAGTCCTTCCTCACTTGCTACAGGACGGCTGTGCGGCCACCATCTTTTGGGCTCATATGTTGGGTCATAATTCTGTGTCACGGTTACTGTGCCCAAAGTTCACGTTATACTGGAAATGATATCCGTTAATTTAGATTCCTCATATGATCATTCTTATAATGTGTGCTATATCTGCTGCAGATGTGTTAGTACAATCTGAGGCATTATACTGATCGATAAATTAGTTAGTAATAATAATATTAAGAAGTTTGTTTTGGCCGATAGGAGAATACATGTTGTTACCATGGTAGCGTTGAAGGTTTATGAAGTGAGCTAAGGCTCTTGCAATTTAAAAATATTAATTCTCATAAATGTGTTTAAGGAAATCCTCTGTTATAACCAAGTTATTGGGTGTGAAATGGTCCTGTTAGGCACCATGTTTCGTGGGGAGTAGAGTTGTATATTGGAAGTTGGGAAATAAAAGGGTCATCTGTGATCAATTATTGGGAATCCATTTATAAATCGAAAAATGATTAGATGTAATCCTATTGAGACAAGTCATTTGAGTAATGAGCTGAGAGCACATTTTTTTTTAAATGTGCTTTCACATGATACGTTGGTTAATTCAAATGGCTTCCCCCATATTGCACACAGTCATATAGTCTTAATTCAAATCAATACCAAATCAGATATTCTGTGTTAATTCTCTTGAATGACCCTGTCTACGGTGCTGTGTTGTTATGGGCGAGTAGTGCCTAAGTAAGTTGAGTTGTGTTATCTTGTCGTCCCAAATGCATGGGACATATCCTGTCCTGCATGTCCTCTGATTGTCAGAGTTACAAGAAATGCTCCATTTAATTTTCTTTATTCAATCCATATTCTATTGATCTGAATTTACAAATTAGGCGTGCTTCATCCTGTCTCCGAACAGTCTCTTGGTTTCCTCCTCTTCTTGTGAGTTTAACCTTCTGAAGTCCAATGAATCTTAAATCTCGTTTCATATCCATCTGGTGCATTTGCTGCCAATGTAGCGCCAATAGAAGTGCTGCATCTTGTGTGCCAATTGTAGAAATATGTTCACGAATCCTGATTTAATTTCTCTGATGGTGCTTCCAATGTATATGCGCTGGCATCTGCATATTATTGCAAATACTGCATGCTTGGATCTACAGTTTATGTTCTCTTGAATTTTGATTTTGATTCTCCTTGAATCTTGGAAAGTCGTTGTGCTCTTGTGTGTGTAGTTGCACATGGTGCATGATCCACATTTCCTTTGTTTTGGTTGGTGTCTCAGGGAGTAGTGATGGGCTAAGGATCATTCTGATGGTCCTTGCCTTTCTAAAAATTGGCTTGGGCTGGTTGTCAATAAAGTCAGCTAGATGGGGGTCTAATTTCAAAAGATGGCAATTGTGTTTCAAGATTTGAGTCAGCTCTCGATTGTTAGAATAGTATGTTGCAATGAATCTAATTTGATCAAAGTCTCGGTTATCTTTATTGACCTTCGGTGTAAGGGTTTGTTCTCTTGTCATCTTCATTACTTTCTGCTGGGCTGCAATGATGCAGATTGAAGAGTATCCTCTTTCTCTAAAATTTAGAAAGTGAAACTGAACTAAACAAGTGTGGCGTAGACGCCACAAACCTGTTCGACCCGAAAGGAAGCACAGCACATGGCTTCTCGAATGTGACTCTGATCGAGAAGACCTCAGATTCAAATTTATCAAACTTGAAAGAGCTTCCAGAAGAGAAATAGACAAGTACTGTGAGATTATTTCATTGAAACATTACTTAAAAACAAACAAATTCCTAGAGGATTAAGGATACTTATTTTCACAGACTTCTCCAAAGATGAAGATCAAAACCTGGCAGAACAATGGGAGCACAATCTCAATAACAGTTCGAAAAACATGCTAGAACTATTAATAGAGCATGCCACAAGAGAGCACAAGCGGGCAACAGAGCAGATAGAGGAAATGAAAAAGGACATTATGGAGACCAAAGCACTAGAAGTAACTAAAGAAAAAAACTACCAAAAAATGCATGAGATATTAAAAGAATATTAAGATGAGATCAAATTAAAGAAATTATGCAAATTCTTTCGGGACGTACGGGATTACAGGGACGATAGAGTGTACACTTTTCAAGAAATCTTTTATCAATACACGAAATCAACATCCAAAGGAAGCACTCCCAATACTTCGTCTGGCAATTCTGAGGTAGACTCAAACACTGACAAACAACCATCGGAAGAAGGTGACAAGGATAAGAATAAAGAACGTGCAGGCTTTCTCAACCAAATTCGAAGGTATAAGAAAGGAACGAGAACCACGAACACCAAAATAGGTCCATTTTCAGCCGTCGTCTTCTCCACGCAAATGACCAGGACGGCACTTGCGAACAAGAAGGCCAAGAAGGCCATATGGGCTCTGGTGGCACAGCGGGTAAGTGCGGTGGGGACCGCACCCCGCAACCCACAGCAATGCAGAAAGCGATGGGACGACCTGCGGATACGCGTCCGCAGCATACTCTCTGCCAACCGCAACATTGCCACAGCCACCGGGGGAGGTCCTGAATCACCCATCAAGTTGACCCCCTGGGAAGAAATCTGTGCCTCCACCATCGGAATGGAGAGCATAGAGGGAGTCGGAGGGATGGAGAAAGGAGTGCAGACATCCGAAGATTCAGGTAGGTGGGCCAGATAAAACAATGCCAAATCCACAAAGTCCAATCATGTGAAGTACCATGTGTCCACATAGTGCAACAGAAACACATGTCCAGGAGAACGTCCACACACATCTGCCTGATAGCGCACGTTAAAACCCACAATAAATACATAATTAATTAAAAACCCCTAAAACACGCACTACACGTGCAGCAGGCACACCCTAACTGCAGGCTGCCAAACAACTGCACCCTCACTCCACACACAAATGAAAGCACCTCCAAGGCCCCGACCCAAATCACCCTCAGGTACCACCCCAATGCATGTGAAACAATGCCATTCCAATTCCCACAGACCCATTAATAACCCTCGCCCTCCTTTACTCCACCACAGGGTCCGATCCAAACGACGAGCATCAGGACACCCCTACCAGCACACCTGCAAAGAGGGCCAAGACCAACGGCCAAAGACCCTCCACCTCAGCTGCACGCATCAAGACACGGCAGCAGCACAAATCAGGTGGCAGCACAGAGGAGGGAACATCAACAGGCACCCCAGCAGCCAGCATGCCCACAACACCACCACCACAGGTCCCCCCAACGGATGCCACAGAAGGCACTGCCTCTGGTGGCAGCAGCACCATAGGTGACACCCCATTGATGGCAGCATGCTCCGACACAGAAGACGGGGATGTCGAAGTCAGATCCATCCATGACCTGTCCCAATCCCCCTGTCTGTCCCATCCCGTACAACATGAGGATACCACGCAGGGGCACCCACAAGACGACGACTGGCCATCCCCCACAAGCCCTGTGGCAAGGCAACATGAGGTCAACAGCCCCTCTGTGACACCCCCGCAAATGGCCATGGCCCAGCAGAGGCAACAGTCCCTCGACCAGTTAATCGTGCAACAGCAGCAACTGGCCACGCTCCTCAAGGACCATGCCGATGAATGTGGGGGCACTAAGGCAGACATAGAAACATCAACTGAGACACTTAGGGCAGAAATGGAGAGAGGTACAGAGACACTAAGGGCTCAAATGGAGAGTAGCACCGAGAGCCTGAGGGGGGAACTGCATGCGACGTCCAAAGACGTATGTGCCGAACTTGCCGCAGTGCGCCGTGTGCTCACTGAGCTCTCGCAAACCCTTAGGGACATGCATGGACGTGAGCAGGCAGAGACATCATCCGTTGCAAGTTCCGTCCAGGGCAGCCCCCAACGTAGATCTGGGAGGAACCTGCGCTCCACAGGCAGGGGTGCCCCTGATACCCGCAGAGGGGGCTTGCAATAGCGACAGCCCACTGACAATGAGCATCTTTGGACACTGGTGTTCGGGGGGGAGGTAGGAGGGTGGAGGGGGTGTGTTGGGCTCACATGGGTGGCGGGTCGATAGGGTGTTCAACATGATATCACATATGCCATAAACAGTGCACGATCAACCAATGAGATGTGTGGACATTGATCTTTGTGTACTAGGCCATCATAGGCGTACAGTCCATATTGTGCATGTCCCAGACACACACAGTGCCACGAGTCCCGTGTCCATGTATCAGCCACCAGGCGTGAGTGCTAGAAGCATGCATCAATGAGATGCTGACGAATGTCACGGCCCTCCGGTGCCTCGCAGACTCCTTGAGGTGCTGCCACATCCCCACCCTCATCATGACCATCATCAGGTGCTTGCAGTTCTGCGTCAGGGGGCATGGGCACATTTCTACGTACGCACATGTTGTGGAGCATGACACATGCCATCACCATCTTTGCAACCTTCTCATGGCGGTACAGGAGTGCCCCGCCAGACCTGCTGAGGCAGCGGAAACGACCCTTCAGTAGGCCGAATGCCTGTTCTATGACTACACGGGTACGTGAGTGGGCATGGTTGTAGTCCTCCTCATGCTGGTCCCGTGGGTTCCGGACTGGTGTGAGGAGCCATCTCTTCAGTGGATACCCAGCATCACCTGTATGTGGACAAGAAACGTATGATGTGGAATGCCATTGCTACGTACGCACACCCCCCCCCTTCCTGCCAGGTCATTGCCGCATCACATACCCCACATCATCATGCATGAAATGAGACTCACCGAGTAGCCAGGATCTGTTCCCTGCGTGTCGCTCCATGTAGCGTGGTATTGTAGAGTTCCTCAAGACCATAGAATCATGGGTTGATCCAGGGAATCTGGCACAACAATGTGTAATGATCCTGTTGGAGTCACACACCATTTGTACATTCAGGGAATGAAATTGTTTACGGTTGCGGTACTGGGCCTCCATGGCATGTGGGACGACCAATTCCACATGGGTGCAGTCGATGGCACCAATGCAACCCGGTATGCCGGCAAGTGCATGGAATCCCACTTTTGTGTTTGTAATTTCCTGCTCCGAGCGTGGTAGAGAGATGTAGTCGTCTGCGTGCTGCAGGAGGGCATCGAGCACTTGCAATAGTGTCCGTGAGAACAGTGGCTGAGAAATGCCATGCAACTGTCCGACTGTGTGCTGGTAGGTGCCTGTGGCCAGGAAGTGGAGTACAGACACCACCTTCAGTAGGGGTGGGATGGCGGTTGGGCTATCTATCATGCTGACAAGGTCAGCCTGTGTCATGTCCACAATGGCGGCTATGGTGTCCCGGTCCAGACGGTAGAGGGTGTGGATCTGCTCATCAGTGAGGTTGAACGGATGTGCTCGGAGGCGTGGGATTGCGGGCTGCCTGCGTGGTGGTAGTGGCTGTGCTGGCGGCCCTTGCTGGCCCTGCCTTGCCCTCCTCCTCCTCCTGCGTCTCCACCGTGCGGCCGGTTGTAGTTGGTGTTCGTCTTCTTCTTGGAGTTGGAGTACTTGCAGTGCTATCAGGTCCCCCAGGGCCAACATCGCGAGTCCTGCCGGTAGCATTTCGGAGTGGGTGTGGTTGTGGGAGGAGACTGGGTGTGCAATTTATGTGTTTTCAGGCTGTATGGCCTCCACCTGTGGTGATTCATTCCACCTGTGCAAACTGCTCTCCCCTTTGGCCGAGCACGTCCCGCACACAACGCTGCAATTCGAGGAATGGCATCTTGCTATTGCAATCATGTATTTGTACCCGATGGCCGTGTAACATTGGTTGATATGTTCATTCTGCTGTGGTCCCATTGTTTCACATACTATCTGTGCAGTCGCGAACAGACTTGTGAAGGGTCAGTGGAACGTAGTACTCGAGTAACGGTGGGCCCTCATGCATCACTGTACCGAGTTGCAACGACGGGCGGGGCGTCCCATTTGTGGGTGAAGGCAGTTGCCATTTTCACACACAGCCGCACTAGATGGATTAATTAGTGATTTCAAACGGCCACAGATGCCTCTTCGACGTGATGTTGCAAATGAGGAATTCGAAGGGCGGCGCTTTCGGTTTTCAGCTAGCGGCGAGGAAATGCCCACAGGTCTGACTGCAAATGTAACGTTCTATTGTTCAATGTCCTTGAGACAGGGGCCATGGCGAGGATGCAATGATTGATATGAATGGTTTGGGATGCGCAATAGCGACGTGGGCGATGAGGCCGAACGTTCCCAAATACATGTTACTTCACTACACTGGAATTACGGGCTGGGGCACTGTGGATTTTGCAGGCTGCATAACGCACAGACTCAATGGATATTTCTAATGTTATGTGAGTAAATATTCAGGCGTTTTAATCCCGGGATGAGGGAATGATGAATGGATGCATGGGCAGGTGATTTGATACAGAGTTTGCCATGTACAGGGCTTCTTGGAATCTATCCGCCTCCCCTGCGCTATGTGATGCAGGGCTGCCATAGTGGGACCATCGTCTATCTGGCCTTGTTGAGCCCTCCCTGTCTCGACGCGCCCTCAGACACTTGTGTCCATGCACGTTACCAATCCCATCTGATGGATTCTGTTTTGACAGACGCATGCACAGGTACACTCGTTTGTGATGGTGTTTACACCTCGATATAGATGGTTATGAGTCGCAAGTGGTTTTGGGGTGGTGATGATCCTTTGGAGTGGGCTAGCATGCATATGGCTGTGGATTTAGTGTGATCATTGAAGTGAGTTGTTCGGATGTAGTTCTGATTGCCATTCTGTTCTTTTTCTTTTCTTTTGGTTGACAGGTATCTCCTCCCCTTTTGCCACTGCCATCTGTATGCCACTCCTGCAGATGGCTTTTACTCCCGACACCTGCTGCTTCGTGTTAATCAGTGGAGCAGCATTACGATCTTATGGGACGATCGCCAATGGGCCACATGCCCTTACGCAGTACTAGTGGCTCGGAGCAACATTTCGGCCTTTCAGCTGGACTAGTGCCTCCCCATTGGGACGGCCCTGCGGTTCTGTGCGCTTCCATGTTGCCTTTTCGTACGTGAATGTGGCTCTGTGTACCATGATGGAACAGGGCGTCACACAAGTAGTGGCTGGTCATTTCTTGCGGATGCAGCCCACAATGGTGAAATGTGTTTTGGAGTTCATGGCCTAATGGCTGTATGGGCTTGGTGATTTTGTTGTGCATTAAATTTCTATTCTGATTTGGCCCGTGTAGCGTTCTTCTTTGCAAGTGATGTGGCATATTCCTATTTGGGGAGCGATGTATTGGGAGGAGATCTGCATTGGGTTCCAGCTTCGGAGTTTAGTTGCGTGGTACTGTACTGGGTGCGTTTGCCTACGAAGCCCAGTGAGGTCAGGGATGGGGGCTGCCAATATGACTGTTAGAATGTTGTCATGCTCAGGGGCGGGGGATTGGGTTTTGTGTAACAGATGCCGGTCAGCCAGGTGGACTGGTGGAATGATGTGATTTTCGGAATATTGCTGGTCACAGGTGCCTGTGTTTGCGTGCGTTTCGGGGGGGGGGGGACTGTGGTCATGTCCATTGGATTGGCTTCTGTATTCGTGCCATCTGTGCCCTGCAGCTCCCATTGGCCCCTCTTGTGTTTCTTTTGTTCGTTGGCATGCATGGGTGACTTGTACATTTCACTGGTTGCATTGTGACTTCATTGCACCTACGGGGAGTTGTACTTTGTGGGCAGGGAGCGGTGTACAGGCACTCAGTGGGGCCGTTTACGGTTGATTCGCGATGCCGTACTTCTCACCATGGCGGAATGGTACATTCCGCCATGCCTGATGGCGTTAGGTACATGTCCGCTAGGGTCGGAATTAGCGTACCCTTGCGCCATGGTGGTATTTACGGTTTGGCATGGCGCGCGCGCGCGTGCTTGGTGCAGTTAGCGTTGGCGTTCACTACGGTGTCGCTAATGGCTTCGTACTTTGCGGTGATGGGTCATAGTCGCACCGAGCGCTATTCGATGGCGGTATTGCATCTCCGCCATCGTTTTCCGAATTCCGCCAGGGTCGTAATGAGGGCCAATGAAATGGTGCATTTCCTGTAACTCTGACAATCAGAGGAAATGCAGGACAGGATATGTCCTATGCATTTGGGATGACAAGATAACGCAACTCAACTTACTTAGGCACTACTTGCCCATCACAACACAGCACCATAGACAGTGTCATTGAAGAGAATTAACACAGAATATCTGATGTGGTATTGATTTGAATTGAGTCTATATGACTGTGTGCAATAGGGGGGAAGCCATTTGAATTAACCAACATAACATGATAAAGCACATTTTTAAACAATGTGCCCTCAGCTCATTTCTCAAATGACTTGTCTCAATAGCATTACATCTAATCACTTTTCGATTTATAAATGGATTACCAATAATTGATCACAGGTGACCTATTATGAATATACAACTCTACTCCCAACGAAACATGGGGCCCAACGGGACCATTTCACACCCAATAAGCTGTTTATATCAGAGGATTTCCTTAAACACATTTATGAGAATTAATATTTTTAAATTGCAAGAGCCTTAGCTCACTTCATAAACCTTCAACGCTACCATGGTAACAGCATGTATTCTCCTAACGGCCAAAAATAACTTCTTAATATTATGATTACTAACTTACTTATCTATCAGTATAAAGCCTCAGATTGCACTAATACATGTGCGGCAGATATAGCACACATTATAAGAATGATCATATGTGGAATCTAAATTAACGGATATCATTTCCAGTATAACATGAACTTTGGGCACAGTAACCGTGACACAGAATTATGACCCAACATATGAGCCCAAAAGATGGTGGCCGCACAGCCGTCCAGTAGCAAGTGAGGAAGGACTCTACGTTACAACCATGGCAACCATTATAAACAAGCTGTGTGTCACCCGGCTTGGTGTTCTTCTGAAGCCGACGCGCTGAGAAAAAAACCTGTTCTTTGCAGGTAAGCCCTAACACTATACGCACAGGGACCATCCTTTTCCGACACTACAGAGTCAGAATTAGAGAATTGTTTTATGTATCATCGGACTAAAAAATGTATCTGAAAAAATGATGTGACATTTTAAAAACAAGGCGAGACTACAAGTAACTCATGCGATTATTATCAGACTTGTGGCACATTGCGCTTATACTCATTAAGGGCATATAAGAACAGATCCAATAACGATTTCAAGATACGGACACACAAATAATAGGTTATCATTAGCCACACCTATCCAATACAATTAATTGACAGTGAATCACGGCACCAAACATGTGGATTAACCAGACAAGTATTCATGTAAGATAACACAGTGGTATTAGGAAGAAGTATTAAACCAGTAAGGAGGCATTTTAGGAGTGGATTTGCTTAACTTAAGAGAATGTTTTGGATTATGTATGACAAAATATATTACAGGTGGGATATAAACCCGGGACATCCAAAGAACTAACTAGCATAAACAAGGTGTAATCGTCAGTATTGAAACCTATGGTAAGAGACAATGTTTTTTATTCACAAATGGATTGCACTCAGAAATGGCCAAGATATTCCAACAGGAGAGGCCTGAATTGTCAGGCGAAAGCCATTTGTAAACCTACTGAGTTATTAGTGAGAAGAAAACCAAGAGATTAACATGATATTATTTGTACTACTGTGACTAATGTATGACTTCAGTACACTCATGGCATTATTTTACTTACACATACTTTTTGCATTTTTGTTTTTTCTTGTACCCTTTCCATTCCTGCCCCTCACCCCCTCCCTAATCTCTGTCCTTGCACACCACAACGTACGTTTATATGTTTGTTTATGTACCTGAAGCTAACAAATAATATGCCCTGTTTTTAAAAAGGCTCAAGAATAGCCAAAACACGTGTCAAGCAAAAGGGCTCTCCTTTGGGAGATCTGTGATTTTCACTCCCTTCTTTGTGAACTATAAAATTTAGAAAGTGAAACTGAACTAAACAAGTGTGGCACAGTCATTGTGTGAGAGCCCAAAACCTAGTATTCAAACTGAGCCTACCTTGTCCAGTACATGTAACAGAAAGAGCAGTGACCCAAATGACTCAGATAACGAAACAGAAAGCACTATATTTACAGAAAGATTTGGAAAAGCTGCCCAAGAATTTGTGGACAACAGGAACCCATGAGCTTGTCACCTTGAAACTCTGCTATCTATCCAACCAAAAAGACAAAGGGAGGGGAATGGCGTTTTATACAGGATTTGCGACCTATGAATGATGTTATTGAGGATCAGTATCCATTGGTTCCTAACCCTGTGACAATTTTTTGTAATATTCCTGCGGAGGCACACTATTTCACTGTAGTGGACTTAAAGAAGGCCATTTTCTCCATTGCACTACACCCAGACTCCAGGTATCTCACTGCCTATACGTGTCACGGGGTGCAGTTCGAACATACTAGAATGCCTCAGGGCTACTGCGAAGGGCCTGGCATCTTCAACAGAGTAATACAAATGGCCTTGAACAATCTACAGGTTGCTAGCGCAGTAATACAATACGGTGATGACTTGTTAGTGTGCAGTTCAACAGAAGAAGAGTGTAGAAAGGACTCAGTGACACTACTGACACTGCTAGCAGACAACGGATACACGGTGAACAGGGAGAAATTGCAATACTGTTAAAAAGAGGTGGTGTACCTGGGTGAGATTGTATCAGCAGACCGGTAGAAAATAACACCAGAGAGAGTAGAGGCAATACACAAGACTCCACAACCAAAGACAGGGAAATAGGTGCAGCAATTTTTAGGCTTATGCAATTATTGCAGAGCATGGGATTTTGATTATTCAACATACACCAGGCCTTTGTTGAAAGCACTAAAGGAAGCACCGAAAAAACAAAACACACATAAAATGGACAGCTGAAATGGGCGAGAATGTTGATGAGCTGAAAAATGAATTAGCACATGCACCAGTGTTAGCAACTCCCAATTACTAGGAACAATTTCACCTGTTCTCACATTCAGATGGAAAAGTAATGGCAGCAGTATTAAAACAGAAGAAGGGACAGGAACACAAGCCACTTCCTTACTACAGTGCGTCACTAGTAATGCAGGGACATTTCCCATATGAGCAGGCACTTGCTGCTGCTACATTTGTCATTGAGAAGGCTTCCACTATAACTATGGGGTGCCCAGTAGTTTTGTACGTGGAACATGCATCATTTGCAATACTGGAGAAAACAAAATCAACACTGACAACACAGAGGTCATCTAGTTGTGAGGTAATACTAGCCAACACAGCAATAGAGTGGTAATGTTTAGAACAATAGACCCAGCAGAGTTCATTGCAGAAAAAATAGAAGAAGGGGATTATGTGCATGACTGTGGAGCATGCATTGACAGGAGCAAAGGAAACCCCTAGTTAAGGAAGAAGAGATGGAGGTTCCAGCATTTACTATACCATGGGGCAAAGGCATTCAGGTTGTCCTGTGGTGGGTCACAGACAAGGAGTACATAAAGGATGCGCATGAAAAATCATTATTCTGCACAAGCAGCTGAATTAGTGGCTCTGATTGAAGCCCTAAACATGTCTGAGAACCAAACAGTGAACATCTTCTCAGACTCACCTTATGTCATCTCTACAGTGCACTCAGGACTAGATGGGAAAGAGGAGGGTTTAAAAGAAGGGATGGTACTCCCGTTCAACATGCAGCATTATTGAGTAAACTGTTGGAAATGTTACCACTTCCAGTAGATTTAGCATTAATAAAATGCAAAGCCCATACAGAGGAGCAAGATTTTATATCATTAGGAAATGAAAGAGAAGACAGAGCAGCAAAAGAAGTATCGTATATGCCAGAGGGATCACCTGTGCTGTTCTCTGGCAATGAAGAGAAGGCACCTCTAATTGCAGTATTAAAAATGAGCGAAGAGAAAGATGCATTACCAGAAAGTTTCAATGCAATCCCATTACTGCAGATAATTGAGTTGCAGGGAGAAGCATCAGAGGGTGAAAGGGATCTGTGGAAAAAGAGAGGATGCTCTTTGTCTCCAACTGACCTAGTTTGGCGACATGATAGCACTGGGAAGGTTGTCATAAAGACAACAGTGTTGCAATTGGTGTTGGAATAGCTTCACTATCCTTTCCAATTATCGAAAGAGCATGTGGCTGCAGGGATAAGTGGAGAGAGGTTCGTGCCAAACATTTTTGAATATATTACAGAGTATGTCAACAACTGTATGACATGTCAAAAGTTTCTGCCAGGTCACAAATCAAAAGTTGTACAGGAAAAATTGCTGTGACCGGAAGGCCCTTCCAGCACTTGCATTTCGATTATGTTGATATGTTAGAAAGATGTGCTTCATACAAGTACATGCATGTAGGTGTGTGTCCATTCTCTGGCTGGCTTGAGGCAGGTCCCTGTTGTAAGGAAGGCATGGTATTAAACAGACGAATGAAGCTCGGGGAACTTTTTGTGCAGTCACTCTTGGACCTCCGCGACTTGATACAGCATAAAAGTGTTACAGTGTTGCACCGGTTGGAGCAGAGAATGGAGACATAGAGTTCCCCCACTCCGTTTGCAAAAAGTGAAAAAGGGTTTCTGCGCCCATCTATTACTGCGCCACAGTGAAGTTCAGGTATCAACCAATACCAGTTTTTCTTCAATCATCTTATATTTATTGATAGCCCATAAGGATGACACGTGTTTCGGCACCCTAAGTGTGCCTTTTTCAAATCTGGGCATGAAAGGTCGCTTGATAAACTATATACAAGATAGAATTTAAATAAAATTACAAAGCCATTTTTGTGATGTATAGATGAAACAGATTCCCCGGGGTTCCCAAAAGACCAAATGGATATCATTCATATTATCCAGCATATGACCAGAACAGATCAGCATTTTTGTTAATAACACAAAACAAAATATATCACCCGTTTGTTTCCACACCATTATGATTCCGAGAAAGCATGTGTAAATCCATCAAAACATAAAAACATAGAACATACCATCATGGCGCCCGAACGTAGTGACGGGACATGAGCAATCACCGTAGGAGAGGAAGGGGAGGGAGGGAAACATCATTGGTGGAACAGGAAAAAAAATAACAGAAAAGGACTAAAGATTAGTTTATATTTCACTTGCTAGTTAAATTTAGAATAAATCTGTCTCCAGATAGGGCTTACCTATTGTCGGAAATGCGTGCACTGGTCTCGTGTTATTAGAGAGAGTCCCATCAGACTCATAAGCGCTGCAAGCACTTCAACAGGAAAAAAAGAACACAGTGGGAAAATATGTTAATTTCCCCTGCTTGATACCGTATCGAAGTTTTACTTTTTATGTTAGAGTTTTATTTCTTATTTCTATCAGGATTCGGGTATCTGACAATCCTCCTGTCTTTATAAAAAATGTTTAATTAATTGTTCATACTAAAGTGCCCGACCTGGAGATGTTGTATTTAAATCTTAACTAGGTTACGTTTTCTCCAGGTTGCTAATAGGAGCAGAAACTCAAGCATAACGATTAAACTTCGTCATTAAAAGAGACGTATATTCATAAAGCATGCATGTCCTGTATTCCTCATTCAGGTGGATGAGCGTTCATGTAGTAAATGGACTCCAGGACTTTGAACGAGTGTTCTGTGCGTATGTATATCGCAGCGTCCACAAAACAAAGCGGCATGTGTAAACCCGCCTGTTTAGCTGCGGACCTGTTTGTGATTGGGAGGCTATTTGGGTGGTCTTCCGCTGCCCTTCAGTGCTTACCTTAACAATATGGTTTCCTGCTTCACGCGTCTGGTTCTACTAAGAGCCCTTTACGACAGCCGCGGATGGTATATGTAGTGTTGCCTAGGCAACTGCGTTGTCCTATTTTCACTTCTGTCTCAATAATTCTGTCGGCCATGTTTTGGGATAAAAGCTCAGTGAGAGTCTAAATTGCGTTAAGTCACAATCTATTCTTTACCATTTGAGCATACACTTGTCTTTTTGATATTTAAAGGAAAAAAGGGGCGGGGGGTGAACCATTGGTGCACGGATGAGAAATGGGCTCCCGTAGTTTTACTGCCAGTGCCACATGTATTTAGGAAGAAATACTCCCAGGGATACATGGGAAGTGTAGTTTTCCACCGAGGGGGAGACAAATTAAGCCGATATCAAACCGTGTATCTGACTCTAGATATGTCCTCTAAGTCTAGTTAACATTTATTCGTGCTCCTTTCTGTTTATTATCCACTTATTTCATAGTTAATTTATTTAATTATGCACATTATGTTTGTTGTCCTACTAGTCATTGCTCCATGCCTTGTGGGAGATGTAGTGTCATATATATAAATACAGGCAAGGTTAATACCCTATTTTAAGTAAAAAAATCTTGAGATGCATGTCATGTGTATTTATATTAATGCAACTATAACCATGGGGTATTTGTATTCTCATATGTACATTACAGTTGGTGCAAAATCAGTTAGAAAATTCCATTTCACAGTTCACAACAATTTTTACAGAAAATTGGACATTTCATTGTCCATGTTCAAACCAGTTTCTATACATTTAAAATAGTTTATGAGTTTAGCTTCTTCCTGACGAAGTCGCAATTCTTGATTTCCCCCCCTGCGTCCCAGGGTCACCTTCTTGAGTCCAATAAATGTAACGTTTTGCTTGAGTTGCATCTGATGATGATACCTCTGCCAGTGTTCAGCTAGGGGCATATTTCTGTCTTGGCTTCCGATAGCTGCTAAGTGTTCCCGAATCCTGGTACGGAGTTCTCGAATTGTACTTCCAATGTACATTTTCCCGCAGGTGCATATGATAGCATACATCACATACTTAGTACGACAATTGATCTGTTCTCTTATTTGCATCTGAATTGCATTCTTGTTTTTGAAGTTATCTGTCATAGTAACCGCATGTTTACACATGGAGCACATTCCACATTTCCTGAAACCTGGTCGGGATTCCTGAAGCAAGGTACCTGGCGTTTCTTTGTTGTCATCAGGTAATAATGAAGGGCTAAGGCTCCTCTTCAGAGTTCTTGCCCTTCTGTAAACTAATGAAGGATAGTCATTGATAAATGGTCCTATATGAGGATCCAGTTTAAACAGATCCCAATGTCTTTTAAGGGTTTTCCTAATCACATGGTTGTTAGCACAGTAGGTTGTAATAAAATGGACCTTATTTTCTTGGGTTGGTCTGTCTTGCTGGCTAAGTGTTTGTAACCTAGGTGTCTGTTTCACTTTGTTGTAGGCTGTTAGAATGCTTGTTCTAGAGTAGCCTCTGTGGAATGTGCTCCATGTGTAAACATGCGGTTACTATGACAGATAACTTCAAAAACAAGAATGGAATTCAGATGCAAATAAGAGAACAGATCAATTGTCGTACTAAGTACGTGATATATGCATATCATATGCACCTGCGGGAAAATGTACATTGGAAGTACAATTCAAGAACTCCGTACCAGGATTCGGGAACACTTAGCAGCTATCGGAAGCCAAGACAGAAATATGCCACTAGCTGAACACTGGCAGAGGCATCATCAGATGGAACTCAAGCAAAACGTTACATTTATTGGACTCAAGAAGGTGACCCTGGGACGCAGGGGGGGAAATCAAGAATTGCGACTTCGTCAGGAAGAAGCTAAACTCATAAACTATTTTAAATGTATAGAAACTGGTTTGAACATGGACAATGAAATGTCCAATTTTCTGTAAAAATTGTTGTGAACTGTGAAATGGAATTTTCTAACTGATTTTGCACCAACTGTAATGTACATATGAGAATACAAATACTCCATGGTTATAGTTGCATTAATATAAATACACATGACATGCATCTCAAGATTTTTTGACTTAAAATAGGGTATTAACCTTGCCTGTATTTATATATTTGACACTACGTCTCCCACGAGGCATGGAGCAATGACTAGTAGGACAACAAACATAATGTGCATAATTAAATAAATTAACTATGAAATAAGTGGATAATAAACCTCAGAAAGGAGCACGAATAAATGTTAACTAAACTTAGAGGACATATCTAGAGTCAGATACACGGTTTGATATCGGCTTAATTTGTCTCCCCCTCGGTGGAAAACTACACTTCCCATGTATCCCTGGGAGTATTTCTTCCTAAATACATGTGGCACTGGCAGTAAAATTACAGGAGCCCATTTCTCACCCGTGCACCAATGGTTCACCCCCCCGCCTTTTTTCCTTTAAATATCAAAAAGACAAGTGTATGCTCAAATGGTAAAGAATAGATTGTGATTTAACGCAATTTAGACTCTCACTGAGCTTTTATCCCAAAACATGGCTGACAGACTTATTGAGACAGAAGTGAAAGTAGGACAACGCAGTTGCCTAGGCAACACTACATATACCCTCCGCGGCTGCCGTGAAGGGCTCTTTGTAGAACCCGACGCGTGAAGCAGGAAACCATATTGTTAAGGTAAGCACTGAAGGGCAGCGGAAGCCCACCCAAATAGCCTCCCAATCACAAACAGGTCGGCAGCTAAACAGGCGCGTTTACACATGCTGCTTTGTTTTGTGGACGCTGCGATATACATACGCACGGAACACTCGTTCAAAGTCCTGGTGTCCATTTACTACATGAACGCTCATCCACCTGAATGAGGAATACAGGACATGCATGCTTTATGAATATACGTCTCTTTTAATGACGAAGTTTAATCGTTAGGCTTGAGTTTCTGCTCCTATTAGCAACCTGGAGAAAACGTAACCTAGTTAAGATTTAAGGAACAAGTTACTTACCTGTAACTGTTGTTCTCCAGCATGGGTCTGGCATGGATTCACATGCTCATGAATATTCCCCGTCGTCAGGCTGGGAATCCTCGGTAAAGAAAAAACCAGTATCAGTTTCGTTTCTGATCTGTCTTTCGTAGTAACAACCAATCACTGGTCTCTGCGTCATACTGACCACAGCCAATGACTACCCTCTACCTAAGCACCGCCTCTGGCAGCCATCTTCAGATTTGGAAGCACGTGAAGTGGCAGTATGACCAAGTGAAGAGCCGCAGAGGAGTAGGCGGGAGGGTTCGCATGTGTAACCATGCCAGACCCATGCTGGAGAACAACAGTTACAGGTAAGTAACTTGTTCCTTCTCCAGCATGGGGTCTGGCATGGATTCACATGCTCATGAATAAAGAATACATAGCAGTACACACATGCACAACCACGGGAGGTGGCAAAGGCTCAACATTAAGCATTGCATCAAACTCAACATTAAGCATCTTACCTCCTCACCAGGCTCACCTCAGGCGAACAGGTTGCGCAGCACTGCTTGGCCGACCCTGGACTCCTCCCTGGAATCCCGATCGACGCAGTAGAACTTCGTGAAGGTGTGCGTCGACCTCCACGTAGCAGCCCTGCATATGTCCAGCAGGGGCACACCAGAAAGGAACGCCGTGGTAGCTGCGATCGCTCTGGTGGAATGGGCTCTCGGACGGCCGGGCAGCGGTCGGTTTGCCAACCGATGACAGTACATGATACAGCCGGAGAGCCATCTGGAAATGGAAGCCTTCGAGAGAGCCTTCCCCTGATTGACAGGTCCAAAGTTCACAAAGAGTTGTGACGTCTTCCGAAAACACTTCGTGCGGTCCACGTAGAACTTCAGCGCTCTAGCCACATCCAGCGAGTGCAAAGTCCTCTCAGCCGGCGACGAAGGCGACGGGAAGAATACAGGCAACACCAAGGGTTCGTTGAGATGGAAGTCCGACGGTACCTTGGGCATGAAGGAGGGGTGCGTCCTGAGCACCACCCTCGTGTCGTGAAAAGTCAAGTACGGGGCCTTGCAGGAAAGGGCCTGGATCTCTCCCACCCGTCGTGCGGAGGTGATGGCCACAAGAAACGCTGTCTTCCACGACAGAAACTTCAACGGGGCCGAGTGCAGAGGCTCGAACGGAGGTCCCATGAGCTTGGTCAGCACCACGTTGAGCTCCCACGCCGGGGCCGGAGCCTTCACCGGCGGGAAAGATCTGAACAGTCCCTTCATGAACTCTTTCACCAGACGATGAGACCACAAGGACGTCCGTCCCGTGGTCCTGGTGTATCGGGAGATCGCAGCCAGATGAATCTTGATGGACGCGTGTGCCAGTCCAGCTTTGGCCAGCGTCAGCAGGTACGGCAGAACTTGGGGAGCCGTAATCCGTAGAGGGTTAATCTTCTGTGCGTGGCACCAGACAGAGAACCTCTTCCATTTGTGTCCGTAGCATTTAAGAGTCGAGGACGCCCTGGCCTTTGCAAGAACCTCTCTGCAGTCGGCCGGTATGTCGTATCCTCCAAACTCTAGCGCTGCAGGAGCCAGGCCTGCAAGTTCAGCGATTTCGGGTCCTGGTGGAGGATGGCGCCTCCTTCCCTGGAGAGCAGATCCGCGTCCACCGGCAGCTTGATTGGCGGGGACGCTGACAAATCCAGAAGGTCCGGGAACCATATCTGCCTCGGCCACGCAGGTGCGACGAGGATCCTCCTGCACCGTGACCTCTTGAGCTGGTTGACGAGCCGGATTAGCAGTGGCAAAGGAGGGAACGCGTAGAGGAACAGGCCCTCCCAGGGGAACGAGAAAGCATCGCCCATGCTCCTCACCTGGGGAAACCTGCTGGCGAACCTCCGGCACTTGGAGTTCGTCGCCGTCGCGAACAGGTCGATCTGGGGAGTGCCCCACCGTCGGAAGAGGTGATCCACTAGATCCTGCCGTAGTTCCCACTCGTGGCATGAGCGCAGCTCCCTGCTGAGTGAGTCGGCGATGGTGTTTTTTATCCCTGCCAGATGAAACGGCACCAGAAACATCCCTTGGGCGACTGCCCAATGCCACAGGTCCTGCGCCTCCTTGGACAGTGCTGGGGACCTGGTTCCGCCCTGTTTTCTGATGTAAAGCATGGTGGTGGTGTTGTCGGTGAAGATCCTCACCACCTTGCCCTTGAGGGACGGAAGGAAGGACCTGAGGGCCCAAAACACTGCACGGAGCTCCAGGACGTTGATATGTAAAGATTTCTCCGTCGGGAGCCAAAGGCCCCTTGCGTGTAGATTTTCGGTGTGCGCTCCCCACCCTTCCAGGGAGGCATCCGTGGTCACTGTCTCCTGGTGGGCTGGGGTCTGGAAGTCCATGCCCGCCGTCAGATGCGCGCGGGTGTCCCACCACCGGATCGCTCGTCGGAAACTCTCGTCGAGTGTGATCCTTTCCTCGAAGCTGCCCGTCGTTTGGATCCAGCGCGCGTCCAGGAACTCCTGCAACGGGCGCATCCGGAGCCTGCACATGGGAATGAGGTAGATGCAGGAAGACATCATTCCGAGGAGGGACTTGATGGACCTCACCTTGGCCGCGTCGGCCACCAACATCCGTTGCACCTTGCCCAGGATGGTCCTGGTCTTCTCCTCCGACGGGGAGGCCAGAAGGGACACTGTGTTGAGCCTCGCTCCCAGAAACAGAGCGTCTTGCGCGGGTACCAGGTGGGATTTGGCGTAGTTCACGGAGAATCCCAGGTCCGTGAGAAGTTGGACGGTCCTTGCCGTGTGAACCACGGCGAGCTCCCTCGTCTTGGCTCGGATGAGCCAGTCGTCCAGGTAGGGGTAGACGTGGATCCCCTCGCGGCGCAGCTGCGCCGCCACCGGTGCGAGGCACTTGGTGAACACCCTGGGTGCCGACCGTAGACCGAAGGGGAGGGCTTTGAACTGGTAATGACGCCCTTGGACCACAAACCTGAGGAATTTTCGGTGCCCCTTTAGGATGGGAATATGGAAGTAGGCATCCTCCAAATCCAACGACGACAGGAAGTCTCCTTCCTCCAGCTGACCCAGGACGTGCTGGAGGGTGACCATCCGAAACTTTTGCGCCTTGATGAACTTGTTCAGACGTCGCAGGTCCAGAATGGGGCGCCATCCCCCCGTCTTCTTCTTCACGAGGAAGTATCTCGAGTACACTCCGGAGCCCCGAAGCCTCTTTGGGACGAGTTCGATGGCGCCCTTCCTGAGCATCGCCTTTACCTCCAGGAGAAGTTGAGGGACGTGAAGTTCTTTCCTGGCCACGGGGGGGACGCGTGGACACCTTCTTTGAAACTCGAGCGCGTGGCCCCGGGCCAAGGCGTCCAGCACCCAACGGTCGGTGGAGATGGACTCCCACACGCTGACGAAGCTCGCCAGCCGGCCTCCCACCGGGGTGCTTCGGTGGGGGCCCGACCCCACGGTCGGTTCAATCCTTCTTGGACGAGGCTTTGCCGCCTCGACCTCCTTGGCGACGACGGCGGAGTCCGCCAGACTTGCCTCGTCCTCTGTAGGCCTCCTGAGACGACGAGCGGGCCGCTTGACGGTAGGTGGAGAAACCGCCGCCGGAACCTTTGGAGGCGCCCTTGCCTCCGCTGCTCCGAAAGGGCGTCCGTCGTTGCTGCAGAACTCCCAGGGCCCGGGCCGTCTCAGTGTCCGCTTTAATGGCCTGAAGGGAATCGTCCACTGTTTTGCCAAACAGGTTGTCCCCATCGAAGGGCATGTCCAGGACTCTGGTCTGAACGTCTTGACGGAAGTCCGTAGCCTTGAGCCATCCACGCCGCCTAAGGCAAACGCCGTTGCCCAACTGGCGGAACCCAGTGTCGGCGATGTCCGTCGCGACGGTAATGGCGTGGTCCGAAGCCACCTCACCTTCCTGCAGGATCTCCAGGGCCTCTGTCCTCTTGTCGTCCGGCAGGAAGTCCAGCAGGGGAGCCAGTTTGTACCAGAGCTCCCTGTCGTAGCGGGCCACGATAGCCAAGGCGTTGGCCGCTTTAATCGTCGTCGCTGCCGACGAGATGACTCTGCGTCCCATAGCGTCCAATTTCTTTCCCTCACCGTCCGGTGGGGAAGTCGATGTGGAGGCCGCACCCCCCCCCGCTTTCTTCCTGGCCGCCGCGGAGACGACGGAGTCCGGGGTAGGCTGCGCCCGGAGGCACAGGGGGGCCGTGTCCGGGACCCGGTACTTCTTCTCGTACCGGTCTCTTCTAGCTGGTGTCGTGGAAGGGTTCTTGAGGAGGGTGAGGCCCTCATCCCAAATGTCGTCCAATAGAGGCACTGAGAGGACCGTCTTCCTCTTGGCCTCGCGCCGCTGATAAAGGAAACCTTCCTTCTTCTTCTCCTCAGGGCAGAGTTGAAAAAGCTCGGATGCCCTGGAGATCATGGAGTGGAACGATCCAATCTCGTCGGGCGGAGAAGCCCTGGTGGGAGGCGACGACGGTACATCCTCGTCGTATACCTCGTCGTCCGTACCCGTCGCTGCCGTGTCAGTCCCCGTATCATCCCCTCGGGTGGACGGGGAGGAGGGCTGGAAGGGGCGCGACGGCTGAAAAGGAGGCGGAGGGTGGATCCTTCTTTTCTTGGTAGGGGGAACACCAGAAGGTCCCGGTTCTGGGTCCCCCGATGGGAGAGGTTCCGTCGGCAACGGTAGTCTCGTCCTTATCTCTGAGCATAAGGACTGTATAGCCAACAAAATGGCCGCCGAGTTGTCTCGTGGCGCTGGCAGAGGGGAATCCGACGGGCGATCAGGGACCCCGTCGGTACCCTCGACGATGTCGTTGTCACCTGCGTCGGGATCCATCCCGACGGGTCGGTCTTCTTCCACGCCGAGGCCGTGGCTTAAGACTTCGACCAGCTCCTCCTCCGAGGTTGAGGCCGAATCTACGACGACGCCCTGCCCCCCCTTTTTCTTCCCCACGGGGGATTTCACGGGGGTCCTATCGATGGGCACAAAAGATGACTCCCTCCGAGGTGGCAGGGAGACTCTGAGCCCCGAGGTCGCCACCACTGGTGTAGCCTGCACAGGCTGAGCCAGGGCCGCCGCGACAGTTTCGATAGAGGGCTTGGCCGGATGGATTAAGGCCTTCACCACCTTAGGTGCGCTCACCGCCTTATCCTTGAGGGGGGGGACACCGCCTCGCTCCCCCTCCGATGGGGCCTTCGAGCTCGACCGGGGCCTCTCCAGGAGCTTCGCCGGGTGCTCGGCCTTCCTCTTACCCGACCCAGAGCGTTGGCTCGTGGTTGATGGTGCCGGGGAGGGTGCGCCCTGCCTGGCGACCGTAGAGCCCGACCGTTCGGCGCTCCCGGTGCCAGCGGACTCGCGGTGCTTGGCCTTATGTTGGACCCCCGTCGCCGGGGCGTCCTCAAAGGACTTAGAAGACCGCTCAGATTTCTTCTTCTTCTTCTCGCCGGACGGGCTCTTCCCTTCTAGCCAGTTGGCGAGACGTTGATGGCGGTCCTTCATGGTCCGCTCCGACATGTTGCCGCAAAACGCACAGTCCTTCTCCACGTGCGTCTTGTCCTCATGTAGGCAGTAGAGACAAAAGGAGTGTTCGTCCTCCTTGAAGACGTTCTGCAGCTGGCATCCAGGGCAGACCCTGAACAGCTTTCCGGGCGTCGAGCTTCCCTTCTCCTGGGCCATGACCGGGACTGAGAAACTTCTGGAGTCCTCCAAAAGCGTAGCTCGACGAATCTTCACCCTTGAGGGGCGCAGACGAATCCGACACGGGTCCCCGTTGATCGGATAGTGAGTCGGTGGAGCTTGAGGCTCTTTTGACCGAAAAAACGAAGTTTTTGAGAAAAAAAACGTGAAAAAAAAAACACTAACGCTCGAGAGCAATAGCACGAGGATCCCAACACATGAACGTGCGGTAAAAATCTGAAGATGGCTGCCAGAGGCGGTGCTTAGGTAGAGGGCAGTCATTGGCTGTGGTCAGTATGACGCAGAGACCAGTGATTGGTTGTTACTACGAAAGACAGATCAGAAACGAAACTGATACTGGTTTTTTCTTTACCGAGGATTCCCAGCCTGACGACGGGGAATATTCATGAGCATGTGAATCCATGCCAGACCCCATGCTGGAGAAATACAACATCTCCAGGTCGGGCACTTTAGTATGAACAATTAATTAAACATTTTTTATAAAAACAGGAGGATTGTCAGATACCAGAATCCTGATAGAAATAAGAAATAAAACTAACATAAAAAGTAAAACTTCGATACGGAATCAAGCAGGGGAAATTAACATATTTTCCCACTGTGTTCTTTTTTTCCTGTTGAAGTGCTCGCAGCGCTTATGAGTCTGATGGGACTCTCTCTAATAACACAAGATCAGTGCACGCATTTCCGACGATAGGTAAGCCCTATCTAGAGACAGATTTATTCTAAATTTAACTAGCAAGTGAAATATAAACTAATCTTTAGTCCTTTTCTGTTATTTTTTTTCCTGTTCTACCAATTATGTTTCCCTCCCTCCCCTTCCTCTCCTACGGTGATTGCTCATGTCCTGTCACTATGTTTGGGCGCCATGATGGTATGTTCTATGTTTTTATGTTTTGATGGATTTACACATGCTTTGTCGGAATCATAATGGTGTGGAAACAAACGGGTGATACATTTTGTTTTGTGTTATTAACAAAAATGCTGATCTGTTCTGGTCATATGCTGGATAATATGATTGATATCCATTTGGTCTTTTGGGAACCCCAGGGAATCTGTTTCATCTATACATCACAAAAATGGCTTTGTAATTTTATTTAAATTCTGCTATCTTGTATATAGTTTATCAAGCGACCCTTAATGCCCAGATTTGAAAAAGGCACACTTAGGGTGCCGAAACACTTGTCATCCTTATGGGCTATCAATAAATATAAGATGATTGAAGAAAAATTGGTTTTGGTTGATACCTGAACTTCACTGTGGCGCAGTAATAGATGGGTGCAGAAACCCGTTTTCATGGTATTAAACAGTAAAACAGACACAAGTGATCACAGTTCAAGGGTGTTTATTGAACTTCAATTGGGTTTGAAAAACACCTACCTAAACCTAAATCTGAAGATGGGAGGAAGCTACGACCATCAAATAATAACAGCATAGTCCTAGTTGAGTCTGTCAAAATAAAAGGGGCCTATCCTAATAAACCCTACTGCCAATCCTTACTTCTAAATGCAAAAATTGTGGGAAACAATGTTATGCAAAAGAAAAGTGTTCAAGAAATTATATGTCAGGATATTCAAGCCGTTGGCTTCCATCCCCACATTTTCAGCACGGGACAAGGTGGCACACTCGAGCTTAGCACACTCTTTGACTTCTCTAGCACGAGGATGCAGTTCAAAGCCTCAACATCAGGGCCTTCTGTGCCAAAGTAACTTTGCAATTCAAAGTCTCTTATTTCAGACGGCCCGATGCAACATGACCAACATTAAAGTTCCTTTCTTCTTTAGGATTTGACATATACAACTTCTCTGGTGATATTCTGTTCACCCCGGGTCCCGCGCCACCGGGCTCAGACCCACTATAACACAGAACCTTCAATTGGTCTCCCTCTGCCGGGCTCGGACCAAATTTATCTACTTTTCCAAATTTTTCTTATTCATCAAAATCGAAGACTATCGACTGTGCGCTGGATTTTGCTCAACCCATCGCAGGAACACTTCGACTCACAGTTATTTGTTCTCTTCTTGACATAGGCTTTTTTCACTTGTACTTTTGCCACTTCTCAGCTGGATACCTTACAGAGACCTTTGACTGAGCACCCACCTGGTGCCGGACCACTCTGTCAAAGGTATTGCATCTTGCTTTGAAAGTTCAATCACTCATAAGCAGTTCAACTTTACTTGCGTCTCTTATCACACACGTTTTAACAATGTTCGTTCCAGAGCTCGCCATACAATGTTGCTGCTTGCAACCTTGGCTTCAACACAGGCCTGTCTTGTATCAGTCTCCCCATCTCACTGGCTGTGCTGTTTTGCTGATTCTGCTTTGATTTTAGTGCCAAGGACGGTACCACGGCGGTTGGCGCTTCTCTCCACCATGATTATTGACACAGGAGGTCCCCGATATCTCTGACACGCAATGCAGGAATTCTTCAGCCTGGTTTCCTGGTCTTACGCTTTCTATTCTTGAGGTTTCTGGAAAGTAATGGGTCTTTGTCAAAAGGTCAAGGGAGCTTCCCTTCTTGTGATCCCCTTCTGTTTTGCCGTCTTTCGTCTCTCATTAAACTACTGTCTCGGAACTGCTGTTTCCTCGTGTGCTTTGCCTCACTCAGAGTGTGCTCTTGTGCTCCTCCTTTTATCTGTGTGGGGAATCTTATTGGAAGTCAGGTGTGTGTGATGATTAGTAATTGCCTGACCTCGCCTGACCATTGTATCGGGACACGTCCGGTACTGCTCGGGTTTTAGTCTGTTTTGTCTCATAGCAGGCTGTCAGTGTGAAAGTGTTTGTGTTGTAAAGGGGGCAGGGGTAGAGTTCCTAAATGTCCTACCGGTAGAATGGGGTAAAGGTGTTATAGGGAAGGGGATACCGCATCTCGCCATCCGGTGTCCCACTCCCACTTCCCAAAGACCCCTCACCCAGGTGATCCGCCCGCACCGGTCCACCCCCAGGAACTGGATTCAAAAGTGATGGCCGTGTCCTGGCCACCTGGATGACAGATCCCTAGGGACTAATGGGTGAGACATCTTCTGGTTTCTCACATGCCCTCCCCTATGAAAGGTGGACCAATATGCAACAACATTTATGCAGCAGTATACCCCTGGTTCAAGGATCTGATGGTGTCATGGTGGATAGCCGTTCTCATCAGAATGAAGTGACCAGGGCAGATTATTAAAGTTCCACTGGTCGTCTCAAACGTTTCAATCGCATAATTTTCTGCTGTGGGAACCGAGGGTGTATTGTGATGTCACAACACTGTAATTGAGGGCGATGTGGGAAGGTTCATGGACCGAACGATTAATCGCAATGTATGTATTCATATATCAGTCCACCATGTGAGGTCCAATCAATTCTGTAGGGAGATTCTTTTGTGTCGTACAATCACAAATGTTAATTTACTTTGCTTTGTATAAAATAACTTAATTTAGGGGTGTTTCTTTGACAGCACCTTTTCATGAAGTTCTGTTCAGCGATCTGTTTTAATTTGCTGTCCCAGCTGCGTCTGGGGTCCTGAATATAACTGCGTTACTTCTTGCACCGGCGTGCACTCCTTTTTGACTACTTTTGTAATTTTTGGGTGAGTTTTACGAGGTGACCTCCAATACAGGGACATGTCATTTGGTGGGGTGTGAGGGCGTAAGGAATATGCTGTTTGGTGGGAGCTTAAGGGACATGCTGTTTGGTGAGGTACAGTCATTGGGGGTCAAGATATATGCCATTTGGTGGGGTTTAGGGGTCAAGGGACATGCCATTTGATGGGGGATGGCAGTTTAAGAGACATGCTCTTTGGTGGGGATAGCCGGTGGGGATCAAGGGACACACTGTTTGGTGGGGGTGGAGGTGGGGGCTTAAGGGATATGCTGTTTGGTGGGGGGTAGGGACCAAGGGCTGTTTGTTTGGGAGTAGTGATGGCGGTCAAGGGCCATGGTTTTTGGTGGGGGGGATAGTAGAGGGACCATGTGTGTTTCTGTGTGTTAAGGGGTTGACAAGGCCTAGGGCCGTGCCTCCCTCTGCCTGCCTAGAGCCCCTCCCTACACAACTTTACATTTTCCAGCCCACTGCAGGCAGCATGTAAGGTACATTCGGCCCTCTGGTAAAACACTTGTGCACCCCTGTTGGAATGCCCTTCACTGGTATCCTCAAGGATAACGTTTTTAGGTCCATTTGTGCACTCGACATCTTCCGTTGTCCCAGGAAGTCTATGGGAGTGGTTAATGAATGGGGAACAAGTCTCATTGATAATATCACTGGGTAGCTTTTCAAAAGTAATTTTTGAACAAGTGCAATCGGTGGATAGACAAGGAATCGAAATTTTAGAAACAACCTGGTATGTGAATTGATTATTTGTTTGGTAGTAATTGTTGCAGTTGAATGTGTTTAGAGGTGTATTATGGAAATTGAAATGATTGAGAATTGCTTTTTGTTTTTTTAGATTTGTATTGTTGAAACTGTCACTAACTATTTGATTGTTTTTAATTTGTGCTATTTTATATTTGTGTAAGGGATGATATGTACCAAAAACACAATAAATAAGAAAAAGTGGCGATTGGCTTTGTAGCTGGTGCAATGAGGTGATCTAACAAAGGGCTTTTGCATTCCACCAATATATAAGATTGTGCCTTAACCCCACAATATGTTTAAAGTCTTTCTTGCCACAAGCTATGTTATTTTGTTTTTGTTTCACCAGCTATTGAGTGGGTTTAGATTGCATGTATGTACCGGAGAGCTGGTGGCAAACCTCAACGGAGCCAACTTCCTTTCCTACTGTCTGTCAGGGCTAGGGTGGCCAAGAGGTCTTGGTCCTTTAACGCTTACCTGCTTGCACAGTCGCTAAGTGTGCCCACCTGCTTCAGGTGTTTAGGGCCTGCACCTTTAAAATCTCCTGAGTCCAGAGTCAGTGCATCTCCAGCAGATGGGACGGGGCCTCCACCAGTGTTGTCTCACCGCAGCAGTCTCCTACCACCAGGAGGAAGCCCGGCGGCACTTGCATGATGTCGGCGACAGAGGGCAGTACTGCTCATGCTCACTGGTAGCATGAGTCCTTTTAAGCTCAGTTGCTATAAAAGGAGCTGTGGATACAGTTGCCGGCAGATCTGAAACTTTCAGCCTGGTTTGGATTGATGTTTACTCCAAGGATGTTATGTGCTGCCTTAAGAACTAATCATGCTGAATCCTGCCTCATACAAAGAGTCCTGGGTACTGAATCCTTAGGCTGACCCTCAACTCTAGAACCCAGGGAGGACTGGCAACATTGGAACAGGGGGCAAGTACAATTTAGTGGCCCGGGAGCAGTGGCTCAAACATACAATGTAGTGGCACCGATTTCCAGAGAAAGTGAACTCAACACCCACCTCTCCTCCCATCCAAACATTATCAAGTATTAATATAGTACAATCATTGACATTACCTCCCTTTTATGATGTGAGGACAGGCTACAAATGTAATAATATGATTTCCCCAGGAAAATATAATTTGGTGAAATGGGAAATCTGGGATTAGAGCCTCGGAATGCTGCTGTCCCAGTTTGCAATTTGACAGTAGGCTACAACTTCTCCTATCCCATCTCATTGCTAATCAATGTAAGGAGGTTGGGACGCTAGAGAATTCTTTTGCAGATCTGAGCCAGAGTCGAACCTGGTCCCCTGCCTTACACCCATAACACAAAATCTACATTGTGCACCCTGTCTACACCCCCCACAACAATAAAACCATAACCTGGCATGCTGCCTCCCCACAACATAAGACCCCCACCTGGTATTCTGCCTCCCCACCAGTACACATTATATAAAGACTAAACAGTATCATTATTTATGGCAGAACACTATACATTATAAACCCATATGAGTGAGACTTTACCTACAGGGCACAATCACTGTTGGGCGATCCTAATTTTGAACGTTGGGGAAAATAAATTACAGTGAGGTAAAGTGATTTACTCAGGATCACAAAATGTGTCAAGTGTGGAGGGCAGGCTTTTGAGCCCTGGTATCCAGGTTACTCAGTTTACTATGTTTTAAACAGAGAACACTCTGTCTTCTCCTATTCCATCTTCAGTTTTAGAAACAACAAAGCTCTTTCTCAAAACTTATTATTCAAGGATTAAACTAGAGCCGTACAGCTTTGAAAAAAAACAAGCCATATGACAAAAGCAGCATGACAAAATATGAGAGAAATAACACTTTCAAAAAGCAAGCATGCGTTACTTTATCAGAGAAAAAGAAAAAGGAAATGGTTCAAGACACCTCCATAATCAGGTACAGTGGCATGGAGGTTAGACGCAGATTTTAGCAACAGTAACTCAATCTGCTCAGCTACCTTTAAAGATTTGCACCCCTGTCTCAGTTACCCTACTTTCCTTGCCCATTACCCTTTGGTGTATTTCCCTTGCACCTCATACTCAATGCCTCTTCACCTTCCGTCTCTTTACAATTAAGTTTCAGACCTCTGTTCCCCTTCTGAGCCACCCCGTAATCCTTAGCTCAATCCCGTTCTCTTACCTCGCACTCACCACTTCCCATGCCCCTTCATTTCCCTTTATTGTTCTGTCACCAGTTTTCTTGCCACTCATCTCCTTCAATTTCCCATCACACCAAACCCCTTCCTCGCCCCTCACTACCTTCTGTTGCCTGGCCGCACATATAGTAGATGGAATACCACCTTGAGATGCCATTCACCACTGGTACATGGGCAGCAGTCGTGCCAACATTACCATCCACGGTCCCACAGTCTGCCACCTCTGGGTGGTGTGAACATGCACCGCCTGCATACACTTTTCTCCCTCTCAGTCCGGAGGTCCACGTGTGTGGGACAGGGCCGGCTCCAGCAATATTCATCTGGGTGGGCCAGGTGTGTGATCAGGGGGGCCCAATTTCCATTGGGTGTGGGTGCATGATTACCTTAAACAAAGTGCTGGCTTGAATCCAGATTCTGGTATGGGCGCTATTAGTTAACAAGGGGTTCTTTCCCATTCTGTGTTGCCATTTTTCAAGAAAGAGCCGAGCAATCACACCTGCCCTCCAGCCTCCGGTTTCTAAGTAATGACCCGGCACAGTTTAGTGCTTGTTTCTTTTCTTCAGCCTCACCTCTGAACAGGGGAGTTGCTAGGTCTGGAAAAGACCCGGGGCTACGCTGATGTCGGAACTGTTGGGACTGGGGGCTAGCTAGTCTTTTGGCTGTAGCTGCTGAGATTCTATCCGGGGCTACAACCAAAGGATCAGGGGCTATACCCCCCTTAGCCCCCCCTAGCAATGCCCCTGCCTCTGAAGCCCTACAAATGCGTGAAAGCCTTACAGTAAGTCAACCAGGGCAGGATGTGCGCTGGATAAGGCCTGGTGGCTTGGTCATACACAACACGGTACTTTCTAAGAAGGGGGAACCTAGCCATGTACACAAGGCTTTTTTTCTACCCGTCCATTCGTTGCAGCTTTGTTTGCTATGGAAACGTTAACACATTTCGAGTTGTTGCTGCTTCTGGGTGTTTATTTCTTCTTGATTTTTAAGTTATTCATCTGAACACGCTTATTTTAGTTCTTAACTCCATCTTGGTGTTTAACTGTGTTGCCAATACCTTCTGAAGGGAAGCCTCTTGCACAAGTTGTTACCAGAAAGTGCGGAAGTGTTACTGTCAACAGCCATTGTGGTTTCTTGAGTTGACTATAAACGCCTAATTTTGGAAGGACTTGCGGTTCGGAATCTCTATACACTGGTACCAGTAGTCTCCCTCAGACGGATGTCTAACACATTTCAACACACATTTCTTCAGTAATTTCCAAAACATATTCTTATTGTTAAGCACAACAGGTGTTACACTTGTACTTGTGATGTCATAGTCTAGAACAGGATTTATAACGTAATGCATTTTAACCTACAGTTGAACTGAAATTGATTTATAATCACTTGCATGTATTGGCATTACTGTGCTGAAATAGTGCACGTGCTCATGGAATTACCCTTCGGCTTGGATGCTAACGTGCTCAGAATATGTGCGGTCTGGCCAATCAGGCCAGATGTTAAAATTGTGCATATCTCTGTGACAAGAAAACGTCTAAAGGGCTTGAGTTTGTCTGGTTTCAGCTGGGCTGCCACCACTGACAGTGCGGGCCAAGTTTACTCCACAAAGCATTGCTTTGCTCAGCAACAGATGCCAAAACAGTTTCTCTTGCAACACTGCAGAGTGATGAATGGTAAAGATCTCCATTAATCATAACCACTGGCAATTGCTCTGGGAAGCCTTCCAAACAATTGTCTTTCATCCTGCTGTGCCATCGCAGAAGGGAAAAAAAACTTGCAAATTAGGCTTAGCGATTCTACGACAGGAGCAGTCCAACCCAAACTGCTAGTTCACATCCCTTCTGCACAAGATCACAAGACAATCAGACTTGTTTCAATCTCTTTGGGCCTCAGTGAAGCGTAGTTCGGGTCTCCAGGTACAGGAGGCTCAGGACCCACATCTCGGCATAACTGTGCCACAGCAGGCGCCTTATGAAACACTGAAGACTGATGGATGGAAACACTTTGGAGTTTGTTGCCATTGCATGCAAAAGGGTTGAGAGCTAGAAGTTCAGGCTGGAGAGCTGTTTCTGGGGTGATACCAAGCATGATTGCTTCATAGTGTTCCCGTTTCTGCATTGGCAGAGCGCCTGCAAAACAATGTCGTCTCATTCCCACTTCCTGCTACATACCAAGGTTACATGTCTTAAAATCGCGGCAAAAATGGCCGTGTATGCAGAATATCGCAGCAAAAATGCAGTGGTTTTACCGCCACAATCATGTAAAGGATGCGGGGGACACCCCCGCAACCCCCGCTCCCATTAAATGTTATAATGGGGTAAACCTTTACCGCGTCAAACCACGGTTTTTGTTGTGATTATTTTTACCAGCGACATTTTTGCGGCGATTTTATTACCTGATAAACATACCAACACATCAAGCAAAAAAAAAGCATTGTCTATAGAACAGGGAAAAGCAACTTGACATAAATATCATCACCGAACAACCTGACTGAGGGGGTCTTATTTTTCTGAAGGATGTTGTGTAGTCGCCTCCCACAATCAATCACAATGCAATACAAAAAAGGGGTGCCATTGGGGAATACGTGTCCTTTCTATTGACTTCAGATCTTGTTTCATGATAATGTGTGTGAGAAAGAGAGAGAATAAAAATGAGGGGGCTTTTTGAGGCTTGAGTCCGCTTGTTGGCAGGGGTAATGCCTTGGTAGTCCAGCTTTTCCTTCTCCGATCAGCTTTACTTCTTAACCAGGCAAGAGCCTTGCTCCATAGAGCCTCCCGAGGTTCACCGCCAGAATGGTGACGAGCCCTGGTGACGATAAGGGTGTTCCAATTCTGCAAGTTGTTAGTCATCTTCCTCTTCACTAGCTTGGGCGCCTCACTGACACATTTTAGGAGGTCATTATTCGAGTTTATTTTAGAATCTAGCATAAGGGGTAGCACCTTATTCTTCAGTTCACGGCACTTTCAGTTTTAAGGTCAAGGCAGAGAAAACGACAGGTTAAAAGAGCCTCAGTTTGCAAAAGAGTAGCTGCGGTAAAGGAAGTGGCCCAGTTAGAATCAGCAAATATGGCGACCTTGAGGCATGTGTCAAAACAGCTCTATGTGATATTTCTGCATTTTGAAGGCCGCACACAAAAAGACAGATTTTTTTCAGCTGGTTTTGTCTAGCCATCAAATTTGAAAACAACATATCTTTACGCCCCCCCAATCCCCAAGGCCTATAGTCCCACCCCTGCCCCCAACCCCACCCTCTCACACACTTGCAGGATTTTGAGGAAATCGGGGGGTTTCACCACCAGGATCTGTTTCCTTCCTCACAAAAAACGTTCCCTGAAACCCTGACCACAGACTCAATGACATAGACATGCAAACACACCATGTTTACCCACTCCCCAGCACCCTTCGACTCCCCCTCTTTTCCCCGTCACAAATAGTTCCCCTCCTCCCCCTCACAGACATACTGACACACACATGCACACATCCCCCCAGCCAAAAAAACGCTTAAATGGGACTCCCGAAACTACCCGCTACGGGTGCGTCCAGACGCGTGACAGTTCGATTTAGAAAGACCGGTCCAAGCAGTCTTTCTAAATCGATCTTTCCTTAATTCGGACAAGTGAAAAATATATTTTCACTTAAGACCGTCAAAACTTATCACAGAAGGTTGAAACAGGGTCATCAATGTTTGGGTACACGAGTTTGAAACTGAGACGTTCTGTAGAAGTGGAGAAGACTATGAAACATTTGAAACTCAAGAACCTTTTCCAGGGCTTGGTTGAATGTATTTTGATCGAGCAGGCCACTTACCCTATTTCCTCCAACACTTGGAAATTGGAAATTCAAGATACCAGCTTTGCTTTCCACCACCTTGAATGTTTCCTGGATTGTGTGCGAGTCCTTCTCCTAGTCAGTGAGGTATGCCATTAAGATCTCTTTACTGTTAGAAGGAAGCAGCAGTGACTGTCCATGTTGGCAGGCATTTCACATGATGCATTCTAGATTCTCAAAAGTCAGCAAATGTTTCTATCCTTTCTCTTGAAGCACTTCCCTTCGGAGTCAGTGGCATTGCGAAGATCAGATCCATGCAAACAAACTTAACGGGAAATACTCCCTTTAGGCAACCTGATTTTAGCGAACAGACACACTCTGGGTGTAGAGGGTAAAAAGGTGAGGGGTACACCTGATTTGTCCTGACCTCTTGCCTACACAGATGTTTCAGTTCTTTGATCAATTAGCCAGACCAGCTATTATGTGTTGGTGCTATCCTGCATGTACTGAATTACACATTTTCCTCTTTAAACTCTAGATGGGTGCTCCGCAATTCCCCCAAAATAAAATGCTTTGCTGTTCCCAAACTTCTCCTCTATGCTGGTATGTACGTTCCTTCATCTGGAAGCAAGGCAGGTTCACATGTGCCCCAGTTAAGCATGGCGTAGCTGATTAGTATTGTGATTAGTATTGTGCTATTTGAACATGGCTGTGGACAGCTTTCTGTTATTTATTTATTTTTTACATTTATGTAGCGCACACAAACCCTAAGGCATCAGGGCGCTGGAGAGAATGAACCAGTTACATGTAGCCCAGAGGCAGTGACCAATACGATGAGTATTAGGTACAATACAGGTATGTAGTGATTACATACAGGATAGGTAGCTCCGTGTGGAGACTATTCAGGCACCGCACAGTTGCACACATAGTGATTACATACAAGATATGCACGCAGCTACTTACGTAGTGATTACATACAAGATGGGCAACATTCAGCAGGAGCTACATGATGAACAAGTTTAGGCAATATGTTACATTTGGGCCAAACGACTACGTGGAACACGCACTCAGGTATGGGTGTTAACACATTGATGGTTCCCTTCTGCTAGAAATGATTTTCTTTCTAAAAATATACTATACGTTTCTGCCGGGTATGTCATGTGACAAAAAGTGGTGATCCCGCACCCAGGGTATAGATTCCACTGTTTTCAGTGAGATTTCCGGAATAAGGGAACACACTACGTCTTGCTCCTTAACCCCCCCTGCCCCAAAACTTCTGTCCCTAACACTGCTGGTGCTATCTGTTAGAATATGAAGCTGGGCCCTCAGTGGTGCATGGCAGTGATGTTGGTGGGTTCTAGGAGAAAGAGAGGTCTTTTCCTACTCAGAGACAGGCACTTCTGGGCACACCTGGTCCCTTGCACTTCATGTAGATCTTGTGGATCTATTTCATAGTCAGAAACAGGCACATCTGGGCACACCTGTTCTCTTGAGCTTCATATAGATCCCGTTATTGCTCAGTGAAAGGCACAGATGGCCACCTGTGTACTCTTCAGCTTCTTTTGGATCATGTGGGTCCCTTTTTTGTTTAGAGGCAGGAAATGCTGGGCAAACCTGTTCTCTTGAACTTCCTACCACACCAGCTTCAAGTAGCCCCACAGTCCAGTGATGCTCTCCTCCAGGCACCTTAATGCTTCAGCACTCCTTAGAGAGGCAGATTGGTTCAGGTGTGTCTAGTTAGTACCCACTTAAGTAAGTGCCCAGAAGTAGATGCACGGAATTCTGGTCAATGTAGTTAAGAGCAAGTTAGGACATACAGGACAGAGCAAGATCAATCGAAAGGGCCTATTAAAGAAATAATTTGCAAGGATGACAGTGTAGTAATATACAGGACGCTATTCTTGAGAAATTACTGAAAATTAAAAAAGGAATTGAGGATCAGAAACTAACATCTAACTTGCTACCTGATGACCCAGTAAGGCAGATGCCGAGTAGAATTCTCTTCTCGTAATCAGACATGTTGAAGGTCATCTCCAAGTTTAAAAGATTGAGAGGTAGCAGTGACCCGGGATCATCTATGATCATTAAGACATGCAATGTGCCTCTCTTACCGGCTATTTACAAATGTATTAATGCATCTTTTGCAGAGAATCTTGCTCCTGATAGTCTAAAAAAGGAATGGATTTTACCACTGATCAAGAAACCTGGCTTATGCGCTCTGCCTGCAAGCAATTATAGACCCATCACAAATACCATGTTTCTGTTAAAGATTCTGGGTAGGGTTGCCTATGATAAAATTTCAGAATATCTTAATCAACATAACATTCTGAATAATCTTCAAATCTGGCTTGAGATGGCACCATGGTATGGAAACTGCCCCTCTTAACTTGAAGGCAAAACTACGCGATACCATTGATAAGGGACAAGCAACCCTCCTCATGATTTTGGATCTCTCGGCTGCCTTCGGCCTGGTGGATCATTCCATCTTATCCACCAGGTTGAGGGAAGTAGCCAATGTCTCAGTTGATGTAATATCATGGATTGGCTCGTTCCTTGGCAATAGGCAATGCAAAGTGGTAAGCGGAGACGCTGAGGCAAAACCTTTTACTTTACTATATGGTGTACCGCGAGGAGCCTGCGTTTCTCCACCATTGTACAACCTCTTCATGGTCCCTTTCCTTGATATACTGGAAAGTAATAGAATCAGTTTCACAAATTATGCAGATGATACGCAATGTGTCATCCCGCTTACTGAGGAGGATGAGCGCAAAGTTAACATGGTGTATATCATCCAGGTACGGATGATTCAAAATGGGCTGGCGCTCAACAAAGATAAAACTGAGCTCATGGTGTTTGGCTCATCAAGGAAAATTCAAAATTTAGGACCACAGTATAAAAGCTTCTCTATTTCAGACTGCACAATTGAGATGCAGAGTAAAGTTAAAACTCTGGGCATAATTCTTGATCAGAACCTTAATATGAGGGCACAGATTAGTGGACTGGGCTCGGCTTCCTCCTATTACATTAAGCTTCGGGCCTCTCTTTGGCATTTTATTTCACAAGGGAATGCAGAGACAATTGCACGGGCATTTATCGGCTATAACCTCGATAATTGCTGCAGCCTACTTATTGGCAGTTCTCAATTAGACTGCCAACGCCTTCAGGTAATCCAGAACACTGTGTTCAGGGTAGTCTCTGGAATTAATTGGAGAGACCATGTCTCGGATGCTAGGCGGCACCTGCACTGGCTTCCGGTTGAGGGCCAGAATTCAGTTCCGTCTTCTATTGATTACTCACAAATGTCGTCTTGAACTTATGCCCTTTTACTTAATGGAACGACTGACTATAAAACAAAATCTTGGAGCCCTAAGATCCAATAATTCTATTCAGCTAAAGCTTCCCGGCTGCAAATCCACGAAATCCTTTTCGGGTTAATTTGCTAATGCCGCCCCCAGAGCTTGGAATGCTCTGCCGGTGGATCTCAGGGATCTAAAGTCAGTGGAAATCTTTAAGAAGAAATTGAAAACATTCCAGTTCTACTAAACTGGACTGGAATACAACTATAGTGCGTTTAGGTATGTTTAATTTGTCAAAGCGGCGTTAGAGCAGCTCTATTTACCTATTTTGTCTGTTTGTTGGCGCTCATTAGCATTCGAGCCATTGGAGCGTGGTACAAATATGAAACATAAACAAACATAAACAGGACCCAACTATCTCCCATGACTCAATCTTCAACCACAGTGCTAGGGATTACCAACAGTGTAGCACTCATTAGTCGTGCATGGATCGCTTTGGTGCAGCCCATCTGGAGCCAGGAACACCTTTAACAGCATGTTTTCTTTAAAAAAGGGGGTGTCGCATACACTCTGGATCCTAGCTGCAGTAAGCCCCACAGCCCAGTAATGTTCTCCTCCTAGCGTGCTTTCATGCCTCAGCAATCATCAGGGACAAAGCTCAATTATTAATTTTTAATTTGAGGGGCATAAACATTTGCCACAAATATGTGAGAGCGACTGAGCATAGCAACCACGCGCAAACTAACTAAGAGTTGTTCAGGGGGTGGGGGACTTTTTTTGAATAATGGGTAAAAATGATGCATTATACAGCACACTTTCTGTGAAAAATTGGGTAAAAAGCCATACAGTTTGCAATCAGTTTTGTAGGGTAATTCATAAAAAAAATTTCAGAAGATTCAAGTCACCAACAGTGCACAGGAGCATTTCCCAATGCATTTTCATGATGCCTTTCCCCACCATATATGCCAGTATAAAATATATGTTCACCCTGGCAGTGCTCATATATTTGCATGCTCTCTGCACCAATATATGCCAGTATTCCCATATAAGAACATATTCAAGTTTGCTTTACGCAGAATGATATGATATGATATGATATGATATGGTATTTGTAACGCGCCTATACACAAGTGTTTCAAGGCGCGACGAGGCAGGGAGGGAGGAAACAAGGGGAAGACAGACAAACGATCCTACTAGGCCAGGTGTCATTCAGATCGCGCAAGTGCAGAGGTAAGGGGAAAAAGGAGAAAGTGCAGGGGGAGGAGGTGGGGGGGTAAGTGCAGTAAAAGGTAAGTGGCGTAATAAAATAATAAATAATAAATAATAAATAAAAAGGGCCAGCTGATGGCAAGTGCGAGGTAAGTGCAGAGCAAGTGCTGGGAAGGGGGCTGTAGGGATACAGTGACAGTCCCACAGTGCAGGGGGAGCCAGGGAGGCAGTGCAAGTGGAGAGTGGCTGGGCCCTGGACCGAGGTCGCTGAGAGTGGCCCAGATGCAGGTTAGGTGCAGAATTCAGTGGGGAGTTAAGCAGGTTTAGCAGGGGAGAGGGAGAGAGAAGGCAGAAGCGAAGAGGAAGGTTTTGAGGTGCTTCCGGAACCGGAGATGGTTCTCCTCAAGTTTCAGGGAGGCAGGCAGGCTGTTCCAGAGGGAGGCCCCTGCTGCGGAGAGAGATCTACCCCCAGCTCGTTGCTTCGAGAAGCGGCTGACCATGAGGGAGTTGGAGACGGATGAGCAAAGGGCTCGTGAAGGAAGATATTTAGGAAGAGAGAGTTGAAGGTATTTAGGCCCCAGGCCCCAGAAGGCCTTGTGGACAATGCAGAGGGTTTTGAACTTAATCCTCGCAGCCACTGGGAGCCAGTGAAGAGATTTCAGTCCTGGAGAGATACGGTCCCTGGGCTTGAGGCCAAGGACAAGTCTCGCAGTTCTGTTCTGGATAAGTTGCAGAGGGCGGAGAGTGGAGGCAGGGAGATTAAGATAGAGGCTGTTACAGTAGTCCAGCCTTGAGAGAACCAGGGCTCGGGAGACAGTGAGCTTCTGGGGGAAGGAGAGGAAGGGAAGAATACCTCTGAGGAGGTGCAGCTGGTAGTGTGATTTCTTAGAGACATCAGATATATGAGGAGAGAAGGAGAGTGTGGAGTCGAAGATGACCCCAAGGTTTTTAGCCTTGCAGGTAGGGGCAGGAAGGGGGCCAAGGGAGGCCGGCCAGAGAGCTGCAGGGAAGGAGGGAGTGGGTGTGCCGATGAGTAGAATCTCAGTCTTACTGGCGTTAAGGCAGAGGTCATTGGCGGCACACCATTCCTGGATAGCAGACAGACAATCAGAGATGAGGGAAGGAGAGGAGGAGGCCGAGGGTAGCCTGAAAATGAGCTGGGTATCGTCCGCATAGCACTGGAAGTGGGGGCAGAGAGCGGCGATGCGGTGGGCAAGGAGTGCCAGATACTGGTTGAAAAGCCAGGGAGAGAGGTTGGATCCCTGGGGGACACCGCAGGTGGAGAAAAAGATGTCAGAGAGGAAGGAGCCCATTTGGACCTGGGAGGGTCGACCGGAGAGGAAAGAGGTCAGCCATGCCAGAGCCTGACCAGTGATACCCAGGTTATCACGGAGACGGTTTACCAGGATGGCATGGTTGACAGTGTCAAAGGCAGAGGAGAGATCGAGCAGAATGAGAACACAGGGAGTGTTGGAATCGAGGTTCAGGAGAAGGTCCTCACGGATGTTCAGGAGAGCAGTTTCCGTGCTTCTGGCCGCTCTGAAGCCGGATTGATGGTCATGAAGATTACCAACAGATTCAGCATGGAGGTTAAGCTGGGAGATGGCCAGTTTCTCCAGGAGCTTGCCCAGGAAGGGAGTAATGGAGATTGGGCGATAGTTGGCCGGGCAGGAGGGGTCGGAAGAGGGTTTCTTGAGGAGGGGGTGCACAAGGGAGTGCTTGAGGGGGGATGGGAAGACTCCAGAGGCGAATGAGTGGTTGCAGAAGTCAGCCAGGGCAGGAGCCAGGGAGACGATGTGGTCCTTGATGGTTTTGGAGGAACAGGGGTGAACCTGTTTAGACGAGGCTTTCATAGATCGGACTTGTCTGGAAACCTCATCAGCAGAAAAAGGTGGAAATGCAGAGAAGGAGGGCGGAGGGGCGGCTGCAAGAGAGCAAGAGGAAGAGCCGGGAAGAGAGGGAGGGAGGAGAGAGGAGGAGAGTGAGGACAGGATGTCCTGAGTTTTAGAGATGAAGTGCGAGGCCAGTGCAGTGCAGAGGGCCTGGGAGGGGACAGGAGAGGTAGAGACTGCAGCAGGGTTGGCCAGCTCCTTGCAGATTTTAAAGAGTTCGGCCGAGTTGTTAGATGCCTCAGAGATGCGGGCTTGGATAAGGGCTCTCTTCTTAGTGAGAACGGAGAGCCGGTATTGCCTTTGGAGCAGGCGGCAGGCCAGTTTGTCAGAGGATGAACATGAAGCACGCCATTTCCTCTCTGCCACCCTGCACTTGCGTTTTAGGGTGACGAGATCCGAGTCATACCAGGAGTTACATTTGGCTTTGGGCTTCAGGCGGATTCTCATGACGGGGGCAAGGATATCGAGAGTATCAGATATAGAGGAATAGAGCAAGGCGAGGGCTGTGTCAGGGTGGGAGTCAGCCGAGGGGGGAGGAGGGGGCGAGAAGGTAGCAGCGAAAGCCTCAACTGACACGCGCTTCATGGGTCGGATGACCGAGAAGGTGGGTGGCAGTGAAGAGAGTGGCTTTGCCTGTGGGGTAGGGAGGGAGAGGTGGGAGGATAGGAGAAAGTGATCGCTCCAGGAGAGAGGAGTGGAGAGAGGGAGGGAGAGGGGAAGGTCAGAAGACATCAGAGCATCAAGAGTGTGCCCTGCAGAGTGGGTAGGACCAGAAGGGAGAATAGAGAGTGAGAGAGAATTGCAGAGTTCGCGAAAGAGACCAGTGGGGGGACAGGAGGCATCGAGGTGGATGTTGAAGTCACCGAGAAAGAGGAGTTGGGTGGTTGCCAGAAATTATACTAAAGGAAAACATGTCAAAGCTGGCTCTCCCATTTTATGCCAGTATTCATGCATAAGAACATATTCCTGTTGGCGTTGTCTTAAATGCCATTCCAAAATAAGAAAACATGTCCAAACTGTCTGCACCAAAATTCCATTCTAGCCACTGTTAAGGATACCAATCTGGCGTCACACACTGGACCAGGACATTTGGGGCCTCATTACGACCCTGGCGGTAGGGGGTTAACGGCGCCGGTAGAGCTGCCGGCGCCGTTAACCCCCTACCGCCTCATTACGAGGTCTGCTCGCGGGACCCGCTGAGGACGCCTGGTAAAACCATGCGTCTTCAGCGGGTCCCGCGAGCAGACCAGGATGCTAACAACGGGCCCGTCATTAACGGGCCCGTTGTTAGCATCCTCCCCATTCCCATTGAGCCCTGTGGGGGCTCAAATGGGGATGTACCGGGTTCGGGTTCCTTGAATGGGGAAATATCGGGCCCTCCAATGTCGGAATGGCCCGGTATTTCCCCATTCAGGGAACCCGGTACCCGTTATGGAGGTAGCCATGCCACTAAAAGCGGCATGGTTACCTCAATACTCGGAATGAGGCCCTTGGTCTTATCCTGTGATGTGGCGCTCAGTAGGAATGCTTTTTCTTTAATTTCAATGAATTCAAATTGAGCCGATACCCGACCCGTCCCACACCCCCTTTGACAAATACCTCGGGTCACAATGGACCATGAACCAGGCCGGTTGGTGAAAATCCAATATTTATTTATTTTTAAGAATTCACAAAAATCACACACATTTTAATATTGGGCAGCAATCACTAATGGGGTGATAATTACAATAAAAATTGAAGCAATGCACTTGGTTAACCTTCTAGTAGAACATATCCAAAGCACAATTGAATGGGAGCACTTTTTAAATTAGGATAGATAGCACCCAAGTTAAGGTTTCCCCCTGCAATGTTCGTTCAACCCACAAATAATCAAATTCTGAGTGGATGGAAAGAAGCAGCAGGTAGTCCGGTATAAGAGGCAGCAAACAGAAAAACGGATTTTAAACCCTTTGCAATGGCATAAAAAAATGACACTCGGAAATTGACAAATAAATAATTAATGTGCGGTTAAATCTTTCAGGCAAATATGATTTCTCACAAAAGCAGTAATGCATAAACACTAGCAATCACAAGGCAATGGATCAACAAAGGCATACAATTCTAAAGCAAGTGGAAAGTTAGAACATGCTGCTGCAGCCTCATTCACACGTTGGAAAGTTGCATTTTCTCAATTCCCATTTAAAATGACATAATCAAATGTTATGAGAAATCTGTGAAATACTCTGATTTCGAATGCGGTTTTTGGGTTGGGAGACAGATGTATATCACAGGGACAATGTGGAAGTGACAGAATGTCTCTAGTTATAAAACTGGATGAGATATGCAAGATAAAAAAAGGTTTGATTTGGGTGAAATGAAGCCTTGAAAGAGGAAAGAAAATCAGCTGAGAAAAGTACAGGTTTGACTTAAACTAGATTATCAAGACTATATTGATAAAGAGGGACAGAGTAAGATCCAAGGTTGATTCGCGACTTCAACCCTGTCTCCCCAGTGTTCAACTTTATGCGGAAATTACTTTAATTATTCCAAATATGACTGAGGGCGTATGATCTCTGCAGGACAACAAGGAATAGGAAAGTGGCGCTAACGCTTGGAGATAGATGACAAGATGCACAGAGACTGCTAACAGTTTTAACAAGTTACCAGGGTAGAGATAGGATTGCTTAGAAAGTGGAATAAAGATAAAAGGGTCAAGGTGGGGAGACTATGTGTTTCTCTGGGATGGGGATTATACTCACAGTCCACTTTTGAGTCTGGGATTTTGGACAGTCAACAGGTTCTGGTCACGAAAGATTCTGGTCACCGGATAGTGGACTCTCCTGGCAAAAGACAGCTGGGCAAGGTCTGGTCACCGGATACTAAAGGTCAGCAGGCATGCAGGTAGTGGCAAGAAGCTGGTCTGGTTTCAGGATGCTTCCCAAAAAGGGTACCACAGCTTTTCCCCTTTTTAATGGGATTTTAGTGGGATTTTCTGAATATAGGCCTTTGCTGGAGTAGAGTCAGCTATACTTTGGCCTGGCAGTGAAATATGGAATTAGCTATGCTTTAATTTTGCAGTGGGCTCTGGAGTCTGGCAGGATGAATGGAAGATCAGGAACACAGCGCCGGAAATTCAGGAGAGAGCCTGGAGTCCTGTCAGGGACTCTTATTTATAATGCATAGTGACATCATAGACTATATGGTGGGGCAGGCTTAGCTGAGCATGCCTCTTAACAACTGGATAGGACAATCAATGTCGGTTACCTCCTCTAGGAGGTAACTCAGTTTATGAGGTTGCATTTTATGAGATGAAAAGACTTCCCACAGACCTTTTTGCCAAAAATCAACCTGAACATAATTTACACATCTATACCGTTGCGGCATTTTAACCAATTACATAGGCAGATTACATATTTTGTGTAGAGCATAGCTATCCAATCCTCCAGTTTGTGAGACATTGTTTTGCCCTTTTAATACTTTTTAGTCATTTTGAGTATGAAATATTCAGCCTTAAATTCTATAACTTTATACATGGGTGTGGATTATCATAAGGGATGTAAGTATTAAAATTTGCAATGGCATCATGGATACTTTCCTTATAATACCCAATTATCTGCCATTTCTATTCCCCATGTGTCAGTGAAGTCTATGACGTCTTAAATGAAAGCCCATACAATCACATTTAAACTGTTAACTTTTCAAATTTTTGTCCTGTGGCAAAGATAAAAGTCTTACAAGTTTTATTTATAAAATAGTCTTTGGAAACAAATGTTCAGTATTGTTCCCCATATATGGGCCCAGTTTCCAAGCTACCCCCCTAAGCTCAGTGTTGTCATGAAGTTTTTCTTTGAAGCTTCTTGTAGAAGTCATGGGGAGGTGTGATTTTTCATTTCACATGTGTGTGTCCCAGATCTCCATTGTAAGAGGCTGGAGCACAGACCAAAATCTGTAAAGGTAGCAATTAACACTTGTGTGTCTAGGATCTACTGTGAGGGTCCTTTTGTTGCTAGCATCCGCCCAGCAAAAACCTGTTTTGGGCTGATTTTCCCAATGCCAGCTAATTTCTTATTTTGTTTATTTTTGTTCTGAATTTAAAAAAAAACAAGCCTGTTGAATAAAACATCCCTCATATATCTTTCACAGCAAAAACCCCTTCACATTGCTAGATAAGGGCAGGGCCTTATCCAACATACACTTTTAAAACAGGTATTTTCTTCTTTGTTTGCAAAAGCCCATTTTGACACATGTGGTGAAAGCTAGCATTTTCCATTCAAATTCGGTGTTTCTATCTGGATTACCACATTGCTCTGTATCCATAGTTAGTTCCTTTTACACAACAGTCTGTGCAGGGCAAAGGTCTCCTGAAATTGACATGTGCACAGAAAGCTAGAATTTCTTTTCAAGTGGTGATTTTTGATATTTTGTAGCAAAGGTTTAAGCGTTTATCCGTGCAGCTGAAGTAAAGCTTTTGTTGATTTTCTCAGATTTGGATGGCACAGCCTGCCATTCAGGAATAATGCTCTTTTCTGATGGAGCTCAATGTGAATATGGCTGGGCATGACAGGGTCTTTTTAATAAAGTTAGTGTGAAGAACAGGGAAAAATAGCATCAGAGCGGCATTATTTTAAAGGTGGAGTATTCCCTTTTTCAATGGGAACTTTGGGCTTGCAGAAAAACAGCGCTGCTTTTTCACTCCATTTCTTTAAGACAAATAAGAACACACCCCAGTAGCCTTTCTCAGGGTGCTTCCTGTTCCATCTTGCCCAATGGTGCTTGGCAAAACAGTGCAGCCCTCCTTTTGTCGCTGCAAAACACAGTTGCTGTTTCTGCTGAAATGCAGCTTTGTCGATGTGGGGAAGTACTGCTGAGTGGGTAAATATATCCCACACCACGCAATAACACTTATCATGCTTGCTTTATCATAGATGCCCAGTAAAAATGTCAAACCACCATAAACAATGACTAGACTGGACAGACCCAAATGCCAGTCTAGCCATGCAATACACTTATCATGCTTGCTTTATTATAGATGGTCAGTAACAAATGTCATACCATAGTAAGAAATGGCTACACTGGCTGCACCCAAATGCCAGTCTAGCCATGTAATAGCATTTACCATGCTTGCTTTATCATAGATGCCCAGTAAAAATATCATGCCACAATATGATATGGTTAGATTGGTTGCAACAAATTGCCAGTCTATGCACATAATAACACTTATCATGCTTGCTTTATCATAGATGCTCAGTAAAAATGACCAACCCTCCCCCAGCAAACACAAGTGTACGCACACACATTCGCAAAACATTCACTCATTCACACATAGCATTTACTCGTTCATTCCCACATGCACCCATGCACTCGCTCATTCACATGCACAACCATCATCATATACTCACTCATTACACAATCATACATGAACACATACACACATAACATACATAATATTTAAAGTTATTCTTGCTCTCTGCCCATGCGTGCAGGAGCCATAGTGCTGCTAAAGCGATGCCCATGCCATCTGAATGTGCGGGGAGATGCAGGAGCAGCCTATACGTACATTCAGATGTGCAGTTCTCCAGCCTGCATCCCCAGGGGCCAAGCACAACAGGGGAGGGATAACGCATTGCATAATCCATTGGACATGCGCAGTAGGGAACAGGAACTATCAAAGGAAAACCATGCAAGTCCCTTCAGCAGTTTAAACTGTGTCTCCTTCATAATGGGTAAGGGTACTCGCGGGTTGGCACCCCCTCTCCTATTGTGGATGAGACACCCCTGATCCGATTGGGTCACGTGTGTCTGGTTAATACCAACTTAAGTAAATGCAATGAATTGTGGTTGCTGTACCAGATAAGACCCATCCTGGTCCCATCTCTCCCCCATTACTCAATCTTTAGCCTCAGTGGGTCGGGGGGGGGGTTACCAACAGTGTGGCACTCCTTAGTCAAGCATGGATTGCCATGTTGCAGCCACTCAGGAGCTTGGAAATGCTTTGAAAAAAGGGTGTGAGGGGAGCACTCTGGATCCCAGCTGCAGTCAGCCCCATGGTCCAGTGATGTTTTCCTCCAAGCGCATTTTCATGCCTCAGCAATCATCAGGGAGGCAGAATGATTCAGGTGTGTTTGGTTAATACCAACTTTTAAGGTGGTGAACAGAGGTAGATGCAAGGAAATATGGCTACTGTGATTTAAAAGAGCCAGCCAAAACTCAGCTCACCCCCATTACTCAGTCTTCAACCTCAGTGGGGGGTATTACCCACAGTTTGGCACTCCTTAGTCAAGCATGGATCGCCTTGGTGCAGTTGCTCTGGAGCTTGGAACTCCTTTGTAACATATTTTTTAAATATGTGGATGAGGGGAAAACTTTGGATGCCAGACGCAGTTAGCCCCACAGCCCAGTGATGATTTCTTTCAAGCGTGCGTTCATGCCTCAGCAATCATCAGGGAGACAGATTGGGTCACCTGTATCTCGTTAATACCCTCTAAAGTGAGTACACAGATGTAGATGCAAGGAATTCTGGTTGCTGTAATTTATTAGAATCCCACCCTTTAACACAATAAGGTACGGGTAGGAATCAACAGTGGGACCGGAGTGTAGGTCACTCCGTCGTTAACGATCAGGAAATAGTCCAAACAACTGATAAAACAAAATGTATTCACATTTCAAAATGCACCAATCTTAAAACAACAAATGGATATGAGTCTAACAGCATTTCTAGTGAATTCAAAATCAATTTCACAAGGTAGAACAGAGATAACAACGATATAGTGGGGTTAGTAGTTGAAGTCCTGAACATGGTCTTGAAGAAAGTGCGGCGGATAGATTATGCATTCAAACTGAAACCATGTTCAATCATCCCCGAGCTGCAAACACAAAACGTGTCGACCTATGAAGTGTGCTGGTAAGGATTACAGCACTCCAAGTCACTTCAACTACTAACCCCAATATATCGTGACTGGCGCTACCCGGATTGGGTAAGTCACTATTTCAGAGTAGATTAGGAGAAAGAAACCAAACACTTTAATATTCCACCATTACACTAAGTACTATCTGTTTATGCCTACAGGCTGACGCAAGACTTTTACTACTCCCAAATATTTCGCACATTTTAAGTTAGGGGTGCCTACGATCGATCCATACCAGCCACACCGGATGTCTAACCTCCACTTGGGTAAGCCTTTTTTACACTAGGCTTATATGCAATTTTATATGTACTGTCTGGGATTATTTAGAAAAAAGAGGGGATGAGGCACGCACTCTAGTTCCCAGCTTTGTGTACCTTCTGCAGTTCAGTTGCTCTTCTCCTCCAGGCGCTTTCATGCCTCTTGCAATCTTCAGGGAGGCAGTCTGTTCAGGTGTTGCTGATTAGTGCCAAGTTTGGCCTCAGGGAATTCTGGTAGCTGTAGTCAATGTTGGTAGCCAGGAACCAACTGCCCTCCAATTGCACAGTATAAACCCCACAGTGGGAGCAACTGAACTGCAGAAGGAATCCTTTGTGTTTCAATGGTTTGAAATTCACTTATCCCAGGTTGATTTTAGGTTTGAGATCTTCGAGGTCTTAGAATATGGTACTTAAATACCGTCCGTCCATTTGCATATGGTACCTTCATTGGTTTGAAAAAAATGACTTCCCTTTTGAATTCACCTCATGTTAGGAAGGACCATCTCTCTGTCAACCTGTTGGGTTCGCCACTTAAGTTCCTTTTCAGGTATTTTCATGTCTCCTATTGACCGGCATTTACACCTGGCTCGTCCATCATGTGCTTGCTCAAAGTTGACCTATTTTACACATGGATGGCAATATTAGTGATCGGCTAGTAGGGTCGTCATATTGTAAATTGTGTTTTGTCTGCTTTCTGCAGAGGCACTTCTCTTCGTGTTTTCAGCCACCTCTCCAAAGACACCTTACCTGCTTGGCAATGGTGCTTGGTGTGGCATTTTACAGTTTCAAGGGTGGTGTTAGTCTCTCTTTGGTTAAAACAGTCTACGCTTCCAGGGTTTACTCATTCGCTTTTTACTAATTCTTTCCATAACAGGTGGGACTCAGAATATTCTTATGTCGTGTGGTGATTAGCGAGATGGGTGCATCCCTTAAAGCTAAGCTGGATCCACTGTGACCCACCTTCTTCTGTGTGACTTGCTCTACTGGCAGCTGTTTGCTCTGACCCTTTGCTCATGAAGCATGTCCCTGACCTGCTATTCCTATTCATCAGGGTGTCGCTCTGACATCCGTTCAGTTATTGTGTTGACTAGTTGTGGTTTGTATTGCCCAGATTGACAACCTTGGTCCTCCATCTTCATATTTCTACTTAAGACCTCTTGGGAGTTCTTCCTAGAATTCAAATTTCCAGGAAAGCAGTAGCTTTTTTCTGGAATGTAGACTGTCGTGGACCACTTTCCCTTTGTCTAGCCAGGACTATTTCATCAGCGATTACATTTAACTCTAGATATGTTCCCAGGTGTGCTCTCTTTCAGGTGTCCTTATTGGAAGAAGTTGTAGCTGAGGAAATAAAAGAATATATTGGATACATTCTATTGTTCACACTGTGCTGTCCGTAGGTGTACCCTATTGCACTGTTTTCGTTGGGGCATTGTACGGTCTGGGAGTCTTTCTATTATACGCCTTTCGGTTACAGAGAAGGCTGTCCGTGAGCGGTGTGATGCTTGGAGCTGCAGGCAGTGCCTTCAAGTGCCTGTGCAGTTCTTGGTTGTTTCCCTGGCGACTCCAGGCACAATTTACATACATTATCAGAGGTATGAGCTCAGTCTCGCTGGGCTGTGTTTTATCTTGTGATACGTCAGATGGCTATCACAGCACGAATGCAAGGCCGGGCCTGCATGTGCTGGTTTTAGTTATATCTCTGGCAGGATTCCGGCTTCAGCTTGGTACATCCTCATAGAGTAAGGAATCTGTTGAGGAAGATGGACGCAGAGGTAAGGGCACAATTACTTACTGGCAATCTTATTACACCTTGTCACGGAACTTAACATCCCTTGCTCAAGACACTCATTGTGGTTTTAAACCACTTGATAAGTAAACATGAAATCGTGGTGAGTCATATGTGCATTATAGCCAGTTTAACGTAGGAGTTTTAAAAAAAAGTGTAACAACAAAACATTTTATTTTAATGGTCTTGTGAAGCACCTGTTTCCAAGACGAGGACTAACCTCAGAGAGTAAGGTCTGTGACGAGGAAGACATGGACTCAGAGTAATGAAGATTACTGGTAAGGAACGGGCCAGCACTGTGTCAAAGATCCTGCTGCTCAGTACAGTCTCCCCTTCTGAAGCTTCTCGTGGATGGGGTTCATTGCCACTTCTGGGCCACTCACGCATGGCTCGGAACAGTTGGTGGCAACTACTAGTTTGCACTATAATTCCCCCCCCCCCACGTCCCCCTATCTCTTTTTTTCCGCCTTGGGATGTTGACGTCACCACGGCATCGGGTTGTCAATTATGCAAAATGCTAGCAGTAGTAAAAGCGGCCTTTGGCCCTAATGACATCACAAGAAGTGATAGCAAAGTAGCAACCAGGAAGCGATGGCAAAGTAGCAACCAGGAAGCGATAGCAAAGTAGCAACCAGGAAGTGATAGCAAAGTAGCAACCAGGAAGTGATAGCAAAGTAGCAACCAGGAAGTGATAGCAAAGTAGCAACCAGGAAGTGATAGCAAAGTAGCAACCAGTAAGTGATGGCAAAGTAGCAACCATAAACTAACTAGAGTGCTGCATTGATATAACATGGGCTGCAGCAGGATATTGAAGCTGGGACACACCCAGCAGCACCATCACAGCTCAGGGGCACCGACTTCACATGCCACTGCATTCTCATAATGTCAGGGTTCTATGTTGTTTCAACAACCACTTTTTACAAATTATTATTTCAATGTTTTTTTATTATTAACTCTTCGAAACTTTTTTTAATATTTACAGGGTTCCCCCAAACCCCTCTTTCCTATACTGTAAACTCTACCCCAAACATCTACCCACCCCTTGTAACTCCTTACCCCAACCGGCCAAATATTCGACAAGATTTTTTGTTGATGAAATTGCATTAAAAAATACTTTGTAAAAATCCCTGGCGATTAAACAACAGCATACCATTGACACTTATTGCCATCTAATGCTGTTATAGCCCCACAATCCAGAGATAGTCAAAATATATCATATATTTATGTGTTTTTTTTTGTTATACTCAAATGATAGGTCCAGAGCAACTCTCTTGTCCTTAACAATCTCTTCTTCGGCCACTAAGTGTCAGGCTTCACCTTCAAATCGATAAAATAGAATTGAACACAGGTCTACTTTAGAAAACGGTGGTAGGTTTTACAAATATTCCCTGGTGCCACAACCACGGATAAGCCTATTTAACTTCACTTACAACTTCAGGTTTTCTAGAATCCTTCTGACGATTTAAAATGTTTACTACTGAGTTCAGTTCGGTGGTCAAAGGTTTATCCTCTGCGCATGTTAATACGCTCATAATAACTTCTTGTCACAATGATATGCAAAATGTGGTAGTTGACTGAAAAATCCGTAGTTGGTCTCTGTAGCATATTTGCACCCAGGGAAGGGCACTCAGCCAATCAGGTGCCTGGAACAGCGGGCAAGATTAAACAATCACCACCCGTTGTCCCAGCCACCCGAGGCCCTTCCCCTGGTAACGTTTTACTTTTTATTTTGTTCCCATTGCAGGAAGGCAACAGGGAGCCTCTCCCTGCTGCCCACATACCCAAAATGTCCCTTTCCCCTCCCCACCCCCTTCACTTACCTGCGGGACCAGAGCATTGCGCTCTGGTCCGAGCTCCTCTGCCTGGCCACCGCCATAAACATGGAAAAGGGACAAAGCCCTTTTCCATATGGCAGCAGCATTTTTTTTTTCATTTTACATGAGGAGATCTTCCAATGCAAAATTGTGAAGATGCCTTGCCTGTTGGGCGGACATGGCCTTTCCTGGCCCACAGCCCGAGCTGAGGCACGAGCTTTGCTCAGGCCTGCCTTAGCTTGGGCTGGCGGGGCATTCAAATCTGTGCCCGCCCTCTAGGCAGGGCATGAAAGCTACATTCTCCACTAATGTTCAAATGCTCACCAATTGTTGCTGTTATCGAGCTGGCATGTTTGCTGCCCCTTCCAGTTCTGTTGTCAGACTGACTCCAGGGGCCAGATTACAGAAACTTTGCAACGGTGGAAGTGCACGTTTCCATGCTTTAACACTAGGGAAAAAGCTTCCCTATTTCAGAGGTTTTCTAATATGCCTCAGTGTTTAAAAATAAGGGAAACGTTGCCCTAGTGCTGATACCGTGCAAACGTGCACTTTCCCCGGTGCAAAGTTTCTGTTCTCTGGCCCCATTCTGCAATTAGTAGGTGTTTGGGGACTTGCGTCAATCTTCCAATGCAGCCTATCATACCGTTACATACCCATTAGTTACACATTAAGGGGTAAGGAAGAGGGGAAGGGGACAGGAGGGCAGTCAGGGGATATAAGGCTTGGAGAGGCGGGAGGGGGGACTAAGGGGCCCATAGGGAATAGATCTGAACACTGGAAGTGAGAAAGGGATTTTTTCAAGGTGTGCGGCCTCTGCTACCTTTCACCCCTGGATTATAAATTATTCTGAGTAGAATTGCCACAGGATGTCTCATACTCACTCCATCTAGATCAGCATCCATCTGAGACACTAGACACAGTTAAGCAAGGGTAGACTGCGTCCAGTTGCGCTGCGTTCATAAGTGTATAGTCTACCAGCTGCTAGGCGAGTGATAAATGCTAACCCTTGTGCCCACTTAAGACTCTAGGACTTTAAACAAACTTTACCAAATGATATCGTCAATTTACCAAGCGTGGAGTGCGAGGGGCTTTTCTTTACTTAGTTGTAAGTGCCATCTGATACCCTGCCTAGCACTAGACACGCAGCCCTTCTCATGCAATCACCTTGCCTCTATCTCAACCCCACCATATATCTTCCCAATATTAGGGGGTCCACTTTCTGTTCCTTCTTCTTGCTCTCCCTCACGTATGCCATGTTCTTTTCTACCGTCTATGATCTGGTGACTGTGGGCGGGAGGACACTACACCAATTTCTCAGACAAAGTACCAGTGCCATAAGACCTCTACGGTGGTGATTGGCATAGTATAAAAGCTTTATGATATAGCATAGCATAGTAGGACACGGCAACAGTCTCATATGCCCAGGTTTCAGCCATGGGCCAATGCAGCCTCACTTACCAAGTACAGTGATCATGTACTGGGCACAGCCTTACGAGCCCTGGTGCTCCAGCACATGCAACGTACAGCCTAAAATGCACAACTACTGCCATTGTGTGTCACTTAGAGCGTCACTAGCCAGCTATAGTCTTCATATGCAAGTTAAAGCCTCACATGCCAAGGTACCGCTATCGTGTGAGAAGTGCAGTCTAACATGAGATGTGGGAGAATGGGCAATGATCCAGAGTATATGTGAATGAAATGTGTGATAATGGGCAAAGATCCAGGGTATATGTGAATGAGATGAGTGAGACTGGGCAATGATCCAGGGTATATGTGAATGAGATGTGTGAGAATGGGCAAATGATCCAGGGTATATGTGAATGAGATGTATGAGAATGGGCCACGATCCAGGATATATGTGAATGAGATGTGTGGTGTGAGAATGGGCAATGGTCCAAGATATATGTGAATGAAATGTGTGAGAATGGGCAATGATCCAGGGTATATATGAATGAGATATGTGAGAACGGGCAATGATCCAGGGTATATGTGAATGAGATGTGTGAGAATGGGCAAATGATCCACGATATATGTGAATGAGATGTGTGAGAACGGGCAACGATCCAGGATATATGTGAATAGGATGTGTGAGAATGGGCAATGATCCAGGATATATGTGAATGAGATGTGTGAGAATGGGCAATGATCCAGGATATATGTGAATGGGATGTGTGAGAATGGGCAATGATCCAGGATAAATGTGAATGAGATGTGTGAGAATGGGCAATGATCCAGGATATATGTGAATGGGATGTGTGAGAATGGGCAATGAGCCAGGATATATGTGAATGAGATGTGTGAGAATGGGCAATGATCCTTGATATATGTCAATGAGATGTGTGAGAATGGGCAAAGATGCAGGATATATGTGAATGAGATGTGCGAGAACGGCCAAATGATCCAGGATATATGTGAATAGGATGTGTGAGAATGGGAAATGATCCAGGATATATGTGAATGAGATGTGTGAGACTGGGCAATGATCCAGGATATATGTGAATAGGATGTGTGAGAATGGGCAATGATCCAGGATATAGGTGAATGGGATGTGTGAGAATGGGCATATATGTGCAACCCATGCATTGCACAGTGGAATATTCCGTTTATTATTTATTCAGTTTATTCAGTTTATTATCCCGATAATATTTTCACAACTTAAGCAAAGTAGAATGCCTTCTTTAGCGTGTTCTCATGTCAATTGTGTTCATATATATTAGCTTGTATTATAAATCCAAACAAGGCTGAAGAGTTCTGTAGAACATGTGTACAGGTATTTTCCAGGTACCATCATCATATATAAACAGGGCAACTTAACATGTCCAGGTGCTGCCATCGTATGCCAAGTGCAGTCTCAAATGATCCCATATTAAGACAGTTATGCAAAATACAGCCTCATATGCCCAGGTGCTGTCATCGTGTGCGAACTCAGCCTCAAATGGCCAGGTGCTGCCATTATACGCCGGGTGCAGTCTAGTATACATAGCTGCTGCCATTGCATGCCAATTATAGACAGACATGCCATCTATAGTCACCCTATGCAAGGTACAGCCTTCCAAGCAATATTGTGCCAGTCATAGAGTTGCAGACCAGGCATACGACTCATCCGCAACGACAAACTGACACACTCATGTGCTGCCACCATATGCCCAGTGAAGCCTCAAATGCAAGGTATTCCCTCCTAATGTCTGGCAGGGCCTCACAAGACAGGTATTCCTCAATGCACAGCTTCACATGTCGAACAATGACAAATATATGCCAAGGGCAGCCTCAAATGCCTAGATACTATGGTCTTATGATAGAGTGTGTCTTATAGTTCAAGTTAAGTCACCAGATGCAAGGTAAAGCCTCATATACCCAGCTGTTGCCATCGTAGGTAAAGTGGAGCCTTTAATGTCCAACACATATCATTGCATGCCACGGGTACCCTCATATGCCAAGTAAAGTCGTCATATACAAGATGCATCCTCATCATTATTAATAGTATACTTAATAACACAGCCACATTCCAGAACCCTAAGTATTCCCTCTGTTAGCTTCGGTGAAAAAAGTCACCTATAGTGTTTCTTTTCTCCAACACTTCTCTTTTACGAATATTTCTTCAAGTTTGCACATCATTTGAAGGTTTTAGGCATCTTTAAAGACAAGAAAAGAACTGAGAAGAGAAACAATGTGGATGTTTCCACTGTTCTATCTAGTTGATTGAACGCAAACATCAACACTAATAAAACAATATTCATTGATGTATCTAATCATTGATTGAATGACTTATTGCTGCTTAAAATTTAAAAGCAAACCTTTGCCAATTTACAAGGAACTACAAACTAAGCAGTGACATTTGAAAAGTATCTACAAGTATTCTAAAGTGTTTTTGTTTAATGTGCTGAGTATTTAAAAACATATCTTGTGTAAATATAATACATCTATATTTTAATATACATTTATGTGCAAGTGTTTCCTTGAATTACATTAATAACTAGGTTCTGTGAACTTAGCTACAGCTCACATCTTCCTCTTATGATAAGCCTGCCTGCTCGGCCACTCTACCAAGGTTCCATGAGTAGTACAGACTGATACTAAGAGTTGGGGAGTTACAAAACTATTTGGATAGTTTTATAAAGTCTTACTTCCCAGGGGACTTTACAGAGAAGAAAACGCATTTAAAAAATGTTGAGAGATGTAAAATATGTGCAATACCTCTACAAATATGCATGTCTCTTCTAATTCCTTCATCATGAAAGGGGACAGTGTTCCCAAAGTGAAGTCAATATCGTGTAGAAGCGAGACACTGGCGGAAACCATTCCTGCCTCTCACCCGTCCGTAAGTCGAGCCCAAGATACATCCCATCCCTAAATGGTTCACATTGCTCATACAACTAATACAAAACGTTCTTCTAACATGTGACAACAAGGGACATTCACCAAATAAGTGTCTCCATGAATCAATATAGTTCACACTTTCACACAAACAAACGGCAACACTGGGGATGGCCAGTCCATTTTCCTCTGGGGCCTCTCACTTCCAAGTTTGGCTAATTGTTCAGATGGAGTCACATGACGTCTCTCGCAGGAACGTGTCCATATAGGTTTGTGTGGAAGCGCATGGAGATAAACGCTTTGCATATTGTTGGTATGTTTGCTTGTTAGGTAAAGGTTCCTCATGGCTAGATCAGCCTCTACACCAAACCTTGTTCTTAAGTTTCTGGACACAGCGTGGATCTGTGCTAACACATGTATCTCCTTAACAAGGTTTTCACAGCAGTCCTGGAAGATGGCACAGCCTTTGAGCTCACCATAAAGTACAATCTTACTTCTGAACACTGTTAAAGCAAAGCAAGAGTCACCCCCAGCCCCGTGTGCATAACTTTCATAGGTCGACCACCTATCTCCAGATGCACCCCTCTACCTACGGTCTCCAGCCCTACCTTAAGTGTCTTCAGACGAATGTCTCTTCTGCATAACAGAACTGCCAGCAGTGTTTGCTTACAATATAGAATAAGTGGTTTCCATGTAAAGCCTCCATGCTCCTTGTAAAGGTTTAGTTTTATTAAAAGGAGCCATCTTTTTTTGATAAGGATTGATGAAGTAACAATCTGGGAAATTGCCAGTATTCCATGCAGTATATGTAACAGCTGTCTTCCATTCGCAAATTAAATGGTGTTGTATGACTTGGCGCTTCGTACATGTTAATGAATGTTACAGGTCTGGATGCACTGGTTTCTGGATCTTCATTCTCTCCCACTAAGGTACACTCTATTGACATCCATTGCTCTATGTACTACATGTTCTTCCTCTAACCAGTACAAAACGGTATCCCTACAAAATATCCCACCAAAAATATCGCCGTACATATGGTCGTTTGTCTCGCCACAGGCGATATTTTTGGGGACCGTATAAAACACAGTGAAAAGGTGATGGTGACTTCTAGTTACTTGTGTTCATCTTTATTTGTAACAGTTTTGAAAATATACTATTACCTAGCATAAAAAGCCTAGGTTGAGACACCAGTAAACTTTATTTTACATTACAAAAGTTGTATTTAGACAAAGCACCTTCTTCCGTTTAAACATAGCAATAGACCGAGCCTACAGCCAAGTGTGAACTTAACTGTTGAACATATCAAGAACGACATATACTACTAAATATATCCAAGTTAAAAACACAAAGGGTATAACCGGGCATGTGGCAGACTCTAGTATACAAAGACTCCTTAACCTTCCCAGTCCGCAAGCAAGACCCAAATTACATTGAATGGCCCCACTTCACCTTGGTAACAGTACACTGCCTTCTCCATCAACACATTTACCCAATCTTCTATGCTTGGGCAGGCGAGTCATATCCGAAGCCGCAGTAGTGACTTGTGTGCCAGCCTGGTCGTTCCCCTGAACCCTGGCATGCCCTCTTCTAGGATATCTCGAGGTTCCCCTGTGCCCCAGGGATGAATATCTTACATTCAGGTGGGATTTCAGTTCTTAGCACCTCATTAATGTATATCCTGACTTTCTCTCAAAAGCTTGTTTCCTCTCGCAGTGCCACAACATGTGCAGTGATCACCCAGTCCCGTGCCGGCAGGCCCAGCTGGTTTCAGTGCCAGGCAGCCACTTCCAAAACACTTTCTCAGGATTCTAAAACACACTGTGGAGTAGCTTAGATTTATAGGACCTAACCCCCAGTCTAGGGACATCCTTAAATGCCGGAGCATCAGAGCTGCCACTTCTAATGCAACACTTCCCTTCCCAGGTCCCGCCATGAGGTCCCAAGCAATCTCACAAGCGGGACTTCCGCCTGCAACATTTGAGTTCAGTGTACAGCTGTCCTTCCAGGGCAAGACCCTAGCAAACTGAATCCTACAGAACTATGAGTTTGGCCAAAATCATGTCTTCTCATTACGGGTTAGAGCCGGATTGGACCAAATTAAAGCTTCTGGAAGCAGCTTCGGGAAAGGTCCATGGATGTTTGACATCCTTATCCTGAAGCGCCTCAGGAATTCTGTGAGAATGTTTTTGCTCTTTCCTCCACTATCCAGTGTTGTAAGCAAAGCAGTGTGCATCAGTGGACCAGCCTCTTTTGCCCCAGCCAGATCCCATGCGTCATCTGAGTTCTGCAAACATGTTACCCACTTGCCCTGATGGTACTTTCTGACGTCTCAAAGCCAATAACTCCCATATTCTGTGACATTGGTGACTTGGTTCTAAGTTTTTCATCCCCAATTCTTTTTTTCAATTAGACTTTTGCCAAAACATTTGTAGTGAAAAAAACTCACCCATTTTTTTTATATATGGGGCTGTTCCCCCCACGTCCCTCCTTCCCTATTATATACTCCCTAATCCCCCCATATTGCTATATACCCTTAATACCCCCTCCCTATATTTTTGATGCATTTTACCTTGAAAGATTTTCAGCAAAAAACTCATATACTGGCGATGAAACAACTGTATACCCTGTAACTTATTCAGTGCAATACGGGATGAGGTGGTTTGGTCCTGGATTACATTCCAACCAGTCTGTTCAAATCCCTAAAGATCATACCTGACAAGGGCAGAGGCAGGACCGAGAGAATATAGTTGATCTTTTGTGCCAGGACCATCTGAATGGAATCCTTCTTGCCACACAGATAACTGGATTGCGCTTCACCTATCTAGCATCGGCTTCCTACTTCCCAGCAACCGTCACATGATGCGCGGCCTCACCATCCCTGCCACACCCGCAGGCAGAGTGCAGGTATTGCCTTCTCTTGGGTCACCTTTTAAAGCCCAGCCTGTCCTTTTCGGTTCTGATCTAGGACACTGATACCAGCAAGATCCTGGTCTTGTATGGCTTTGAAGTTCGACTCATAACATATGTAATGCGCCAACATTGAGGGCTCTATATCTTTTGAAACCTTTTATAAAAAGAAGAGTATTACAATGTGAAAAACAGCTCACAGAGCCGGATCCTACAAGTCGCCTAAGTGCATTTTGCTACCACTAATAACCCTATCCTGGGCAGCCAAGCAAATGCCCAGATTACTTAATCTTCATTACTCCAAGTCCTAATCTTCATTCTTCCTCATCTCTGTGCTGCCTGCCCTTGCATCATTCCCTAGTTTTGGGTTGGCTTGGATACAACAGGATGAGGGACTAGGCATTGGACTTTGTGGGGTTCCTAGTGATTGTTTCGAATGGCAAAGTTTCGAAAGGCAACGTTTCGTAAAAAAATGCATCGAAAAAATGCTTTTTTTAAATGGGGGGGGTCACCCTCTACCCCCGTTTTTTTTACCCCTAAACACCCATTTTAGTAAAAAAAAAACCTTTACCTACAAAAAAATGATTTTTTTCGATGCATTTTAAAAAAAACTTTGGCATTCGAAACTATATATTTGAAAGAATGCCTGGATACCCTTTGTGGAGGAAGAAAAACAAGTACGTACAACAAACAAGTAAATATGGACAAAACATTTATCAAAACAATCCATATTTTTATTTAAAAAAATAAAATAAACAATCCATCTTTCTTCGATGTTGGCAGCATGTGTCTGCGTTCGCAGCAGATACTCCTGATTTTGTCAAGCCTGTGACGTGTAAGATGGTCAAGGAAGTAATGAAATAACACAGCGAGGTTACACTGCATTGGACATTTGCCTGACCATAGTGGCGCCACCGGGGCAGCCATAGAGGCAGTAGGAAATTGACGCTACTTGTCTGTGCTCGTCGAAATGACCTGGAGAGGCCTCCCGGAAGCACCTGGGGCCTCGACAGCGAAACGCTCCAGTACAAGCCGGGCTCACCAAGAAGCTGTCATGGAAAAGCAGACATTTTTTAAAGTAAAAGCTACATATATCCCGCTTTGGAGCACGGCGAACAGTGTGGCGCGATGACAGCAACCGATGAAATGTTTGCGCCAAAAACACACAAAATATTGTGTGACTGTGATTGAAACGGTTTTCAACTGCATGCAAACTATCTCTCTGTATTGGGCCACTAGGCCAAACTCAGATTTGCATCTAATTAATATCATAAATCTGAGCACATCAGCTAAGCCATTTTACCAATCAAATGGAAAGTTAGGACAGAGTAAGTTTATAGTCATTATACCTTTGCCAAACATCATATAACTTTGCACCTGGAGTGGAAGTAGGACAGACCCAAACTGAGAGGCGATGGACAAGGAACAACCAGCTAGTCCTGATCCTACCCCCTAGAACATGGGCCTGACACTTTTGGATCTCTAGATGTTTTGGACTACAACTCTCATCAGCCCTTTGCAGCATCGGCAATGGTAAGGGATCATGGGAGTAGTAATCCTACACATCTGGAGAGGCACAGGTCGCAGACCCATGCCATGTGACAACTGAATGTTCGTGGGTCATGCTGCACAAATTCAGTGATCCACAAATATGCGTTTGCCGTTTGAGTGCTGTGAACCCGCAGCGGGATCAGGGCTGAGGCTGGCACTGAAGTGAAAATACTGAAGAACGATGGAGAACAGGCGCAATGGAACAGTGTAAGGGAGGGTCCCATCAGACCTACAGTCCTAGACTGACCCCCGCTAACCTAGCCATCAACAACGGCCTCACATATGCAACTAAGTGAACGATCGCGGCAGCCATTTCCAGGCCCTCTGCAAAGCGCGTTCACAAGCGCCGCGTGCATAGAAGCTTGCACCCTAATCTGCTTGAACCCTCTTTCTGGGTATTCTGTGCATGTGCAGCATGACAGCTCCCATGTTAGGAAAAGAGGCTGGCTGCCCTTAGTGAATACTTGTGCAACCCACCTAAAATGGCATGCACAGTGGCTTGCAACTCAAGGGCACCCATTGGTTGCATGTGGTGCAGTGTACACATCAAATAAAACAAACGTGGACAAAGCCAACAGCTTTGACTTTTGTGTGGACAAGGGGTCCACATTCTCCATGCACTGATATAATGGTACTAACTGGCCATAAAATGGCAACATCTGACAAACGGTGCTAGTACCTTGGCATATTATGGCAGTGCCCGTGTCATGCATATAAAGGGCCAGATTCACAGAAGCCTTTTATAATGGGGCAATCCCATTGAAAAAAGATCTGGTGATTAGGCCCATAATCTCTAAACAAGGCGTGGGCCTTACGAAGGCTTGCTTTAACGGGAATTAATTGCCAGAAGCACTGGCAAGGACACATATACTTCTTTTAAATCAAGTGACTGAAGGCACGCTTGGTTAATTTCATTACATCAAGACCCGATTTATCTAGTTAACAGCTGTAGGCCAGCCATTAGCTATCGGAAGGCTGCTCACAAACCCCAGGCAAGAATCAGAGAGTTCCTGTGGGGTTGTGTTTTGTGCTGGGAGGGCCAGATAGTGGGTGGAAATGGCCATAGGAAGAAGGATGGCCATGGGCAGTCAATGGGTGAGCAAATCACCCAACAACATCTGAGGCTACGTCCATCCGCACATCTAAACTCTATCCTATCTTCACATCCCATTAAATAGTTTTGTCCTGCCTAACTGCCAAAACTAAATTAAATTAATACTACATAGAGGATTGTATTTTTAAGTGAACCAGTGTGTATGTGTGTGTCCGTATTTTGGACCAGAAGTTAACAGGGTTGATTGATGATGGGTTATTTGTAAGGCCCAGAGGTTTCTAAGCCTGGACCAGGGGATCAAACCTGTCATGCTTCGTGTCGTCTTGCTTCCAAGGTGAGCACATTGCCCCTGAGCTATCCTCCCGAGACATTAGGTTGGAGTGGGCACCACCAGAAGCACTTCAATGTGTTCGTTCTACGTGTAATATATGTGGTCCTGTAACCAAACAATGCTCCTTTTGCACTGGGGGCTGAGGACAACGTGAAGAAAAATCCTGGCAAACTTGTCCGGAATTTGGTGGGACCCCTTATGAGTAACCATACTTGATTTGGTAACATTCTTTCAATAAAGTACAAGCAATAAAATAGAGCGAGGACATTTCATAGCTGTGTGCCCACCATCACTCCACCATCACTGTGGATATTTAGTCAGTATGCCAAAAAAGTTCACAAAAACAAGGTCAATTGCTCAAGACAGAGGAAAGAAGAATGCCTAAATATACACCGTGATGGACACGCAACTGGGAAATGTCCTCGCTCTATTTTACTTCTTGAACCTTATCAAAAGAATGTTACCACATCATGTATGGTTTACTCCTGGTTCGCCAGGATATCCCTTCACTTATTTTGGATCAACCATCATGAATTCGAAGGGTGAGGTGTACAGAGCCCTCCGAATTCCGAGTGTTTACTTTGCTGTTGCAAGAAATGTTACACTCGTCCTGTAAGCAAATTCCTGTATGCAAGGATTTAAACCTACAAATTAATCTGAATATCTGTGTGGTGGCCTCAAAAAGTGCTTTTGAGGTATAAGAACATTGTTTAATGGACTACAGCAGCTTATTGTAAGGTTTGTGAACAATACCGCTCAGAAGGTCTAACGCTTGACCCTAGGCATTGGTGTGTGAATACAGAACGCAGGTTCAATTCCCGGAAGGGTTGGCCCAGCCAGTCATGCTTCTGTGGTCAATAAATTGAGCACCATTACATTGTGTTAAAAAAAACGTACTATTACACGGCATAGAATAACTATGTAAAATGCACTGCATTATTATGTTGTGTAAGGAGGAGGGTAAGGACTTCTCCAAAACCCTGCTTGTAAGTCTCTGAGTCAAAACAGCAAATGTCTGTGTACCGAATCATAACGGTCCACTGCCTAACTTAATAGACCAAAGTGCAGTATGAATGAATGAATGAATGATATTTTATTTATATCGCGCTCGTACACAAGTGTTCCAGTAAGGACCTTTAATGAGGGAGGCAGGCCGTTACCACTATACGATCTGCCACATTCGCGATTATGGCTATCATGACCCCGACTCCACATGTACATGCTAATAGCATCTTTTTTTGTGGAAAAAACAAGCTGCATTGAATGCACAATCTGGGATTTCTTACAAATTAAGAAATGGGGCCAGGAGTTCCTGTCTTGGAAATGTCAGAGTTGTGGAACATAAGAGTGAGAACCACAAGATGACGGGACATGGGGACAGAGGTGGGCATCAGTGGGGCAGGAAGAGGAGAGGTAAGGAGGGCAGAGGAGTAAGAAGCACGGAGCTAGGCTACCTCAGGAATTGAGCATTAGGCAGGGAAGTGACATCCAGTGGTGATTGGTGGTCAAGCAGTCATTGATTCAGGAAGGAAAATCCAGAGTGAAGGAACAGGAAAATGATTGGAGTTATGTACAATGAGCTTCAAAAGGGAAGTCACACATGAAGGCATCAGTATTGAAATGGATATCCTAACTTAACGATTTTTTCTGTGACACAAATTGTCACTTGGAGACTTTCAAATAGATCCTGTTTTCCACCCCACGTCTGCAGAATTGCCCCTAGGTTTAATAGCGCGCACTCGCACATACACAAAGATATACAGTAGTTGTATTTAGTTAGCAAAACCACATAAAACCATGACTTTTAGGAAGGATAACAGTTGGTTAGTGTAACACTAGCATGGCTTGGGGTTGTAGAGGCAGTTGCTTCGCACCGCAAGGCTTTTAAAGTCCAAAACACCCTCCTAGCTAGAAGGCAGTCCAGAGAGGCTGAAAGTCTTGTGAAGCAGCAGAATACAAAAGTTCCTGTGGATACTTTCTAGTCTCTCAGCAGCTTGAGTCGGAGGTAAGATGGGGATACCGTGGACACCTCTACCTGCACGCCAACGCTCTGGCACTACTTTTTGGATTAAGGTAAGCAATACCTTTTCCCCCACAGTACCTTAGGTTTGAAGAAATGTTTGTGGCTTGATTCTCCTCGATGTGGCAGCGCTGGACCCGACCTCCGGATTCCTTGGTCTGTTGACGAAAGGCAGGAAAGCAGACAGGATCTCTCAGAAGCAGTCTCGAGGGAGGACTTTGGCATGGATTTCTTCAGCTCTTCCAGTCAGTGTGCGATTTTCTTCAGCACCAACAAAGGACAAGATTCTCCCGGTCAACCTTCTCCGATTGTTGGAGTCCAGCACTCTGCATAGAGGCCTGGATGGAATGAGTTGGGTTGTGTCTCTGGAGGTTCACCTGGAGCTCAGCAAGGGCTTGGATGGATTTGGCCTTTCAAAGACAATGCACTTCATTTACGTCAGGGGTCTCCTGGTATTGGGGTTCTGCAGCTCTGGAGAGGCACAGTCCCTCGGGAGAAGGCTGAGATTGGACTTTGTCTAGGGACTGGTTGTTCCCACCAGTTAAAGGGAAGGAGTTATCCTCTTTGGAGTTCCTCTGTCACATGGAAAATGGGGTCAGGACAGCAGTGGTCGCTTCACAGTGGTACAATGGGTCTGCAGGCGCCTCTGGTTGTCTTTTTCTTCGGTTACCTCAGTTTCCAGTGGTTGACTTGCCTTTCACCCCAGGACCCTCACCTTTTATTCAATTTCAGCACACACTCCTCTGCAATCTCTCTCAGCATTTTACGGAAAGGGTGGGTGGCTGTCCAATTGGGACAGCCAGACCCCCAGTGGCAGCTGGTTCCATTCAGGTACTCAGGCAGACAAAGGGAAGGTGAGTGAATAACTCCTCCCCCACTGCCCAGACACAAAGGAGTCTAGGTTGGGACAACCAAGGGTTCCCGCCAGAGGCAAACACACACACAGACCTGCCCCTCCCAGAATGGCAGAAGAGGGGCTAACAAAGAACAACCATACTAGAAATGGCAAAAAAAAGAAAGAAGCCCCCAAAGCCCCCAAGTTACTACTTTGGTGCCCCTATTCTGCACAACCGGGACTGTTAATACAGTCTGCAGTAAAAAATAGCACAATAGTCAGTAGAACACGTCCACTGCCAGCAGCCAAAGCTAGAAGGTTGTCTATGTGACTAAAAAGTCACAGGAGCAGAGAGAAGGGGTATCTCCTTGGCACTCCACATAAGGCTGTGTGCGCCAATCTCTCAGAATATAAAGTGATACATTTATTTTTCATGTTTTATATTGATTCTGTATTTAATCTTTTGTAAAGGTTATTTACCAAATACAATTAAAAAAAATTAAATTAGAAAGTTTTAGGAGAGATACAAAGTATCTCTCTATCCTTAAGAACTGTAGTTACTCGAGGATAAAAGATCTCGAAGGAGAATCCAAAGGGTTCCAAGCAACACTGCCCATAAGGAGCTGTGTGATGCAAATGTAAAATACAGATGCCTTAAAAGAGATATGGAGGAAAGCAGACTCTATAGAAAGTAAAACACGGAGACCAGAGTTCCAAAAGACAGATCCCATAAGAATGAATGAGGCTCCTCTCATTCAGGATATAAAGAAAAAGGCCCAGAAGTCCAGCAAAAAGTGCAGGGGGTCTCACTAGGAGAGGGGATGAAGCATACAAATGATACATCTCCCTAACAGACTGCATTTGTGACTTCATTGTCCCGGGTTGAAATGTGTGCTGCCACAGAAGCTACCACTCTATTATTGTACTCCAGAAACACCATGCGTTATTCCAGGAGGGGCATCATGTGTGATGGAATGGGCATTAGAATGCTGCATGCAGATGTCAGGAAGCATCCCGTGCCTGCAATTATGTCTGCAACTGACCTCCTAGGGTGTCTCCCACCCTGCTTAACTCAACTGAGGTAACAGCTTCAGTGACTGTGGGCAGACCTCGATGCACGAAGATTGAACAGCGATCCAGAGAGGCTTCCCTCTGCCACTCAGCTGTACTCGACTGCTCTAATGTGCCACGAATCCTGCCCTGAGCTGTGAGGACTGCCCCAAAATGCTACCCATGTGCATGGAGTTACTGTGCCGTACCCCGCTTTCCTGTGGACAGCCCCAACCACAGCCGATCAGCAACTGGCTGCTGTGCATAGGCAATGTATGTGGCTGCAAAACTCAGGAAGTGTTGCCATTGCAGCAAGAATGCCTGTCTGGCCACTTACTTTTATCTGAATTTAAACAGAACAGGGTGCCATTTTGAACAGGAATGACTTACAGAGTAGGCAATAACAGGGAGCAGTGGGGGTACCTTGGCCACTGTTGCCTAGGAGGCGCATGCCCTGAGGGGTAGCAGCTGGACACGCACTACATTACAGGATCCTAGCCAGCATTGCGTAGGCTGATGGGGGATGCTTAATGCTTATTGGCAAACCCTCCAGGTGGTGAGACGGATATTGCTAAAGGGTTGCCGAGAAGTCCTGGTTACCTTGCAATTGGAGTCAATATAGTTGACCCTTTTAAAGAGGATCTCACGCGTTTTATTGTGGTTTTTACAAGTGTGATTTTATTGGATCATAATGTAGACACATTGTCTGGAGAAGATGGTCAGCTGACACGTGTTTCAACCCCGGAGGGTTTTTCTCAAGGCAGGATTGTTTAGGTCAATGTAGAAAATTCCTGTGGGTCTCAGTAGCCGTTGGCCGGTTGGTCTTGCAGGGTGCAAAGAATGGTCCTTCAAGCTGTTGCTTTCAATTTCTTTTTTCGGTATGATCCAATTAAAATCACACTTGTAAAAACCACAGCAAAACGCTTCAGATCCTTTTTTAAAAGGGTCAAATATATTTACTACACTTGCAAGGTAACCAGGACTTCTCGGCATCCTTTTCCATAAGAGGGTTTACCTCTTCCAACCTGTGACCCTGCAAGAGAAAAATCGAATTGAAGAAAACTACACACTGAGCTCAGCACAGGAGTGTTCAAACTCTAGAACCCGCGCTCTTCTCTGTCCCTGATATTGCTAAAGGTGTGTATGAATGTACTGGGTTTTGTATAGCACAGACCTAACTGGGAAGCAACAGAGAGTTATACAACAAGGTTGATGCAGTAATGTAATACAACAATATGGATCAATTAGAAGGATTCGGACTAAGTGTACAGTCTGGAGGATATAGGCAGAGGGGTTACACAGGGGTACAAGTAGGGGGGTAAAGGTTAGGGGGAAACGGCAGGCACAGCCTGGGTTTGTTTTGTTGGATGATGTGCAGCTGTGCTCTGGCTAAAGCTATATTTTAGTGAATTTCACACAACGTGACCTTCCTCACTGCACTGTTTAGTCGCAGGGTCAGCCTCAGCGGTCCCCATGCGTTTTAATGTTGCGGTCATGGTTGCTAAAATGGCCGATGGGGTGATCACTACTGCTAAAGCTAAGAATGTGTGGGCAACCATGTTGCTAAAAACACCCAGCAGGTGACTATACCCAATGCTAACTGGCCGGTAGTGCCCAGTGCCGCCTCATTGGTGAGATTTCAGCCTGTTGGCTTTGAAATGCGTTTCCACAATTAAGCTGGGCACCTGCACATAGGCGCCACGTTCCATTTCGGCACAGCGGCCAACTGGCAGCATGTGTATCCTGTGTCTGAGGGACACTCCATCCTGTTTGCCATCCTAGTAACACTGTCAGCGAGGGTTCTTTGCACATATTTGCATGGTCCCGTGGGAGGAATCAGTGAGCTTGATATGACACAGAAAATAGCAGTGTGACGCGTCCAATAAGGATCAAGCATATTAAGCTGATTGCCCGCTTATGACACGTGGAGCAATCGCTCTATATTCCAAATTAATTTTGCAAGTACCAAGGATTTTTTAAACATTTTTTTATTTAATTAATTTGTATTAAGTTAATAATTCATACATTCCTAAACAATAGCAAGTCTTGCTAAAACTCTTCCAGGTTGCACAAAGGATTTTTTTGAACCTATTCCACGGATGTCATGTTCCATGATCGAGTTTAACTGTTCTCACTTCCTGTGGACTCATCAGCACTAAAGGTCAAATGGCATGGCACTTTCGTGAGGTCAATGAGTGCACCATGAGGCTCATTTTGGGAGTAGTGCTAGTTGTAAAATCTGACCGTGTTTTTAATACCACCTGCCTTTACCGCCCATCATCACCGTGAGCTGGCAGGTATTTATTTCAAGCTGCATTTATAAAATACTGCATTTGGTGTATACCACATGATTAGGGGGTTTGGTGGGCAACTAAAAATGAGGAGAATTCCCCCATATTTCTTTATGCAATATTTAATTTATGAAAAGCCATACATGAGGTTAAAAATATACAGTGTTTGCGGTAATACCTCGTGCCAATCTATTTATATGATTCTCAAAGGTTGGCTGTGCCTTCGAGACTGTGCATGTGCCCAACCCTCCTTATCCTGAAACTTGGCTTTCCCACTTGGCCTCTCCTCTTCTAAAATTCTTGCTCATTGGCCCCTTTCTGTGCTGGCTTTGGTTAGAAGAAGCAGGGTGCCTGCGGACCCCAATGGAGTGACAGAGGTTTCTTTGTTATCCTTTTAGCCAAATCATGTGGCTGTCCAAATAAGTATACATGGGTCAAGGTTACAAACAATTTATTGTTAGGGTGGGTGCTGTGAAAAATGAAGTGAGCACTATAGTGTGCATTATGTACATAGTGATTCAAGCATACAACCCTGTTATCACAGATATAATTGTCAAATATAAAGATTGGTGGTCATTGTTACATCGGCAAAATGCTCTTTGATTTTTTGCAAAGCAGCCAAGAAACCTCATTGGTGCTATTTGTCCCCTTCCACTTTCTCATTTCGTAAGAGTATAATAGGAATGTACCAGACTGTCCATCTCAGAATGATCACCTTCTGTCAGCCAATAATGTATATGTTTGTTTTTGGTTTTGAGAATGCACTTTATGCAGTGATACAGGTGGAACATTGATTGATTAAAAATGCTTTATTTGGCGATTAAGCCTTTGAAGTAACCAATCATAACACAGTCCACACATCAATAGAATAACATAGCATCATAGAATAAACTACTGACAGCCACTATATGCCAAATATCATATAAAGTGCTTTGCAAATACAGAATTCTGAGCAGGCCTTGTCATCATAGTTAAATGATTCCAAGCATAAATATATCTAAGTTACCTATCATAAAAACATGTTTTACAATAATGTAAATATGCACAAAAATCCCAAGAGGTAGCCAACCTCAAGCAAAATGGTATAAAACAAACAGTTAATACATTGACATGCTTAAAATGATTACAAATACACATTCAACTTTCATACTACACTAAGATCACAGTTCCATTAGTACAAAAAATAATACTTGTTCATTAGGTATCACACAATGAAATGATAAAAGCACATTCCTGCTAAAAAAATATTCTAGTGTTAAATCACACATATAATACAATACGTAATGTATAGTGCCCACCAAGTACAATATAGCAGGTCTACATTTGGGTAAATCCCCATCCGACAGCAAGGTTGTTTCCTCAAAACAAAATACTTTGGGCAAAAGAAAAGAAAGTGCATTCTTGTTTCCTCCACTTGACCGCAAACTGAACAAAAATATTAGGTTGTGGGTGAGTTTGCCACTGGCCAACCTCTCCATTGAGGTTTACGATGTTGAAGGGACCATGGGTTAACACACGCTGGTGACTCAAATAAGGAGACCATTACCAAGAAGGGGGTCTACACATAGAATTTAAAATAATCTTAAAACATCTATTTACTGGTTTCATTACTTGCAAATCCTCCCTAATGGTCCAAATAGTTTCATAGGACAAGACCAAGGCTCATTTGACATAATCCACCACCATTTTACATAACTGAGGCAGCGTTCCAGGCAGTGCTCCAGATCAGATTTGGAGGTTGCGGCATTTTACTCCCTATTTTTTAAAGTTTGGTGTAAAATGATTATTTAGGGAGTACAAATGTAAGTCCAATTCCCAATGGGAAAAAAGTAGCAGGTGCCCCTCTCTAGAAAGAACATAGCATGGTAACCTGTTCAGTGGTTTTTGCCTACTTTGAGAGTCCGCAGCCATCGCTTTTGCTCACTGGCATTTTGGGGCTGGACTGCCTTTACGGGTGGGACAAAGACTGATATGCAAATGGCTATTCCTCCTTTGTGAAAAGTACAGTGAGCTAAAAACGATGGGTGCGGACTCCCAACGTGGGAAAAAAAACACAGAACAGGTTATCATGCCATGTTCTTTCTAGAGAGGGGCGCTTGCTACCTTTTTTGTATTTTTGCAAGGAACTTGGAGTTGGTCACCTTACGTTACCTAGGGCAACCCAGGCGTGGAGCCCTTGCTCACTGTGCTCAGAGAGGCACAGCTCCACCTCACTGATGAGGCCCAACAAAGCTGAAACATGTGTTTGGGGTTGCTGTTGGTACTCTTGTGCAACGGAGGTTTGCCTGGCATTTTGGTGCTGGACTGCCCTTGTGGGTGGGACAAAGACTGATATGCAAATGGATATTCCTCCTTTGTGAAAAGTACAGTGAGCAAAAAGCGATGGCTGCGGACTCTCAAAGTGGGAAAAATACCACAGAACAGGTTATCATGCCATGTTCTTTCAAGAGGGGTGCTACTACCTTTTTTGTATTTTTGCAAGGAACTTGGGGTTGGTCACCCTAAGTTACCTGGGGCAGCCCAGACGTGGACCCCTTGCTCACTGTGCTCAGAGAGGCACAGCTTCACCTCACTGATGAGGCCCAACAAGGCTGAAACACGTGTCTGGGGTTGCTGTTGGTACTCTTGTTCAAAGGAGGTTTGCCTGGCATTTCCGTGCTGGACTGCCCTTGTGGGTGGGACAAAGACTGATATGCAAATGGGTATTCCTCCATTTTGAAAAGTACAGTGAGCAAAAAGTGATGGCTGCGGACTCTCATAGTGGGAGAAATACCACAGAACAGGTTATCATGCCATATTCTTTTTAGAGAGGGGTGCTACTACCTTTTTTGTATTTTTGCAAGGACTTGGGGCTGGTCACCCTAAGTTACCTGGGGCAACCCAGACGTGGACCCCTTGCTCACTGTGCTCGGAGAGGCACAGCTCCACCTCACTGATGAGGCCCAACAAGGCTGAAACACGTGTCTGGGGTTGCTGTTGGTACTTTTGTTCAAAGGAGGTTTGCCTGGCATTTCGGTGCTGGACTGCCCTTGTGGGTGGGACAAAGACTGATATGCAAATGAATATTCCTCCTTTGTGAAAAATACAGTGAGCAAAAAGCGATGGGTGCGGACTCCCAACGTGGGAAAAAAACCACAGAACAGGTTATCATGCCATGTTCTTTCTAGAGAGGGGCGCTTGCTACCTTTTTTGTATTTTTGCAAGGAACTTGGAGTTGGTCACCTTACGTTACCTAGGGCAACCCAGGCGTGGAGCCCTTGCTCACTGTGCTCAGAGAGGCACAGCTCCACCTCACTGATGAGGCCCAACAAAGCTGAAACATGTGTTTGGGGTTGCTGTTGGTACTCTTGTGCAACGGAGGTTTGCCTGGCATTTTGGTGCTGGACTGCCCTTGTGGGTGGGACAAAGACTGATATGCAAATGGATATTCCTCCTTTGTGAAAAGTACAGTGAGCAAAAAGCGATGGCTGCGGACTCTCAAAGTGGGAAAAATACCACAGAACAGGTTATCATGCCATGTTCTTTCAAGAGGGGTGCTACTACCTTTTTTGTATTTTTGCAAGGAACTTGGGGTTGGTCACCCTAAGTTACCTGGGGCAGCCCAGACGTGGACCCCTTGCTCACTGTGCTCAGAGAGGCACAGCTTCACCTCACTGATGAGGCCCAACAAGGCTGAAACACGTGTCTGGGGTTGCTGTTGGTACTCTTGTTCAAAGGAGGTTTGCCTGGCATTTCCGTGCTGGACTGCCCTTGTGGGTGGGACAAAGACTGATATGCAAATGGGTATTCCTCCATTTTGAAAAGTACAGTGAGCAAAAAGCGATGTCTGCAGACTCTCAAAGTGGGGAATAAACCACAGAACAGGTTATCACTCCATGTTCTTTCTAGAGAGGGGCTCCTGCTACCTTTTTTGCAATGCCCAAATGGAGCATTTTATAAGCAGGTACAAATAGGATTTAACTGGGAGACAGAAATGTTTTGGTAATACTAAATTCTTTGCACCTCGTTATTCATGTACATTAAAAGATACATGTTTACGTCTTCTGATCAGGAAGTAATAAGAGTAGTTTCTTCCACTACTGGTCCCAACATATCCATGGAGCTGTGTGGGTGAAAGCAGGGGAACAAGGATATGTGTCTGTTTCCTATTTTGTATTGGGAGTATTCGCACTCCCTATTTTAGTTTTTGGGAGTATTTGCCTATTTTTAGGGAGTAAAAGTGGCTGATATACCCCTTGTCTCTAAGGCTGGTTCCAGGAGCTGTTTGAAAATTAAGTTCCTTAATTCTACTACTGAATATCTAACCTATGCGATCTGCCTGCTGATTTCACTTTCACACATACCACCCAAAACAGCCTGTGTTTCATTGCCCATGGGTTTACCACAGACTGATAAATCTAGTCCAACCTCAGCTGTTCTTAGGTCCTCCTCTAGGAAGGTTAAAACAATCTCCCTAATAGCGCCATACATTAAAGCTGAAGATGGGAGACCTAATGTTCTCTTGCAAAACTGATTTTTAGTTTTTTGTAACAAATACCAGTTTTTAAAGCCCAAATATCTGCCCCATCTGCTTTGGCTTTTTTCTGGTAAACTTTCAACATGTACTGGATTGACTGAGCCCTAAAGCTATATGTACATTTAAAAATTGCACAAAATGCTTGACATTCGTATTATGGTTACAATATATACTAAAAGCATTATAGATCAACATTACACATTTTAAAAGGACAGTTTAGAACGGCAGTATAATTAAATAATTTATTTTTTAATAGCTTATTTTGCAATGAATAGACGCCATTTTGTTTTTCGAAATGTCCTTCCTTCCTGGAAAGGGTAGTTTTCAGATTAAAACCAATAGTCTTTTTCTTATGTGAGCACTGATAGAATGTATAATTGTGTATGTTGGCCACTGATTGGCTGGTAGAGCTACCGAGCACATGCATTTGGTACATTATGCAAGAATACTAGTAATTAACAAGATATACAAAAAGTGACCGATGGATTTAACGATTTCACTAACTCATGGGAAAACAATTCAAGGGTTTTCATTTCGTTTCTCATGTTTTTGTTATGTTTGGAAGACTGCAGGTTGATCTGACTAAGGAGTGTCCCTGACTGACCCCTCGACCTCCTCTGGGCTCCCTCCACCCTAGCCCAGGCTTTCCTATTCCCCAGTGGTGTAATGAAACTAGCAATTGGCAAGCCCTACTGTCTAAGATAACCTAATCTGGTGGTGAGGGACTAAAGGCCACAGCTTGATCTGCCTTACTCTGAATTTCTAAGGAATCCCTATTTTCCTGTTGTCCCAAAATGTGACCAATGATGTTCAAGTTGGTGCCTGTCTCCTCACACATTCTCTCCTCACACACACTCTATTTTCACTCTTTCTCGTGCTTATTTCCCTGATCTTGTCCATCCTTCCTCTCTTCTTTGTTTTCCTTACCCCCTTCCTCGTTCTCACCTGTTTCTCTTTCTTCACCTCTGGTCTACCTAAGTCTTTTCTGTCCTTCCATTCCACCTCTGATCTCCCCTACTCCCTCCAAGGGAAGGATCTAGGTTTCCTGTAGAGAGCATGGGTAGCTGTCAGGATTCCAACTCAGAATAGTTGCTTGTCGAGTCAGAAATGGAAAAAGCTGCCTCCCCATGTCGTACCTCCCCATGTTGTACCTGTAGCATATTCTGACACCCAACAGCAGACCGTTACTCACAATGGCTTTCGTTCGCACACAGTTCCCAGGGTTCCAAAGCCCCGTACTCAGACATGTGTCATGATCCGTGGACACGGCAGGTGGAGGTTACCATGGAAACTCTGGCATTCTCTGCAGGTGTGGTACGGCGTTCTCCGCTTGAGGGGTCGGAGCACGTAATAATCACCTCAATCAGTGTATTTAGCCTCGAAGTGACCCGAACTCCGGTGCTTCCGGTTTTGCAAATCTTGGCTCCTTGTTCTTTGTACTCCTTACTTGTTTCACCGGACCTCCAGACCTTTGACTGTTTATTGGCCTGTTTCTGAATTTCCCTGCTTTGTTCTACGTATACCTACTTGGCTACGTCTCGGCTTGTTACGGACTTCTCTTGCAAACGGTTCGGATCCACACTCACCCGCACGGCCTTGACTCGGATTGGCTATGGGACTGCATTCTGTCTTGCCCGCCCTGCTACGACCTGTGCTTGGACAACATCGCTCTTCCTGGAACATCATCAGCTTCCGGTTGTGCTGTAGCAAGTGCCCAACATCAGTACTTACCCGGCGCATGGACTTGAGACTTTCTTTGTGTGCATTGCCGTTAGGCGTTCCTCGTTAATTAGGGGTAGTTTGCTCCTAGAACTAGGGACTCTCAGACAATTCCGTCTAAGGCGTCTGCGTACCATCAGGGTGCTGAATCCAGAACCGCATTGAGGAGCTCTTCTCTTAACACACGGTAAGAATCAACACAAAGTACCTTATTGACTCAGAGAGTTAGTTCCAACTAGTAAGGCTCACTCGGTTTTCTATCCCTGTAGAAGTACCATCACTAGAGGGTTTAAAAGAGAAGAAAATCCTTCCATATACTACAATTCAAAGCGCCTTACAACAGGTTAGAATCACGTGTGTCCTCCCTGGTTATTCTTGTTTATTTTTAATTCGCCATATTGACTCTGTCACTGTTTTTTCTACAGTTTTCTTGCACTGTGTCCCTCTTCCGATTGATTCCTCTGCATGTTCATATCCATTCACAGGGATACATTGGTAGGAAGAACTCTTCTGCTACATCACGAGTTCAACTACCGGGATTCTGACAGTAAAGTTGAAGACTTTGTTTAGTGTGTCTACAGAGTAGAAAGAAAGACCCAGAATTAGGCACAAATAGTACTCCAGATTGCAGAGCACAAGGGAGGACATTAAGGTTTTCGAGAGTGGTGAGTTAAACATTTACTTTTCCCAAATGTTGAGAAGGTTAATACAAGCAGAAAAGTCGCTGGTCGTGGTGAATTGTTGCAGAAGAAGGTTGCTATCATAGAGGACCCCAAGAGGGCTAGCTTTGGGTGAGGGAATCATAAGTTGAGATGGGAGGGAGATGGGAGCGGGGAAGGTAGTGGTGACATTATAAGCACAGGTAGAGATTACTGCTGCTTTTGAATTGTACAACATGGGGCAGCAGGTAAATATCCAGATATGGATTGCAGTGGGACAGGTGGTAATCAGTTCTGAGATGACTGGGGTGAAGGAGGGAAAGGAGAACAAGATTGGATTGTCATCATCAAAGAAGTGCTAGGGAAATCCAGAGGATGAGATAAGTCTTCCTATGGTAGATGTATAGCTGGTGAATAGGAGAGATCCAAGAACTGATTCATGGTGAACACCAATAGGCAGAGGGGTAGGGTCAGGGGTTTTCAATTTCCAGCAAATTTTAAAGGTATTTCCAGGTATGAGGTGATCCAAGTGAGAGCAGATTTGCAAAACCCAAGGTCCCAGAGAGTGAGGAGGAGAGATGAGTAGTCAACAGTATCAAAGGCAGCAGAGTTTCCAAAATAATGAGTAATGAATGCATTTGAAGTGGTGAGCATCAGAGAGAACATCTGATATGTGCAAAATCTGAAAGTTGCTCATGTATGCACTTCATGTTTGATTCATCGTTTACAAGAAAGATAAGATGGCAATACATTTTCTCTAAATATATATTTGTTAAGGAAGGTCTAGGGATTGCCCATATCCCTGACCACGAATAGAGGACTTTCTTTCCTTATTTGGAAAAGTTCTGTCTAGGTTTGCACATGTTTCTCCTGGTTTGCCATCTTCTGGGTGATATTTGGGAGGCTGCTCGCATTCATGTAATTGACGGGATGTTTGCATAAATCATCTGTGTCTCTTCTTTCAATTGTACTTATATCCTGTGCATATGGATTGCCTATCACATCATCTGCGTTTGTAGAGAGCCACCCTTTTTTGATCCTCTCCGTGAGCCAAATGCCACCAATATACTCCCACTGCTAGCAAAACATCATAACTCTGAACACGATTCACATGCTTCAATGAGATCACTCCCCAAAAACACCTAAACAACTGAGATGCCCCTGCTAGCAAACCACCATAACCCTAAACACAATGATTCATCCGCATCAAAGAGATCACTCCACAAAAACATCTAGACATATGAGCAAAGTATCACAACGCTACAGAAAATGGCTCATCGACGTCAAAGACATTTAGACACATGCCATCACTGTGTGTGATGCTGCAACAGGTTGAAGGGTACAATGTGACTGACCTGCACTGTGAGCTTGTCGTCGTTGGGAAGGATCCTGTACGTGTAGACGCAGTTGTTGAACCTAACATGGAGGGAAGAGGCACAGGAAACCAATTAGTGCACCACACACTATTGTCGCTATCATTATTGCCATGGATTGGCATCATGCGAGAAAATCATGAAGCAACCAGCAGTAAAAGGATACCTGCGCACGAGCACCGGGAGGCCCAAAACATGACCTGGAGAGTTTGTATAGCACTGTCATGTGCACAAACATCCTCACCTAATAACACACTGCCAATTTACCACAGTTGCACGTAACCGCAAACACGTTTTCCAACAAACCCAAATACGCTGATATATGCCCACCCACACACTAATAACTACACCCATACAGGTGCAGTGCACGGTTAGACACAGGAAGATGTATAAACTTCACATGTTGAAGTGAAGAGAAAAAGGTGTGGATCTATGTTCCCCCTGCCCACCCCCCGCCCCCAAGCTCATCCACCCCGAATTCAAACCTCATACCTTGGTCCTTCCTTTCATCCACTACCCCCCACACCATTGCGTTTTACAACAGTACTATAAAGACTGACGAAAACACAATGAAAGAAAAAGCAATTAAATGACCACCATTAGTTTATCATGATATGATATATGATAGGTTATTTATAACGCGCTTAATACCCAGAGGTTACTAAGCACGGACCCGGGGATTGAACCTGTGTTGCTCTGTGTAGCATGTTGCCCCTGAGCTATTCTCCCGAGACATTGCCCCCCGCCCCACAGACTGCATCATTATACAGCCCCCCCCTTCCAATCACCAACCAATTGCACCTCTTAAGGGACATTTCATTTTTCACAACACTCCCTCTAACATGAACCATATTTACTCATTGGGACAGCCTCGGGATTTGGAGGTGAGGGTGAAGTGGCTGCAGAAAGGCATGACATGAAGGGACTCACAGGTGAAACAGATCATTGGCATGATGAATCTGAATGGGACTGTTTCCAAGAAGGGCAGAAGATGTGATAGACAAAATGATGTGCATTCTCAGCAAAAAAGCTACCAAAAAAGGGCATTATTTAATTGTATTAATATTGTAATCTTGCTCTTTTTTTAAATATTGCATTACGTATTTCTTATGAGCATTTCCAATATATATTGTAGTCATAATATTCATGTTACCTTGTCTTACTGAGCTGGCCACATTATCAAAACCAAAACTATTATTTTTCGTTGTAAGGTTATATTTCCATGATGAATAGTCTGGTACACTCCTACTGTACTATTCTGAAATACTGCTATAAGAAAGGAGAAGAGAACAAATAGCACAAATGAAGGCTCCTACCTGCTTTGCATAAATCAAAGAGCATTTTGCGAACATACAAATGCCCAGAGTTCTTTATAATTGACAAATATGTTTATTATAAAAGGGTTGCATTATGGACTCACTAAGTAAATAATGCACACTGGGTTTGGTGCTCATTTCATTTTTCACAACACTTCCCCTAACATTAAGGTCTTTGTGACCACGAACCATATACACTAGTTCAGACACCCCAAGATTTGGTTGTGCAGCTAAAATGGCTGCAGCATATGTAACTACATGGAAGCCTGGGGGCTATGCCGCTCCTTCTTGTAGAAATAAAGATACTTAGAAGAGGAGGCACAGAGAAAGGAACTCAGGCCTTAGGGTAAGAATGGGTGAGCACATGCCCAGTTATATCCAGAATCACTCAGAGCTTTGATTTCAATTATACACAGATGCAAATAAAGCTCTGCTGCTAATAAAACACAAACTCACTCTGAACTGTTCTCCTGATAATACTGTGCACACACTCTCCGACATAAAATTCTGAAGGGAAAGTGCTAAAGCAGACAGCAGTTCTAACTGTATATGTTTCTTTTTTTCTTTGCGCTTGCATTTCTGTGCTATGAGAAGGGGACCAGCTGGGTTCCCTGTTTGGCTTGTCTAGGTTCTTGGTTGGGGTGTGCTGGGCATAGGACTTAGAAGGTCTGGCCTTTGCTTCACCCTCCTGTAGACTTACCTGGGCTCACATATACTCTTCTCGCTGGGCTCTAGGCTCAGGTGGGATGGGGGACTGAACTGGGCTGGGCTATGGGTTGGGAAGCAGTCAGGATTCTAGGAGGGCCACGGGCTGGGTTGGCATCACTGAGTGCTAGTTTGGCTGAGTTGCTTTCTGTGTGTGTGCTTTTGACTGGGTTCTAAACACGGGTCAGTCTCTTGGCAGATCTGGGCTTTGAATAGACTTGGCCATTTTTAAGGCTATGTTTCAGAACTATTCTGTGCTCTGAGCAGGTCTGTACTCTAGTTTGACATGGTCTTCAGACAATGACTGTGTCCTGGTTGGGTTGCACTAAGCAAGGTTGGGGTCCAGTCTGGGTTGGGCTCCCTATGGGGCTGTTTTGAATGCAAGGTTTAAGGTTGTGTTCCTGGCTGGGATGGGTGGAGGGCTCTGCGCTGGGCTTTATGATAGTCTAAGGGTTGGTTTGAGCTTAATTTGACATCAGGTGGTGCTTGGCTGAGCTGGCCTAGGCTTTGGTTATGGCTCTGGGATGTCGGGGGGTTGGGATGGAATGGGCTGTCAAAGCAGGTGAGCTGAGGCCTGGTTCCTGGTAAAGTCTGGGTCATGTCTGGGCTGAGCTCCAGGCATGGCACATGTCTACAACGAGACCCAGGCTAGCTTCAGGCTGAACGGGGCTCTAGCCTGGAATCTGGTCTGGGCTTTGGTCTTTGCTTCAGGCAGGGCAAGCCTATTTTCTGAAGACTGCAACCTTTTTCATTCAGGCCTCCAAAAAGAGGGATGCCCTTTGACCCCCGTTAATTGGGATCTGCTCTATGGCAACTCCCAGACTCGCAGAGACACTAGCAGTTCAGGGAATCCCCCCGAATCAAAGACGGCCTGATCCCCTCTCTGCATGACAGAGGTAAGCAGGTCAGACTATCTCCCTCGTTGCAGAAAATGTTTTCAAGGGAGGCTTAAGATGTTTCAAAGTGTTTTCAGTCAGTGATTTCCCAACATTCCTAGAAAGATATTTCTGAGCTCCATATTAAATGTTAGCATGATCTAATGACTTGGCTACCTCTCCTGATTGCAAAGGAGAGGCTACAGGGAACAAATTAAGCAAGAGAATTCAAATCTACCTTCTATAGAAAAAACAATGAGCAAGTGGCTAGAACACAACAGAGACCTTAGGAAGCGTGCTTGTCCTGCTCTAAAAAGAGACAGCTGCCCATGGAAGATAGCCACCATGACCCTCAAGACCCCACCCTTGTCTTGTCCACATTACTACCCATCTGCCCACACGTCTCTGGACGAGGGTGCTAGGGTAGGTAGAGTGATGCAGGGGCTAGAGTGAGTTCTGCCCATTTTACTGTAGCTGGCCTTACCTAGCTTCCTCTGGAAATACATCAGCGGCATTCTCTTTGCTGGTGATTATCTTTCATCGATTCATTTTCAGTTTGGAATATTTTTAACACCCTTAGGGCAAGACTTCTCCAACTTATATATTAAAGCCTTCAAGACAGATCCTATTTTCTTTCGGGTGTCTTTGGCTCTTCCCCCAAAGTTCTTTTGAACCCCCTTCCCTCTACCACTTCTTCTGCCTGTGCCCTTACTAGACTGATTACCTTACCAACATCCTCAAACATAGAGACGTAGTGGTATATACTGGGTGACCTGCTCGTCCTATGGACATTGACTCTAGGTCATCATTATGCTCATTCCTACAGTGTTTACTGTCCACAGATACTTGAACTCCCCCAATAGGTCCTTGTGGAGGAGCCACAGCTAGACCACATGCAGTACACTGTGATAAATTGGGGTCTGGATGGCCAACCACTCTTCTGGCTCAAAACCGCTAAGCGAGGCCCTTGCAGGACAGCCCCACGGTGAAGAAGGTGCCTTCTATACCTTGTTAACCTCGTCTTTACAAAAGCCACTTCGGTCCTATCTTATATGAGGAAGTCTTTCACAAAAGCCCAAGCAAAGCACACGAATGCCCCCCTCCTACCCCTCTGGCACCCCCATGGAATTTAATGTAGACAGGGTCTTCAGAGGTCTCAGGGCCTTCTCAAGGCTTGGCTTGAGATCTGCTTTTATCAGCTTCTGCTCAGGAGCCTATAGTGGGGTGGGGGGGCATGTGTGGAGTATTTCTCATAATCACCCCCATGCCCCATAGTGTCCACCCAACCAGCTTCTGGGAAGTGCTCTTATAGACATTGCACATAGATTGGGTGGGCAACACTTGCACACCTCTTTAACCTCCAACACAATCTGGCAACCCATAAGAATATTCTGACCGAAGGACACAGTGAAAAAACTAACCTTACTTTTCTTATCTGTCACACATTGATAAAACAGGGGTCAGGCATCCAGTGACCAGAGGCCTTGCTTTCTTCGCAGCTCCCTAATCTTGCCTGCCGTCCTGTCTGGAATTCAGAGCAGCAACCGCCATTGTGACTCATACTAGAGGCTGTATTTGACGTCCCTATGCCTCCATGTTGCCGCTGGGTCCTAGTGCTCATCACAACACCAACAATATAAAAAGCAAATAGCAGGGCATGTTTTCTCACTTCCTGTTTTTTTTTTCTCAAACAGGGTGGCAATGAATCCGTCTATTACATATCTTCCTGCAAAAGCCATTACGGCCTGCTGTTTTATGACAGGGCAGAGCAGAGCCAGACCTAAGTTACACAGAGTCTCTGATCTCAGTATGTCCTGTTGCCATACCGTTGCGTCCTGCATGTGCGTTTTTAGGTCGAATGAAGGAACGCGTGTGACCATTAGAGAGCTACGAAGACCACCAGTAGGAGTGCCCGGCCAGCATCAGCATGAGCGCTACTTCTATAGTGATGCTGCTGCAAACACAATAACAGGGTTTGCCTTTGCTGCAACCTCGCTAAAGAGTGGTTAGTGGAAGAAGCATCGTATTTCGCAAGATAGCACGGCTCCAGTGGCCCTGCCGGTATTACCCAAATTGACCTTTTACAATTGACCTTTTGCACAATTGACCTAATTATAGGGGTCCTACGTGCCCTTCTGAACAATTGACCTTTATATTATTTTAGTTATTTTATATATGTATTGGGTTAGTTTTGGATTATAAATAATGTAAGGGGATTGGGTGGGGGATTGCGGGGGCAATTAGGTCAATTCTTCTGAGGTCAATTACCCCGAGGTCAATTGTGAAAAGGTCAATTAGTATACAACCGCCCTGCCACCTGTAACAGCAAACCGTCTGCCATGTTACAACCTCCTGAGGCCTACGCTCGACTGTAACCCTCAAGTACATTTAAAAGGAAATGCAAAGGCCCTCGCTTGACCCTTTCCTCACACGTAAAACCTTAACAGTAGCCATGCAGCAGAAAAACCCTGCATAGGACCATTGGCTCACAAATTCAGGCTCAGTCATCGTTGCAACCGACCTCACACCACAAGAACAACAGCTCCCATACAACTAAGTCCACCATGGGCCTGGCTCAAGAGCAGAAGAGCGTGCTGGCGGCCATGTTTCCCCAGTATAAGGCAGAGACTGTGTTAAACAGTCTTTTGATATTAATAATTTTTGTTAAAAACATTGAAGTAAATATAGTTGCTACTGGTCCTGGTTCCCCAAGGTGCCAGGAGCATTGGCACCTTGGGGAAGATAGTCGTGTAGAAATATTTTTACTAACCCAAAAAACAAGCTCTCCAGTTGACTCCTGGAAGCAGCCATGGTCTTGGTTGAGGCCCGGGCTCAATAGTCCAGTTGGTTGACCACTGCAGGACACTTGCCACAGCTCTGAGTGGCCAGTGCTGCTATTGCAAAGAGCACTAATGGCATTGGACTCTGAAATGCAACAATACGCTGTGGAATTAAGACTCTAAATTACAGGTTTCATATCTAATGAAATACATTGGACTTTGAGAAGAATCCTATTTTACTAGAGTGAATACAGGAACACACAAAAAGTGGGCAATTCTAGACCCCCATTTATGTGGACTGCCGCGCCTAAATATTTGAGCAAAAACAGCTGGATTCTTGGCACATGAATAAGGAGAAACTTAGTAATTTCAGTACAAGGACTACTTGCAGTAGAGCTGCTATTAAGCATCATTACAAATGTCTCTTTCAATTCGTGTGCATAGCCTGTGACATATTTTGCTTTCAAATATATTCTTGAAGTGGAAGACAACCAAGCACCGAAAACAACACGATTCTTCGCCCACTTGATTCATAAGCAATATGTGTGTCCTTGAATCTGTCCCTGGTACTAAATTCCTCTAAAAAAACAAGCATTATGAAAGCCAAGGGTTTTGACTCTGGTAAAGGCTTTGGGTAGCCGTTTGCCAACCACTGCCGAAAATATGGCCAGTTACAGACACTATTCACTAGCTTTTGGCATTTTTGTGGCCAGGCAGTACCATTATGACAGTGCCTGAAAAATGCCCATCCCACCCCTACATAAAGGCAAAACTATTGGCTTTGACAATATGTGTTATATTTAGGAGTGGAGAGCAAGCGACCGCTCACAACTGTAGATAGATTTGATGTCAAACGTCTAAGGGAACCAACTATTTATTGGAAGCCCATCGCAGACAGAGACCCATTAAGTCTCTGTTTGGAAACTGCAGGTATAAAAGGGTGCGCTGGAGCATTAGAGCAGGGAATTAGACGGTCTTTGTTCATTCAAAAAATATCTCTAGCTAAATGAAGGAGTACCCTATATGCCCAACAGCCTTTGGAAGCATCAAACAAACTGCTTCTACCAGGGTCACCAAAATGACTGTTCACGGCCGGAACACAATTGCAACTGATAGTTTCGCTTTCACGTCGGATAGTGGAGTCCGTTTGACAGGTTTTTCCTTTTTGGCGCTTAAATGCAGCTGTCTGGTCCCTTCGCCCCTCGTGTGTCTTTGAAATAGGTTCAAAGGTGCACTTCATTTCTTTAGTCTAGGATCGGCATCTGGTTATTAGTTCATTATCTCCTTCCTTGCTTTCGATGTTAATTGCTTTCGACGTGGAATACTTTTTGGCTTACTGCACAAAAACCCAGACTCATTTAAAAGTGGAAAAGGTTGCTTTAATGTGACAGGGCAAAGCTTACAATTAAACGCTTACCTGGCTCCATGGCCTTACAGACTAAAGAACTATTTTAAACAACCAATTAAATAATTAAATATTTTCATTTTCCCCCAACAATTAATTATTAAATAAAACCACTTCCTCCCTAAGTATCCCTTGGACCCTACCGTCTCCTTACCCCTTCTCCAGGCGTCCCGCTTTCTCCCCGGGGCCATGCCCCTCCAGGCTCAATACCTGTTCCCCCGGGATGGCCCGCTTGTGCAAACAGCACCACCCCATCCTATCCCGCGCCATTCCCCCATTGTGCTTCCCTCCCCCCACATCTAAAGGGGCCATGCCCCCGGCACCAGAAAAACCCTCCACCGAGGTGTTCTTTCTGCCCCACCCCCCTCCACCAGTTTTCTTTACCTCCAACTCCTTAACCAATCTCCCAGCCAAGAGCTCAAGTCTGCCAGATAATGATTATTCCAAAATACCGACAAGTGTACACCATCCTCTCTAAATCTCATGAGTCCTTCCTAAACTATCTCCTTATGGTCCAACCTGTACCGCCACTGATGCACAAAATTCTACCATCTCTCTGTTTATCCCCTTCCTTGCCCGCTCTATCGCTCCCTCATTCCTCGCTCCCCTCCAAACTCTCAGCGGTACCACTTAGTCCCCACTACAGATGCTTGAGGCCACCCTTCTCAGGCCCATAACAAAATCCCTTTTTATTTTCCTAAGAAGAGCCACACCCGTACCCCTTACCAGATCATTTTCCCCACCATGAATAATCACCCCATCTGGAGGCGCATAGCTTTCCCTCAACCCAGCCAACCTAGGAAGCAACTGATCCCAGCGCAGCCCCCCAAACCTGGACCCTCTTACCACAACATCTTTATAGCTGCAACCCAGTTGCCAGCCAACAACCTTTTTCTCAGCTTCTTTCCCCGCCCACTTAACCATAGAATGACCCACAAACCAGATTTTTGACATCTGACCCGACCTAGCAGCATCTGAAAAAGAAATTACAAAATCACTTAAAAATCAACAACATCATAATAAATGCAACACTCCTGCTGCCTACTGAAAAATTCTTTAGACATCCCGTTTGCCCCGGTCCCTGACATACCCTTTGTATCTCCCTTACTTCCAGTGTCCCAAACTTTTCACCTACTCCTCTGAATAGCCCAGCCTGCTACCTTCAGATGCTGCACCCCTCCTAAATGAATGAGTTCCCACCTCCTAACCTTTCCCACACCACTAGTAACAGCTTCCTCAGTAAACTATCCTTCCTGGCCATCTCCTTATCCCTCTCCGGAAACACCCCCGGACCTCTCCTAACTGTCCCCCTATATTTTGCACCTTTCACCTAACCTTTAAACAATACACCTAATCCCACTTAGACCCCCTTTCTCCTCTAACCTATTACCCTCCTGCTCACCCTTGCCCCCCACCGTCCCTCACCTTACTAATAATGGACCTGCGTTGCCGACCCTGCACCGGGGGCCCACGTGCCCACCCGCACATGCAGGCCCTTTTCTTTATGACTCCTCTTCGCCACTGCACCAGGGGCCAAGCCTGCACCCCCATCCATGCAGTCCATTCCATATAACTAATCTTCAAGCTCCTTGCGTCCATTATCACCTGTTTCCCACCTGCACCAGGGGCCCTAGTGCACCCCCGTCCATGCAGGCCCCTTTTCTGTCTTACTCCTCTCCACCGCTGCACCAGAGGCCAAACCTGCACCCCCGTCCATGCAGTCCATTCCATAAAAATTCCTCTACCAGCACCTTGCTTTGTTGCTCCATTTTTTCCCCCAGCTGCACCAGGGGCCCTAGTGCCCCCCATTCCATGCAGACCCATCTCATCGCTTCCCCCAGCTGCACCAGAGGCGCTCCCGCACCTCCGTCCATGCAGCCTAAACCTTACTCACCTTGTAGTGCGGCAAGCGTGAGGGCTTCGCCACCGTCGTCCATGCCTTCCAAACGACGGCCACCACCCCTTAACAATTTCCACAGTTACATCCCCCCTGTGGCCCTCCCCTGCCCTACCTAAGCGTCTTCCACCTCACCACTCTCCTACCCCCTTTGTATTGCCCCAAAACCTCTCATCAAACCTTGTGCCCCCCCCTCCTTTTCAGATAAACTGAGCCCGACCTACCGGAACACCCCAATTTACCTGGCATGCGGTCCTTCCCCCCCACCTCCTTGCCCCACTCCTCGCCCTGACCCGCTGTCCCCTGCCTGAAAACAATCTGTAACCGGATGCCGACCCGCACACCTGCTGCACTCGTGTTTAAATTTGCACATCCATCTTGTGCAGCCTTCTTTATTGAACGCCCAACATGCAGCTGAGGGCTGTCCTCTACCTCCTCCCCCAGCCCTCTCATGGGCGGGGCGACCAGTAAAGGGCCGGTAAGGCACAGGCAGACCACTTGCTGTGTGCAATGTCGGGGCAGGCCTCGTTGGAACCATCCATTGCAGCCAAAGATCCATGTCTATTTCCCCCCACAAGGCCTGACTGTCCTCCGCCATTCTTGCTCTGAATTCCTCATCATAGCGTACCAGGCAAAACCCCCAAAACTCGTGAAAGACTTCCTAATTACATCCATATATTTGAGCAGAGCCATGCATCGCTCTGGGAATTTCTCACAATACATGCTGGCATAAATGATAAATGCCAACGTCCAATTCTCAATAGTCACTGGGACCCTTGGGTGCGATGCCAGTTCCCTCTCTTCTTCCTTAGACCCCTCCTTTGCTCTCACTTCCCTATGGAGCAGCTTAAAAACATCTGCAAATTCCCCTGCCTGAATCTTCTCCCTGGTCGCTGCCATCAGGTGCGCCCCCAAAGGTTTTGTGATACCGATGTACAGCAGTTTTTTCCCCTTTCCTTTCACTTCAACCTCCTTTTCTTTTGCAACTTGCACCTCGAGCACCAATGGCTCCACCACCTTGTCCGTTTGAACCTCCACTGAGCAAATGCCCTTCTCATCCCCCAAGGCTCCAATGGCCTGCACACCAACTTCTTTCCTTACCCCTTGCAGACCAGACCCTTCATTACCTGTCCCCATTCTCGTGTCCCCTCTCTGCCATGCAGATGACCATTCCCTTTCCCGCTCACCTCTTTCCACACAGCCCGACTGTGGTCTGTCATCCACTCCGATGCTCCTCATCTCTTTTCTTAAGGGGCTCCTACATTGTGGATGCGAGCTCATGCTCGAGTTGAGTCGATCTTCTTCCTGCGAGCCAGGGGCGTCCGCCCCACCACTCCTTTGACGTCTTCTCGGCGGGCCGCAGCAACCCCTGCTTGGTCCTCTTCTCTCAGGCGAGACGCGCAGTCCTCCACCCTGTAATCCACCTCGCTAGGGGCCGTGCTGCACCCTCTAAGCTTTCCTTGCGCTGACCGAGGAGGGGCCGTTCCTAAACCCTCTCCCTCCACTTCAACAGTGGGGGCTGCGCAGCGCCCTCCGCCCTCACTCCTCCTAACCTGGGGGGCCGTTCCGCGCCCCTCCCTAACCTCCTCAATTGATGGGGACCTCTCTCTCCTTCTCCCACCTGCACTCTTCTTCCGGTATTTACCCCCTTTTCCCCTCTGCTCTGTCGCCCCCTTCTGCGCCCCATCACCCTCACCATCCCTGCCCTCTTGTCCTAACCCTTTTTGGACACTTCTGATATCCCCCACTTCCTCCCTTTCATTCTGCAAACCATCCCTGTCTCCTTCCCCACCCAAAAACACTTCACCCCTGGATGCTCTCCTATCAGTTTCCCTCCTCATCTTCCTGCCCCTGGATTCCCAGACCTCGCCTCTGCCCGCCACAGGGGTGCAAGCCACCACTGCCACGAGAGCCCCATCCGCCTTTGCTCTACGCTGAGGCCTACCCCTCCCTACTTCCCTCTCCCCAATTACCTCCACCACTGCCCCTTCCAATTGGGCCTTAGATCCCCTGCTGATGATCTCAAGTGCCTCCCTCAAAGCCTTTGCATCTACCCCAGTCTTATTGCTGTCTCCCTGACCCAACATAGTGCGTAAAATTATATGCCCGTATTAATCCCTGTCTAAACTAATGCTCCCGAGCCAGGACCTACCCGGGGGCGCTAACCCCGATAAATGTGCTGAAACATTTTGCAGCAGCACCCACAATATAGTACTAGTGGAAGTACTATTTTACAATTAAAGATAATAAGGCTTATAAGCACCATTATAGGCAGAGTGGGAAGCTGCACGAATGCTAGCGCTTGATGGATTTAGGAGGCTGAAGGGTAGGAATGCCACAAGCATTCATTTATGTTGAGCATACTATTTAGTGCACCCACAAATATGTATAAAGTTATGGTTTGTTCGAAGCAGTGGTCGAAGTGGGAGGGAGCGGTTAGGAGCGTTGCTCCTCTACTTTTTTTAAATTAAGTTTTACTGTTCCTATACTTTTATTTGAAAAAGAAACCGTTCATGAGTGGGTTTGTTTTAAAATAAAAGTGTGGGAAGCAGTTGAACCTTGCACTTCAGTGCACTTTACTGAACGTTCCCTTAAACAGCAGGTCCATTTGTTTGTGGTTTTTTATTGTGCGTGGCAGAGGGCGTGGCGATGGGGTTTGCGGGGAGCAGGGTTGGCCAGCAGGGAACATAGTTCCACTACTTCTTTTCGTACACTTCGACCATTGGTTCCAAGTGTGCACGTTTCTGAAGCAGAAATTGGGCCCCGCATACCGGTTTTCGTTTTGGAGAATCGTCTCTGTCTACTCGCAAGCTTCCTTCATAGAGATGTCAGGAGGGAAGTGCAGCTCAATGGTGATAGCATAGGAGGCAGAAACACGTGTCTGGGGAGGGTGTTGTTAGTAGTGTTGCTCAGTGGTGATTTGCCTGCTCTGAGAGTGGATCTGTTGCTCTGGTATGGTACCGAGAGCTGGAACGTGAGTGGGTGATCCCCCTGACCCCCCGCAATGTAACACAAGACATGCTTGCTTTTGTTTGTCTCAGTGCAGGGTTTTTTTCATAAAAAAATGTTCTCACTCTGGATTTTACACTGAGGGAGTGGAGGGTCCAGGTGGGGACCCTGGCCAGTCATCTGTGCATAGGGAGACAGCTGCACCTCAGTCAAGGCATAGGGATGTTTTGCAGCGGGAGAATCCATCGAATTAATTCGATTTTATCCATTTTTGTTCAACACATTTTGCCCCAAGTAAGTGTGGGGGTGGGTTTAGGGTAATAACTAATGTGGGGAGATTACGGGGTAGGGGTGTGGTTGCAGGGGCTCCCGCATCGCATATATTATGGCAAAATCTACCACAAAAAAAGCATTAGATGAAATCAAATTCGATGGATTCTTTTCGAGCATGTCACATAGAATCCTCAGCCACACCTCACTTCTGTTGCCAAGGACGCAGAGCCATGCGTCTGAAGTTGCTATGGTGCTCCTGCAAAGGGAGCTTCTCTTGTCATTTTGGGTTGTACTACCCTTAGTGAAGGGATCAGACTGGTCTAGCAATTATACTGTTTTTGGTATGGAACAGAGAGCTAAAATGTGATTGCGGGCCTTCTCCAAGAGGATACGCTATTTTATCTTTTGGTTCATTCTCAGTAGAGGCTACCGGTGACTACCGCTACACAAAAGCATTCCCACATGCAGAAATTGCAGATCCCCGTGTAGTCCTTTGGGACTCCGAAACAGGGAATAAGAGATGGGACCCTTACGATGACCATAACTTTATTGCATGCAGTTGTAGTGGGGCAATTATTGACTAGAGAGCATGATCAGGCTCTGCCCCAAACCTCAGAAAGAAGAAACAAAATTATAAGATAAGAAAGGACACATTTGAAACTACACTTTAAATTCTGCTGGAAATGCAGCTGCCACAAAGAATATTGTTTTTTGCTACACAAGTAGGGGACAGATAAAGCATTAGCTTGCACAATTAGTGTGTTTTAAAATAGAATAGATTAGGTGACAGGAAGGTGTATACCCAAAATAGGGACTCACTACACAAGTAGGGCAGGAAATTGTAAGGCAAACAAGGTTGCTGATACCCATTGGTAGGGAGAAATATAAAGTCCCAGGCATGCACCAGAACTCAGTAGACAGCAAAATAAATGTGCCCTGCAGAGGAAAACATGTGACAAGCAGCTGCCATTTTCAAAAACTGCACCAAACAGAGCACAGAATTAAACTCGGCAGCTTTAAGAAAAGGCCCCAGTTAAACACGCTATTTGAACAAATATATTTAACTCAGGGAAATGCTGTGGTAGCTGGATATAGCTACTGCCAAGGAATGTGAAAACCCAAGGCTTCGTAGGGGAGGGTTACATGGCAGAATAAGATACCATTGTGTGCATCCAGCTGTCAAGATAAATTATGTTAAAATAACACGGCAAGTGTCCTGCAGCTGCTAGTGGACAAGTAGGATTTGCAACTATAGATTAGCTTGTTTGTGTAGGAGGTAGAGGATGCCACGGAATTGACTTGTTTCTTTAGGGACACGGTGGAATCAAGATAGACTCCCAAGGTTTTTATTTTCTTGGCGACTTTGATCAAATTCCCATCTATATTGAAGGATATGTACCTTTAGTCCAGTTTATTTAGGCACGCCTGAGTGCCGACAATCAGAAGCTCAGTATTTTCATCATTAAGGCACAGACTGTTGGCGGCCATCCAAGCATGGGTTTCTAGGTAAATTTCATTAATTAACTTGGAATCCTCATCGTAGTGGCCAAGGACCGGGATGAGGACCTGCGTGTTATCTGCATAGTTAGTGTAGATGACACCCATGTTATCCAATTGATCGAAGAGGAGCTTCGTAAATATATGGTAAAGCTTTGGGAGATACGCAGGAGCCTTGAGGGACTCCACAGTGTATAGGGATCGGGTCAGCAGAATCTGAGGGTGAGAAGACTCTGGTGGTTCGATTGGATAGAAAGGATTTGATACAATTAGAGGCTTTAGGGGAGAAGGCTGCTGCTGAGGTGAGGTGTCCAGTGAGGATTTGATGATCTACTAAGTCGAAAGCCGCAGACAGGTCAAACAGCAGAAGGATCGCTAATTTGCCTGCCTTGAGCAATGTCTGTATATGCATATATAGCGGTTCAGCCAGAGGCCTATTTTAAACTAAGCTCTGAGAGTTAGGCATGCCACTCGTCTTCCCGAGGGCATAGTCGCCTATTGTTGCAGCACTCTGCAGCAGCGTTGCTGATGGCCCATGATTGAGTCTGCTTAGCCCATTAAATGGAGCACTGGGTCTTGAGAAGGGTCACTCACAAGTGAAATGCTTGGCTTGTCAAGTTTGAATTTCGTCAGGGTGTTAAGGACTCTGGTGGGGTCGGGCCCGGAGTTAACCAGGAGACACACACACAACACATACCCCATCAGTGGTGATTAACTGGCGAGCGGGAAGCACGAGTCCAGGATGGGCTTAAGTCACAACATCCCATGCCAGGGGTATAAAACAAAACAGTGACAAACGCAACTTTACACACAGTCCATTACACTCCTTAGCCATACACCACATTTACATTTTGACATGAAGGTGGACGCATCTGTTTGTAGCTGCCGCCATGCAACATGGGGTCAGGCCCAATGGATGTGATCACCATGTACTTCTCTTTTGCACTTGGCGTACAATGTATTTACCTTTTGCCTGTTCCACGATGTAATTCACCTCTTTGGCTTCCTTTCCTATAACATAAAGCACTTACTGTAACCATATTCTTAAGTTAAAAGCGCCTAGATACCTCTGGGTTTTGTGCGCTATATAAGTGTCAAAATAAATAAATTAACTGATGTTCACTTCTATATACCTGTTGTGGTCGGGCGGTTGACCAAAAGGTGCCACACCTAAGAAGGGCTTTAATACACTGGGAAGAATGCATACACCAGGAGTGCAATGACATCTTACAGTCTCCACTTTAAGCATACAGGAATATGCAGGATGACCGTTTTGCCAGGTACCATTGCCCACGGACACAAACCGCCAATATATAAATGGGTAGTGAGACCATATGGGCCGCTGATGGTCAGCAGCGCATACGGGTTAACATTCTTAGTCCACTATCACATTGTGGCGGGAGCAGGAAAAGCCGCACCTGGGTACACCACAGCCACATCTTCTGCAGGGTGTCCATTTGGGGCAATGGGGCAGATGCACAAACAGGCACACTTTGTTAGCCCAGGAGAATTGGTAAGACAATGCCATGCCCATTTACCAGATCAATTTTTAAGCCCGGCACCTTGGCAGGATCACAGATTCACACGTTGTTTCCTTGATGACCCCACTTTAAGCCTAGTACCTTGCAGGAGCCACAGTTTTGGAGGCACACCACAGTTCACAGGCGACATGGGTTTAAATACATTTGGCTGCTCACATTACTTAGTTCCGGCCAGGGGTGGCTCCTGCCCCAGGCCCCGGGCCATGCGAAGTACGGCCCGATGGAGGGCCTACGGGGTTAGGTGCAGGGTGGGGCCGCGATGGCACAAAGCGGCAAGGGGAGGGGCAGCCAGGTGGCGCCACTGCCCCAGCGTTGCTATGGCAACAGCCCCCAACACTGGGAAAGGTGTGAGGGAAAACCAGTTGGGGGGCTGGGGAGGGCCCGGCCCCCATGAGAATAACAATGGGCAAAAGGAGTATAAGTACGGCCCAAAAGCAGAGGGAAGAACAAACCAGGCAAGACGCTCACCTCGTTCGGGCAAGCGTCTTGGGACCTGGAAAAGGGAGAAGGAAACGTTGCAATAGTTTCATTTCACTCACCTCGTTCGGGTAAGCTGAAGAAACTGGACGGAGGAAGAAGAAGCGGTCCGCTCACCTCACTCGGGTAAGCTACGGCCTCGGAGTGAAGGAAGGAAGACAGCCACTCACCCACCCACCGAGGGAAGGGCCAGCAGGAGCGGGACATCGGCGGAGGAGATTCAAGGAAAGTGCGCGGCGGGGTGAAGATCCAGGAAGGCTCCACGAAGGCGGAATGCACCCGAGGCTCTGGAGCACAGTGTGGTGCAGTGGTCGGCTCAAAAAGCCAGAAGGGAACGGAGCAGAGGAGCCGGAAGGAGGGGCCATCCAGGTCCACGATCGGCAAGCGGTAAGAGTTGCAACTTGTGCCCGGACCATTGCTTAGAAACACATAACAAGGAGGGGGCAAAGCCGCAAGGCGGGGCATGGCTGCAATCAGGATGGATATTAATTGAAAGCCGATCCGTTAGCACAGCGAGTAGAATGCCCACTGTAAACTCCGCCCAGAGTCTGAGGACGCAGAGTCAAATCCTCGCAGGGAGTAGTTCAGCCAGGCCTGACAGAGGAAGACCAGCATAATTAATTAAAGGGACAGCGCAGTGGGTCAGAGAGGGCTCTGCTTAAAGAGGAAATCAAAGAGCCATAAGAGGGTCAGTCTTATAATCGGAGGGTCGTGAGTTCGATCCTCTTCCGAGGGCACTCTTCAGGCCATCCCAACCATCACATCAGTTGGTTGTTGCCCAGCGCTATATTACTTTTTCTGTTGCAAACGGATGGGTTAGCTCAGGTGGCTAGTGCACCTGCTGCTGAACTCTAACTCCTCTGCTTAAAGAGAGTATACATGAGTTTGAGGTTTGCTTATTTTACTTGAGACACAATCTGTATGTTGTGGGGAAGGACATATGTATAAGAATGGCGGCTTATAAGAACAGCAAGGATAATTAATAGTAACAAAATAAACAATGAGAAGAGAATCATGATAGAATAATAAGGTTAACACTATTGCAGCAGAGATTGCTATAAGTGTTATTACGTTTACACTGATAAATGTAACACCAATTATTGTTGAAGTGCTCTCAAGAGGGGAGGTCGCCAGAAAGCACTTTAATGACCAGATATTCTTATGGACAGCCAGGCAGGAAGCTAAGGGTGCAGCCCGACCGCCTACAGATTTCAGTGACGGATCCTACTGCTTTTTACAATGGCGGATAATTTATGTGGCTCTAAAGACAGGCTCCAGGGCAAAACATGCAACAAGTAATTAGTCTGTCTATACATGGATCTGGTAGGTTATTATTGCTGGTACAACGAAGGAGGTGTCGGCCAAGGTTTGGTTGCGCCATGGATAGCGGGGCGCCACAAGGGGATTTTCGTGGGATGTCCAGCGGGGTGAACGGGGGATCCCACCGGGACCATCCACGCGGTAACGCTGCTTGGCACGTTGCATCAAGGAGTGCCATTCCGCGCGCAGTGAGGCGGCTAATGTTTGGTGTATGGCGAGCGATCGACATGTTTGCTGAAAGCCTACCTATTCATAGGGGCGGTTTGTCCTTCATACAAGATAAGTTTTGACAAAACGCAACATAGGGAACGAGTACTTGCAGGGTTATGTTTTCCTGAAGGGGTATGTCACGAAGTAAGTACAAATTACTCTCAAGGAAGAGGGCAATGGGGCGGTGGTGTACAGTACGGCGCGCGCATCAGTTAGCACTCTCTTGCAGGTGGCGTTCCGAGGCTTGACACCCATGGAGGAGGGGTCGGGTACACCGGATGCCTGCAGAGAAGTGCAAGGGGAGGTAGCTCTTTCACTAATAGGTGCGTGTACATGATAAGAGAGTCGTCAATACTTCCATAAGACGTGCAGGTAACCGCAAAAGAAGGGCAGGGAACAAGAAATCAAGGGGCAGCACACCGGTGCCAAGCAGGAGAGGGGATACAGCAGCGGAATTTGACAAACCAGGAGAAGCACAAGGAAAACAAGGAGGAAGAGAGCTGACTAGGCAAGGCGAAAAGGAAATGGCTCAGGTAAGAGCAAAGAGGGCAAAGGAATGGAGCAGTTGGGGCAAGATGGCATAAAAAGTGTTTGGGGCCCAAGGGGTACTGGACATCCTGCAGAAGGAGGACAGGGCAAAGAAAATGTCGCCTTTGCTGAGTGAGGAGTCCAGCGGCAGCAAATCAGAGACAACAGGAGAGGGGGCACTACCACCAGGACAGAAGAAGGGGAGAGAACTGCCCGGGAGAACATCAAGAGGAGACGGAGGTCCCAAGGAAGAAGAGACAAAAAGAAAAGAAAAAAGGTATTTGAAAGAATAATTGGAAGCAAATTGTAAATATGTTAATCTCAGGCATCGCTGGTATGGGTAAGTCGCCCAGAACCAGTGACAGGAGGGGGAGAAAGCAGAATAAGTACAGGGAGGAAGGGGTTTCCACAACTGAGGTAGAGAGCAGCAAGGATGAAGAGAGGGACCCCTTGGAAGCATGGGTAAAATGGAAAGGGGTGCTAGGTAAAGAGAGAGAGAAGGGCTCTGGTGTAGAAGGGGCAGGCAAGAGTGCAGGGGCAGGTCCATTTCCATTAGGTTACCCAGGGGATTCATGACACAGCCCTCAAGGGGCACAAACGGTATTACAAAAATACCCAGAGGATGGAGTGGCATTGGTAGCTTATCAACAAAGGGTCTTGAAGCTATACAAAGCATTGGGGGGGGGGGATGCATGGAAGGAGTATGACCATGAGTTTAAGAAGGAAATGGATGGTTACCCGGACATAGGGTGGGACGAGGAGAATTATAATCGGTACATGTTTAACGTATTAAAGGAAAAAGGGGACCACAGGGACCACGGTTCAAGAGGGCAACAGGCATACTGGGAAAGTAATGATAGAAGCAAAGACAGGTACAACAACAGGGGATACGATAACAACAGGGAATCTTTTGAGGTCAGGGGAACAGAACCTTCAGGGCAGTCAATAGGTGACACAGAGAGGGCGGCAGAGTAGCATGCCACCAACGGCTCAAGGGGGTGGCAGGGGAGATATCGGGAAAACACAGCCCACCCCCACCCAGTGCTGGAAATTCGAAAGCGGGGTACCATGCAGCAGGGGAAAGAATTGCAAATTCAACTACAAGGGCGAGAAATGTAGCAGGGACCTCAGCAGTGCCAAGTGCACTAGGACAACAATAGCCAGCAATAGAAGCAGTGAGAAGCGTAACTAGGGACTGGGGGGGAAGGGGGACTCACCGGGGGAGCCGGAAAAGATTCAAGACCTGGAGGCTTTACAAGTACTTTTTGAGGGCAGGGATCACGGAGCATAATCAGAAGGGCAGAAAAGGGGGAATTCCAAAGTGTTCAATAAGAACGGTTATAGGGAACTCGCCTATCAACCATGAGGGAAGGATGGCTCTGGGCAATAGTAGGCAACTGTACCACAAAGGACGCCCTCACCAGGGAAGGCATGGGTTCCACGAATAAGCACCAGAGGAAAGAAAAATTAGCGATGAGGCTGACTGGAAAGGGCAGAAATGGCCACGTATATGGCAGGAGAGAGCATGGTCAAAAATCGTTCCCGTTATTGGGGACATTATGTGCTTGGGAGGTTAAACTATACAACAAGGAGATGGCACTATGGCCAGACGCCAAAGAGGAAAGAAAACAAAAAAAAAACACCCACACCTGGAAAGGCATGGGTTCCACGAATAAGCACCGGAAATAATGAAAAGGTTAGCCATAAGGCTGACTGGAAAAGGCAAAAATGGCCACGTGTATGACAGGAAAATAACACCCACACCGGGAAAGGCATGGGTTCCACTTAAGGCACTGGAGGAGAAGGAAAGGTTAGCAATGAGGCCACCCGGAAAAAGTAGGTAAAAACCAAAGGAATCAGTGCGAGTCAAAGAAAGCATGGCCAGGAACGCCCTGATTTACAAAACGGTGGAGCAGGGTCAGGGAGCCGAGGCCGGACGCCAAAAAGGAGTATAACGCCCACACCGGAAAAGGCATGGGTTCCATTGGAGGAGAAGGGAAGGTTATCGACAAGGCTATCCGAAAAAATAGGTAAAACCAAAGGAACCAGTGCGAGTCAAAGAAAGTATGGCCAGGAACGCCCTGATTTACAAAACATCTAGACGCAGCTGCACACACCGCGAAAATAGCAGGGGTAATAGACCCAACAAACAGCCCGTTAATAAAGTATGAGATGAAGGGTTGGGCTAGGTTGGAGGGGAAGAAACCCGAGAGTGGGAGACCCCTGAATTTGGGAAAACTGGTGTCACAACTGAAAACGCTACAGGTCACGGGTAGCAGCAAGTATGACACTGCTCGCTTTAGGGTAGCACCCCCCTCGGCATTTAAAAAGAGATTTGCTAGCATAGTAAGGGGCTTTCAGAATAAGGGAGCTAGTAGCCCGGAATACTGTAGCAGGGGACGCCTGGTAAGAGCAAATGTTAACATGGGATATAAAGGGATTATAGGAACATAGAACATAGGATGGGGCACATCAGAGGCAGGCCGTGGAAATGGCGAGGAAGGGGTTTTTTCTCAGACAATAATTTCAGGGCATTAGCGGAGCGGGGATGTAGTTAGGGGTACTTTTGGGGGGAACCTGAGCGGCCGGGGTATCGCCCACTCAGGTGTGGCAGCACGTTTCCAGGAACAGATGCCCGAGGGTAACCGAGACTGGCCAAGGAGAAGGCTGGCATCTCTAACCCTGGACACTGTGTGCCCAAAAGCACACACACATGTTGTTATCATGATTCTTGTGTGTGTATTTTCTGTAGAAAATAAATGCCTACGGCCAATCATTTTTTCCACAACAAAACTGTCTGTAAGTCATTCCATAGTATAGGAGTTAGGAACCAAGAGCAAGGAGAAGCCCACACTACACAGCCTATTTCCTCCTGCATGCAGGAGAGTGATTTATTTTGCTGCGGCTACTTTAACCATGCAGCGGCTGCCGTGCTGCACTTTCGATCCCCCCTAGGCAGGAGGCACTGCTGTGGGTGCAGAAGCAGGCTGTGCTTCCCTGGCCGCACATGCTCCCCCTGACCTGAAGGCCGCAGCCAGAGCGATGGTGCTGACAGTGTCCGGGATGCCCTCCCTTTCAGACAGCAGACACATTTCCCTGTCGCAGCAGCCAGCACTTGCCTTCACTCCCCGAGGTGGGAAGTGCTCACTGTAATGTGTCCGGGCCATGCCATGTGGGTTCCTCACATGCAGGAAATTCATATGCAGAGCCCATCCATGCCGGGGCTGTCCCCTGGCAGTGGGCTGATGGAGGTCCTCGTGGACGCAATGCCGGGGAAGCTGGCGGATCCTTGTAGAGCTGGGGAGGCCGGCAGATCCTTGTTGGGTAAAGTACTTGCAGGCACTGAAGACACCCACTGCCAGGAGTCACTGCTGACAGCATGTGGGCCGCGCCAGGGCTCCAGCTGGCAGGAGTGCTTTACCAGCCAGATATGACAGGGCTGTGAGGAGACTGCCGCCCTCACTTTGGCCACTATCTCAGCCTGTACCAGCTCCCCCTTTTGGGAGCGGGTCCTTGGTGGGCGTCGGGGAGGCCGATTCCAGGAATGTTCGATGGCCCTGAGTGCCACATTCACCCCGGCTTCATCAACGCTGGTGGCAAGCTTCACTGGCCAGTAGTCCGGCAGGGACAGGCCGAGTCTCTTTGGTGTGTTGGATTGCAGGAGGCCCGCACCCCATCCTCGTTGCCAGATGTTACGGCCTCTGTTGCAGCCAGGGCCCAGAGCTAACCAGGAGACACACACACAACACAGACTCCATTGGTGGTGATTAACTGGCGAGCGGGAAGCCACTCACCCTTGTTATTAGAGACATCACATGGTGTGTGCCACGTGTGTCTAACGCGCAAAACAGCACAAGCTCAGGAGGGGCTCAAGTCACAACACAGGGCTGATTCAGAGTTTCATTCTTCCGAGGCTGATACATTGATAATTGAGTAATAATACTAGTTAATATTACAGCATTTGGAAGCCGGGGGTCCTGGCATAAACACACTATTTATCAAGCATTGGCAAAAACAGCAGTTTTGGCCTTTGTGTAGGCATGTGATAGGTGCTTTCTAGGCACTGCCATAATAGTACTACCCGGAGGAAGAGGGCAACAGCTAGCAAATGAGTACCTGGGCATATGAAGGCAATGCCTATCTAATGCCCATGAAAGAAGGAATTCAATGCAAGGAACAGATGTAAGGACACTCAGAATGCTTAAAAATAAAGTGGCTGAAGACACCTCCGTAAGACATTTTTTATTACGCTAGAAGTTGATTTAAAACTGCATAATTTTCAAAAGAATGTTTTGATATAACAATGGCAGCCTCACAAAGGCCCATAGGTTGATGCTACTGCATGTCTATAATAGGCCCTCATTACAACTCAGGCGTTAAGGGTTAACGCCACTGTTAACCCTTAACGCCTGATTCCCACCTTAACGCCTGCTTTTTGCAGGCGTTAAGTTCCATGGTGCTAAGGCACCTTGGTGCTAATTACGGCACCGTAATTTACGGTGCCGTAATTAGCACCTTCCCCACTCCCATTATGCCCTATGGGGCAAAAATGGGAATGGGGAAGGGAAAATGGGAAATGGGGATTTACCGCCCCACTCACCTTGTAATGGGGCGGTAAATCCGCCATCCACCATGGTGTAAACGTAGTTTACACCATGGTGGTAAAGTTGGTGCACTTAGCACCTCAGTTGTAATGAGGGCCATATGTCTTTGTGCTTATAACGCGCCGCAAGCCCGCGGGCATCAGGGCGCGGGGAGCGCAGAGAAGTACCATTTACAGTAGAAATCTCACAATGGTTAACAGTGTCTACTCTACCCTAGCATGATAGAGCAAGCTCAAAGTCCCATTTCACACCCCATCTCCCACCTATCTGTACTCCAAGGCCAATAGTTTTGACTTTGTAGGTGACACAGAAGCACCACTTAGTAGCCTGATCTCAAATGTATTATCTCACTTATGTCTTCAGTGATGTTAATCAATTTTGACTGCATATTCTTTCACCGCGGCTTTTTTTGTTGCAGATTTTTTACTGTTTTTTTACAGCAAAATGCGGGGCTAGACCCCCACTCCCATCCTTCTGCGAAACACTCACCCTCCCTTCCACCAACCCCCACACCATATATTTCCTTACCATAACACCCCACCCCCTGCATTTTGGCATAAAAAGTAATTGATAAATAATTGATGGGAAAAAATAACTTTGTGATACAAAAAGCAAGAAAAAGACTGGAATACCTAATCATGTTAGGTATAATTATTATGGCTTTGTACTTCAAAACTAAAACACAGTATTTTTTTGTTTCCTGGACTAATGGACACTACCATCATAAAAGCCTTCACTGAGTTAGAATTCACAAGCTGTGCTTATACATTGGACTAGTGCATTCCTTGTTCCTTACTGGTGTGAATCCATCCCCTCTGGGAGATTGTTTCAAGTCAACCTGGGCCTTTCCAATCCCTCCCCTTCACCGTGAATGGTATCATTCCAAAATGTCGCCACCAAAACTGCGACTTATACATTAGCTCCCATTTGCGCCATAACAAAATTCCGACTGGTACGGCGCAAATGCGCAGTATTGTACACTGACCAAGGAGACCGGGGTTGCGGGGGTGCTGCCAGCACCCCTTGTTCTGTGTGATGGGTGGCGGGGATGCCCCCCGTTCCCATTACATGTAAAGAGGGGGACAAGAAAGTAAAAAATATTTACAAAAATGTGTGTGCCGCTGAAACCGCCGGAAGGTAAGTAGGGAGCAAATGCTCGGTTTTGCATTCAACCTTTTTTTTTTGTCTGCATTTTGGGCGGCGCAGTGATCACATAGATACCCCTGAGCCAGGCATCGTACACAGGACTGAGCTTTCACCCTAGGATTGTAACCCTTAGCTCACACCTTTGCCTGAAATACTTGAACCTAGAACATCAACACTACAACTCTGTGCTGATGAAACACAACTCTATTTTCTAACTTGCTCCTAGCCAGGGAGGCAATGCCCAGATGCCTCACTCTCATCAAAGCTTGGAGGATAAATAACGAGCTCTGCCTCTATGCCTCCAAACCCAAGACTGGCATTCACCCTCAGCTTCTCTTCATCTGGCCGGCCTCCCTGAGCCGAGCTGGAGCCTTACCTTCATACCCCAAGGAAATGCCATATCCCAGAAACGTCACTTCCAGCTGTTCAAAAAGATCCTTTACATATGTGTAGAAGTCGTTATTGCTCGTATTCACGCGCATTCAGTCCACTAAAATAGCCCCTATCTAGGATCTCCTGATAGGTTGTCCATCACCTACAGCTACTGATAAACAAAGCTGCAAGGATGACCACTTCGCCCCCTGTTCTCAAGTCATTGAATTGGCTCCCGGTGAAACAGAATAACCCGCAAATCTCTCAGCCTGACCCACCATTAGATCCATGGCAACCGTCTAGGAGAATTGTCTCCAATTGTCAAGAAACACACATCTACACGCCCTCTAAGGCTTCCCTCTAAAGGTGGACGCTGCATCCCCAGGTACAAGGGACTCAAACACGGAGGTGGATTCTTCCCAGGTCAAGGTAAGTATCAATTTGAGCTGTACTCTCATAAATGAGCCCAACTACAGAGGGGTACATACTGTTTTGTATTTATTTGTATTTTGCATTTATAACAGCGCATAAAGCCCTGAGGCATCTAGGTGCTAGTTGCAATGGATATGGTATTACAAGATGTTGTCAAGTGATACAGGTGAATTGCATAAGCAGCACGAGGCTGAGAAGTCATATTGGGTAGGTTACAGTTAGGTTGCATAAGCAGCATAATTCAGAATCAGTAGGTTGCAGGTAGGTTACATTAGCAGCACAAGGCTGCGCAATTCAACATCAGTAGGTTGCAGGTAGGTTACATTAGCAGCACAAGGCTGTGCAAGTCAGAATCAGTAGTTGCAGGTAGGTTACATTAGCAGCACAAGGCTGGTCAATTCAAAATCAGTAGATTGCTGGTAGGTTACATTAGCAGCACAAGGCTGCGCAAGTCAGAATCAGTGGGTTGCAGGTAGGTTACATTAGCAGCACAAGGCTGCGCATGTCAGAATCAGTAGGTTGCAGGTAGGTTACATTAGCAGCACAGGGCTGCGCAATTCAGAATCAGTAGGTTACAGGTAGGCTACATGAGCAGCACAAGACTGGTCAATTCAGAATCAGTAGGTTGCAGGTAGGTTACATTAGCAGCTATATTCCTGAACCTGTCTCCGTCGGGTATGGTACCTTCCATGTACTTCAAAGAAGAATCTCATATCATTTAGGTCTGTATAAGGCCTTAATGGCTCTGCATGTGGCAGGCCAACTATCCTTTGAGGCTGTTTGTTCATGAACTACCGTGTATGTTGATAAGGCCTGCAGGGGATTTTGGGTGGAGAGCAGAGCTTACTTTGTAAAAATAATTAATTGTAGGTGGCAGGGCCCAAATATTGTCTAGCACATATGTGCCATAAGATATGATGACATATGATATGATAGTTTATTTATATCGCGCCCATACACAAGTGTTTCAGGGCGCTACGAGACAAGGGAGGGGTGCAAGGGAGGAAAAAAACAATAAAACACAATGATCTTACTAGGCCCAGTGACATTGAGAACAAGCAAGTGCAGGGGAGACAGAGAGGGGAAAGTGCAAGGGGTATGGGAGGAGTGGAAAGAGTTGAAAATAACAACAACAGGTAGTGCGGTCGGTAGGTGGCAAGTGCAGTGATTAAGCGCAGACAACGAGTGTCCGATAAGTGCAGATAAGGGGGCTATAGGAGATGAGATTGGTTAAAAAATGGATGAATACCTCCAATGGACACCCTCCCTTATGCCAATAAATATTAACCAACAGGAGACAAAAGTCTTCTCCAGAAACAGAAATTTCTACCGCCAGAATCCCATGAAGGGAATTCGAAAGCTCTCAGGGGTCAAGCCCTTGTCGGTCCAGGAAAAGTAGACACCCCTCAATCATAAGGCCATGTACTATATTGGCCGAAGACCAATGGCCTCATGTGTTTAGTATTAGAAATATATAGCCATAAGCTTGACTAAAGTGCAGCCATTTTAAGGTGACTGAAATCGCCATTTTGTTTTCTCTATACCGTTTGCTTTTTGCCTTCTGTTAAACTGCTTTGCTGAAATATTATTCTGATCTACTAGTGCATAAAGCAAGGCCATGAGAGACATGTTGAAACATAACGTAGCAACCTCGACAGAAATGCCCAGTCTCCTCCCTCGCATATCCTTGGAAGTAAGCAGCAAGGCATCCTAATCAGTCCACAGGTGCCAGTTAGTCTCGAAAACACAGTAGAAATGCTAGAAGCGAACATTAAATGACTTGAATTATGCTCTTCTTTGCGGCCCCCCTTTTCTGAGCCCTGTAGGGCCCTGCAGAGCAAGTTGACCCCCAGTACACAAATAGAAGCTAGGAGATAGCAAAGCCTGGAATGTGTCTCTCCCCTGCACACAGCTTGCTTGCAAGAGCAGAAGCCTTGTGTTCTTTTAAACAAAGACTTGTGTCTGTCGGCTCACGAAAATTGCAAACTGTTGCTAAATGAATGTTCAAAGGTGTCATACTCGTCACCATTGTCAGTCATTGTGGCCAATTCAAAGGAAATGTATTAGGGGCAGTATTGGATGTGTCACTACCGATTACAAGATGCGTGATTTGTATATATGTAACTGTTGTATGATTCTCTCTGCTCTTGCGTCCCCCGGGGTCTGGAAACACATGTCACGGGGTGTGGGACCCAGTTGGCCAACTGAGACTATTTGCTTTGCAATAAACCCTAGTTTTTTGGAATACAACCTCGTGTCTGGCGTATCAGTTCGTGTCTGGTGATTGTGCCTTGTTTCCATATGCGAGGGTCCCTCAGGGGCCCCTTCAAGATGGCGCCCGAATAGGGACCCTCCCCCACTTGTTCCATCATTTACGTTGTAAAATAAGGATGGCGGAGAGAACGGCGAGGACGGGACGATCGAGCCGGGATCAAGAGGTGTTCGGGTGCCCCTGCGAAAGTGATGAGAGACTCCTTTGCAGATCTGCACACAACTGATCCCTGATCGACGTGCCCGGCCAGAGAACATGGAGGCGAGGGTACCGAAATGAGGCAGAGTGAGCCAAGATACGCAGACACAACATCATTGGTTGCGTCAGTATACGGACGAATTGTGTCTTGAAAAGACAACTTGATTGATCAGGTGAGTCGTGCCCCGATTCAAAGTAATCCTGATATTGGTTGAGAGTTGATTTTGCAAAATCAAACACCCAGTGTAAGGTTGATTAGCCGAGGGCAAGGTTAAAACATGCCTGGGGTATTGTCCACCTTAGCAGGATTTTTCCGCTGCGGTAGACAATCTTTGGAAACTGGCCACGTTGCACCATCAGTGGGGACGCCGGCGTATGAGATGTATGTGAAATATGGTGTGGGAGCAATAATGTTTTGTGAGGCTTGGCATAGGCAAACCAGAAAACAGGAAGATCTTCAGTGGCCGAATCATGAGAGTTTTGAGATTACGAGAATAGATAACTTGGAGAAGGTGTTGATGAAAAAGAAAACACGCCCTGCAGCATTTGATATCCTTAGGAACTGGAGAAGGGAAGCTATGCTTCGTTGGAGAAGTAGAGAGAAATATGTGCGCAGGCATAAGTCGAAAGCAGAAAGAGCAAAAGAAAAAGAGGAGGAGGAGTGGAATGATAGTTTGAGAAAGTCAAATAGACGCAACCAGTTGAGTATATAAAAAATATACCCACAGCGAGAACTGCATTCATCAGATGAATTGATAAATAAAATATTGACTGATACAAAGCGAGACCCAAGGGAAGAGACTAAAAAGACTGTGTCAGTAACTATTGATCAGCCCCCTCCTATTGCTCAGCCCCTCCCTCCCTACTGATCAAATTCCAGGCCTTCCAGTACACCCACAGACCACACAATCAGCCCCTCCCATTAGCCAGTCAGCACCGCAACAAACACTTCCCGTTCCCGTTGTCCTATCTGCACCTCCCTCCATAGAGATTGTTTCTGTCCCATCTGCCCCTCCTTTAATTGAACTTGAACTTGTTGAAACAAGAGAAGGGACCAGACAAAGTGGATGTGCGAGAGTGACTCGTAGTGCGATCAGCAAGGAGAGAAGACGGGAGCTGCAAGAACAGGCAGAAATGTATATAAACGGGAATGATGAAACGTCAGCGCTAGCTTCGATGTATGACTTCAGGAGGAGCAATGAAAGACAGGTAGTGTTGGAATGCATGGGAGAATATTTAGTGGCGAGATGGAAACAGTTAACTGGGAGGCTACCGCCACAAGGATTGTTGGATTTGAATGCATTAGCACGTTGTAGAGCTAGAGATGAAGAAATAAGGGAACATGTAGACCGACTTTTTGAATTTAAGAATTAATTTGATGATGAATATGCTGAAATGTTTGCCACGCCTGGGTATAGGAGTAAAGATATTAGGAGAGATAGGAAGGAAGCGCTAGAGCCCTATATACAGCAGTGATTTTTGCTGTTGTCAAGACAGACAGACAGGCGATTAATTTAAAGTATGTATACGAGAGGCGTTAAAATGGATTTCAGATCCTAGTATCCCCACAATGGAAATACATGAGATATTTGATGAATACCCCTTGCCCATGCAAAGAAAAGCATTAGTTACAAAGATTGAATATTTGATAGATAAAGATATAGCTGAAAAGAAAGCCAGCGGAGGTAGCACCGAAGTAGCTGTTTGGCTGGATACTCTCTCCATGCAACTCTAACGTGGTGAGGCCACGCCCCCTTTTCCCTACCACAACAAAAGAAGATCCCCACGCGCTCCGAAAGTAGCACCGAAGTAGCTGTTTGGCTGGATACTCTCTCCATGCAACTCTAACGTGGTACGAGCTACAGACTTGAATTGCCATCTGGAGCTACTTGGACTTTTATTTATGGATGCTAATATATTTCTACACACTTACAGTGTATTATAGTTTAAATATACTGTTTTTAAATTTATCTTAGCTGAGGCCACGCCCCCTTTTACCTACCACAACAAAAGAAGAGCCCTGCGCGCTCCGGCTCTGGAAGTAGCACCGAAGTAGCTGTTTGGCTGTTCGGCTGCGAGCAGCCGAGTTGCCGGTTCATAGCTCTAATTCTTTCCAGTCAAATGTGACTTCTTTCCAGTGTTTAATGTCCTTATCCTGAACGTTTTATAATTGGTAGGCTGAGTCTTCAGGACGCCCGCTATTTATTTGTAGCTTGTCAGCTAATGCGCGTCTAGCTCAGTGCCCACATACTCAGTACCCAAATATACCCCTCTCTCCCTGCCCGTTTGATGCATACGCAAGTCGGGCGACGGTCATCATAAACCAACATCAACTGGAAGTAAGTTATCAGAGCCTATGAGTTTCCTTGCCTTTTATTGTGCACGGCAAATTGTGTTTACCTTCGTGCTTACCTTTGTGTTGTTGAACCGTCTTTATAAGGCAACAAGGCTATAAGGATACACGATCATTGTGGAGACCCTATACCTGTTAACGACGGTTGTGTAAATTGCGAAAATTGTACTAGTACCATATTAATATATAGACATATATTGGATAACAGCTGTACAATCGTCTCATGTAGATACTGACGCTGGTACAGTGTCTCTGCATATTTCTGCTCACAATTGTATTGCCAGTTGAGTACGCTTGCTATCCACTTTGTCTATATTGAAAGTACACTGGTGATAATGGTGCTTGCCTCTTTGCACTAGTTGTACTAGTTGTAGCTGTTTTTTAAACAGCACGTAGCACGTAGCACGTAGCACGTAGTTCGCAAAACAAACTTAGAGTATTGATTAATTTTGATTATTTCGCTTTATACGTTCAGCTACACGCCTCTGTTATTTAAATTTAGCATCATGGCCAATCACGTACAAGAATTGGAAATGCATAAAACGCTGAGGAACAGACTTATACGCATTCCTAAGGTCATTTCACGGCTACGAGTCCAGGAAAATCATATAACAGCCTATTTCGCTAAAAATGTTCTAAAGCTGACTGAGGAACAAATAATAGAATCTGCACAACTGTCATTACCTGTTTCCAACAAGCTTTGTTCAGATCTTGCGGATGAATTGATAAATGAAATATCTATTGACTTAGGTTGTGTCAGTTCGAAACTTTTAAATGATATATTGGGTGGATCAAATGCCCATAACCACAATCATGTACCTGATTTAGCAGAAGTTTCACTTCCGAAAACACTTACAGATCCAAATCCAACCCCGACCCTGTTTAATACCTTTGTTAATTCCAGTCCGGAGGCTATTCAGGAGTTGAAAACTGACGTTGTCTCGATAGTGTCTCTAGCTCCACCTCCCTCATGGTCTATTGATCTATCTGAATCAAAACTTGAAGAAATGGAATTGGAATACCTAGGCCAAGACTTGGAATTGTCAATTAGAGAACCTTTAGTTACCCCAGCATTTTTTACGCCCCATTCCAAACCTTTCATCGTCCCTGCTCCACATGAACATGTCCTACCTACCCCATGTACATCTATAATAAATAATCATATCCCTATTGATCCAATATTGAACAACCTGTCACTATTCAAGTTTAAATCGACTGGGAAAGTCATCCAAACTTGGTGATGACCATCTTACAAAAAGTGTGACCACTGAGGGTGGTCCAGGAAGAGATGATGGTGAACATGATTCAAGTATGAACTCTGATGAAAAATTTGAAGCGCTAGAAAATCTTCTAACTAGTCTTCTGAATAAATGTTTGCTATTGGAAGCAAAAATTGACATTCAATCTCTGCTCATACATACGAGCCTGAGAAGAACTTGTGGTATTCAACCTATGGCAAAGACACTTTTAACATCACATAATCTTAGTTCTGCCACAAGAACGCCCACACCATGTGAATTATTGCCTCAGTGCAATCATAGGAAACCTAATCGTGTTTTTCAGGCCTTCATGTATAGAAACAAAATCTCAAAGAAAGTGCAAAAGTGTAAATTAAATCCCATTCATGGTGCAAAGGCCACGATCATATCACCGCTGCAAAAAAAGAAATCACAAAGCACTACTCATGTGGACCCAATTGTGTCCATTGTTAATCCTTCTCAGCCAATGAAATTGCCATCTATATCTAACAAGGAGTCAAATGTAGTCGAAAAAAAGGGGAAAACAAAGAAAATAAATGTGAAAAAAACGCTATCACTGGTAGTAGTTCCCTCTGCTGCAGAACTGCAAATGACTTTACCAAAAGAGTGGGTTATAGACACTAATGGAAAGAAAGAAATGTCTGCTTTAACACCTAACTTAAGCCAAGGTATTCCGATAGACCCTACAATGATGGCTCCGCTTCAACTCACTCAAACCACAGCGGTTCAATCACATGCTCCCTTGAACAAATCAGCAATTTTGAAACTATTTCATGAGTTAGTTCCACTTGATGTAATCACATCTAACAACATTTATCTTGTCGACTAAATTGAGCTAGAAAATCACTACACATCTAATGTGTGCTTCAAAAACGATGCTACTCTTACCTATGTTCTTGGGTTTGAGGAAAATCTGCTTAAACTTGGCTATATTGCTCAATCTGTAGAGATTCCTGTAATCAAGCACCCTAATATCACAATGTGCTCTGATGCAACCAATTTAGTTAAGCAACATAATTCAGCATCTGTGGTCGCACTAAGAGGACCCAAATCTAGTTGTCCAAGTGTGACTCAAGAGGTGATACCTGCAAATCCAATTGCCAGAGATTCCTTGTCCCCTGGGGCTGTCCCTGAGGGTTACTGGCAATGGTTGCCATTGACCTTCAGGGACCCGCGGGATAAGAAAATGACCTACATCTCTTGATTTCCTTTGCTCTTGGAATACTCCAGGATACACCCACATGTTTGATGTAGACGGACTCATAAGCAACATTGGCATGTATCAAATAGTTGCTCTCCAAGGGACATGGCTCACTGCTGAAATTCAGATTGACAACCGCTGCACTATTCATGAAGTGGCAATCAAGGGTCCGTTGGGTCGCCCGAAAGGAGGGCTGCTTACATCAGTATTGAGTCCATGGACAATAGAAAAATTATGTACCTCAACCTCAAATATTCTAATAGCTAAGATCAAGAATGAGGATATTACCATTATCATACTTAATATGTACGAACCGCCCAAAATGTCTCTGATATCAAAAAATCTGAAGGTGATTGATGCTGTATTAAAACAATACTTTCATGACTTTCCAATCTGGATTCTGGGTGACTTCAATGCAAAAATAGGCGAAATCATTTCAGCTGTACAGATAGTTGACGGTGCCCAGAAGTCTAATCCTATAAGTCAAGACTCGAATATTCAAGGAAAAAAGTGGCATAGACTACTCCAATCTCATAATATAACTCGTCTGAATGGGTCCACCATGAGTAATTCTCATATGGCTCTGACGCACATAGAAGGTGCATCTGCTGTCACCATAGTTTATATCTTTTCAAACACTCTAGGCCTACCTTTCATTAGAAATATGGGAGTGGTGTGTCGTGAGGAGACGGATCACCTGCCCCTATGTCTCCTCTTAGATGTCAAGCAAACAAATCATATATTGTCATCTAACGATGACAATGGTCAGATATTTTTGAATGAAGGTCAGAATCGCATTTTAAAGAAACGTCATAATATAGCTCAAGCGAATTCCATGGCTCAAACATTGTTACCTCCTTTTATTTAATTACATTCTTCTCGACCGGATTTGCATGCCAATTTAATTGAGCACTTCTCGGAAACAATGACGAATATCCAAAGCTCCACATTAGAGCAACGTTCATATAAATCAGTCATGGAGAGAGTCAATTTTGTACGACCTTCACGCAAAAACAACGATAAGGTTATCCAAATGGAAAAAAAGAATCTACGTCAAAATATTAAAAAGGTAGTTCACTCTAATACATGGATGTCAAATGGATTATCTATTACAGAACAAATCCGTGATCTAAAAAAATGCCATAAACAGTGGTTAAATTCACACAAAAAAGAACTTGAGATAAAACTCTGGCAAAAGATAGCTAGATTATCCCTATTAGGTGATGGCAACGCGATATGGCATCTCCTAGCTAAAAACAAGCAAAGAGATTTGTCAATAAATTGCATTAATGAAGAATCCTGAGCAGATCACATAGCTATGACTTTTGCTAGCACTGAGACTGTCGCTACGGCCCTACCTATCCCCAATTCCATATGGGAATGCATGGCCTCAATATTAGACATTATTGCCATTATTGAAAACTTAAAATCTTCCTGTGCTGCGGGTCCTGATGGGATATCCAACCTGGTATTAAAAAGCGATCCCTCATTATGGGGTGCCGCGCTGCACATATTATTTGGCCACATTGGCATTCACGGAAATCTTCCAAAATCCTGGAAATCTAGTAATATACTGACAGTACACAAAAAGGGAACATGGGATATTCCAGTTAATTTTAGAATGCTGGCAATGTTGGATTCTACATCTAAAGTTTTCACAAAAGTGTTACTCCACGAATTAAACACTTGGATTGCTAAACATAAGATCCTACCTCCCAATCAAATTGGTTTTAGATCCAAATCAAGCACCTTACACAATTTGCTTATACTAGGCTCAGCAATTGAACACGCTTGGGCACGGCGGAATTGGATGTATATTGCGCCTTTATTGATTTTTCCGCCGCGTTCGATACGGTATGTAGGAATCATCTATGGCGCAAATTGGATGAATGGGGGATTCCGAGTGGATTGCTCCGTATGTTGATGCTTCTTCATGCAGTCACTTCAGTCTGTGTCCGTTTAAATGCTATAGGGAAATTATCTAAATCTATTCCTACTAATCGTGGCGTAAAACAGGGCTGTATGGTAGCTGCAACACTTTTTAACCTTTATTTGGCTGATATGTTTGCTTCTTTTAATATTCATGCTGCTAACCAATTAAAATCAAAAATGTTGCCCTGGGATGGCTTGCGTATGCCGATGACCTCTTACTTCTTGATTACACTCCATCTGGCCTGCAACATATGTTGAACGCACTGGCCAACTATGCATCAAATAATGGCCTGATCATCAATGATTCTAAAAGCAAAATAATGGTTTTCACACGGAAACTAAAGCCTAAGCATCTATATTGGAGCTTAGCTGACGTCAGTTTGGAGCAAGTCTGCGCTTATAAATATCTAGGCGTCATAGTAGATGATAAGCTCAACTGGAAATTTAATTGGGCTGAGGCAAAATTAAAGTGCGAGGCCTCGGTCAATTTGTTAAGTGCATTTATTGGTCGGAACAATGGTTTTTGTGCATCGGTTGTTCTAACCATCTACAAATCGAAAATAACAGCCATGCTTTCCTACGCAATAGCCATATGGGGACACAAATTTAAAAAAGCGCTCATCAGATATGAAGCAAAACTCTTGAGGCGTTTGTTCCGCCTACCCAAATGCATAAGTATTGAATATCTATACCTGGAATTTAATATAAAAGGCATCTGGAATGTTTACCTATCGCAATGTGTAATGTTCTTCCAACAGGTGATTACTGTGGCTACCGATACGATAATTACTCCATATATGCAGGCCTTCCTAAGATTGGATGCTTCAACATCGTTAGGAACAATTGGTCCTCTGAAATGTATTCACAATCAGTGGCTATACGAAGGCAGTTGTATATATGTCACAGGTAACATCAAATATTGGCTTAAACGCAAAATAAGTAAATCTGCCTTTTTGCTCAATATTCATCATTTAGAAACAATGACATCTGCCACCGAATATTGTAATTATAGAAGAGATCATAATTTTATTCCACAATACATTTTAGCATATCCGAAACCTTATATTTTTCGAGTTTACATCCTCTTCAAATTTAATGTATCGGTAGCCCTTTCTCCATCAAGTTGGATGAACAAGTCAGTCTATAATCATAAATATTGTAGACTATGTGGTAACCTGCTAAAAGAAACCTTGTATCATTTGATTGCTGAATGTGAAAGTTTGATCAACCTCTGAATTAAATATTTTAAATCTTATAATAATGCTGTTACGATCCTAGAAATTCCTGGCTTATGGTTGAAATTCATACAAGGCAATGACATTAATCTAATCTATTTTACTGTTCGATTTTACTTGCATATTTCTGAGATTTTTAATTGTTTAATATAATCTTTTGTAAACTGTGGAAGTTTTTAACTTTATCTGTAATAATATGCTTTATTCTATGCAGCTTGTTGAATGAATTTATTTTCAATTGTTTTATATGAAATGTTATACAAAGCTTTTGCTGTAAGTATATCAAATAAACCTAAATAAAAAATGGATTTCAGATCCTAGTATCCCCACAATGGAAATACATGAGATATTTGATGAATACCCCTTTCCCATGAAAAGAAAAGCATTAGTTACAATGGTTGAATATCTGATAGTCAAAGATATAGCTGAAAAGAAAGCCAGCCCCCCCCCCCAAAATGATGGCAACATATAAGAGAGCACTAGAACGTGGAACAGGGGAAACAGCCTTATCACTTGACTTGGGAATATTATTGCATATGAGAGAAGGGGGAGGAACAGTGAGTGCAGTATTTCCCATGAGAGAAGTCCCACCTACTTTTGTGCCTAAAGTAGAGATTTCTGCAGTAGGCAACCAACCAGCGCGAGTACCGGAAGCACATTATACAGCACAATATGTGCACGTCCCCTTCTTCAGACAGGAAGTGAATAACATAAAACAGACGATTCCTGATATAAGAAAGAATCCTGCAGGATTTTATAAAGAAGTAGAGTCCTGCCTGCAATCATCCGTGCTCACCATGGGTGACATAGATCTAATATTCCCAGTAATCCTACCAGCAGACATATGGAAGCAAATAAGAAAAGTGGATGATGAAACGGCCTATGGTGCCACATGGGCGAATTTAATACTGGAGGATAGGGATAAAGAGGTGGGGGGAAAGCCGAGGCCAAACATGGTAGCATTACCAGCACAAATAATACAGAAATTGAAAGAAATTGTTCCAGAGAAAAGAATTCAATGGGACAAATTGACTGCATGTGTTCAGGGCAAGGATGAGGTAGCTACAGATTATTTTAATGGATTTGAGGAAGTATTCACAGACTTTAGTGGACAGGATGTGGGCACAGAAGTAGGGAAAAGACTATGGCCCTCATTACGACCCTGGCGGAAATCGAAAAACGATGGCGGAAATGCAATACCGCCATCGAATAGCGCTCGGTGCGACTATGACCCGTCACCGCAAAGTACGAAGCCATTAGCGACACCGTAGTGAACGCCAACGCTAACTGCACCAAGCACGCGCGCGCGCGCCATGCCAATCCGCAAACACCACCATGGTGCAACGGTACGCCAATTCCGACCCTAGCGGACATGTACCTAACGCCATCAGGCATGGCGGAATGTACCATTCCGCCATGGCGAGAAGTACGGCATCGCGAATCAACCGTAAACGGCCCCACTGAGTGCCTGTACACCGCTCCCTGCCCACAAAGTACAACTCCCTGTAGGTGCAATGAAGTCACAATGCAACCATTGAAATGTACAAAGCACCCATGCATGCCAACGAACAAAAGCAACACAAGAGGGGCCAATGGGAGCTGCAGGTCACAGATGGCACGAATACAGAAGCCATCCCAATGGACATGACCACAGTCCCCCACCAAGAAACGCACGCAAACACAGGCACCTGTGCCCAGCAACATTCCGAAAATCACATCATTCCACCAGTCCACCTGGCTGACCGGCATCTGTTACACAAAACCCAATCCCCCGCCCCTGAGCATGACAACATTCAAACTGTCATATAGGCAGCCCCCATCCCTGACCTCACGGGCTCAGTAGGCAAACGCGCCCAGTACAGTACCACGCAACTAAACCCCGAAGCTGGAACCCAATGCAGATCTCCTCACAATACATCGCCCCCCAAATAGGCATATGCCACATCACTTGCAAAGAAAAACGCTACACGGGCCAAATCAGAATAGCAATTTATGCACATCAAAGACACCAAGCCCATACAGCCATCAGGCCATGAACTCCAAAACACTAATCACCATTGTGGGCTGCATCCGCAAGAAATGACCAGCCACTACTTGTGTGTCGCCCTGTACCCCCATGGTACACAGAGCCACATTCACGTACGAAAAGGCAACATGGAATCGCACAGAACCGCAGGGCTGTCCCAATGGGGAGGCACTAGTCCAGCTGAAAGGCCGAAATGTTGCTCCGAGACACCAGTACTGCGTAAGGGCATGTGGGCCATTGGCGATCGTCCCATAAGATCGTAATGCTGCTCCACCGATTAACACGAAGCAGCAGGTGTCGGGAGTAAAATCCATCTGCAGGAGTGGCATACAGATGGCAGTGGCAAAAGGGGAGGAGATACCTGTCAACCAGAAGAAAAGAAAAAGAACAGAATGGCCATCAGAACTACATTCGAACAACTCACTTCAATGATCACACGAAATCCACAGCCATATGCATGCTAGCCCACTCAAAAGGATCATCACCACCCCAAAACCACTTGCGACTCATAACCATCTATATCGAGGTGCAAACACCATCACTAACGAGTGTACCTGTGCATGCGTCTGTCAAAACAGAATCCATCAGATGGGAATGTCAACGTGCATGGACACAAGTGTCTGAGGGCGCCTCGAGACAGGGAGGGCTCAACAAGGCCAGATAGACGATGGTCCCACTATGGCAGGCCTGCATCACATAGCGTAGGGGAGGCGGATAGATCCCAAGAAGCCCTGTACATGGCAAACTCTGTATCAAATCACCTGCCCATGCATCCATTCATCATTCCCTCATCCCGGGATCAAAACGCCTGAATAATTACTCACATGACATTAGAAACATCCATTGAGTCTGTGCGTTATGCAGCCTGCAAAATCCACAGTGCCCCAGCCCGTATTTCCAGTGTCGTGAAGTAACATGTATTTTGGAACGGCCGGCCTCATCGCCCACGTAGCTAATGCGCTTCCCAAACTATTCATACCAATCATTGCTCCCTCGCCATGGGCCCTGTCTCAAGGACATTGAACAATAGAACGTTATATTTGCAGTCAGACCTGTGGGCATCTCCTCGCCGCCAGCTGATAACCGAAAGCGCCGCCCTTCGAATTCCTCATTTGCAACATCACGTCGAAAAGGCATCTGTGGCCGTTTGAAATCCCTAATTATTCCATCGAGTGCGGCTGTGTGTGAAAATGGCAACTGCCTTCACCCACGAATGGGACGCCCCGCCCGTCGTTGCAACTCGGTACAGTGATGCATGAGGGCCCACCGTTACTCGAGTACTACGTTCCACTGACCCTTCACAAGTCTGTTCGCGACTGCACAGATGGAATGGGAAACAATGGGACCATAGCCGAATGAACATAACAACCAATCCAACACGCCCATCGGGTACAAATACATGATAGCAATAGCAAGATACCATTCCCCGAATTGCAGCGTTGTGCGCGTGACGTGCTCGGCCAAAGGGGAGAGCAGTTTGCACAGGTGGAATTAATCACCACAGGTGGAGGCCATACAGCCTGAAAACACATGAATTGCACAGCCAGTCTCCTCCCACAACCACACCGAAATGCTACCGGCAGGACTCGCGATGTTGGCCCTGGGGGACCTGATAGCGCTGCAAGTGCTCCAACTCCAAGAGGAAGACGAACACCAACTACAACCGGCCGCACGGAGGAGACGCAGGAGGAGGAGGAGGGCAAGGCAGGGCCAGCAAGGCCCACCAGCACAGCCACTACCACCACGCAGGCAGCCCGCAATCCCACGCCTCCGAGCACATCCGTTCAACCTCACTGATGAGCAGATCCACACCCTCTACCGTTTGGACCGGGACACCATAGCCGCCATTGTGGACATGACACAGGCTGACCTTGTCTGCATGATAGATAGCCCAACCGCCATCCCACCCCTACTGAAGGTGGTGTCTGTACTCCACTTCCTGGCCACAGGCACCTACCAGCACACAGTCGGACAGTTGCATGGCATTTCTCAGCCACTGTTCTCACGGACACTATTGCAAGTGCTCGATGCCCTCCTGCAGCACGCAGACGACTACATCTGCCTACCACGCTCGGAGCAGGAAATTACAAACACGAAAGTGGGATTCCATGCACTTGCCGGCATACCGGGTTGCATTGGTGCCATCGACTGCACCCATGTGGAATTGGTCGTCCCACATGCCATGGAGGCCCAGTACCGCAACCGAAAACAATTTCATTCCCTGAATGTACAAATGGTGTGTGACTCCAACAGGATCATTACACATTGTTGTGCCCGATTCCCTGGATCAACCCATGATTCTATGGTCTTGAGGAACTCTACAATACCACGCTACATGGAGCGACACGCAGGGAACAGATCCTGGCTACTCGGTGAGTCTCATTACATGCATGATGATGTGGGGTATGTGAATTGGCAATGACCTGGCAGGAAGGGGGGGGGGTGTGCGTACGTATCAATGGCATTCCACATCATACGTTTCTCGTCCACATACAGGTGATGCTGGATATCCACTGAAGAGATGGCTCCTCACACCAGTCCGGAACCCACGGGACCAGCATGAGGAGGACTACAACCATGCCCACTCACGTACCCGTGTAGTCATAGAACAGGCATTCGGCCTACTGAAGGGCCGTTTCCGCTGCCTCAGCAGGTCTGGCGGGGCACTCCTGTACCGCCATGAGAAGGTTGCAAAGATGGTGATGGCATGTGTCATGCTCCACAACATGTGCGTACGTAGAAATGTGCCCATGCCCCCTGACGCAGAACTGCAAGCACCTGATGATGGTCATGATGAGGGTGGGGATGTGGCAGCACCTCATGGAGTCTGCGAGGCACCGGAGGCCCGTGACATTCGTCAGCATCTCATTGATGTATGCTTCTAGCACTCACGCCTGGTGGCTGATACATGGACACGGGACTCGTGGCACTGCGTGTGTCTGGGACATGCACAATATGGACTGTACGCCTATGATGGCCTAGTACACAAAGATCAATGTCCACACATCTCATTGGTTGATCGTGCACTTTTTATGACATATGTGATGTCATGTTGAACACCCTATCGACCCGCCACCCAAGTGAGCCCAACACCCCCCCTCCACCCCCCTACCTCCCCCCCGAACACCAGTGTCCAAAGATGCTCATTGTCAGTGGGCTGTCGCTATTGCAGGCCCCCTCTGCGGGTATCAGGGGCACCCCTGCCTGTGGAGCGCAGGTTCCTTCCAGATCTACGTTGGGGGCTGCCCTGGACGGAGCTTGCAACGGATGATGTGTCTGCCTGCTCACGTCCATGCATGTCCCTAAGGGTTTGCGAGAGCTCAGTGAGCACACGGCGCACTGCGGCAAGTTCGGCACATACGTCCTTGGCCGTCGCATGCAGTTCCCCCCTGAGGCTCTCGGTGCTTCTCTCCATTTGGACTCTCAGGCTCTCGGTGCTACTCTCGATTTGTGCCCTAAGTGTCTCAGTTGATGTTTCTATGTCTGCCTTAGTGGCCCCACATTCATCAGCATGGTCCTTGAGGAGCGTGGCCAGTTGCTGCTGTTGTTCGATCAACTGGTCGAGGGACTGTTGCCTCTGCTGGGCCAAGGCCATTTGCGGGTGTCTCACGGTGGGGCTGTTGTCCTCATGTTGCATTGCCACAGGGCTTGTGGGGGATGGCCAGTCGTCGTCTTGTGGGTGCCCCTGCGTGGTATCCTCATGTTGTACGGGATGGGACAGACAGGGGGATTGGGACAGGTCATGGATGGATCTGACTTCGGCATCCCCGTTTTCTGTGTCCGAGCATGCTGCCATCAATGGGGTGTCACCTATGGTGCTGCTGCCACCAGAGGCAGTGCCTTCTGTGGCATCCATTGGGGGGACCTGTGGTGGTGGTGTTGTGGGCATGCTGGCTGCTGGGGTGCCTGTTGATGTTCCCTCCTCTGTGCTGCCACCTGATTTGTGCTGCTGCCGTGTCTTGATGCGTGCAGCTGAGGTGGAGGGTCTCTGGCCGTTGGTCTTGGCCCTCTTTGCAGGTGTGCTGGTAGGGGTGTCCTGTAGCTCGTCGTTTGGATCGGACCCTGTGGTGGAGTAGAGGAGGGCGAGGGTTATTGGTGGGTCTGTGGGAATTGGAATGGCATTGTGTCACATGCATTGGGGTGGTACCTGAGGGTGATTTGGGCCGGGCCCTTGGAGGTGCTTTGATTTGTGTGTGGAGTGAGGGTGCAGTTGTTTGGCAGCCTGCAGTTAGGGTGTGCCTGCTGCACGTGTAGTGCGTGTATTAGGGGTTTTTAATTATTTATGTATTTATTGTGGGTTTTAACGTGCGCTATCAGGCCGATGTGTGTGGACGTTCTCCTGGACATGTGTTTCTGTTGCACTATGTGGACGCATGGTACTTCACATGGATGGACTGTGTGGATTTGGCATAGTTTTATCTGGCCCACCTACCTGAATCTTCGGATGTCTGCACTCCTTTCTCCATCCCTCCGACTCCCTCTATGCTCTCCATTCCGATGGTGGAGGCACAGATTTCTTCCCAGGGGGTCAACTTGATGGGTGATTCAGGACCTCCCCCGGTGGCTGTGGCAATGTTGCGGTTGGCAGAGAGTATGCTGCGGACGCGTATCTGCAGGTCGTCCCATCGCTTGCGGCATTGCTGTGGGGTGCGGGGTGCGGTCCCCACCGCACTTACCCGCTGTGCCACCAGAGCCCATATGGCCTTCTTGTTTGCAAGTGCCGTCCTGGTCATTTGCGTGGAGAAGACGACGGCAGCATTCTCCTGGAGGGTCTCTGTTAGCACGGTGAGTTCCTCACGGGAGAAGTGGACCTGCCGCTTGCGGTCGCACGCTTTCTTCGCTACTTTTCCCATTTTTCTTGGTTTCGCTAGGGTGGTTGACGGGTTGGGGTGTGTTTCAGGGTAGTGATTTTAGTGGTTGTGTGGTTTTAGTGTATTTATAGGTGTACGCCGGGATGTTTCCCGTTCCGGGCCCATGTTTTAACTTCCGTTTCCGTATATTTCCGGCCACCGTACTTTCCGGTAGGCGCACACTGCGGTGACCGCTAAGAGGGGTGGCGGTATTGCACCTGGGGCGCCGTACGGCGGCGGTGTGGGCCGTTTTGGGGTCATTTCCGCCATCGCGGACTTTGCACTTCCGCCATGCCGTGGTGCTCGTGCCCGATGGGTCGGAATGGCCCGCACTTTGCTCCTTCGTGCAATGGCGGAAACGCTATTTACGCTGTGGCGGTCCGGTCAGTCGCTTTCCGCCAGGGTCGTAATGAGGGCCTATGTGTCGATAAGTATGTGAGAGGGTTAATACTTCCAATTCAAAACTTAATAATGACATCAGAAAGTGCATGGCAAGCAAAAACGTTGAGCGAAGTATTACATATGGCCCAATACTATGAGAACAGAGTGAATACAGAGAAAGAGAAAGAGGTGAAGGATAGGGCGAATTTGAAAACAAGGGTGCTACTCCAGCAAGTGGCGGGACACAATACAGGAAGAGGAAACTCACAAGGCAGAGGTAATTCGAACATGCATGGAGGGCCTCTGGGATTAAATCAATGTGCGTATTGCAGAGAGGAAGGTCACTGGCGAGCGCAATGTCCACATCTGCAAAATAGAAATGGGTATGTCCAGAGAAGACAGCATAGGGGGCATCCAGGAACAAATGGGCAGAATAGAAATAGCATGCAGCAGCACCTAAATAGCCAAGGGAATAGTGCCCAAAGTCAGAACCAAGCTCAGAATCAAACTGCCTGTACTCAGAATCAGAGCCATCAAAACACGCATAATGGGAGTAGAGGAAGAGGTGGAAACATTTTTGACACTCAATCTATACTATAATAACAGCAGAGATTACACATCGGATGATGTGTTGTTTCCCCAATAGGACAGTCCAAGACAGGGGTCGGAACCAGTGCCTATTCCCGTGAATCAGAAAGAACCCTACGTAGAAATGAAAGTCGGGAATAGAGAGCATAGCTTTCTTGTAGACACAGGGGCACAAAAATGCTCGATAGATCAGAGGCGTTGCTAGGGGGGGATTAAGGGGGCTGTAGCCCCAGGTCTTTTGGTTGTAGCCCCGGATAGAAGCTCAGGGGATACAACCAAAAGACTAGCTAGCCCCGAGTCCCGACAGTCCCAACATTAGCCTAGCCCCCGATCCTTTCCAGAGCTAGCAACACCCCTGCGATAGAGCATCACTTGGTTCCAGAAATACCATTGTCAAGGCAAAGAAATATTTCAGTAGGGTTCGCAGGTAACCCAGCAATAAATCCAGTGTCCCAACCAGTACCAGTAACATTAGATCCATTCACTGAATATTGTCCATTTCTCCTAACAGAAAACTGCAGGGAAAATTTGTTAGGATTAAATCTATTGAAAAAACTGAGTGCAGTTATCCACTGTACGCCAGATGGAGTATTTTTGACTATTTCACCACAGAATGTACCAGTATCTGAATTTTTGTCCAAACCTTTGCCAGGAGAATTGAGTGAAGTGCCAACTTGTATATGGTCGATGAATGACAATGATGTGGGATGCTTGAAGATAGAGCCAGTGAAAATTGCTCTGAAAGAAGTAGTAACGTTACCGCGTATTCCACAGTATAACATCTCAGCAGAAGGAGAGAAAGGATTGAAAAGTATTGTGTCTGATTTGGTAAAATTGGGAGTGATTGAAGAGATTACAGGCAGCACTTGCAACAGTCCCATTCTCCTGGTGTATAAAAAAGGAGGTAATGAGGAACCATATCGTTTCATAATTGATCTGCGTGCATTAAACAAGGTAGTAGATCCTCAATTCCCATTGGTTCCAGACGTTACCATAAATTTAACAATGATTCCTGCCTCAGCAGAATACTTAGTGTTATTGATTTGAAAAATGCTTTTTTCAGTATTCCAGTACACAAAGAAAGTAGATATCTGTTCGCCTTCACGTTAGGAGGACAATCATTCACATTCACACGCATTCCACAGGGCTACACAGAGAGTCTGAGTATTTACAGCAGAGCATTGAAAGAACAGCTAGACATGCTAGAATTACCGGCAGGTTGTGTATTGTTACAGTATATAGATGACTTATTGATCGCCGCAGATACAGAGGAGATTTGTAAAAAGAGCACTGTTTTACTATTAGCACACTTAGCAGTGCGTGGCCACAAAGCGATCTTAAAGAAATTCCAATATTGTCGAAAGGAGGTGGTTTATTTGGGTTACCTACTTTCGAGAGAAGGGAGAAGACTGACGCCAGAGAGGATAGAAAGCATTTCTGGTATGCCTATTCCAAAAACACAAAAAGGAGTCAGAGCTATAATAGGCATGGCTTCTTATTGTCGGCAGAGGATTGTGAATTTTGCTTTGTTTGTGAAGCCAATGGTGGAATTGACAAAAAAGGATGTTGTGATGCCTTTGCAGTGGACTGAAGAATGTCAGAGAGCATTTGATCTGCTCAAAACTGCATTGTGTTCTGTTCCAGTTTTGGGCACACCAAATTATGAGAAAATGTTTAGATGGTTTGTACATGAGAATGAAGGCTGCGCATGGGCTGTTTTGACACAGGAACAAGGTGGAAGAAATAGGCCATGCGGCTATTTTTCTTCTGTGCTGGACCATGTAGCACGCGCATTACCATGATGTTTGCGAGCTGTTGCAGCGGCTGCTGCATCAGTGAAACAAATGGAAGGGATGGTATTGGGGCACACGTTCATTTTGATGGTGCCACATGCCATAGACGTTCTATTAAATAGAACGCAGACGCAACACCTCACCTCTGCTAGATTGACTAGATACGAAATTGTCCTTTTTGCACCACACATCCAAATTATGAGGTGTATGTTGAATCCTGCAGAATTAATGCCACTGCCCACGGAAGAACTTGGTGAGAATGAATCACCCCCTACGATTGTTTAATGGTTACTGAGGAAGAAACAAAGGGAAAAATTGATTTAGATTTAACAGACACCCCACAAAAAGAGCCAGATGTAGAGTTGTTTTGTGACGGCTCCTGTTTTAAACTACCTGATGGCACATCAACTGCTGCCTATGCTATCACCACGTTAAAGAGTATTGTGGAAAGTAATAGAATCCCCTACAACTCTGCGCAAGCAGCGGGGATAATAGCCTTAACCGGAACCTGTGAGATTTCTGAAAATCTTAGTGTAAACATATATACTGACAGCCACTACGCCTTTGGTGTGGTTCATAACTTTGGCCGACTCTGGGCTGAGAGAGGTTTCCTGACATCACATGGGGCCAGAATCCAACATGGCCCTTTGATTGTACGATTGCTGTCTGCATTTACGTGTCCGAAGCACCTAGCAATAGTGAAATGCGAGGCGCATAAAAAAGTAACATGTAAAGTGGGAGAGGGAAACGCATTTGCAGATAGAATTGCGAAGCAAACTGACACTGATTTGAATACCAAACTGTTGACAGTACAGTCTGAGGAGGTGCCCTGCATGATAGAGAATGGAATTGCTACTGTCAAAGAAATGCAGGCAGAAGCCACTGCTGATGAAATACAAGGGTGGGCTGAGGGCTCTGCTGAATTAGAACTAGAAGGTTGCTGGGTGGACAAGAAGAGTAGAAACTGGATGCTGCCCAACTCCTATGTAACTGCAATGGTCACGATGGCCCACAGCCCTACTCATATTTGTGCCAAAAAGATAGTTCAGCATCTAGCCACAGTATGGGAGAATGCACCCATAAAGAAAAATACTGAGAGGCTCGTTCAGAACTGTATCACGTGTCTACAACTCAATGTGGGGAAGGGAACAGTGACTCCAGCAGGCAGTTTTGGTCCTCCCTCTATTCCTTTTGAGGTAATCCATTTTGATTTCATAGAGATGGAGGGATGCCAAAACTTGAAGTATGTCCTAGTGGTCATATGTGCATTCAGTAAGTGGGTGGAAGCATATCCATTGAAAGACTGTACCGCCATGAGCACGGCGAAAATAATGTTGAAGGAGTATTTCTCCCGTTCTGTTCTGCCTCGTGTCATATGGTCAGATAATGGTCCGCATTTTGTGGGTGCAGTGATATTACAGATTTGCGCAGGGCTCCAGATTGATAAGCGATTCCATTGTTCTAGACACCCCATGAGTGCCGGTCATATTGAACGCCACAACGGCATCTTGAAGTCCAAAATAAGCAAAATATGGCAGGAAACAAGTTAAGCTGTGTAGACGCATTACCAATAGCGTTACTGTGCATGCGTACATCTGTGCAAGCAAGAACTGGGCTCTCCCCATATGAGATAGTGATGGGGAGACCGTCAAATGTTTGGTGTGCACCACAGCCGAAACGGTTGAGGGAATTCGAATACCCTGTGCTCAGCATTTACTGTAATCTTTTAATACAAAAATTGCGTTTGATTCATCAGCAGGTGCAGGAGGCATTACCGATAAGATACACTGGTCCGGGACATGCACTTGGACCCGGAAACTGGGTGCTCATAAAACACTTTGAAAGGAAAACATCGCTTGCACCCAGGACAATGCCAGGATAAATTCTCAAACTGCCTCGCAATTGCGGAAGGCGCGGCGATCATAAGTTTGTGTCTGCTCAGAATTTGATCGCTGCGCCTTCCACAATTGCGAGGCAGTTTGAGAATTTATCCTGGCATTGTCCTACGTTCTAATTGTGAAGACTAATTGCTCTAATTCAAGCCTCTGATGAAGAGCTGTACGCAGCTTGAAACACGTGTCAGGCATTTTTCCGCACCTCTAATAAATTCCAATTCCTTGGCGCAGAGAGACTGGGACTTCCTTTGTTCTTCATACTTACCACATGGATTTATACTGGCAGTATACCCACACCACCCAGACACCTGCAGCCTTGGTGCTTGATCCCTTTAATTGTTATAGAAGCGCTGTGGACTTGTGACTTTATCTGCCATAACCTCGTTTTGTTAAATAATGAATATGACACATTAAATTCTGAGAAAGAATAATTGTTGGGTGTGTGCCCATTTGCCACAGCATGGTGGTAAAGGAATAGGTCGGTACGTGCAGCCACTGACATTGAGTTCTGCATGCAGTGAATCTCTAAGTACCTTATATTATGGGAAATGGAATAAAAGTGAAACGGGTCAATTAGATAGCACAAACATGAATGAATTTGAAGAGATAATCATGAAACCTGTAGGTTGCTTCATATTTCATAGAGCACGAATAATGACACCAAAGGTTACACCTTCCAAACTTATGCCACAAGATAGATTGTTTGCGCCATGTAAATCATCTGTAATCACGTTGCATATGAGATTAGAAGGAAATAAAGATGCAGTGCCCCCCTCCTATACAGTAAATTACAGCCCACGTTCTGTGCCTTTTTACTTAGAAAAGAAAGGCTCCTATTCAGTAGGGACATTCACTAGATGCATGAATATAGCAATTCTTGATAGGGAAGTAGAAGCTGTATATGTAGGTGATCCTGTGTATTTTATCTGTCGAGAAAAAGCGTATCCCTGGTTGCCTAGAAACTGGGGAAGTACTTGCTATTTAGGACTTTTGTTCCCAGGAGTGTTTCTTTTAAAAACAACAGACATAGTCAAACTATCTAGATCTAGGCCACGGAGAAGTAATGAAGGAGGATTGATTGCGGAAGACGTAGCAAAATCATTTGTACCATTTATGGCCCAAGCAATAAACTCCTATAATATACAACAACTATCCAGAATCTTAGAGAAAACAAAAAATGGAACAACAGTTATATTATACAACATGACATTAGAGGAGAAAGGGATTAGATTAATGACACTTAAAAATAGAATGGCTCTTGATGTAATCCTGGTTGATCATAGCGGTGTTTGGAAAATCGTGCGATCAGCGTGTTGTGTATTTGTAAATGACTCCTCCCCTACGATTTTTGAGGCGATAAGAAAATTGCACGTCTTGAGCTCTGAACTCCATACCCAAGAAGGGGTTTGGGGGTTGGGATATAGGCTCCTGGTTCTGGGAGATATTATATTCATGGGGATGGAAATTATTTGCGATCCTAGTAGCAGTGCTAGGAATATTCATGGCATGTTGTTGTTGCATACACTGCCTACCCATAATATGCACTGAAATAAGTGAAGAGTGTGTACAGATGATAGAAAAAAAGAACACTATTGAATCAAGTACCCACGGTAATAAGGAATTAAAAACAGTTAAAAATTCATGTCAATCAATATTGACGAGAATAAAAGGAAAACTAATAATGCACAAGATTCAGAATCAGAATCAGATACTTGGTCAGAAGAGGATGCAATGTATGGATGTGGCGTTTGGCATATGGCCAAAAGGAGGGTTTGTCGGTCCAGGAAAAGTAGACACACCTCAATCATAAGGCCATGTACTATATTGGCCGAAGACCAACCGCCTCATGTGTTTAGTATTAGAAATATATATCTATAAGCTTGAATAAAGTGCGGCCATTTTAAGGTGACTGCAATCGCCATTTTGTTTTCTCTCTAACGTTTGCTTTTTGCCTTCTGTTAAACTGTTTTGCTGAAATATTATTCTGCTCTACTAGTGCATAACGCAAGGCCGTGACAGACATGTTGAAACATAACGTAGCAAACCAGACAGAAATGCCCGGTCTCCTCCCTCGCATATCCTTGGAAGTAAGCAGCAAGGCATCCTAATCAGTCCACAGGTGCCAGTTAGTCTCGAAAACACAGTAGAAATGCTAGAAGCGAACATTAAATGACTTGAATTATGGTCTTCTTTGCGACCCCCCTTTCCTGAGCCCTGTAGAGCCCTGGAGAGCAAGTTGACCCCCAGTACACAAATAGAAACTAGGAGATAGCAAGGCCTGCAATGTGTCTCTCCCCTGCACGCAGCTTGCTTACAAGAACAGAAGCATTGTGTTCTTTTAAACAAAGACTTGTGTCTGTAGGCTCGCGAAAATTGCAAACTGTTGCTAAATGAATGTTCGAAGGTGTCATACTCGTCACCATTGTCAATCATTGTGCCCAATTCAAAGGAAATGTATTAGGGGCGGTATTGGATGTGTCCCTACTGATTACAAGATGCTTGATTTGTATATATGTAACTGTTGTACGATTGTCTCTGCTCTTGCGTCCCCCAGGGTCTGGAAACACACGTCACGGGGCGTGGGACCCAGTTGGCCAACTGAGACTTTTTCCTTTGCAATAAACCCTAGATTTTGGGAATACAACCTCGTGCCCGGCGTATCAGTTCGTGTGTGGTGATTGTGCCTTGTTTCCATATGCGAGGGTCCCTCAGGGGCCCCTTCACCCTGACCTGTAGAGATAGTAGTAACCAGACTACCTGCCGGGCACCCCCCTTAATAGGTTTAGCTGTTTGAAAAAAATACAAAATCCTTCTAACAGGGGAGGGGAGGTCAGCCATGTTTCTTGTAAAAATACAAAGCTGACTTTTTGCAGAACTGATATAGTCTCCATGTTGATTAAAAGATAGTGATTACCCTGCAAGTTCCAGGATAGCAGTTTTAAATCCATTTTGCCAACTACTGGGGCTGGCAAACCTGGTTTGTCATCGTACCATTCCATGAACCCAGGCAGGAGCTGGATCATCCTGATTATTAGACTAGCTCATCCATTGCGGACGTTGGTTAGCAGAGCCCAAGCATACAGGAGCTCTTGTCCTAGCAGGTTGCAATGTAAAACCCTGTTCATACCCCTGCACAACCTGTCACAGAGCGCCCTCCGTGACGACTCTGCAACAAGTGGAGACTGCGCCGCCATTGATGCGACATCAGGTTTCTCGCGAAACGTGGATTAGCGGGCTATGCTTTTCCAAGATGGCCGCTGCCATTGGATTCTTATTCATGTCTCCGCTGGCAATCGCAGCGTTTCAACCCTTCTCCTTTGGGTCACACGCTATATGTTTTCCTTACTCCTGAGCGCACACTCTGACTTCTTCCCTTGTCATCTCTCCCTGCCTTTGCTTTTTGACCTCATTTGCTGGTTGCCTTCTGCCCTCCTCTGTTTTGGTGTTTGCTGCCTTTGCCCTTTCTTACTTGCTATTCCTCTTACTGCCTTGCTGTCTTATTCTCCTTCTGCGATGCCCGCAGGCTTTCTCCTGCTGCCTATTGGACTTGGAATATCACTCTCCAACAGGACACCGTACTACATACCTGCTTACATCTGCTGGGGTATCTCGAACTTGTAGTTTTTTTTACCTTGTGGCTTTTTCCCCTTCCCGGCTTCACCGGAAGGGAGTCCTGCGCTAAGACCTTGGCTTGATTATTACACACCTGCTAATCTGGCATAGTGGCTTCCTTCTGTGGCAGACCTTAACTCCACAAGGAGAGAACAACTAAGAAGATAAAGAACTTAAGGACACCCCAGCAGGAACCCTCATCTTCTTCATCATTCAATGACTCACGTGAGAAGGAGGAAGGGGGTTTTGACACAACCTTGAAACCCAACAACTGCAGATTAGTAATTTCTGACAGGATCAAGTCCATAACCAATCCTGAGGAGCCAAAATATAGCTCAGAATGCTTCAAGTCCCGTCTATCCGGATAGAACACTCTATCGAGGTCTGCTGAAGACAAAGGACGTGAGTTCAGCAAAAATCAAAAGAACGTTTGTGCGATTTAAACAAATTTGGACTGAATCCCCCAGCAAACTTGAAAGTGCAACGATATTACGCCCCAGGTGACCTAAACGAGTCAGTCTTGGACCAATAATTGGCCGATCATTCACGCCACCTGCAACACAGTTGGCCTGGATCCGACCAAGGAGTTGATCTCCAAACCGTACATTCTTTGCAGGGTCCTGTAAACTATATGGCTTATCTTGACCTCTTCCCCATGATTTCAATTTCATTTTATTGGTATGTTCTTTTAATGAGGAATTTAAGGAGTCAAAACCAGTAGGTGTCTGCCCCATCTCATACCTGAAGACACGTCATCCCCCCTCTGCTCAATAGGCGTATACAATTTGTTGAGGAGCTTTCCCAAATTCAAGTTCGAGCCCTCACCCTTAGATCGACCACCTGGGTCAGAAGCTCCCAACGTCACAGCTTTATGAATTAACGCTGGTAAAAAATTAGAGGCTGGTGGTGCAACAATCCCCAAAGGACACTGACCCCCCTGATCCCATTTCCCCTCTGTTTGTACACCTGCATCTTGGCCCCACTTGTTTAGGTGGGGATTTTACTCAACCCCCTAAAGGCCATCAACAGAGAGGTGCCATAGGATAATATAGACACGGGGTGGGGGGGCCTCTTTCATCAGTTCCTCCGGATTTGTGATTATTACTTTCAACCCAGTTCCCCCCCCCACCCCTCACCTCCACCCTTCCCCAGGAACTCAAAAATGGGAGCCTCAGTGCTTCCACCTCAGAACTGTTACCAGGCAGGGGCCCCGTAGAAGCTATGGCATGCAAATAGGCCCCTCTAGGGTTTATATCAACTGCAACATTAGAAGAGACCCCAAGCCCCCTGTGTCCAACAGCTGAGTGGGCTTGGCTGATGACCCCTTCCGGGGGTAAGGAGCCAACCGCCGCGTGCGGGGCCATATCGCAGGTATCTTCCTCTGCAAGCGATGTCAGGATTTGCAGCTTCTGTTTTTTCAACTTCTTCCCTGCCCGCATTTTGGCAAGGTTGTAACTAGTGGGTCAGAAGCCCCCTCTACCCCGTCGTGTCACTTCAGATTTTCTAAAGGGACCCCTCCTGGGTTGCAGGTCCCCCTCCTGGGCTCCCCACAGGCCTTGTAGTCTGGCACCCTATCGAAGAGGCCTCCTGAACAAAGTCTTTGATGACAATGGGGTCTTCTTTATCCGACTCAATAGGATGTTCCGGTTGCTTCGCCCAGAGGGAAGCCGGTCCTACAGAAACTATATGCCCCAAGAAGTCCTCCATATCTTCAACTTTTGTGTTGATAGAGGTTAGCATTAAAGTGTGCGTCTTCACTTCCTCCCAGATATTGTCATATAAGCTCACAAAGGAGCTCAATACCATATTAAGGGCTAATAGACTCGGCGAAGACAGTTTGACTATATCATGCGCCTTTCTTAGCGTATGACAAATTGGACCATCCTCTGTGTGTTCAGTAAATTCGGATGGAAAAGAGGAAAAGTTCCCACTTGCTTCTACAGCCATACAGTTAGTCAATTTGGTCGGTGAACCTGGCCGGGAGGCATCCCAAGTTTGCTGGGTCACACTGCTCCGAACCTCACAAAACTCTACTAGCATTGCTGCAATAGCGTGTTCGATTATGCTCATATCGGTTAAGTTGTTCATTTGAGTGCAATCCAGAATTACAAGGTTTCGAGTGGGGCATAGTGGCCTAACTTCTGTACTAGAGCGCAAAGATTTGGGAAAAAACAAATCGGTATTTTTTTGCCCCGCTATGGGGGACATTAGGTGAAAGGCCGAGTTATTCAAAGCGGCCTTTATGTTTTTTTCCCCAGCTTTTCCCCACTTAGGCAGTGAACTTCAGACATGCGCAAATTGCATCCTTCCTCCAGAGTTCCGGAGCTTAACTCAGCCTGACGATCACCCCGGCCCCCCGTTACGGGAACGATTCAGCACTCGGATCCCAATCCCTCCAGATGTATCGGTGGTAAAACCGCTGTAAGATACCCTGAGTAAGGACCTCGCCTCCTGCGGCGTCAGCTGGCCAGCATCTCCTGCACTTAACTGACACCTCAGACCAGTGCGGAAAGCCTTAATTTTGGAACCGATATTTGAATCGATAACCATCCTTAGCTCAAAGGGAGGCATAACGCCAGCCCGCAGTCACCAGAAAAAAAAGAAAGTGAAAGGACGCTGTATGCAGTGTAACCAATTTTCACCACCTGGCACTGGTGAGTGATAGTGATTGCACTTTCACTTTCCCTTAGCTAGCTGGAGAGATACCTTGGAGCCTTTATAGTAATAGGAAAAGTCAGATGGAGGACCCTTGTTCTCGCCGAAGACCGACAAAGACCAACGACTCAGCAGGGACTCCACGGACACTCCACGTCCATATGCAGTCTTTAAGCACACAATAGGGACCTCCTCCGGATTCCAGTTAACAGTGTGGAAAGACTGTGGCAAGACCGACAAAGACCAACGACTCAGCAGGGACTCCACGGACGCTCAACGTCCAAATGCAGTCTTTAAGCACACAATAGGGACCTCCTCCTGATTCCAGTTAACAGTGTGGAAAGACTGTGGCAAGACTGTGGCAAGACCGACAAAGACCAACGACTCAGCAGAGACTATAAGTTGGCCCATATAGAATATATATCCAGCAACACTGGTCAAAACTACTAGCCGCAGAGTGAAGTAACTCATCAAACTGGCTGACATTGGCCAAAAAAGGGGCCCACTTTGACCCAAAGAACTGTCTGACACAAGCATTTTGCGTTTTTGGTTTGCGCATTGCCCTGTTGCTCTATAGGTCAGTGCGAGCCTGGATTGCGCATTGGAACATGAACATTTTTTGACAGGAGCATGACATGTTTCACTTGCATTTCTGGGCACAGCAAAGCCAAAAACTTTTTTCATGTCTTACCATACAAAACCGATTGTAAACTGTGTGACTTTTTACCTAATTTATCACAGAAAGTGTACTGTAAAATTCACCATTTCAACCCCTTATTTAAACATTTTTCTCTGGCACAGGACCCCTCTAAACCCACCTGGTTGGTTCGCTCTCCGTCACTATGCTAGGTAGCTCCTACAGATTCATTCGGGACAGGAAAAGCACAGTTCCCTCTCCGGGCTCACCACTGCATTAGCTCCAGGCCCCACTTGTTACACAATCTTTGATACGCCTCTGGTGATTTGGGGGTGAAAGATGCATCTAATGGACCAAAAGAAGGTGCAATATCTACTCAGCCTACTGGGCTCCAGTTGGGCATCAACACGAAATAGGTTTAATAGCCTCACTACCAGCTTTCAAAACTGCCATCCAGCCCCCCCAAATGTGTGTGGCTGACTCCAGGGACATCACAACTGCGACCCCTGAGGTCTCCCTTGCTATGCCTGTGGTCTCCCTTGCTACCCCTGAAAAAAACAATTAAAAAAGTATTTTTTTGTTTTCTTTTTTTGTTTTTAGGTGTAAGCTCCTGGGCTGTGGCCAGCACTATGTGGCTTTTTGTTTCTGGAGTGGCTGGCTTTCTTGTCCAGGCCTCTTAAAAAAGAGGGGGCTCCACAAACGTAACACTTTGGGCAGTGACCCTAAATAGGACTAACAAATAATGTGTCTTTCTGGAATTGTACACGATAATTGCTAGACTCATTAAAGGTTTATTTCAAGCACACTTCAGGGTGAGTCACTGATTTAGTCTGTTCTTAAACACCTCAACTCTGCCTTTAATCCTTCTGAGGTTGATAAATGAGTACCAACACAGGTTTGGTGATATTGTATGTATATTTGTTTTATATAAACCTCTTAAGCGTAAGCGCTATATAATAATGCACAATTATTGTTTGGTCATGGACGTCTGCTTGCATTCACAGTAATTTGGTAATATGGGCCTGTACACACTGATATGAACGATACATATGATGATCCATTCTTGTATGCAATGTATGCCACATTATAGTGATATCTATCGTAAGCATATTTTTCATACTGTACTTAGGAACAATGCTATGTGATGCCACTTCCTATTTTGTCAAGGGTTGAAGGTCGTGTTTCATTGCTTCTTATTATGTCCCTTTGGGGTGGGGTCAAATTACATCACTTTCTGTGATGTCATCCGAGGTCAAGTGTCATGTGATGTAACTAACTTCCGCTACCCCTGGCATTTTGGTGAAATGACGTCCCTGGCTGGCTCCGCCCCTGCTCTTATAAATGTGGCCCATTCATCTTATTAACTTGGTGCGGAGTACGGAAAGTGTCAGTGCAAGGCCAGTTTGACAAGTGCATTTTTTACGTCTCCTACTTCGCTCTCACGTTCCCAGTAAACTGTTCTGCATTTATTGAGCACTAGCTTCTCATCTTTTATGAAAAGGCACATGCAGATCTTCACTCTGTGCCTGGAGATGGAGTGGTTCCGACGCTAATGTGGTTCGTGCTCATTTCTGCATTTGGCCTGTCTTTGCCGGCTGTCACAAGAGCCTAAAGGTCTATGCCATCAGGGACTGCGGTTCCACCAGCTGTGCCTGGCTATGTATGGCTAAGTATTGGCTCGGTGTGTATCATCTTTGTTTGGTACAAGAGGAGGATGAGGAAGCACTGTGGCGAATAGGGAGGACTAGGAGTAATGAAGATTACAACAGATAATTGATCACCCACAAGGAATGAGGGAGATATAAAATAGCGTGGACATAGACACACAAAGGGAAGTACACCTTATGGTGGGTTTCCAATCGGCTGCAAACAAATATCCATTAAAAATGACAAATAAGAGGAGAGACAGAATTGACTGGCAGGAGTCCTTAAGATTGGGCACAGTTGGTTGCATCATCCGTTAAGGGGCGGACGCCGCTCCCCCTGTGTGTTTTCAATGAATTTATTTTTTATTTTAAAAAGTGCATACTCCAGAGCTGCCCCATTACCGCCCCTCCCACTGCCCTAACCCCCTGTTGTGGCCCTCTCTCGGACCACCGGAGCGTGCCACAGATGTATTCGGGATCACCCTACATGGATAACCAGTGCTGCAATCACGCAGCAAACAAAGAGCAGGGGTCTCCCCGCTAGACACCGGATCACCGGAGCATACCACGTGGGCTGAGGGCACCCAGCTCACCGCAGCAGCGGCCATGCGGGCACCCTGGCCGGGGTTGTGCATTCAGCCATGTTCACGTGGCTAGCATACTCACTGGTGATGGTGTTGCCCAGCAGGGGCACTGTCCTCGTGCAAGGCCCCGTCCTTGGGCCTTCAGCACGCGGTGTTGCACCAGCATGGTGCCAAGAAAAACGACACTGGAGTCATGGTAGGATTCATTGATAAACCGTAAGCGGCTCGTCTATTTCATTAACCTGGTCACATGGTTACTACCATGTGACCATGATGCAGTTCCTGGGAGCTACCATGCAACCCAAGAGGGGTGACATTCAACACTCCTGCTTTTTCATAACAAAACAAATACAAAAACCACAGCACAATACACACACGAACACTAGAACTGTAGATCCCATTAGCCTTCCCAAACTTAGGGACCCAGCTCGCCCCGGGGTGACAGTCCGGGCTGGTGAGCAAACATGTGAAACGTTGGAACCTCCCCCACACGCGCACCGTTTATTAACCTGGGTGAGTGGTTCCAGTACCACTGACACAACACCATTGCTCCTTGCTGGCCCCCCTCACCCAACCCAAAACCACCATAAAGCAGCTTCACACAAATTGTTGGCTGGACCAGTTCAGGTCTGCAGGGTACCCATCCCATTTCCGTTGACGCCTCTTGAGGACAGTTCGGTGTTCACGGGCCGGTAAAGCCGCACCTGGGGGTGCGAGGGGCCACCTCGGCCTAGTCTTTAAGCAGCAGGAGTAACTTGTGGCAGATGAAAGTTCAGGACCGGCAAAGACGCACCTGGGAATACCAGGGGCCACTTCGGCCTAGTCTATAAATGATGGGGGAGAGAAACCTAGGAGGGTGCTGGATCAATGGCAGGATGATGAGCCATTACTTTCACTTCCCCTTTCGCCCTGGGGAGCTGCTGGACACTGTTGACAGCAGAGGGCGCACAAGCACTCACGAGAGCTGCAACCCTTCCTCATTCCTTCCTGTAGCCGGCAGCCAGCACACCTTCCGTTGGGCCCCGTGTCTTGCAGGGCCTTTGTCCCTAACCGCCACTTCTTCATACCCGAGTTCCCCACCTTCCATTGGGCCCAGGATGGTATTAGGGCCTCCTGCCTCCACCGATGCAGCCCAGGATGTTGGGAGGGCCCCTTGCAACCGACGCATTGAATGCGCCTCCCTGCGGTGTCTGGAGCCCTGACCAGCACCACCAATGCGCCGTTGTGGCACGCTTCCTTGTCCCACCGGGCCATTTATCATGTTTTCTTTACTTTTCATTGCTGCACGCCCAGCAGTCATGCGCCGCTCCACTGTTTATCTGCAGTTCTCCCCACCTGCCGGAGTCACTGGGAGGGTTAGTTATACTCGTCTTCCGCATGGCCTGGAGCAGTCATCACCACGCCCTAGTGGAGAGTTTCCTTTGTTCACCGCGCGGCCCGGATGTTGGATGGCCAGGCCCCTTTGACTTCCCGAGGCCATCTCGGCCCTCAATTTCCTCAGATTTTTTTTTCTTCCCCAAAACAGTTTTTATGTGCGGGCTGCCACACTCTGCAGCAACGAAACTGCATCCACGCCCCCATCTCTTCACGGCCGAGGCCGCCTGTGCCACTCTTTGTTGCGGCCACCGCTGCCTCCTTTGTTTATTTCGGGGAGCACGGGCTACCCCCAACAGTTTGCATTTTTTTTTTCAATAGTGGGTCAAGGTGGTGATTGGTCCGCCTCCCATGGGGGCCACCTCAGCTGTTTGGTGGCCCCCTTGGCACCTTCTTCCATCACCCGCTCCTCGGAGCGAGCTCTCCTTCTGGTGCGGGCCTCATGGTGTCATGGCCACGCCTCCTCTCAGCGTGGCCGCTCAACCTGTCCTTGGTTCCTTTATTGGGCGGCTGCCGCTACCGCTCACACCCGGCCGTAGCTCTCTGCTCCGCCAGTGTCATGCTGCCGATGTCGCCACCTTCCTGAGGGCACCAGGTGACCCATGCCCATGAGCAGCACGTGTCTGCCTAGCCGCCACCTCTCCTTCATCCAATGCTGCATCCATTCTGCGGGCACCAGGCAGCCCGTGCTCATAGTCAGCACAGGGCCCTGGGACACCCTCCGAGCGGCCACCGCCGCCATCATTCACAAGGGCTCCCCCCAGCCTGCAAGCTCAGCTCGCAGGGCCCGGACCGCCCTCATAGCCATTGTTGTGGCCCACTCCCAGACCACCGGAGCGGGCAACAGATGTATTCGGGATCACCCAACATGGATCACCAGTGCTATGACCACGCAGCAAACAAAGAGCAGGGGTAACCTCGCTAGTCACGGAGCATACCACGTGGGCTGGGGGCACCCAGCTCACTGCAGCCCCGGCCATGGGGGCACCCAGGCCGAGGTTGTGCATTCAGCCATGTTTACATAGCTAGCATACTCAATGGTGACGGTGATGCCCAGCAGGGGCACCATCCTTGTGCAAGGCCCTGCCCCTGGGGCCCTCAGCATGCGGTGTTGCACCAGCATGATGCCAAGAAGACCGACACCAGAGTCATGGTAGGATCGACTGATGAGCCGGAAGCGGCTCGTCTATTTTATTAACCTGGTCACATGGTTACCACCATGTGACCATGATGCAGTTCCTGGGAGCTACCCAGGAGGGGTGACATGCAACACCCCACCACCCCCGCACACCACCTCCTCCCCTGCCACACTTTTTATTTAGGGCTCGAGACCTGTAGGTAAAGCAAAAGGGAGTAGCAGAGGTTTAGAGGGATTTAATGGATCAAAACATTTTGTGCAAAAGCGCTTTGTTAAGCTAACAACCTTCATGCCCGGGCAGCCAAACCTTCAAACACATAGAGGTCCAAGAACGCAGTGCAAAAAAGAGACAAAAAATTAAAAGATGGGTGGACGCACGCACACGGGAACATGGACAAAAGAGAAAGACAGACTAAGTGATGAAAGACACCTCCAAGCCCTCGTGGATGGGGAAAAGTAGAGAGACGAGTGGACAGCCGCAGAGGCTGTGTCAGTAAAGAATAAAAAGAAAAGCACAGGCGATACAAAAATAACTATTGTCCCAGTAGTTTAGTTGTCCGCAGCTGTAATTAAATAGTGTATGTGTAAAAAGGTTTTTCAAATAACCAAAGCACGTAAATAAAAATATTTTAAAAAATGTTGTCCACAAGTTTAGGCCCGCCCCTTGACTACATTGGTACATTACTACCCACCCCAACTGACCCACTGATGCAACTCGCCGTGGGCCTTCAACCTGCTCTGCGCTGGATATCCCCAGCACAGAAATAGCACGCTTGGCCACACCTGGACCCTGGCTAACTGTGGGCCTCCATGTGACCACAAACGTCCCTGCTAAAGCTGTGCAGGGGCACCCTAACCTACGACAAGGCAGCCCACCACCAAACACTGGGGCTACTCCTCAAACACAAGCCCTATGAGCTAGCTATTGCTGCCAGTAAATAGCTAGACAAAGATATACAGCATGCCACTGCAGAGAGGAGTACACCTTAAATGGGGGCAGAAGGAGCGAGCCTCTGCCCTTTCCTATGAAGGCAAGCCCAAAGCAATCAATGTGCTGAAGAAGATAACAGGCTGCCTGAATCCTGTGTGCATCGCTCACAGCATAATCGATCCAAGTCAAGATCCAATCATCAATTTCTCCTATACGCCTTTGCTGGGAGCAAAACCTTATATCCAAAAAACTCTCGGGTGAAAAGGTATTGTTGGGAAAATGACCCCAGTCTCCATTGGTAACCATTAGCCCCAATACACGTGACCTTTTCAATCGTTGGCAGATGCAGAATCCCTAGTTGTCACTCTAGCCAGATGTCCATGAACACTTCTACCAGGGCGGGTTGAACATCTGCATACATGCCAACATTCTGTGACCAAAAATCTGTAGGAATCTTAAAGTTTCAAAAATAGTCAGGCGAGGAGGTAATGATAGGAATTGGGCGCGTCAGCAGCCCATTGTCATTGGATGAGCCCGCCGCCGCGGGTGCATTCAATGACAATGAGGCACCTGCCACGCCCTCTGCCATCACGCCAGCTCGGGGGAGCCCTTGAAAGACTCGCCAGAGTTGACGTAATGGGGGGCTAATGGTGCCTTTTGTGAAAGGCACTCGCGGCGGAGGGGCGCCCTTAGCCCACCGCCGTGGGCGCCTTTTACATCAAAGGCCTGCATGCTGTGCCTTCTCCCACTACGCCAGCTCGGGGAAGTCCTTGAAAGACTCCCCTGAGCTGGCGTGGTGGGGGCTAATGGCGCCTTTGGCCAAAGGCACCCGCGGTGGAGGGGCGCTTTTAGCCCACCGCCGTGGGTGCCTTTGACATTAAAAGCCTGCATGCTGCGCCTTCTCCCGCTACGCCAGCTCGGGGAAGTCCTTGAAAGACTCCGAGTTGGCGTGGTGGGGGGCTAATGGCGCCTTTTGCCAAAGGCACCCGCGGCGGAGGGGCGCTTTTAGCCCACCGCATTGGATGCCTTTGACATTAACAGCCTGCATGCCGCGCCTTCTCCCGCTATGCCAGCTCGGGGAAGTCCTTGAAAGACTCCCCCGAGTTGGCGTGGTGGGGGGCTAATGGCGCCTTTGACCAAAGGCACCCGCGGTGGAGGGGCACTTTTAGCCCACCGCCGTGGGTGCCTTTGACATTAAAAGCCTGCATGCTGCACCTTCTCCCACTAGGCCAGCTCGGGGAAGTCCTTGAAAGACTCCCCGAATTGGCATGGTGGGGGGCTAAGGGCACCTTTTGCCAAAGGCACCCGCGGCGGAGGGGTGCCTTTAGCCCACCGCCGTGGGTGCCTTTGACATTAAAAGCTGCATGCTGCGCCTTCTCCCGCTACGCCAGCTTGGGGAAGTCCTTGAAAGACTCCGAGTTGGCGTGGTGGGGGGCTAATGTTGCCTTTTGCCAAAGGCACCCGCGGCGGAGGGGCGCTTTTAGCCCACCGCCGTGGGTGCCTTTGACATTAAAAGCCTGCATGCCGCGCATTCTCCCGGTATGCCAGCTCGGGGAAGTCCTTGAAAGACTCCCCCGAGTTGGCGTGGTGGGGGGCTAATGGCGCCTTTTGCCAAAGGCACCCGCGGCCGAGGGGCGCTTTTAGCCCACCGCCGTGGGTGCCTTTGACATTAACAGCCTGCATGCCACGCCTTCTCCCGCTACGCCAGCTCGGGGAAGTCCTTGAAAGACTCCCCCGAGCTGGCGTGGTGGGGGGCTAATGGCGCCTTTTGCCAAAGGCACCCGCGGCGGAGGGGGCGCTTTAGCCCACCGCCGTGGGTGCCTTTGACATTAAAAGCCTGCATGCCGCGCATTCTCCCGGTATGCCAGCTCGGGGAAGTCCTTGAAAGACTCCCCCGAGCTGGCGTGGTGGGGGGCTAATGGCGCCTTTTGCCAAAGGCACCCGCGGCCGAGGGGCGCTTTTAGCCCACCGCCGTGGGTGCCTTTGACATTAACAGCCTGCATGCGACGCCTTCTCCCGCTACGCCAGCTCGGGGAAGTCCTTGAAAGACTCCCCCGAGCTGGCGTGGTGGGGGGCTAATGGCGCCTTTTGCCAAAGGCACCCGCGGCGGAGGGGGCGCTTTAGCCCACCGCCGTGGGTGCCTTTGACATTAAAAGCCTGCATGCCGCGCATTCTCCCGGTATGCCAGCTCAGGGGAGCCCTTGAAAGACTCCCCCGAGCTGGCGTGGGCAAAAAAAAAAAAAAAATGTAAAAAAAAAAAAACTTTTTTTTTTTTTTTACAAAAAAAAATCGGTATTTGGTGTTAAAAAATCGGTAGGCGGTAGGACTGCTTCAAAAGCGGTATCCTACCGCCTAAATCGGTAGGTTTGTCGAGGCCCATTTCAATATGATGTTTGGGGGCCACTAGTCTACAGTTCGGCAAAACCGTCTGAGGCACTTGTTGGGTGCCTAAATAATAACGGATACAATGGAATGCAGCAAGGATGTTAATCTCGGCAGATTAACACGGAGCAGGCGGCCAGCGGGGAGCTGAAACTTTAATGTCCACTGAAAAGATAGTAATTGCTCTTTGTTGGCAAAGTGCTACTGCAGACGAAACCGGAGTGGCGCTGTCTGTCTTCTTCTTGCTAATAGATTTTATACATCAGCTGTGATTTTTGGATACCGAGGCTTGAACCTCATTACTCCATCTTCTCGGGTTGATTATGTAGTCGTGTGGATTAGGATTCTTCTTGGTCTGTGTGGACTTGTCACAGTAGGGCTGGTTTCACAGGGTCTTCGCCGTGATGGGCAGCGGGTAGCGGTCGAAAGGGGTTGCAGTGGTGGCAGCGAGTCTTCTGATTAGAGGTTTTGGGTTCTGATTCAGTCCTTGGCAGAAGTTCTTACTCAGCTTCGCTAGATGTTCGTCCAACATCTCAATGTCCAGTTCTCTGTGAAGGTCAGCTATCCTTGTGAAGATTGGAGCTTCAGACGCTATCCGCAGGGCCCTGTTCTGGTTTATATGAAGACTCTTCCGGTGTCGCTCATGGCAGGTCATCCATGCTGTGGAGGCATACATCAGGGTATGTCTGATGATCGCCTTGTAGACGTTGATCTTTGTCCCGAGAGGCATGGACTTGGTCTTCAGGAGTGGGTACAGCGCTGCCATCTTTCCTGTTGCCTTCAAACCGGAGTAAAAGGCAACAAGGAGATAGCAGCACTTCTGAATGCTGTGCACCAGCAAAAGCAGCCCGGAAAGTGCTACAAAGTGCACATTTAAAGTCTTGAATTAAGGCGACAACAGCCAGCAAAGGCAACATGTAAAATGTGTGCGGCAAAGTGAACATTTAATGTTATGAACCAAAGAAATAAGTTGCTATGTGTTAAAACTGTAAACATGAGAGCAGCTTCTCAGGGCTCCAGTTATTTTTGTATCACCTATGTTTTTTTTAAATTCTTTACATCTGCAATATCTGCAGCTCTCTACTCTTCTCTCAACTGTTTCCCATCCATGATGGTTTTAAAACTTCTTATACCTTTCACCGCTTAGTCTGTCTTTCTGTTTTGGCCATGTTCCTGTGAGGGTCCATCCAGCTGTGGGTCCTTAACAAGATTTGTCTCTTTTTATTTATTTATTTACCTATTTGGTATTTATAATACGCCTTTACAGCAATTGGTGTTTCAAGGCGCAAATTGGTGTTTCACAATGCATTCTGGAATCTGTATGTGCTTAAATGTTTGGATTCCCATGCATCCATGTTGTTACCTTAACAAAGCGCTTTTGTAAAAAAGGTTTTGGTGTGCATTAAATTCCTCCACTAAACCTCTGAGGTGTGGGACCCCTTCTTTTATGTACCCGCTCCACTTCTCTCTTGGTGGGTAGCGCATCAACTGTGTCCAACCTCAAGGACTTCTTCAAGCCAATTCTGCCTCTCCTCTAATTTGTCAATTTTAATGGAAGGTTGTTTGCAGCTTATTTTAAACCCACCATAAGGTGCATTTTCCTTCTTGTGTCAGATATTCTGACCTTCCCTCTCAGCGCATCCTCTTCTAAAATTCTCCATGGCTTCCAAACCGAGGGAGACTTTCCCCATAGCATCTCTGTGGGCAGACATTTTATTCTTGCATCCAAATCCAAGGCTGTCTGACTGAATATGTATGGTTCATGGTTCCAAATACTTTATATTAGGGTGGGTCTTGTGACACATGAAAGGAGTATCAAACCCAGGGTGCATCAAGCATCTAACTTTATATTTGTTAAATATAAAAATGTGTGGTCATTCTCATAACCGAAGTGTGCTTTGATTATATGCAGAGCATCCAGGAACTCTCAATGGTATTATTTGTATTAAAAAGTGTAGAATGAGAGTGTATTGGACTGTACATCTTGGAATGATAATTTATCAGAACATATTTGATTGTAGCTGTAAGAGGAGTATCATACACAGATCATGTGCTCTCTCTCGCTCTCTCTCGCGCTCTCTCTCTTTCTCTTCTTGCCTTATACTGTCTCTCTCTCTGTGAGCGGGAATCACATTATCAGATGTATGTTTGCTAAAGCCACCCCAGCAGTTGCTGACAGATACACATCCAGAAAAACACAGGTATTGTAAGGAAAGTCACATCTAGATACATCTAGGTATTGTAAGGAAAGTTTCTCTTTAAGGCAACTTTCCATCCATAATGTATGGACCCACAAACGTTTTGCTTTGGTTTTACACCTTTTCCTTACTTTTTACAGAGAAGTGAAGCACTCATCTTCACTTCACTGGCTTTTTGCTAATTTGTTATGGGGAAACTGACTAGTCCTCGAGACTGTAAACTATGTTTCCCTTTTGTCTTCTGACTTGTTATCTGTTTGGTTAACATTGTCATATTTATTTATTTATTTAATACGCATATAACAGTAGTTTTGCATATACAACAATAACACAACATAAAAACAATAAAATAAGACCTAGTATTTCAACTTCAGAACTTCATGTTTTTAAAACCAATGCATAGTACCTGCCCCCCCCCTTTTTTTCCTTTAAAAAAAAAAAGGAAATAGGGTGACAGCATCAATTCATTCAGTATTAAAATTGTCAAGTCATTTCTCAATGTCCAACATAGTTATAATTTCAACGCATTTCCAATCAAATCTGACAAGGTGGAAAATTAGGTTATTGTCACAGCCTTTGTAAAATTCAGACCATATCTTAGATAGGTCATCTAAGTTAAACATATTATTATAAGCTTTCAGGTATTTTGACCTCATTTTTGTTAGACTTTCACATACTATTAACAAATGTTCTAACGTTTCAATGTGATCACCACCACACAGCCTACATAAGCGTCTGCTACGCTGTATACCCATCCGTACACCCTGAGTCAGTAGGGCTATACTAACATTACATTTTAGCCTTAGGTATTGCTTGGCTATCACACTACTTGGAAATGCCACCATGGCCCTCATTACGACCTTGGCGGAGAACCATGGTGCTATTAGCACCATGGTCCATGGCGCTAAGTTGCCAACTCCGCCATGGTGGTTGGCGGACTTACCGCCCCATTCCGACCTTGGCGGGGCGGTAAGTCCCCAATCCCCATTTACCCTTCCCCATTCCCATTTTTGCCCCATAGGGCATAATGGGAGTGGGGAAGGCGTTAATTACGCCACCGTAAATTACGGTGGCGTAATTAACAACAAGGTCCCTTAGCGCCATGGATTTTACCGCCTGCAAAAAGCAGGCGTAAAAATCACCATGGCGCTACGGGAACTCGTACTCAGGCGGTAAGGGTCGGCGAAGTTTACGCCGACGTAAACCCCTTACCGCCTGGGTCGTAATGAGGGCCCATGTATTTAGGTTTGACCTCTCTAGTGCTGATGTAATTGCAGAATTGAGTATAATTTCTTCCTGCGTACACATTAATCAAATACTGTTCTTTACTACATTCCAGCATTTTATATTTTATACTGGTCTTTTTCATAAATACAGCACCATCAGACCTTACACCACAACATCCAGATGGCCAATACATACGGGTGCGGATCATCCTTCCCAAGGTGCCTAGAGTCTGGTAGGATTAAAGTGCACAAAAAGCTTCTACAAAGGCACCGATCATAGTAATATTAGTAATTTTCATTAGTTTGTCACAGAACAAAATGGTTTTCCTTGTTACATCACATTGCACAAGGCATCTTTCAATGCAGTGAAATGGGATACCTTTGTATTACCCTACACTTTTACCAATGAGATTCTTGGTTTGTTTTAAATGTGCCTAAAGACAAGCTGGTGGAAGCAGTTATATTTTTTCAATTTTTGCTATATTTTTAGTTAGCATATTCGTGTTTACCGCTTTTGGCTACCAACAGTGGCTAGTGTCCTAAAATGGCCGTGCCATAAGATTTTACGTTTGTTATTTTGCCCATTTGTTCTTTGGCCTTCTCCCTGCCTTCTCAGGTTAGGAATTTCCTTCTATGGTCATGCATTTGCTGTTTTCGCAGGCTAGTGCATGCTATGTGTGTATGGAGCCAGGAAGTGGGCTGGGACTGTCTGGCCCCAATTCACAAACTGGTGCCTTTGCATGCATGAGTCAGCCCCACAGTGGTCCCTGATTAGACCAATGCTCTGTGCATGAGTGGTGCAGATCATTTCTATTGGAGCGCTGAGTTTGAACACTCACTTGAATTTAGGATACGAGGAGGAGTCCTTCAGCCATTCCAGCAGATCAGAAGAAGAGCCAAGAATTCTGTGTAGTGGTGCAGACAACAGAAGACGTGAGTACGAATCCTGAAGAGGCCTGGCGCCCATTCTTGCTTCTGTCCTGGTGAAGCCCTGCTGTACTACCTGATCTCAGAAGACCCTCACTGGTGCTTTGACCCTGTTGGACTGGTGTGACAAACCAGTCTTGATGCCTTTTCACAATCCTGCAGCCTGGAGCCTTCCGAAGTGTCCCTGGACCACCTGGTAGACTGACCAGCTCCGTTTTGGGCTACCGTGCTAGAAGCATTGATGTTCTGCATTTTGGCCTGGAACATCAGGGGTTTCCAGCTTGTCCTACAAGCTGCCTTCCTGCCATGTTTCAGCATCCCAGAATTGATGGGTCCTTTCCTGGAAGGCTTCCTTTCTTCATGACTGGTGAGACGACTGCTGTTGCCCGTGCACGGTGACTGTCGCTGGAAAAAGCCTTTCCCCATCTGGTAAAGTGTTCTGAAGAGTCCTGCATCAGTGCCTGCTGCATTTCTTAACTGGAAAGGGTTTTACTCAGCTCCTGGACCCAACTGGAAACTTCCTTGCACCCGCAGCTCCTGGGCATTTTCTACTGGATCTAACAGTGGGAACACCTACCTCCAGTGACCCCCAATTGGGCCTGCCAAGTCCTTTGGGAAAATTGGAGTAAGGGAGTGAGTAGTCACAACACTTACCAGTGACTCTATCTCCTTCATTATAAAGTTGGTGAAGAATTTTGATTCATATTGCATTCCATTGCTTTTTAAATGTTTGTTGAAAAAGCTGCTCTAGAAGCTAGGAAAAGTATTTTACTTAACTGTATATCCCTTTGAACGACTTCAGGAATAATTGTCACGCAGAAACATTTCCTAACTTTGTCCCATCTTCTTAAGGTACTTTGTGAACATTTTGGGCACAAGGTCCCATTCAACTTAGAGTTGGACTCAAAGTTAGGGCTTCTGTTGGGAAGAAACTAGTGCCTTCCCGCACTGCCAAGTGCTTTAGAATTAGGCAAGACGTCTTTTGACTTCTTTTAGGTGCTATAATGGGAGAGGAGGGGCACTGGGAAGGCTTTTTCATGCAAATATAATCATATACAAAGACATGGGCAGGCACTGCAAAAAGGTAGTTATTGCTTAAATAAAAAGCACAATTAACTATTAAGCTGAATACATTTGTAAATGTCAAATCCTATGCATTTCGAAAATCTTAGCACGGTAGAGGGAAGCTCTCTCCCAGAAAGAATGCAGCCTGTGCTAAAGATAGGACAACAGGCTTCCCCGGTGTTCGCAGCACACCAAGTGACTCACCAGCTGTTTGCTGTCTGTCAAGAGCCCATGCAAGCTTAAATGGATTTGCATGCTCGATGCACACAATGCAGAATTATGAAAATAAGGTTTAAAGGAGATTATAGGACCAGATAAAAACATGAGTAGAATGAGTGGAGTATGGATAGAATGAATTAAAATTTGTTGGAGAAATGTTTCATTTTTCCTGGGGCTAGGCCTCAAGGTTTGTAAAGGTCTGCAGGGCTGCAGTGTGTTTCTATGTAGGGTAGCAATATGTAAAGTAGCATGTCCTGACAGAAATCGCTGACAATTAAGAAAGGAAGACTTTGGAGAATCCCTTGTATGGAAGCAGGATGGTTTGGGATGGAGCCATGGGCCGGATCCAGTGACACACCTGCAGCAAACCAGAAGTATATAAACCCCTGCCTGGCATCACTGGGGCAGGAGAAAGGAACGGAAAAGGGACAGGAGAAGACCATTCCTGGAGCAGAGTTCTTTGTTTCCATCCTCATTTTCTGTAAGATAAAACATGTTATCCGTGTTGGTCTTACTTCCCTAGAGCGGTATATTTACTCTGGTGTGAGCGTAATTAAGGAGCCCCCTTATAATCGGGGACACTCTTACAGTGGTGACATTCCAACGTGGAAACGCCAAATCATGGAACGTCTATCCAGCTCGCACAGATTGGCTAATCAGCGTGCCGCCTAGAAGGAATAGTGATCGGCTCAACAGGCGAAATAATCCCTTAACAGGACCACCCACCATTGCCCATGCCTTGACAAAGAATACGGTTGAAACACGTGTTAGCTCCCCTCTCACATGCACCTAGCACATTCTGCTAGGCGCTCTGGTTTACTTGTGTAACAACATTAAACCTTCACTGATGACAACAAATCAAGAGTGGTTCCATTATTGCAACAACCAAGAATCAAGAAATCCATGGTCATAACCAACGGTTAAAACCAACCACCAGTGCCACTACTCAACAAGGTTTGCCAACCAACCTTTTCTAAACTCATTCATTGGGAATCCTGGAGTTTTGGTTCCCAGACAAACCATGTGTTAGGCTGCAGGTTTTATTATAGCAACAAATCAACCACCAGTTAGCGCAGGGGACCACCTGTCCTCCATACTCCAACCAACCGTACTGACATCCCAATGTGACCTCAGTCTTTCCCCTTTACTTTGCGAAGCCCAGGCCTAGTCCCCAGGAAGGAGTCATGCCCATCTATAGCGACTGGTACCCTAAATCAAAAAACACGTGTTTCCTGAAACGGTTTTAGTACGAGACATTTTAATCAAAATCCTCTCTGCTCACTAAAGCAGGGCGTGGCTCCAGAAAGAAAGACAGGCCAGTAATGGGACTTTGTAACTGAGGAGAACTTGAGGGAATACGCACATCTGAGTATACACTTATAAGCAATAACAACAAGGAGACATGTATGCATGACAGTGTGTTGATATGAATGGATGACATACTAGGTCAATAGATTGAATATGACCTTTTCTTTATGTGTTATGGAATAGATTGAATAGGACTTTTGCTGATATGTTAAGGAATAGATTAAATAGGACTTTTGGTGATGCGTTACGGTAAAGATTGGATAGGATTTCAGGTGATGTGTAAAGGTATAGAGTGTGTAGGAGGTGGGTTATGCATTGAAATTGTCGCGTATTTCTGTTTTTCTACTTTTTATAATGGAAAAAGGGAGCCTTATTCTGTTATGACGATAAAAGCAATGGGATCCTCAGCATATTGAAAAAGCTGGGAAAGTTGTATTTCAAGGATATAAGGAAAATAAGTAGTGGCTCGGTATAAGGAATGGGCCTGGATTCTAGTCAATTATTTTTGTATATTTTCTCTTACTGTCTTTTTTGGTAATAAAGGAAGGAAAGTGGATGAGTCGCTCTGTGTGTGTGTGTGTGTGTGTGCGTGTGTGTGCGTGCGTGTGCGTGCGTGTGTGTGTGTGTGAATATAAATTGGAAAAGAATAAAAGGGGGTGGAGAAAAAGTGGGTTGATCTGTATTTTTGTGCAACAAACAGCGGCGTGCGCAGCATGGTAGTAAGGTCTAAGTGAAGCATTAATGATGCGCGGAACATTATTGGGGAAGAAACTCCAATAAAACACATGCATAAGCTCCTGCCACCGTATTGTGACATGATAGATAAATATCACAAACAATGAGTAATGGAAACAAAGGAAGAGGTGGTGTCCTGCTCCTGGCCCGGGCAGGGCTCCCATAACAAAAACATGCTAGAAAAAATTTCCATCTTTTTAGCAGCAAAATATAAGGGGAAAAAATTCCCAAAAAGAAAAGAGATTTTAGATCTCTGGCAATTATTCGAGCATATGGAAGATCAGGAAGATGAAAAAGAGATCCAATGTAAGAGATATGCCCTGTAACGCCTAAACCTGCAGTAGGGTATACACATTTAGTCTATAAGCCTCCACTGGTAGGGAGTGTCAACAACAGGATTGTCAGGATTAGCAACAGGGGGGGGGGCTCAAGAGCTTTTTCACCTCCACCTCCATATAACCCATCCACAAGCGCTGACATGCCCATAGCATCAGTGTACCCAGAGGGTTCACAAGCAGATATAAACAACAAGTTGAGAGCGTTGCGGGAAAGGTTAGTCAGGTTACAAGAACCTGAAGTAGAATCACCAGAAATAAGGGTACAAGTGCAGAAAATAGGGGATTGGAAGTCATGAGATTGTTTTGTTAGATTTAACCCTGGGGCAATAAGACATTTTTATGTTGAAAAAGATGATGGGGAGAGGGTATGGACGGTCCTGGGACAAGAAGTCGAACCAGCAAGGGAAAATAAATGGGAAGATCAAGGTACCAGAAATAATGAAGAGGCAGGGCGTGAAAGAGATCAAGGAGAGGAGGCGGCGAGAAACCCGTCCCTGCCACAAGAGGCAGTGAGGGGGGATAGACCAGATTTAATGGTGGTAGTACAAGATCAGAAGAATACTAAAAAAGGGGTTGAAAACAAAATAGACATGCAGATGTCTCTAATACATAAAGGAGTAGGAATACCGCAGTATGTGCCATGGCCTCAAATCGACAAAATTAATTTGATTAAAGCTCTCACCCAATTTACAGCCAAAGCCAGTAAATGGGTCTATGAATTTGAAAAACAAACAGCAGGGGTAGCCTTAGCACTAGGAGACCTTAAGAGTTTACTGGTCACCATGGTTGTGACCAGGTTGGGGACATATGGACAAGGGCTGGGTAACCCGGGGTGAGTCTTGCAGATAATGAACATGATGGAGCAGCCTTTAATGAGGTAAGGGCGAGGGTATGGGGTGCCCTACGAAGGATTTACCCAGATACCCCTGGCTTACATTCTTTAATGCAATGCACAATAGGTAATGATGAGGACCCAGTTACGTTTATTCTTAAGTTACAGGAAACGTGGAGATTTGAGACAAGAGGACCACTCAGTACCATTTTCTATTTTATTGTAAAGAGGGGATTACCAAAAGAGGTCCAGAAGGCACTAGATAAAATTGTGGGAGTTGAAGTCAAAGGGTGGGCGGAGATACAAAGTATATGTCATGATGCCTACCCCGGGGCATCCGGATCGAGTCCATCAGCCCCGGGAGTAGGCATCCAGATACTCATTAAAACCCCAAAAGCCCCGGCTGGGGGCTGTTTGGATTCAGTCCTGGCGGCTTAGGCGCCAGGCTCATCATAGAAATCAGTCCTGGTACCATAGGCGCCAGGCTCATAGACTTTACTTACCTTATGCAGACCATGCTGCAAATGAGTCCAAGCCAAGGTGAGGCCTGGATGGGACTATTTTATTACAGTGACTATTTTTCACTTGGGTGTGGTTCTGGGGAACTTCTTACCTGGGACTACTTTGCAGGCTATTTAAACCACGCCGGAACAGCAGCCCATGCTTCGCGTTATTCTGCATTCAGCAGCGTGACGCTCACCGTGTCTGCAAGTCAGCATCCAGTCTTCTGCCACGCCCGCCTCGAATCCAGAGCTCCTAGACAAAAGGAAAAGAAAGGAGAAGAGGTTAGATCATGGACATTATTTGATTCCTTATCTGATTCCGGACCCAGCACATCTCCAAGCCTGGAAAGGACATTATTTCAGAACGCGCCGCTTCGCCAGCAGCAGCGCCACGTTATACCCACCAGTCCACTGCATCTTTCGACTCGGCGCTGCCTCCATCATTTTCTTCGTCGAAATTCAGCACCTGGGGGGAAAACAGAAGGAATAACAAGGTGAGCCGAGAAAACCGACAAAGACAATCTCTTTGCCACCATAGGCTTACCTGGTTTACCACCGGAGGTATTATTCTTTAATTCGTCGCATCTTCCTATGCCGCACCTATAAAGGGAGAGAAAACAGCAAGTTAAACTCATGCAACTTTCACCGGACAGTGTTTGGTAATACAGACTCTTGCCTGAACGCCATCAGCTGCCTCCAGGCAATATTCTTTTGGACCCAGCTGCAACCTAACGAGGGAATGGAACAAGAGTGAACATCGGACATATTGAACTCTTTGAGCTTTATAGACACTGGAGTCAATATTCCTCTGGAACTCCTCCAGTACCTTCAACCCAGTGAAGTAACTGGTATCTACGCGCCCCTGCATGCCATGCAGGATGAAGAGCTCATCATTTAAAAACATAAGGTGAGGTTACCAAAAGGGGATATCGGAGGTGATTAGTGGTGAGAACGAGAACTGTTGGGGGCCATCACTAAAGTCCACGGGTGGCTAAATCCCTTTCTCCACTTGCAGGAGAATACTTCTACGAGTCCAGCAGACAAGATTAGGCGGGCCAGTCCAGACTGTCATCTCTTCACTACGCATCACGTTGGTGGAGACCGCAGCTGTCCGGGTCCGATCGACGCCCCTGTGGGAACCAGGTGAGCGTAACAGTATAGTAGTCTACCATTGTAAGAGAATAAAGGAGCGGGACAGGGAGACAGCCAAGAAGCAACAAACGTACAAGGCAAAACTAGTGAAAAAGAAACTAAATAAGGCTGTCATCCAAGCACCGGTTGTCAATCTGAAAAAGTGAATACCCTTCATTTGAATGATAGACGTACCTTGATGGCCGAAGGCCAACCGTCTTATGCACAGAATTATAGAAATACAGACTGCTATGCTTGACCAACAAGCGGCCATTTTAAACGTAGCAAGAATCGCCATTTTGCTTGTTAACCATTGCTCATTGCTTTCTGTCTAAACTGCTTTGCAGCTTGCAATTCTTGCGAATTCTGCTTACTCTGCTCAACTGTTAACATTGTTGTCTGAATATGAAAGGGCAAGGTCGCGGGACTGAGGAGTTTGTTGAAACTCCTCATGAGTAGCCCAGAAAGGAATGCCCACGCTCCCTCTCTGTAGCCTTGAGGGAGAGCTGCAGGGCATTTAATCATTTCACAGCTGCCAGACAGTCTCGTACTGTGGTAGAATATGTTAGAATAAGGCAGCAAAAGGCTTGAATTATGCTCTTCTTACGGCCCCCCTCACAAAACCCTTTAGAGCGTGTCGGCTCCCAGGACACGAATAGCACCTCATAGATAGCAAAGCTTGGAATGTGGCTCTTCCCCCGTGTGCAGCTTGCTTCCAAGAACAGAAGCACTGTGTTCTGTTCAACAACTAGAAGATGCCTCCGTACTTTCTAAATTGCACATTGTTACTAGAATAGACATCGAAAGTGTCATAATTGTCATACTCGTCGGAAATGTCCATCATCATCCCGAGTTCAAAGAAACTTAATAAAAGGGGGGTGTTAAACATGACATAGCTGATTGTATGATATGCATTTTGTATATATGTAACTGATGTACGTAATTCGCTCTCTTGCGTCCCTCGAGGTCTAGAGAATACACGTCGCGGGGCGTGAGACCACAGTTGGCCAATTGGGACTATTTCGCTTGCAATAAACCCTAGCATTGGGAATTTGAACCTCGTGTCTGGCGCATCCTTTCGTGTATGGTTATTGCCTTGTTTCCATATCACGAGGGACCCCTAAGGGCCCCTTTCAAGATGGCGCCCGAATAGGGACCCTCCCCCACTTGCCCCTTCGTAGACGTTGTAACGGAGTAGAAGCGGAAGAACGGCGAGGACGGGACGATCGAGCTGGGATCAAGAGGTGTACGGGGCGCCCTGTAGAAGTGAGGAGAGATTCCTTCATAGATCTGCACACATCTGATCCCTGCTCGACATACCGTGCCAGAGGGCAAAGGAGGCGAGGGTCCCGAAACGAGGTAGAAGCCAGAGAAGCACAGACACGACGTTGGGAGAGGTTGCGTCAGGACAGGCGACTTGTTTTATCAGGTGAGTCATTCCCCGATTCAAAGAAAACCTGATTTTTGGTAGAGTGTTGATTTTGCAAATTCAAACGTCCAGGTTAAGGTTAGTTAACCAAGGGGAAGGTTAAAAACATGCCTGGAGTACTGTCCACTTTAGCGGGGCTTTTCCGCTGCGGTAGACAGTCCTTGGAAAATGGCCAAAGTGCGCTGCCTGGGGGAACGCCGGGTTATGACATGCATGCAAAATATGGTGTGGGTGCGATAATATTTTGTGAAATTTGGCATAGGCAAACTAGAAAGCAACAGGACCATCAGTGGCCGATTAATGGTAGCTTTGAGATTGCGAGGATAGATAACCTAGAAAGGGTGTTGATAAGGAAAAAAGCGCGACCCAGAGCTTTTGAGACTATCAAAGATTGGAGGAGGGAAGCAATGCTCCGACTTAGGAGTAGAGAGAAGCATGCTCGTAGGCACAAATCCAAGCTTGAGGTAGCAGAAGAAAAAGAGGAGGAGGAGTTGATGGCAAGTCTAAGACGGGAAGGGAGACGTGAGCAAATGAACATAGAAGGAATATTCCCGCAGCGGGAACTACACATAGCAGACGAATTAATGGAACATTTGTTAACCCATACGGGTCGCGGCCCAAAACCAGGATCGAAACCAAACACGCCAGTAGTGGCTGCGCAGGCCCAACCAGTAGCTCTCATACCCTCTCCCAAAGCCCAAACACTTCCCCTCACGCAAGCATTAACCCAGGCCCCAACCACGGCTCGAGCCCTCCCACAAGTGCAGACCGCACACGCGCAATTTCCCAGCACCCAGCAAGGCCCTTCACAGATGCCACCTGTGTCACTTGTCCCATCCGCACCTCCCGCTCCAGAAACAGATTCAGCACCATCCGCCCCTCTCGAAGTCGAAATTGAGACTGGGGAGGCGAGAGGCGGGGCTGAAGGGACAGGATCCGGACAGGTAACTCTCAGTGTGATCAGCAGAGAAAGAAAGATTGAATTACAGCAAGAGGCAGAAAGGTACATAGAAGGAAATGATGGGACGGCAGCATTGGCTTCATTATATGGGTACTGAAGAAGCAACGAGAGACAGGTAGTGTTGGAATGCATGGGGGAATTTTTGGTGGGAGAATGGAAAAAGTTACTTGGGAATTTACCGCCACAACGATTGTTAGATTTGAATAAGTTAGCACGCAGTGAGCAAAGAGATGAAGATGTAAGAAAACGTGTGTACAAACTCATTGAACTGAAAAATGAAATGGAAGATAGATATGCTGAAATGTTTGCTACACCTGAATATAGTCATGAGTGTATTAAGAAAGGTAGGAAGGCGGCGTCGAGGTTGTATATGCAAAAATCGTGGCCGACAGTTTTTCCAGGTGGTGCAAAGCATTTGCCGGCACCGGGACAAATAGGTGATAAACAAAGATTGAAGGCATGGGTGGGGGAAACAATTCGATGGATGTCGAACAAAAGAACGTCAGTGGAGGAAGTAAGTGAGATGTGTAATGGGTACCCATTGGAGATGAGAAAAGAAGCGATGCGAACGATGGTAGGGGTGTTACTGCAGCAGGTCATTGGATACAATAGAGGTAGAGGAAATGCACAAGGCAGGGGAAATTTGAATAATGTGCACGGGGTGTCATTGGGATTAAATCAATGTGCGTACTGTAAGGAGGAAGGACACTGGCGAGTGCAATGCCCGCACCTACAGAATAGAGGTGGGTTTGGCCAGAGAAGGCCTCATAGAGGACATCAGGGGTCAAATGGCCCAAGCAGAAATAGCATGCAGCAACAGCAGGGATATACCAATGGAGGTAATCAAAACCAATCCCATGGTCAAAACCAAGCTCAACAGAACCAGGCATTGAACCAAAGTGTTCCGAACCAAAATCAGGGCGGGCAGGGCCAACAGGGAAATGATCAGAGTGGAGGACACCGAGGGGGAAATGGGAATACTTTTGATACACAGCCAAACACGTATTATAGCAGCAGCGGTGACTACACATCAGACGATGTGTTATTTTCGCAATAGGACAGCCCACGGCAGGGGTCGGAATCAGTGTCTATTCCCGTGAATCAGAGAGGACCCTACGTAGAAATGAGAGTCGGGAATAAGGAGCACCGTTTCCTTGTAGATACAGGGGCACAAAAGTGTTCGATAGACCACCACTTGGTTCCGGAGATCCCACTGTCGGGGCAAAAGAATGTTTCTCTAGGGTTCGCAGGTACACCAGTAATTAACCCTGTGTCCGAAGCTGTCCCAATTACAATAGGACCATTTACGGAACAGTGTCCATTTCTTCTGACAGAAAATTGTGGGGAGAACTTGCTAGGATTAAATTTGTTGGGAAAATTGGGGGCAGTTATACATTGTACGGCAGATGGGGTGTTCCTCACGATTTGGCCTCACGATGCACCGGTGACGGAATTTATGTCAAAAGCGTTACCAGAAGAGCTAAGTAGAGTACCAACCTGTCTGTGGGCAATGCATGACAACGATGTAGGATGCTTGAAAATAGAGCCAGCAGAAATAACTTTGAAAGAAGGTGTTACATTACCACGAATTCCCCAGTATAAAATTTCCATTGAAGGTGAGAAGGGATTAAAGAGTATTGTTACTGACCTCGTGAGATTGGGGGTGGTTGAAGAAATTGCAGGTAGCACGTGCAACAGCCCGATTCTTCCAGTTTACAAGAAAGTAGGCAATGAAGTACCATATCGTTTCATAATTGATCTGCGCACATTGAACAAAGTGGTAGACCCACAATTCCCTTTGGTCCCAGATGTCACAACAATACTGACAATGATACCGGCCACTGCAGAATACTTTAGTGTAGTTGATTTGAAGAACGCGTTCTTTAGCATTCCAGTGGATAAAAGCAGTAGATATCTGTTCACGTTCACTCTAGGAGGTCGATCATTCACATTCACACGCATTCCACAAGGATACACAGAAAGCCCGAGCATTTACAGCAGGGCACTAAAAGAACAGCTAGATATGCTAGAACTACCAACAGGTTGCACACTCTTGCAGTACATAGATGACTTGTTACTAGCTGCTGACACAAAAGAGATCTGCAAAGAAAGTACTATATTACTATTGACACACCTAACGACCCATGGTCACAAGGCGAGTTTGAAGAAATTCCAGTATAATCAAAAGGAGGTGTCTTATTTGGGTTACCTACTTTCGAAAGAAGGGAGAAGATTAACACCAGAACGCATAGAAAGTATTTTTAGTATGCCTATTCCAAAAACTCAAAAAGGAGTGAGAGCTGTAATAGGCATGGCCTCTTATTGTCGGCAGTGGATCAGTAATTTTGCGTTGATTGTGAAGCCGATGATAAAATTAACTAAAAAGGATGCAGTGATGCCTTTACAGTGGGATGAGGAATGTCAGAAAGCGTTTGAACAATTGAAAGTTGCATTATGTTCCGCGCCAGTTTTAGGCACACCAAACTACAAAAAATATTTAGACTGTTTGTGAGCGAGAGTGAAGGATATGCATTGGCGGTTTTGACACAGGAACAAGGTGGAAGAAATAGGCCGTGCGGCTATTATTCTTCCGCGCTGGACCCTGTAGCGCGCGCACTACCACAATGTTTGCGATCTGTTGCAGTGGCTGCTGCGTCAGTGAAACAAATGGAAGGAATGGCACTGGGGCATACTTTAATTCTGATGGTGCCACATGCCATAGACGTTCTATTAAACAGAACACAGACGCAACACCTCACCTCTGCTAGACTAACAAGATATGAGCTCATCTTGTTTGCACCCCACATCCGAATTATGAGGTGTAGCGCATTGAATCCTGCAGAATTAATGCCACTGCCCATAGCAGAAATTGGTGACAACGAATCACCACCCCATGATTGTTTAATGGTCACTGAAGAAGAGACAAAGGGAAGAGTTGATTTGAGCGACACCCCACAGAAAGAGCCAGATGGAGAGTTGTTTTGTGACGGCTCTTGTTTCAAATTACCAGATGGCACGTCAACTGCCGCATACGCTATCACTACTCTAGAAAGGGTTGTGGAAAGTAAAAGAATCCCATATAATTCAGCACAAGCAGCAGAAATTATAGCCTTGACTAGAGCTTGTGAACTCTCTGAGAATTTGAACGTGAATATTTATACTGACAGCCAGTACGCCTTTGGCGTGGTTCATAACTTTGGCCGACTGTGGGCTGAGAGGGGTTTCTTGACATCACATGGGGCCAGGATTCAGCATGGGCCTTTGATTGTACGATTGTTGTCTGCACTCACGTTTCCAAAGCGCCTAGCTATAGTAAAATGCGAGGCGCATAAAAAGGTAACATGTAAAGTGGGAGAGGGAAACGCATTTGCAGACAGGATTGCGAAACAAACAGCCACGGATTTAAGTACTAGAATGATGACAGTACAAACTGAGGAAGTACCTTGTATGATAGAGAATGGAGTTGCCACAGTCAAAGAAATGCAGGCTGAGGCCACGACCGAAGAGATTCAGGGGTGGGCTGAGGGCTCTGCTGAGTTAGATTTGGAAGGATGTTGGTTGGACAAAGAGACCAAGAACTGGATGTTGCCAAATTGTTACGTAACCGCAATGGTTACAATGGGGCATAGCCCTACCCACATTTGCGCAAAGAAGATGGTACAGCATTTATCCACAGTATGCAAAAATGAGCACATAAAAAAGAATGGAGAAAGGCTAGTGCAGAATTGTATTACGTGCCTGCAACACAATGTAGGGAAGGGAACCGTGACTCCAGTAGGTAGTTTTGGCCCACCCTCTATGCCATTCGAGGTGATCCATTTTGATTTCATAGAAATAGAAAGGTGCCAGAACTACAAATATGTGTTAGTGGTGATTTGTGCATTTAGCAAGTGGGTGGAGGCATATCCTTTAAAAGACTGTACTGCCATGTCAATGGCAAAAGTAATGTTGAAAGAGTATTTCTCCTGGTTCGGGCTGCCCCGTGTCCTTTGGTCAGATAACCGCCCACACTTTGTGGGCGCAGTAGCACTACAGATCTCTGCAGGTCTGCAGATTGATAAGCAATTCCACAGCTCCAGGCATCTGAGTTCCGCCGGACTTGTTGAGAGACATAACGGTATCTTAAAGTCAAAGATAGCTAAAATCTGTGCTGGGAGCAAGTTGAGTTGGGTGGATGCATTACCCCTAGCGCTATTGTGCATGCGCACGTCTGTGCAGGCTAAAACTGGGCTCTCCCCCTATGAAATTATAATGGGGAGACCAGCAAATGTATGGTGCGCGTCTCAGCCCAAAAGACTATGCGAGGTAGAGCACCCTGTGTTAAGCACGTACTGTGACCTTTTAATGCAGAAGTTGCGTTTGATTCATCAGCAGGTGCAGGAGGCGTTACCAGTGCGATACACCGGACCGGGCATGCGCTGGAGCCTGGAAGCTGGGTCCTGATTAAAAACTTTCAACGGAAGACGTCATTAGCACCCAGGTGGCGCAGCCCCTACCAAGTACTTTTGGCGACACAAACGGCCATTCGAGTGGACGGTCGCAAGGTATGGATCCATGTGACACATGCCAAAAGATTCCTAGGACTGCTGACAACTTCCGACGACCAGAGAAAGGAGACGAAAGAAACTATTGCCAGTCCACTGCCACAGCATCAGCCTGAGCGAGAAGTGAAAGTTGAAACAAGGCCTAAGCGAGAAGTGAAACCCGAAACAGAGTCTGAGGAGGCTGCCAGGAAGGGGAAAGGGCGAAAAATGCCCCAACGTTGCTCAGCAGAAACAACATCACTGCCGTGCGACACAAACTCTGCATTGCAAACACAAGCAGAAACAACGCGTGTACCCCTTTGGCGCCCACCAGCTTCTGCAAACGCACCAAAGCCAAAGAAAGAAACTACATCATTGCCACGGCGCTCATCGCTACCCATCATTGTGCCGCAGGCTGACACTGAGCCTGATACTGGAAGTGCAACGGCACTATTCACGGATCATACAATACCAGGAGTGAAACAGTATAATTTGCGGTCTCGACAGGCAAAGTGATCCACAGATCTTTGGGGCTTTTCTTTTGCCTTTGGTTCCACTCACGGACGGAGTAGGAACCAGGGGCATAGAGGAGAGAAGTGTGAGAGTTGTGCAAGTCGGACAATTCAAGACTCACGGCTCCTCGGTGCGCTTATAATAAAGTACATGTGTCAGGAGCCAGAGCAGGACAAGCTGGACGCACATAAGTACTAAGGCTGACAGAGTACATGTGTCCTAAGCCAGAGCAGGACAAGCTTGATGCACATAGTACTCTATCAATAAAGAATTGTTCAGAAATCGTCTGAGCAGTGGGAGAAAGAACAACTAATCTTGCTCGGAGTGGATAAGTGATCTAGGCTGTGAAAGGGCTGGCAGAATTGAACTGTGACATTTTCGTTGAACTTTTCTGGCATCAAGAACGAGAGACATTTGCGACGAATTTTGCCAGCAAGAAGAAGGACGATGAAGAACAAATCAAGACCGGTTTCAGCCTCCTCCTGCACCCCTGCTGAAAAGATGATAGTTTTAGAGACTGTAAAGTTAGGGGAAAAGCATGGTAAAAGGAATAAGGTACTGATTTGGACATTGATCCTGTGCTTCTTAAGTATGGTAGTACCAACAATAACAGCTATTACACTATGGTTCCTGGAGTCCGCGCCCCCATTAGAAAAACTTTTGCCAAAAGCAGCTACTGAAAGCCCGGTTCATGTAATCACTGGTACTTTGTCCCCAATGGAAGAAAGACATAGAGAAGGATATGGCAACAATACATTGTTGCTCATCATGAACATGACCCATGCGGTTTTAAAGAAAACAGATTGCTGGGTTTGTGCCCATTTACCACAGCACGGTGGGAAAGGGATAGGCTGGTATGTACAACCGTTATCATTGGTTTATTCATGTGAAGTATCGTTAAGTGCAATGTTCTTTGGGAAATGGAACAAGAGTAATACGGGTCAGCTAGATGAGACCAATATGAATGAATTTGAGGAAGTGATCATGAGACCTGTAGGTTGTTCCATATTCCAAAAAGCTTGCATGTTTTCACCAGATCCCATGAGTAAAAATACACGAAAGACAACAAGACTAGATAGATTACATAGGCAGAATAGACCGACCCCGCCAACAGAAGAAACATCAGTAATGACATTTCGAATGAGGGATGAATGGAGTAAAGATGCTGTGCCCCCTGCCTATACAGTGGATCACAGCCCCAAAACTGCTCCCCTATGTTTAAAGAAAAAAGGTTCCTATAAAGTAGGAACATTTAGCAGCTGCCTGAACACAGTGGTTTTAAAGCACGAAATAGAACCCGTGTACGTAGGGGACCCTGTTTACTTTATATGTGGGGCAAAAGCATATAGATGGTTACCTAGGAACTGGGGAGGTACATGCTACCTAGGTCTACTGTTTCCAGGAGTATTCCTCTTGGAGACAGCAGAAGTAGCCAGACGAACAAAAGGTAGAACTCAAAGGAGTAGTGAAGATGGAATGATAGCAATAGATGTAGCCAAATCGTTTATACCATTCTTGGCCCAAATAGAAAATTCCTATAATATAAGAAAACTGTCTAGAATATCAAAAAATACAATAGATTCAACAACGGATATTTGATTGAATATGACGTTAGAAGAGAAAGGAATAAGACTAATGGCACTACAAAACAGAATGGCTCTTGACATAATATTTGTTGATCGTTGGGGGAGTTTGCAAACTCGTAAAAACTGCATGCTGTGTGTTTATAGATGATTACTCCCCTATTATATTTAAAGCAATCCGGAAATTACATGTCCTAAGTTCCACACTCTCTACCGAAGAAGGGAGTTGGGGGATAGGATCCTGGTTGTGGGGACTATTGCGGTCCTGGGGATGGAAGCTAATTTCGATACTAATGGTAGTACTTGGTATATTCATAACATGTTGCTGTTGCATACAATGCCTACCAATAGTTTGCACTGAGACAACTGAGGGATGTACGAAGGGATGTATGCACATGGTGTCGGGAGGAAAACAAACACATGGCTGAAATAACAGAGACACTGATGAAACAAAAACAGTAAAACAATTCATGGCTATAGACATTAATGATGAAGATGATGCTCATGATAGCATGAAAGGTTCAGACATAGATACCCCAGACTTATCCTCATCAGAGGAGGATACAATGAATGAATAAGATGTTTGGCATATGGCCAAAAGGAGGGTTTGTCAATCTGAAAAAGTAAATACCCTTCATTTGAATGATAGACGTATCTTGATGGCTGAAGGCCAACCGTCTTATGCACAGAATTATAGAAATACAGACTGCTATGCTTGATCAACAAGCGGCCATTTTAAACGTAGCAAGAATCGCCATTTTGCTTGTTAACCATTGCTCATTGCTTTCTGTCTAAACTGCTTTGCAGCTTGCAATTCTTGCACATTCTGCTTACTCTGCTCAACTGTTAACATTGTTGTCTGAATATGAAAGGGCAAGGTCGCGGGACTGAGGAGTTCGTTGAAACTCCTCATGAGTAGCCCAGAAAGGAATGCTCACGCTCCCTCTCTGTAGCCTTGAGGGAGAGCTGCAGGGCATTTAATCATTTCACAGCTGCCAGCCAGTCTCGTACTGTGGTGGAATATGTTAGAATAAAGCAGCTAAAGGCTTGAATTATGCTCTTCTTACGGCCCCCCCGCACAAAACCCTTTAGAGCAGGACACAAATAGCACCTCATAGATAGCAAAGCTTGGAATGTGGCTCTTCCCCCGTGTGCAGCTTGCTTCCAAGAACAGAAGCACCGTGTTCTGTTGAACAACTAGAAGATGCCTCCGCACTTTCTAAATTGCACATTGTTACTAGAATAGACATCAAAAGTGTCATAATTGTCATACTCATCGGAAATGTCCATCATCATCCTGAGTTCAAAGAAACTTAATAAAAGGGGGGTGTTAAACATGACATAGCTGATTGTATGATATGCATTTTGTATATATGTAACTGATGTACGTAATTCGCTCTCTTGCGTCCCTCGAGGTCTAGAGAATACACGTCGCGGGGCGTGAGACCACAGTTGACCAATTGGGACTATTTTGCTTGCAATAAACCCTAGCATTGGGAATTTGAACCTCGTGTCTGGCGCATCCTTTTGTGTATGGTTATTGCCTTGTTTCCATATCACGAGGGGCCCCTAAGGGCACCTTTCACGGTGACGGCACCGGCTCAGGGGAAAAGGACAGGAGACACTCAACATAGGGACTATGGGCGAAGGAGGACAGGGACAATGGTGTGGGGGGACAATACCCTAACCCACAGTGGCAGTATGAAGGAGCACCAAGGGGAAGAGGAGGATTTCGAGGAGCAAGAGCAGGAGCCTTTGTGAGGTTAGGGCCCCGGGGAGGAGGATTGGGAACATCACAGTGCTGGTATTGTGGGAGATGGGGCATTTCACAAGAGAATGCAGGAACAGGTCTGGGATGGGATTTAATTAGGGGCCATTACCTCCAGGGCAGGGATTCCAAGGGCCTCAAGGAATGAGACAACAGCAATTTGAGCGAGGGGGTCAAAATCAGTTCCCTTATGGGGCTGACAGGCAAGGGCAACATGGGCAACAACCACAGCAGGGTGAGGGAACACAGTTTAACAGGATGGCAGGGGGATCAGTCGCCCCATTCCAAGGAGTTACAATGGTGGGGGGCAGGCCTTTATCATTCCCTGTGACAAATACATATTCTGATTAGGACAGCCCACAGAGAGCACTTGTATGTCCAGTCCTATTGACAACCGCACACCCTGAAGCCATTTATATTTATTGTAGATTCTGGTGCAACTAAATCATGCATTATGGAAGGGAACTTTCAATTATCAGGTAAAACTATTGACACACAGAGATACTCTGGGGCTATTTCTATGGTTCCATACACTGAGGAGCTGGATATAAATGTGGGAGGGAAGGTAGTACGAGCCCCCATGTTATATTCAGAGAGTTCCCCTGTTAACCTGTTGGGTAGGGATCTGCTTAGTAAAGTAAATGTAACTATATCATTCACAGATCAAGGGGTAGTGTGTTCCACTCCAGGGATGTGTGTAGCTTGAGCAATGGTAATACTCAATGCAATGGCAAGGGAGTCAGTAGTCCATGGGGTTCCTGTGGTCCTGGACATATTTGTCTATGGTATCAAAGTATTAGCAAAAGCAGTGCCACAAATTGCGACAAAATGTTGGCGAGTGCCCACAGATTTAATTTTCCGACCAATGGTGCTACCCGAGATCGTGGAAAGGACAATATTGTCATTAGATTTGCAAGGACTAGTAGTCTCAGACAAAAGAGTAGTCCTGATTAGAGCAGACCAGGACAGGTGCAAGTGTAGACCTGACAGTACAATTGAAGGAAATGACTAATGAAGAGTTATTTGAGGACAGTGAGCAAACTGGGGAGATCATTTTGAAATCTGCATCCCCTGTGATATCATGGTGCAGTATAGGAAGGTACAGTGCCCCCTGATGGCAGTGGGGACCCGTCTTTATTTTTTGAGGACATGCGATGTGTGTCAGCACAATTATGGACTGTTAATCCACATGATGTTGGGTTACTGAGAGATGTGACCCCAGTACAGATTACATTGAAGTCAGGAGCAGTACTCCCGAGGGTGCGGCAATACCCGTTTTGAAGGGAAGCTGAGGAAGGGATAAAAAGCACTATTCAGGCTTTATTAGAGCAAGGGATCATTGTGCCATCCAAATCTCCGTGTAATACAGCCATAAACCCAGCCAAGCAAGCAACAGGGGGTAGTTGGAGGATGATCCAGGATCTGAGTCCTCTTAATGGCATGGTGCAGAAGGAGTTTCCGGTAGTTCCAAATCCAGCGACAATCCCATGTAGCATTCCCAACACAGCAACATACTTCACAGTGGTGGATCTGAAGAATGCGCTCTTCTCAATCCCATTTCACCCCGATTCATGGTATCTGACTGCATTCAGCCATGGTCAACGGCGCTTTGAGCACACGAGATTGCCACAAAGGTACTGTGAAAGTCCAAGTATTTTCAATAGAGTACTGCATGCCGATCTGCTGCTATGTAGTGAAAATGAGCAACAGTGCAGGAGGGATTCTATTGCATTATTGCAATTACTGGCTAAAAAAGGGTACAAGGCAGATAAAAAGAAGCTACAATACTGCCAAAAGGAGGTACTATACGTGGGGTAACTTATTTCTGCAAATGGGAAAAAAATATTACCAGATAGGGCGGCAGCAGTACGCGCCACGCCTAGGCCCAGTAACGTCAAGGAAATGCAGCAATTTTTGGGCTTGTGTAATTATTGTAGGGCATGGATCCTAGACTACGCAGCCTAAACAAGGCCACTGTTACACAGTCTCAGGGAAGGACAGAAGACAAAAAATTGTAAATTGGAATGCACTGAAGAAATGACTAGACAATTTGAGGACTTGAAAGAAGTTATTTGCACGGTGCCAGTTTTAGCAACTCCGGATTATACACAGGAGTTTTATTTATTTTCTCACTCTGATGGATGTCTCATGAGAGCAGTATTGACCCAAAAGAGCACAATGGGCCACATAGGAATAGAGACCAAAATGTTACCGGCACCTGACTTTCCGGCCGCTGAGGTTGTAATAACCCTGTGTTACTGGCAAGTCAGTTGCCGGTAATTGTTTACGGGTCCAGTGGCTACCTGCCGGTTTTACCGGCATGGTTACCACCAGACCTGTAATGGGGCCTTTTATGTTAATGGGTCATCAACAATTGACCAGGACCCGGGACAGAGGTATACAGGCGCGGTAGTGCTACACGGTAAAGGGAGGTGCATGAAGTTCTGATGATCATGAAAAGATTACCTATGCATTATTCAACTCCGGCAGCGGAACTTGTCATTCTCATTGAGGCATTGAGAGCCTCTCAAGGGCAGTGTGTCACCATCTACTCAGACTCGGCATATGTCACGACAACAGTGCATGCGGGTCTGTCTCTGTGGAAGAGGAGAGGGTTACGGAGGGCAGATGGCTCACCAGTGCAGCATGCAAGGCTGTAGGAAGAACTGATTGAAGCCTTATCATGGCCCTCTGCTGTGGCAGTGGTCAAATGTGCTGCCCATACTAATGGCATGGATGAAATCTCTAAGGGCAATGTAGCAGCAGACCAGGCAGCCAAGTTGGCATCCTATCTCCCAGATACAATGTTAAAAGAGTGTACAGTGACCACCCCTGTAGAACATGAGACCACAGTTCCATACACAGCATTACCCATATCACAGATTATAGAGTTGTAAGGGTAAGTGCCTGAGGAGGAAAATGAGCTATGGTTGCAGAGGGAATGCAAACAGTCTCCCACTGATCTATTGTGGAAGCAGGAGAGTTATGGGAAGGTGGTGATGCCCCAAGAATTACTCTCTGTGGTATTTGAGGCAACTACATTTCCCCTCCCACAGCTCCAAAAAACATATATTGGCAGATATTCAGGAGTACCTTATTGTGGTGGTTTGACAATTTTCAAGGTGGGTGGAGGAAGGACCATGTGCACACCCAGATGCAAAGTGTGCAGCATGGTTCATGGTCAGAGAGGTGTTTCCACAATGGGGTGTTTTTGCGAAGTATTGAGATCAGATACACATTTCTTTAATGTGCTATTTCAGCATGTCACATCGCTATTGAGCATAAGCATAAAACATTAAATGCGCTCAATTTACCACCCTCAAGCTAATGGCGTTGTGGAGAGGATCAATGGGCTTTTGAAGAGTACATTGTCAAAATTGTGTTCCACGTTGAAGAAAAACTGGGTGCACTGTTTGCCCTTGGCCCTCTTCAGTTAACGCACACAGCCGAGTAAGGACCACCACGTGACCACATGAAATAGTCACAGGCAGGTGCATGCAGAACCCCATATCCCCTGTGAGGAAAGCGTGAGATGCACATCAAGCAGCAACAATACTAGGAGAGGAATTTAGGGAATATTTAACAGCACTAACACGTGCTATCAAATATATCTCTTGACACAGATTGTGCCATTCAGGAGCGAAGGACAGGACACTCTAGTAGGGACACCAACTGCAAACATATCTGCCACAACTGGACCATTATTACCTGGGGAGCTGATCTACATAAAAAACGCAGTGCGTCGATGGAACAATCCCAGGTTCCAAGGTCCTTATGAGATGGTGTTCTGTACTCCTCTCGCCATCTACATAAAGGAGTTAAGAAATTGGGTGCATCTCTCGGATGTCCAAAGGGCACCTGAGACAAGGCAAAGCTCAATTAACAGAGTAAGGACATAGCCAAAGAAAAAAAGTTTAAGTACAGGATCCATGCCAGGGTGGTGTGCAGTGGCACACGCCTAATTTTGTTTTTCTTTCTTTTCTTTTTTCATTTTTTCATTTTGTATTGTTCCTTTATTTTTTGTATTTTTACAAATTTTGAAGGTCCAGAACCCGGTTGTCCCTTGTGGTAAAATGATCTCCCTCTCCTACCTCTCCCTCTCTGTCGCTCTCCCCCTCCCTCTCTCTCTCTCTCTCTCTTACTCTCTCTCTCTTTCTCCCTATCCCTCTCTCTTTCTCTCTCTCATTCTCTCTCTCTCTCTCTTGCTCGCTCTATCTCTCTTTCTCTCTTTCTCACTTTCTTGATAACCTTTTCTCTCCTCTCCGGGAATAAGCAAGGATGTCTGACCAATGTGTTCAAATCTCTCTGTTTTGTAGGGATAAGGTTAAAATTAATGTCATTTGCTCTAGGAATTATGCATTATATCTTTTTAGTATTATATTGCTTTGTGTGACACTGGCCGTGGTTGTTGGAGTGTATGAAGGTATGTTTGTTATAAGGGGTGGTCATATAAAGGGGGGATGGACAGTTGCAAAATAATGCTAGTATGAATATGTCAACCACCACTACACGTTTTATTAGATGAATAAAACGGGAAGTAGGAATAACGTGTGATTTATATAAGGGATTGGGCTTTGACGGCCATTTCTGACATTGAGTACTTAGAACCCTCCAACTGCTGGTACTCCGATATGCATACTGCAGGAAGAAATGTAATAAATGAAAGCTGTTATGTGTGTGTATTATTCCCACATGCATCAGGGGCTCCTAAGATTTTAGTTCCACATCCAGTCCCAATTACAGAGGCACAATATCTGGTACACCTTGCCCTATGTAGGATAAAGGACACATTCCAGGCACACAGTGTGCAGTTGAGGAGCATTGACCTAGACCCAGCGCTTTGCAATGGCAATACGAAATACCGCAAGTGTCTACAAGTACCATATTTTTCCTTGGGAGGTTACTCACATGTCAACGACAAATGGCAGGGCACCACAGTGACGTGCCCGGCAGATGGACTGATCGAGTACAGCAAAGAAACAATAGCCCAAGTAGAGACTATGGCCCTCATTACGACCCTGGCGGATTTTTTCCGCCATCGGCGGACTTTTCCGCCATGGCGCAAAGTCCCTTTACGCCATGGCGGATGGCGGACTTACCGCCCCATTCCGAGGTCGGCGGGGCGGTAAGTCCCCATTGACCCATTTACCCTTCCCCATTCCCATTTCGGCCCCATAGGGTATAATGGGAGTGGGGAAGGAGTTAATTACGCCACCGTAAATTACGGTGGCGTAATTAACACCAAGGTCCCAGAGCGCCATGGATTTTTCCGCCCGCAAAAAGCGGGCGGAAAAATGACCATGGCGCTCCGGGAACTCGTAGTTGGCGGTAAGGGGTCGGCGCAGCTAACGCTGGCGCAGACCCCTTAGCGCCAGGGTCGTAATGAGGGCCTATGTGTGTGCAAATATGGTCCCAATACATCACAAGGCTGACATGGATTGCAACAATGGAGAGGCCAGTGCGAATACATAGAGACATGGAATATGAACTTTGTTTTAGCAATGAAGGAACAGTTCCTGTTGGTGCAAACACACAGTGCAACCACACTCTTGTGATCCCTGATATGACGAAAGGTACGGCGGCGGTGATGGATTATTATTGGGTTTATGGCTGATAAGCCTACTTGCACTACCCAATCTCCTGGAGGGGCAAGTGCTCACTGGCTACCCTGCACTCAGTACTACTAGTAATCCCGAAGAACACCTGAAGGGAGAAGAAGTTTCTGTCAAGGTGTCAACAGACACTACAGCACCTAAAGAAGCATAAAGAAACTTGCTGATCACACAAGAATTTGGTATACTGCCAGAAAAAGGATGATTCCAACAGCGGGGAAGAAAGAACAGATCAAATTATGTCTCAAGGGACTCTTCCGCACTGCTCAGAGGAATACCTGATCAACATTTTAGCTCAGCAAAGACTTTCTTTTCATCTTTTTTGGCTCCTGGGGTACAAGCAGCTGCTAACGCCAAGTGGGTGCAGATAGTCTGATGGGAGCTAGTCCAACTGGCTGATGACACAGAGAATGTGTTCAATGCCATCAAAATAGAGCTCCGTGCATTAAGACTCATGATGATGCAGAACCACTACATACTGGATTTGCTAACAGCCATCATAAGAGGAGTGTGTAAAAAGTTGGGAAGCAGCTGCTGCACTTTTGCACCCTTGGAGAATGCTGAAAATGGGTCACTATCCCACGTCATTGAGGCGGTGCACAATCTAGGTGTTCAAAAGGTGGAGTTCAGAACATGGATTGGCTATCGCTTGCCTTTGATTGGGTCCTGTCATGGCTGCGGGCAGCAGTAAAAATAGTGGTGCCTGCTATGGTATTTTTCTTGGTCCTCTTCTGCACGTGCCAATTGGGTGCCCGATTTTGTGTCAATATAGTTCCTAATAGTGCAAAGATGATGGTATCAATTGGGGTATGGTATCAATATGCCATACAATAAACAGTGAAACTCAAACTAATATTTCTGAGGCTGTGGAGAGGTTGTGGAGATGTTGGCTGGGGATGAGTGTGTTACTGTAGAGGTAACGAAAGGGGGGAATGTTGGGAAGGAACTAGGGTCTTCCCGCACCCCCAAGCGCTTTAGAATTAGGCAAGACTTCATTTGACTTCTTTCAGGTGCTATAATGGGGGAGGGAGGGCAATGGGAAGGCTTTTTCATGCAAATATAATCATATAAACAGACATGGGCAGGCAATGAAACAAAGGTAGTTATTATTTAAATATAAAGCACAATTAACTATTAGCTGAATACATTTGTAAATGTCAAATCCTATGCATTTCTACAATCTTAGCACAGTAGAGGCAAGCTCTCTCCGGAAATATTGCAGCCTGTGGTAAAGATGGGACTACAGTCTTGCGCAGTGCTCGCAGCACACAAAGTGTGTCTGCTGTCTGTCAAGAGCCCATGCAGGCTAAAATGGATTTGCATCCTCGAAGCACACAATCCAGAATTATGAACATAAGGTTTAAGGAGATTATAGGACCAGATAAAAACATGAGTAGAATGAGTGGAGTATGGATAGAATGAATTAAAATTTGTTGGAGAAATGTTTCATTTTTCCTGGGGCTAGGCCTCAAGGTTTGTAAAGGTCTGCAGGGCTGCAGTGTGTTTTTATGTAAGGTAGCAATATGGAAAGTACGCATGTCCTGATAGAAATCTCTGGGAATGAAGAAAGGAAGACTTTGGAGCAACCCTTGTATGGAAGCAGGATGGTTTGGGATGGAGCCATGGGCTGGATCCAGTAACACAAATGGAGCAAGCCACGAGTATATAAAACCCTGCCTGGCATCACTGTTGCAGGAGAAAGTAACGAAAGAGGGGCATGAGAAGACCGTTCAGGGAGCAGAGTTCTTTGCTACCATCCTCATTTTCTGTAAGATTAAACTTGTTATCCTTGCAAGATAGACTCTTGGCCTTACGTCCCTAGAGGGGTGTATTTACTCTCGTGTGAGCGTAATTAAGAGACACCCTTATAAGTAGGGACACCCTTCTAGTCAGGGACACCCTTACACTTCAATTCCTGCTGACTGATTATACAATTGCCTAATTACTTCCCTTCCCTTTCAGGTGTATTGGTGAATTGTATGCATTGGATTAATCAACTGTTACTGTATATACATTTTATATTTAGAGTGTTGTGTGATAATATTACCTGCTTGGTTCATTTTAAAGGTGTGTTATTGTGCCTACAACAAATAGAGTATGTTGTACTTACCTCTCTAAGTAGAATCATTGTGTAGTGGACTATGTGGACTCATTGGGGACCACTGACCCCCCACTCACATCTCCTGAGGCTTAGCCTTGACCACTCTTCCATGCTTAACTTGGTTGGTTTGGCTAAACTCCCAGAGTTCCCCTGTTCAGTATAACTAGGGTGGCTTCCTAAAATCTGTCCACCAGACGAGATTTTAGAAATCCATTTTAACAGGTATCTTGAGAAGAAGTGAGGTGTTATGTTCTTTGCAAAATAAGATATTCAAAATGGAAATTGTTTAGTTGTACTGACATTGTAAAGTTTCTCTTTATACATTCCATTTCTATTGATCCCTTATAGTATTCGTTATATGCATGCTATGAATGTTAGACGTGTCCTACTGAGCAAAGCACATTTTCAAAAGGTAGAATAAACATATACATTGGCCCTCATTACCACTCCGGCGTTAACCAATGGCGCTAATAGCGCCATGGTTAACGCCGGTAACTTATCGATTCCGCCAATGGTAAATGGGGAATTACCACCCCATTCCAAGGTTGGCGGGGCGGTAATTCCCCATTTACCATTGGCCCTTACCCATTCCCATTTTTGCCCCATAGGGCTCAATGGGACTGGGGAAGGCGGTAATTACGGTACTGCAAATTGCGGTACCGTAATTACCTCGAAAGTCCTTTTGCGGGTCCCTACTTTAACTGCTGGTCCAGACCAGCCGTTAAGGTCAGGAGCCGCAAAGGGACCTCGTAATCAGGTGTTAAGGGTTTAACGGCGCGACACCTTTTACGGCGCCGTTAACCCCTTAACACCAGGGTCGTAATGGGGGCCATTGTTTTTTGATAGGAGGTTGCCATTCCAAGATGGACAGTCTTGTAACTCTGATGTGCTCTTTAGAAATAGCACTACGAGAAAGGGGAAACGGATAAATAGCACAGTTGAGGCTTCCTGTCTGCTTTGCATAAAAGCAATGAAATATGTCTTTGATAAAAGTGTGGCATGTTTTAAACACTAAGTACATAATGCACACTGGGCTTGATGCTCCTTTATTTTTTCACAACACTCAACTCGAACATTAAAGCATGTTTACTACCATGAAGCATGTATAGTTATTTAGACAGCCAAAAGATTTGGATGTCAGAATAAAATGGCTGTGACATCTGTCACTCCATTTGGTGCTTGGGGCGGTCTTTTTGTGTGAATTTTAGAAGAAGCAGGGATGGATCTCAGTGTGAGCGTGACCAGTCCTCAATGCACAGAGACCCTTGGAGAGACCCTCCAGTTTATAGCTATTTTGCAATCCAACGAAATGTAGCAAAAACAGCAGTTTTTTTTAAAGCGCAAAAACAGCAATTTTTGGAAAAACACCCACAAAAATTGCTGTTTTTGCAAAAACAATTAAAAAAAAAATACCCACGGAGCCAGTTTCTGAACTTTTTTTTTACTCAAGAAATGAAATGTGCAAGCACATCTCATCACTTACGCAAACAAAGAGCAGTCCAATCCACAAAGGACATCAGAATGGACGCTTCTTATATGCGCCCATTCAGATGTCCGTTTTCACCCCTTTGCCAAATCAGGGGGTGTTTCTGCACATTTAAAATCACAGCCAAACTTGATAAATAAGATGCTCTTTTAAATTTGCAGAAATTGTAGGCAACCCTATGCGCCCACTTTCAATAGGTGCATGAGGGGTGCCACTGCATTACAGGGTCTTTAATGACCCTACTGACTCATGCAATACTTTTTTTCTTTTTTTAAATAACTTTTTTAAAGTGTGACAGCTGCTGTCTCACTTGCATTTCTGTTCCCCAAATGGGATAGAAATGTGTTTTTTAGGGTTGCATTTTACAGTGGCAGTACCCTTAAGGGCCAGTCACAGTGAAATGCACGGGGCGCCTGTAGACCAGTGTCAGGAGAGCGCTTCCAAAACAAACGTATTGGCGGGCAGCCAGAGCATCATTTGCGCTACACCTAAGCCCCGTGGAAATGCGCAGGTCACCTTTGAGAATAAGGTGGCCTGCTCATTTCCAAAAATGGGTTATCTAAAAACAGCATACCATCTGCTCTATTTTTAGATGCCCCATTTTTTGAGGATCTGGGCCAAAATCTACAGTTTTCAAAAATTAAAAAACGGTCACAATGGCCATCATTACAACACCGGCGCTAAACCATGGTTGGTGCTGGTGTTATAACGAGTCCGCCGTGGTGAAATGGGGAACTACCGCCCCAATCCAAGGTTGGCGGGGCGGTATTTCCCCATTTCCCCATGGCCCGTCCCCATTCCCATTTTTGCCCAATAGGGCTCAATGGGAATGGGGAAGGTGGCAATTACGGTACTGCAAATTGCGGTACTGTAATTGCCTGCGAGGTCCCTTTGCGGGTCCCTACTTTAACGGCTGGTCCAGACCAGCCGTTCAGGTCGGGTCCCGCAAAGGGACCTCGTAGTAAGGAGCTAAGTGGTTAACGGCGCCGCAGCCTTTTACGGCGCCGTTAACCACTTAGCGCCTGGGTCGTAATGAGGCCCAATATGTGGGAGAAAGGAGCGAGAGGGTGAGTTTTGGGTGAGCTGTTGAGTGGTAGGCAAGAAAGCAAAGGGAGATCAGAGGGAGACCAGTGGGTCAGAGGGGGAAGCGGAGGGCAAGAAAGCAGAGCGGATGCAGTGAGTCGGTGCGTCAGAAATCAGAGAGGGAGCGGAGGAATAGAAAGTGGGAGGAGCGTGGGCTCAGGGTTAGTAGTGGGCCAAAAGCAGAGAGGGGTTGACCGGAAAGAGGCAGTAAGATGCAGATTGAGGGAAGAGTGTGATAGAATGGGAGAAAGCATGAAAGATGCAGAAGTAGCATGCAAGAATGAAGGACTATATACTGCGGGAGGAATTGGGGGGCGTAAGGTGTGAGTTGGGAGTATGGTTTAGAGTTTGGCAGGGACTGGAGAGTGCAAATTCCTACTTGGCAGTGTGACAGAGCATGTGAGTATGTGTATGACTGAGCGTGAGGTTCGAAAATACAAGTTGTGATGGGGAATTGGTGAGACGTGTGAGGTGTGTTGGGCGAGAGAGGTGTTTGGGGATAGAAGAACATAGAAGGGGAATAATTTCAGCATTACAACTGTTAATGATTAATAACGTTAATAATATTAAATAGGCATGCACATGAAACCAAAAAACGTAGCCAAAACAAACACTGTTCTGTCAAGCCAAAGACATCTAGTACTCTTCCTATTAAATTGATACAAAAGATACACATAATGACACCCTGCCTCTCTTGTAGCCTTGCGGACGGCCTCTTTCCTACAATATACCAATCTTGAACCCTCAAGTCAATAAAAATTGTGCTGCAAAAATGCTGCCATAAATAACGGTTTGTGCTGCAAAATGTGCCATTTCATGCCACAAAATGTGCCATTTCATGCCGCAAAATCTTGGAGGGTCTGAGATTATTTTAGATTTATTTTGATAATGTCATTTGCACAGTAAGACAAGTGTGATGTTATTATGGCTACAACATTTTCTGGAACTGATCGTTAGAAATAAAAACAGCTTACAATATCAGTACAATAAAAACATTCTCTTTGTGTAATAGCTTTTTTCCAAGGATACACATTTTGTCTCTCAAAATGCCCTTCCTTGGTGAAAAGGGTAGAGCTCAAATGAAAACAAATGATCTTTTTCTTCTGTGAGCACCAAGGCAATGTTTAATTACACATGCTTTCCACGGATTGGCTGGTAGTGCTGCTGACTTTACACATTTATTACAGTATGCACAAAAAACAAGAATTAACAAAAAGCAGAAAATAACAAATGCGGCTATTTAACCTGCAGCCTGGTCCTCTTGCCCCTTATAAGGTCTGTCAGCACTCCAGCACTCCATGCAAAGGATATCCGTACCCTCCCAGCACCACCCATACAAAGAAAGCACCCCCAGTGTGATGGTGACATTCCTGAAGGGCCCACACCTGACAATGTATCCCTTTAATTACCAGGCCAGTCCCTGCCTCAGGGGATGCCTCTGTCGCTGCATCTCTCATTCTGCTTCCAATCACAAAAAAACAGAGCGCTCCTTGCTTCAAGTTATCTGTGTTTTTTCTTGGTCGTGCTGCTGTCAGCAATAGCTGGGGCATCTCTAGCAAACGAGCACCTGGCAACGTGAATACAGAGAGAGCGGGAGAGAAAGAAATACAGTGCGATGGAGAGACGTAGAGAGAGGGTGTTAGATCAGTGTATGACACTCCATGTACAGCTTGTGTCTGTTTAAAGCAGCATCCAAAAATTGGTCAAGGTCCAAGAATGAGACCTTTGGTTTTAGCTGTTAATGGATGCTCCTCATTTTCCATGACTGGCCCTACCGTACCCTCGGGATGCTCCTCATTTTCCATGACAGGCCCTACCGTACCCTCGGGATGCTCCTCTTTTTCCACGACAGGCCCTACCGTACCCTCGGGATGCTCCTCATTTTCCATGACTGGCCATGATGTACCCTCAGGATGCTCCTCATTTTCCATGACTGGCCCTGTCGTACCCTCAGAATGCTCCTCATTTTCCATGACTGGCCCTGCCGTACCCTCAGGATGCTCCTCATTTTCCATGACTGGCCATGATGTACCCTCAGGATGCTCCTCATTTTCCATGACTGGCCCTGTCGTACCCTCAGAATGCTCCTCATTTTCCATGACTGGCCCTGCCGTACCCTCAGGATGCTCCTCATTTTCCATGACTGGCCCTGTCGTACCCTTGGGATGCTCCTCTTTTTCCATGACAGGCCCTACCGTGCCCTCGGGATGCTCCTCATTTTCCATGACTGGCCATGATGTACCCTCAGGATGCTCCTCATTTTCCATGACTGGCCCTGTCGTACCCTCAGAATGCTCCTCATTTTCCATGACTGGCCCTGCCGTACCCTCAGGATGCTCCTCATTTTCCATGACTGGCCCTGCCGTACCCTCAGGATGCTCCTCATTTTCCATGACTGGCCCTGTCGTACCCTCAGGATGCTCCTCATTTTCCATGACTGGCCCTACCCTATCCTCAGGATGCTCCTCATTTTCCATGACTGGCCCTGCCGTACCCTCAGGATGCTCTTCATTTTCCATGACAGGCCCTGCCGTACCCTCAGGATGCTCCTCATTTTCCATGACTGGCCCTGTCGTATCCTCAGGATGCTCCTCATTGACTGGCCCTGCCGTACCCTCAGGATGCTCTTCATTTTCCATGACAGGCCCTGCCGTACCCTCAGAATGCTCCTCATTTTCCATGACTGGCCCTGCCGTATCCTCAGGATGCTCCTCATTTTCCATGACTGGCCCTGCCGTATCCTCAGGATGCTCCTCATTTTCCATGACTGTCCCTACCGTACCGTCAGGATGCTCCTCATTTTCCATGACAGGCCCTCCATGACTGGCCCTGTCGTACCCTCAGGATGCTCCTCATTTTCCATGACTGGCGCTACCGTACCCTCATCAGTTTCCTCCCCGCCTCTTGTCCCGCTCTCTGAAGCTGTTTTTGCCTGTGGCACCTTGCACGTCCGCAGTAGATAAATGAATGCATAGAATTGCTGCCTCTTTGCACGTTTTCAAAGCGGGTCAGATCCTGCTTCCTCACTTTGAATGGTTTGGTGTTCTGTGCACGTGTCTCCATTTGACCGTTTGGGGACATTCCTTTGGCATCGCTGCATCTCTCTGGCCAGGCCTTGTGAGGCGCAGCTCCACTCTTCCCCTTGTGTGGCTTCAGAGGTTCTGCTTTCCTTTTTGAAAGTTCTGCCAGTTTCACGTTCTTATTAACCGACCGAATGCCTTTACGGCGCCGGTGAAACATTATTCACGTAAAGCTCGTTGTTAACATCGCACATTAAAACCTTAAAAGAGGAGAACGTGAACGTTCTCAGTTCAAAGTGCAAAGAGAATTACATCTCAGGATTACAAGATTTGCAAAGGGAAACAATGTATAATTGCACAGCTGGCATAAGTCTCTCTACACGCTGGACTATGAACGATGGGCCTCTGGTGAGGGGATGGGGGTTGGGGCTTGGGATAACGCAAGCGTTCTCCATTCCCTTTGCCCATGTATGCACCTTCCAGATTTCCCCATTGAACTACTATCTAGATTTAGGCCTATTGATGGTGATGAAAACTGGGTTGCTAAAACAGGAATCGGGGAGACGCACTCTCTATTTAAACTTAAGGGTCTATCTAGCCTTGTTGCCAATCACTTTTTTCAAGGTCATGATTTGGTCTCATCGTCTTTTTATATATTTATTTTGCGGTGATTCACGGCAGGCAGGCGGCCATTTTGTGCTTTGTCCTCCTTCAGTGATAGAGATGGTACTGCCTGAGACTGCTTGGCCGGGTATTGTGTCTCTGCTTCTGTTCCTTTGGGGCCTTGCTGTGGTGTAATTAGGGATTAACTTTTCAGTCAAAGGGCCCACTGTTTGGCATTGTGTATTATACGGTTCAATGTAGTGAGGAGAATGGAGAGCGGGCGCGTGGACGACGGTGGCAGGAGTGATAGAGGGAAGTGGGGCCATTCTACAGCTGTGCAATAACACAGATAACAGAACTTACCTTTGCCTCCTCCTCATAGTAGCACACATTTGGGCTTCCCGCCCTCTGCTGACCAGTCTATCACGTGGGTTGCCTCTGCCTACTTCATTGGGCTTTTCCTGCTTCTTTTGTTCCCCATGATCAGATCATCAGGTTTTCCAGCAATTTAAAAACTCTCTCTGTTTGTACCATGATTTCGCTGGGCTATGCCCATATAATATCCGATTCTTCTTTGCCCCCCACCCAACAGGCACAAGCCTTGTATCTCACATACACCCCTTTCTTTTTTTCGCTTTTTTTAAACTTCTATCCCTTGACAAAGTGAACCGGCCCTTCTCCAGTTAACGTCCTGTCTATATCCAAGCCTAACACCTTTGAAGGGATCTACGATGAAATAACGCGGCTGAATACTGCGAGACTCAAAGCTATGAATTCCCAAAATTCTGACTTTCCACTTTCCCAATACACCCCATTCCTTTACCCCTATATACTTACCTTACACCTGCGGGGGAGACCCACGCATCCCCTGCTCCCCTTGTTCGGCATTATGCAATTGGTTTTTTTGTCCCATGCCGAATTTTGTATTTGTATTTATTGATTTATGCTCAGTAAATGATCATTTGGCATTTTCTTTCCAATCTTTTCGGGGATACCAGTGTCAAGATCAATTATGCATTGGTCTGGGTGGGCAGGAGGGTCACAATGAATGGGTTGAGGAAGAGTAATACTTGGAGTAATAAAGATCGCATACGTTACCAGGACGGTAATGGGTATACTTATAGACAAGGGACATCTCGACATGTTCAGCAGCTTGAGAGTAACAGGTCGCCATTTCAAGTAGATCGACAGCTCATGTAGCTCAACATATGGGATGATTAGCCAGAAGGTTTGCGGCTAGGGAAAATGTCATAGTGAGGGGAAAGTGGGTGGGTGGGGAAGTGAGGGCAGATAGAGAGGTTTAGGGACACCCCCCCCCCAATGAGGACAGTACAATGAGGATGGCGAGGGGTGTTGAGCTATTGCAGATGTCAAACACTAGGTGTTGAATGATCAGCAATTGCTTATTAATGTATTTTAGTGTCAACCAAGTAAAAATGGGGGTCTGTTGATGTCCAAGTGTTTGCATGTCGAGCTAAGTTTGGTGATCTTTCGACATCCATCCACCAGGACACTGTGTCCATCTTCCTTGTATCATTAATTAATTAATGAAGGCATACCAAAGCGATGTACACATCATCTCCCATATAGGAAGGCTGAGTTCAACAAGACCCCAATGACAAATGAGAAGTCAAAATTGTGTTTCAAACCCAATTAGTAATGGGGAAAACAATATTGCAGACTGATCCGCTAACTATAAAAGGTGGAGGACTTGTGACCTTCACATAAAGCATGTATTTCTCCAACACATTCTCGATGCCATATTGGAGACACTTTGAAGATAAAACAGGCGTGTGTTATAGGATTCGACGATCACTGTCTCAGTATCACCGCAAGACTCTAACTGGCAAGCCCAAAAGTCACTGAAAATGTGTTTTTCTCTCTAGGAACAACTTAAAGCACCCAGTGAACATCCCGTTGATGCAGCCTCTTTACCCACCGAAAAGAAGGCGATGGAAAGGAAGACGGACAACCCTGATAAAGCATGGAGTTGGCTCTAAGCAACATGAAAACCACCCTTCACAAAATGACGGATGGTGGAGATTCTGGTCACCTCAAATTGATGTATCTCTCCTCGGCATTTGACACTTAGGTCCTAATTCACAGAATGTTTTCCTGAGGGATTGCGACATTATAAAACACTTCCATGAATCAGGCCCTTAAGATCATAACATCCTAATCAAAAAAGTTTAAGAGGAAATGTATGCGTCTCAGATCCTCCATAGGTAAGTAGGTAAGAGAGGGAATTATCAATCACAAAAGGAAATTAACAACTGGGCTGTTCACCATGGATCATGGTTGTTACCATTGCTCTTTCACATCAGTTTTAAACGCTTACACCACCTTGTGGTAGAGCTTGGCATTGCCATCAAACCTTTGCACGTGACACCCAACTTGTATTCCAACTCGGTAAAGATCAGCAGTCAGACATTACTAGACTTCAGCAAATCTTCAATAGGATTGAAAGATGAATGACTGATAATTATTTTAGGACTCAACCAAAATAAAACAGAACCTCTTCTTTCAGACACTAAACATCTAACCCCAGTCCTTGCAAGATATTCAAGCATTTCTCTCACAAGGTTTTCTATAACTATCCATCAAAAAGTGAAGAAATTTGGAGTAATTCTGGACTCCATTCTTTCCATTATACCCCAGATAAATTCAGTGATCACTTCTGTCAATTTTTACTTAATGCTGTTTAGATAATTGCGACCCTTCTTTCTGAGTCACATGTGCAACCATCGCCAGAGCCATTATTTGCTCTAGTATGCATTATTGTAACGCTTTATATGCGGGGTCTCCTAGACATGCGGTGAAGTATCTCTAAATTGTACAGAATACCGCTGATCCCGCATGAACGGAAACCCCTTGTCACATGCACATTGTTCCTTTGTAGAAGAAATTACACTGGGTCCATCTGAGGGCCAGAATTATATTCAAACGATTTACCCGGACCCATAAGGCCTTTCATGGGAATATCCCTTTGCACATCAGGTATGGTTTTTATAAATATATAACACGCTCGGGCATCAAGATGAGGCTCCTCCTTCCTTATTCGTATTCCTAGGTACAAACAAGTCAGCGGCTTGGGCCGTGCTGCTATGATTCATGCAGCAAATCACTGGAATTCCCCCAGCCCCCCCTTCAACGTTCATGGCACTGATGATCTTATCTCCTTTCGGGGAAAAAACAAATCTTTGGGGAAAGTATTTTAGGGGTCAGAAAAAAAAAGTTGTCTACCTGGCATTTTTTTCCAGGGGACGTTATCAAATGGAACCACTTTCTCCTGCAGCCACTGGTAGAGCGCTGAGATGCCTACGGGTATTAGCATCACACAAGTAACGGCACTTAGCGCCACACTAGTAACAAGTAAGAGATTCCACCGTATGCCTTGGTTAACTGTTGGCATATATTGTGTCTTGTACTACAGACTATTATTGTATTCTAAAATAGAATGTACATTTCTTTATACTGGGGGCACAAGCGTGTCTATCGTATCCCCTGTCAGAAGAAGGTGTAGTAGTAAGTCATGAGAGGCAGAGGAGGGTTGAAGACAAAGGAAGGCGGTGGCAGTGAACAGTGAGGTCCACTTGAGAAAGCTTGTTGACAGACCTATGAGCTCCCATCTCTGAGCAGGGCTGGCTACGTATGTGTCTGAATAATGCAGCGAGGTTGAAAGTAGACCTAAACCTTTGATACAAACCACCAAGAACCATTCACTCTCTATTGGTGGCACTGGAAGAGGTGGAAGACCTGACCTGTTATTGAGATGTAGCGAATGGCACGAGCCTTCGCATGTTCTGGAAATGCGGGAAGGTCGAGTCGTTGTGGCAGGAAGTACTTCAGAGAATTGAATTGACTGAAACACGCGTCTCTCATATGCTCTCGGGTGCTCTGCATCCTGGCGCTCGACCCTAATCTGTCCTTTCCGCCCTGGAGCTCGACCCTAATTGTTGCAAAGAAACAGACGCTGAGAAACGTGAAAAGTAATAACAGGCTGAAGTGTGAAGTGTTTCAGGCTGTGCTGTCTCTCTAAGCAAGAGAGGACGTGTCTTCCTCGAGAAGGGCACGTTTTGACGATTATCTGACGTATAATGGGGACTGTTTAACCAACAGTGTTGAGAAGTAAAGTTGATGTTAGCTTAGGTTGGACTAGCTATGCTTTGATTAATGTAGAGTGGAAACTGTTTTAAAAAAATGCCTTGTTGTCCGACAGCCTCTCTTGAATGTATGCAACCTTACGCTGTACGTTTTTTTAAATCATTCTTAAGAATCATGCACTCCACCAGGAGGAAGCCCCAGAGTGTTACTCTGCCATCACCCCCACCCCAATGCAGCCCAAAGACCCCTAACCTGACTGGATTGCATATATATATGTAGATCCTTTGCCGCCTGGAAGCTGGGGGCGGTAGCGCTGCGAAATGGCCGAAGTTTCACAACTCACAAGCCTTGGCTTATACTTTAAAAAAAATGGAATAAAAAAAATCGAATTCAAGTCAATTGTGTTAGTGCCTTGAAGGCTCTGTGGGAAGAGTCTGCTGGCTAACTGCTGTAGCTGGTCAGTTTGGTTCAGTACATATATACACACCCGTCCTTACTGAAGATGTCTATTTTGTAATGACCATATATATGTTTCCCAGCTGTTTCCCCAATACCAGCCGGTTTAATGTATGGACTATTTCAACATGACTTTGTGAAGGATTATAAAGCACCCCGCAAGTGGACTGCTCCAGCCCTCAGTAGGTCCTCTCTACAGCTCATCTTGGCAAATCACCCTTCACTTTCAATGAATACAAATACATCTATAGAAAGCCCAGCTGGATGTGTCTTTATCTGGACATGGGAAGTGTGCTTTGACCTCTCAGGTCAATGGGAGGCCAGTGTCCAGAGGTGCTCTTCTATGAGAAGGCAGTCATAGGGAGCGTGCCTGCCCACTAGGGCCTCAGAAGATCCAGGAGGGGAGGGAAGGAAGCCTTAGAAAGGGGAGACCCTGGGGAAAGCAGCACAGGGCCGAGCTCGGACTATATAAACTGCAACGCTATGCGATAGACCCTAGGCAGAAAGCAGACTACAACCCAGTGAATAGTGAGTAAAGGTTATGACCGTGCAGTGGCCCACCTTTCAAGGTGACCCCCAAGGTATGCACATATCCTTTTTCTCGGGAGACAATTGAGGCCCCCTATGAAATGGAGGGTCACTGGAGTGTGTGCCAAATGTGCTTGTTCTGCCCAGCAAGACGTGGCTAACACTTCACCTTCTGAGCCCAGGTCCCCGGGCCTACACTGCCTCCGCTGGGATGTTGGGAGAGAGAACAGCACCAGGGCAAGAATGACTCTCTAGTGCTGTGCCGTCATCTCTCTTGGGACATGACGGCGAAGTGTTTTTCTCCCATTGGAGATTGGATCCAGAAGGCATTGACCGGGCCGAAGCAGATTAGGCCCCGGGGCCCTTCGCATACACATCTGGGGCCCTCTCGTACTGGCAGCCTGCTGCAGCTGCCACCCATTGTAACGGAAAGCTTAGACTGAAAATGCAGAACACTGTGCGCTGTGTCCTGAAGTCATGCCAAAGGCTGCCCGGATGTGATGGCCCACCAGTAGTCGAGAACTATGCCTAGAGCTCCAGAAGCCAATGGCCAGCGACTAAGGGCTGCCCTTCAGCACCTTGGTGGGCGCTCTTCCTTTGAACCCTGTTGTCTCTTGTCTCTTTACTCTCAGAACCAGACACACCTAAGGGGATGAGGGTGTGTGTGCAGCAGCAAGGCTCTCGCTGCCTCCAACTCTGAAAGTACATTTTATAATTTGGAGGTGCAGGGAGAGAAAGAGATATATAGCGAAGAGAAAGCGAGAAAAAGTGAGATCCAGAGATGGAGAGATTGAGTAGCAAGGGACTCCATGCAGCCATTAGAGGCAAGGGGTACTTTCCTGCCTGCCTCTCTTCCCACACTGCACCCCCACCTGCCACACTATAAATTCTCCTCACTTTTGCCCGCTCCTCTGTTCTCTTGTTTCATTTCACTCCCGTCGTCTCGCCCTTCCCTTTCATTGGGTCTTCTGCACTGCTTTGAGACAGTCGTAGGTCCGCATAAACCCACATGAACAACCAACATGTAACAGGAAAAGATAGGACATCTCACATCCAAGGGCAGCATGATACATCAGACTCCATCGTGGTCGCGTATTAGTTCAGCAAAACTGAACAGTCAAATGAACCATGACTTCTGCAATTGCTCTGAGCAACGCTTCCGACCGGGGCTTATGATTAATTCCAAACCTTCCAGCCATCAATCTTTTGTTTTGCTCGTGTCACCTGGAGTGGGACGGGTGTGCCTAGATGTGGGCTCCTAACTTGCAGTGCCTAGAGACCCAAGCTACACCTCACTGATGATGCTCCACCATGAGGCTGAAACATGTCTAGGGTTGCTCGTGCTCTCATGACGAAGGGATGTGGCCGATCAGTTTGGTCCTGACTGCCCTTTTTAGAGTGGGGCCAAGCCTGATGTCGTCTTTGCCCTTCGGTAACGGCATGGAAGGCTGAAAACAATGCTTTGGAGGGTTGTTCAGGGCGATATCAGAGGTTATAGCTAATTTAAAACCTTCCAGACATCGATGTTCGTCCACTATATTCTTGAGCGCTTTGAAGGTTGGTGAGAATCAGTTTATCTAGCAATGACTTGTGCTGGTTTATATCACACGAAGTTCATATTCCACAGCTGAGATCTTAACGTCCTTTGTAACGTTGGTTTTCAGTTTCTCAAGGAAGTGAAACACTGATATTCTCTCCACTCAAGCCCCAATGAGCATCCAGGGCGTGTACAATACGCTCATACAAGCGTATAATGGGCCGTTCCTATTGTTAAGCAAACGTAAGCAAATCTTTTCAAAAGAAGATCATTCCTGGTTGCGCAACAGTATCGCACTTCCCCTTGCCCCCCCCAGACCCCTCCCCCACACACACACACACACACACACACACACACACACACACACAGCAGACAAGGGGGCTCATTATGAGTACTGCGGTGCAGTAACGATGTGTGGTAGCAGAGTGGTAACTTTGTTACCGCTGCATTGCCGAACTATAAGTTAGGTGGTGAAGTGGACGGTTCACCTCCAGCAAAAAATTGCATGTAAATCTGCCACTTTACAGACAAAAATCATCAAAATCAGCAGAATTACAGCCAGCGGTAATTCCTCCAAAATCCCCATGGAGTCCTATGGACACCAATAAATGGAGACTAACACCACCTACCGCCACTTGTAATATGGTGGTAAATCTGCCAGGTCAAGTGGCGGTAATGGTATTGAGGCACAAAATCTTCGTTAGCTCACCTAGAACTTAACCTTAATTGTGCACTGGAAAAATTCCAATTGGCTAAATCGCAATATTCAAATTCACTTTGATGCTTATTGAGTGCCCAGAGCCATAGCCCCCCCCTTCATGTTCTATCCATTGGGCTTGAGCGGGGCTTAGAGGGCCGGATCCTATTATTGACTATTATCTACGACTTATTTTCATCAATGCCACGCTACTAGAGAATGAACATGAGAACTGAACGATACCCAATCGAGTATGAATCACTAATCATCTGGCTCATCTCCCTAATATCTAAGTTAGGATGCTGTTCTGGAGTCAACTAGAGACAGTATACCTTTGCGTGTGAGAGGGTGTCTCACCACCTGTCTGCCCCTAGGGGAGGGTGGCCAGCAGTGTGCCACACTATGTTGGAGAGTGTCTGACGTTCTCTCTGAATGCGAGGCTAGCACTGTGCGAGGGTAGCTCATATGCTATGTCGGTCTACAGGAGGGTATCTCAAGAGCCTGCTACTGCCACTCGATGGTGCTTGAACCTGTGGTATATCTGCGAGCGGGCTTCTCCCAGCTTGTCTATGGGAAAAACTATATTTGGGGAGCTGGTCCTCATTTTACATCCACTATTAGTCTACAATTGATACCTTTCCTGACCTCCAAAGTATACATTTAGGCAAAGATACTCTTCAAATGAGAGTTCAGCTGCGTCATCAATTGGTCTGTCTCAATGTGTCTGTGAGGGGGTGGCTACTAGTCTAAGATGACCAGATGGCCTGGTTTGAGGGCAGAGGTTCACTCCCATTTTTGGTTTTGGTGCTTTTTGGAAGCATAAGCCACCAAATATCGGCAAAAATTAATTGCTATCAGAAGAAAGGGGTTCCAAGAAAACAGTCTTCATGGTTAACACAACAACTGGAAATGCTGTGGCATACAATTGCCAGCGCACAAAGTGTTCATTCCTGTTGTACTACGTGGATGTAATCCAATAGTGTCTTATTTAATGTATTTTCTCCCAATCAGGAGTACTGTCACATATCACCTGTCTGTGCGACTTTCAAAGCAGAGGGATCTCTTTTCGCGAGTGAGGCAGGCCTCCTTTCTCGTGACTGGGCAAGAGCAGCCATCTTGTAAGAGCAACAAGCGGCAGTGATTGCTAAACCTGAGGAAAATCACAGAGGATACGGGCGTGGCTGCTGTCTGGTAATGTGCCCTTAGAATATTTGTACTTTTAAACATTTCACCACAATGTCTTATTTTCGTTTGGGTGTGTTCTTTTTTCACCTGGGGCTCCATTAAATTGAGCGATGAAAATATTTGTGGTGTTTTTTATCCTGCCTTTTTAACGCCAAGAACGGAGCAGGCAGCCTGGGGCTAAGCTGCTGCAGGCAGAATGCAGCCTGCCTGACTCCCCACGCCTTTGCACGCATGTGTCCACTTGCCAAGAAATCCATGCTATCCTGATGGGAGTGGACGGATGGTCGTTTCCGCCGCTGCTGTGCGAGGGCTGGCCTCCATGCTATCCCTGTCGCATTCTGGGCCCACCTCGTAGAGATGTTCCTACTCAGGCCCCTGAAAGGTAATGGACGCTACTTGAGCCACCGCAGAGGTTCCGGGTGCCTGTTCTGTGAAGAAGGGGGCCTGTACGGTTGAAAGACTTGTTGGGAACAGGTTGTGCTGTTTGGCTGTTGCTCTCCGGTTGCTGGTGCATAGGACTGGCTTGGGGCAATGTTGTGTTTATTTTTCTTCATCTGATGTGTTTTGGATAACAACAACACATGGTCATGAAGTCCCCTCAGAGTAAACCCACCACCCCCAATGGGACGTTTAGTTTTTTTGGAGCCGGTCTCCCCACCTCCAACCCCATGGGGAAAGCAAAAGTCGGTGCCCCTGGCCAGTCTGTGCACTTTGTGGATGTCCAGGGGTGGACAAAAACGTGGGAAAATGATTCTCACGTTTTGTCCTGGGTTCTTGATGTTGGTTTGAGGGCACATTGGAACTTATTCGCAAAAGCAAAGCAACATTTGCACCCAAGTTAGATGTGCAATTTATAGACGCATAAAACGCTTTCGTTTCACAAGTGCAAATTGCTCAAAGCTTTGTGAATCTGCCTTTAGGTGCCGCTAATAGCTTAAATAATTTGCGCTGCTTTTTTCTTTCTTAGGTCTGGTGAATATTCCAGTCATGGGGGTGCCCAAGGGCACAGGTTTTAATAGCAGTGTTCACTGGCTTTCAATCAACCAAAGAATCAAGCTTAAGACCCTCTCCCTCACATACAAATGCTTACACAACCAAGCACCTAAATACCTCTGCGATAAATGTAACCTTAACACCTCAACGAGACAAACCACATCATCCCACTCCAACTACCTTATCATACCCAGGTTCAAACTACAAAAAACAGGAGGAAAAAGCTTCCCAGTCCTTGCAGCCAAAACATGGAACACTCTACCTTGTAACATTAGACTAGAACCTTCTTTCCAGAAATTCCGGAAAGAAGCCAAATCCTGGCTCATTCTGAATGAAAACTAACCTACCGGTGCCCCAGAATTCCATCAGCTGTACATACTCTCCACTATCCGACGCCACTCTATATACATTTTATGCTTTATTGCATGCCTTACTTTGTGCCTATAAATTGTGCCTGCATAACATGTGTAAAACACTTCCTGTTAAATGTATAAATGTGTGTATGATTATGCTTGTTACTGTAAATAACGTATCTACATTTGCACCTAAGAAATGTGCCCAGTTGCGTCCCGGCTTGGTGCGCTATATAAATAAATACAATACAATACAAAACTTGTTAGTTATAGAAACATTGAGCTATGCTGGAAAGTTGTTGTGCAAATACTCTTAGTTCCTGTGTTTCTAGACAGACCTGTTGATTTCTGATCACATGGCACCAATGCCCATGTGCATCTTTGCGCGTGTGTGCGTATGCGCTTGGAATCGTACCAAAATGTCGCCCTCACAATTACGACGGCTGAAAATGCTGACTTTTATTTTTTTTGGACCCCCCCCTTAAACCACATATATATGTGCAGGCGTATAGAATATAATATTAATATGGGGTGGGTTGCGGGGGGTCTCCCTCTGCATATATATGTGGTGTAAAGGGGTTTAAAAAAAAGTCTGCATTTTCGGCCGTCGCAATAATCACATAGATCCTAGGCGCTTCTGTGTGGTTTTTTTGCAATGGCTTCCTCCCTTGCTCTATTCCCCTTCCCATTCTATTTCACATCTGCATAGGGTGACTAGACGTCCCGGTTTTGCTGGCACTGTTCCAGTATTTGGTGCTCTGTCCCCCTTTCTCAAAATTATGTTCATTGGAAACTGCAGTGGTCTCGGTTTTTTGTAGCAGGTCTACATAGCTGGCAGGCAGGAATGCACAATCTCACACAGAAGAAATGCTGCATTTTCCAACTTAAGATAGAGTTAGTTTGTGATAAATTAATTATAATATGTTTCTTTGATCAGTAACACTTAAACCCCTTTTTCCTCCAAACACTACTGAAGGGTACTGCCTTTTTCAAGAGTTAAACCTATTTTTATGTTCTTTGTCCTGTCCTGGTTTTTTACTTTTTGAATCTGGTCACCCTACATCTGCACACCTTATCCCATGCTCCGATGAAACTTTACATTCTCCTCCTTGCACTCCGGAACCTATAAATGGAAAATGCAAAGGACAGCAGTAAACGCCCAGACTATTTGCATTACCAATGCTTGTTTTACATGATCCCTTCTCCCGTAGACCCATAGTGTGTGGAAAATTGCATAAGTTTGCTGCTTAAATTGTTGCAGCAGCCATAAAATAGCACTGATAGAGTCTAAAACAGAAATTGATCTGCTGTTTAAAAAACATTATAGCTGGTCATTCTACTTCAATATATGTTTGCCAGTGTACACTCTTTCATGTCCTTCTATAGTGAATTTCCAAAATAGAGCCGGTGTTTAGTTTGTAAAATCCAGTCACCTTATACCAAGTTGGTCTGTGTGTGAGGGAGAGTCTCATAGTCCTTCTATTTTGTGGTGGGTTGGGGTCTCATTGTGCCTGTGGTAGGGTATCGACCAGCTTGTGCGTGACAAATGCTAGGTCCTAACCGTCACCTGCTCCCAAACCTTTCCTGCCCCCTTAAATACCTCTCAACGGCGCTCCTATGCAGCACCCGAAAACACCCCGGGGTGAAACACTTGCATGTTCCCCTGAACCCCTCTTCTATCTGTGTAAGAGGGTCTACCATTGTGTCGAGGTTTGTGACCAGGATCCAACAAGCCTACTTGGTAACAGGGCAAAGGCCGAATGGATAACCCAACAGGCCAATCAGAGTTGGCTGGGTTGTGCCCAATTTGCTGACTTAATGCAATGTGCTTAAAATACACCATTTGTCATGTGACCCATTTTTCCGGAGCCCAAGAGCATAAATGAAGGTGCTAAAGACCTGTTTTAACAACTTCCTTTACACTGCGTGGCTTTTTTGGCAGAGGCAGAGAAAGGGCACGGAATGGGAGCAATGTTTCCACCACCCTGTGCCCCCCACAACTCTGAAAACCACTTGGTTTTATGTCAGCATTACATGTTCATACTGGCCGAAAACCAATGGATTCCCATGGAATGGACTGCTTTTCCATATCAGCAAAAAGCAGGCTGACTTCACAGGAATCCATTGTAAACGCTGCCTGACAGGTGCAAGTTTTTCCACTGTGAAGTGCAAATAACAAGGTCGTACAAGCGATAGCCCCTACATTCACACCTTCGTTTTGCAATTTTTAGTGCAAATGAGACAAATTGCAAGGAGGCAACAGTTTGCAGCTACCTGCCAATGTAACAAGTTCCCTCTGAGCAATTTATGCCCGGGGGGGGGAGGGAGGGGAGGAATGACGTCCAATGTGAGTCCAGTAGGTCAAGAAAAGTAACAAAATGCACGCAAATGTAGGTCACTATTTTAGGTGATGGGCAAACAAAATGTTCCACCCAGTCTGACCCTGTTTATGGGGGAGGGGGTGGATCCAGTGCTGGCCCCAGGCCTGCCAGCTGTGCAAGAATGTTTTCAGTGCACCCCTCCCACTCCCTCCCCAACATTCTGACAGCTTCTTAGAAATACGACTATAATGCAAATGCTTCAGAGGGGGAAACCGTCAGAATATGTACTTTGGGACAGTGGAAAAGAAAATGCTCTGTGATTATTACATTTACATTATTTTCCTAATGAAATAAACAATACCGTCCACATTGCTCTGTTCCCATACCTGCCCCAGAGGTTCGCAACTGGGTTGTAGGTTTTGTGATTATTTTTCGATTATTTTTTATGTCGGTGGCTAATTAGAGGCTGTCGTGATAAGAGGTGCTATTTCTATGAGGAGCTATGGGGGGAGAGATGGTCCTGGCATGTATCTGCCACCCAGCTGCTCCTGGAGCAAAGCCTGTAGGTAAATACGGAGGTGACCCACATGACTCGTCTGTGAGCATCCCCGAGTCTTTAGAATCAGGACGGTCAATAATTGCACCAATCGCCACATATGCAAAGCAGGGGTCTCAGTTCTGTTGTTTGTATCAGTCGAACAACCTGCTGTTATTGCAAGTGCGTTTAAGGACCAGCTCTGTGTCATGTAAACTTAAATATTGGTCTGGCCCAGCACCAGGCGGTGTGATTCTTTAATACGCGCTGGGCCGTCCAAGCCCTTATGCGCCCGCACCCCACCCCCCCTAGCACACTGAGCCAGCACTGCGAGATCCAGAGCCGGCCTTAGGGCCGGGCAGGCCGGGCGGCCGCCCAGGGCGCACTGCCATTAGACCCCCGCCATACAAGCTCAGGGGAATCTTTCAAAGTTTCCACCAAGCTGGCGTGATAGGAGAAGGTGCGGCAGGTGCCCTATTGAAATTAAATGCGCTCCGCTCTCAGGAGCGGAGCACATCTAACATCAATAGGGCGCATGCCATGTCTATTGAAAAATTTGGCACTCCCCCACCCCCTGCCCCATGACTAGGGGCCTGGAGGGAGGGGCACCACATTTTTGATTTGCTGCCCAGGGCGCTGCTGCTTCTAAAGCCGGCCCTGGGTGGATACAATGCATTTTTATCTATAGGAAGGTATCTCACAAACCCACCCTTAACGAGGGGCACCTGTGAGGACAGTGGAAAGGCTGAGGAGGATACTCACAGCACACACAGAGCGTAGGCCCCATTGATGGATTCGCTGACCCGCACCAGGAAGCTGCCATCTTTGCCAGACTTGGAGAGGAGGTCCTCGGCCTTGGAGCGGGTGATGTTGCCATGGCACCAGCCGTTGATCATTGCTGCAGAGTTAGGAGGCACAGGCCTCAGCTCTTTGAAACGACCTTCCACCCTTGTCACAAGCGACCACTCTCTCTCTGCAGAGTCAGGCCCCACGCACTTGGCTCTCACTCCGAGTGGAGCCCGGTGACATACTCAACTCGAGCTCTGTAGCATCAGCAACATTGAAAGCCTCCTCTCGCAGTTTGCAGGCCACCCTGTGCAAGGCGTCTCTCTCCCCCAACCAGAACAAGAGACAGCTCCTCTGCAGAGTGCTCAGTGACAGTTGCGCCTGAAGACGGTCCACTCTCCCACTGTAATTGTGAAGCGAAGAGCCCCATCCACCCCACCTCCGCCGAGCTCGCCCTTCCAACCACCGGCTCCCTCCGTTTTTAATCTCACAGTCACTCAGTTTCCTGTTTCAAGCCTGCAGAAGCAAAAAGGAAACTGCGCGCGAACTTCCTCATTGTGGCCGCGGATCAGCACCAACCGAAGCATAATGTCAGAACAGGCCACGTGTACAGCCAGGGTTCAGCACGCACAAGGGACCCATACTTACGGAGAGGGGGCGGGGAGGGCGTCCTAGCGTCACAACATGCCCCCTTCACGAAATGTACCTCAAACGACACCGTTTTAAAGTAATGCTTTGAAGCCAAATGTTGACCAGGCTGCTCTGCAGGTCCGGTTGCAGCTACAGGGAAAGGCAGAAAATGTGTAAGCATCGGCTGTGGCTGCCAGAAGGATAGTTTCTCATACAAAAATAAAAAGAATCCACAAGAGATGGAAGACACTGAGGAGAAGCGATGGCATGGAATAGAAGCAAAACTGAATGACGAAGAGAAGGAAATATAAAATTAATAAAACGAAGGATTGCTGCAAGGAAAAAATGGCACAGAAGAGACGGATGCAGACCCAGTCCCAAGCGGTCTTAGAAAGTGGTCGCCAGTACTCTGCCGAAACAAAGACACTTCTCCCTGAAAAGATTTAAAGCAAAGTTATGCAGAAATGGTTGGCAGAACTAACATTACCTGACGATAAAGATATTACAAATATGACTGAAAAATAATTATGGTGCGCCATAAGTAGCTATATATACAGGGGCGTAGGAGACACATAAAATCTGGGGGGGACAGGGGACACCTTGGGGACTTTGCTTTTTTAATTTATTTATTGTGTTTTAGTCAAAGAACTCGACTTTTTACAACATTAAAATTAAAATAGCAGTACGTATTAAATCACAAATATCACTGTATAAAACAAGAGAAAAGAAGAAAAGAAAACAGAAAAATAAATAATGCAGTAGCAAAGAACATGTCTTTATATGTTGCATTTCTGGATTTGTCATCTATGAGCTCATGGTAAGAGAGAGGAAATAACAATTACTTCCAGTGGGCCACAGCTAGGACGCCAGCTTGTTAAGAGACAGATCACCTGTAAGTGGACTCCTGCCAAATAAAGGAGTTGCAGCATTTTCTACCAACTGCAAGTTGCTACTTTTTTTGTGTGGGGCAAGGAGACGTGTGTGTCTCTTGGAATGAAAGGATGGGGGTTTCAAAGAAAGATAAAATCTTGCTTGTACCTCTGAGTAAGCCCTGTTATTGGAGTAGAGGGACCAGGTGTGTGATGTTGATGCTTTGACTGTCCTCTGGGGGTTGGGGGGGTACAGCAAACAAGGAGGATGAGCGATCACAAGCCCACCCCCTAAGAAGCACTCCCCAGGTCCGCGGCTGGATGTGTCAGCCCCGAAGGATGCCTACTAGGTGGGGTGTATGTGGACCCAAAGGTTTGGCCAGAGGGGTAGCCCGCTATGTGGGCTGCCCCTTCAGCGCTCCTGGGAGGGCCGGGCCAGCCTCTCACGATGAGTCTGGTTCTTCTTATTCCATCTCATGCTGGCTTTAGAGCCTAGCCTTTCTTTGCCTTTGTTATTCTGAATGCAGAGCTGGACTCTGTTCCTTTTTCGTTTAACATTTGCTGCAATGCGTGATCTATTTGCTTCTCTCATATGTTACTAGGACGGCGGAGCATGGGTCCTCTGCCCTGTTACACTATTCAAAGAGCCCCTCTGTCCTTTCTTTGCCTCTCCCTTGCCCCACTGCTTGCTTGCTTAATACGTATCTCCTTGCTTGAACACTCAACATATTCTCTCTAACACAGCAATGGCAGCTGCAGCCTGTCTTAACTGCTATTTGTTCCGTGTCTTGAATTGGCCTCTTATTTCCGCTTTACTGTCTGCCGGGGAAAGACATTTGCCAGTCACTGCTACAATGGTTGTACCTGGCCATGAGAGGGCAACAGCTAGCCAATATTGGAAGAACATGGGCATATTATGCCAGAGGCTGGCAACTGCCTTCCTAATGCCTACACAAGAGACAGAACTCTTGCCTTTGTTTCTAACAGTATTTCAGTGGATGAAGAAACGCAAGAACACACGTATTGCTTATAAATGAAGGGTATGATGTCACACTTGGTTAAAACATTTTGATCACGGCAGGAGCTAATTTCCAGCTGCAATTAAGCAATTAACTTTTAGATTTCTGGTTTTAAATAATGTTAGTATCACCTGGAAAGCACAGAGGTTGCTCAACAGGTTCCTGGAGCACGAGGGGTACCCTACGTGTGGGCATGGATGATTGGAAGGCATTCTTGCCCTGGTTTGGAGCCTGGTCCTTACAGCCATGATGGGGGAGGGGCCTATTTATTTTGGTCATTTGTACCCTTTGAGGGTGGGCAGACATTGCCTTCTGCTTTAGCCCACTAACAGCTCTGCTTTGCAACTTTATCACACATACCTGTCAGGTGGCATCTAACTCAATGCTACTAATGTTATCAGCCTCAGAAGTCTGGAATCCTTTGCCACATCAACTAGGGTACAGGCTTGCCACCTGAGACTTACCCATGTCTCAATCGGCATCTTTTGCCCTTGGGGAAGACACACCCAGAAAGAGCAGGGCACGGTGTCCTTGTGGGTTTTTCAAACTTCTTCCTCGGGGTGGGCACAATTCACTCCGCAGAGAAAGTGGCACATTGTGGGCAACATTCTCCCACTTTGACAATGTTACCCAAAGAGCTAAATTGTCCATTTGAAATACCTCTGTCGACTTATTATTGAGCAATCCACACTGATGGGTTTAAGCACCTGTTTAATGTGAGATGGCAATTAAGGGTATTTGCCAACGCACTCAAGAAGCACAGGACACCCTCTTACCAGCGACATGCCATGCTCACTCATTCTGATCATGAATTGCCATTTATCTGGGGTCATGTTAAATGTATTTATTTATTTATTACATGTGTAGCATCACGCAAAACCCTCAAGCATCAAGGCGCAGAGTAAACTGCATGGAGTGGACCACTTCCATTGGTGCCATTGTTTACTTTTCTGCCACAAAATGTAAGATTTTAGCATAAAAGGCAGGTGAAATCACATTGCTCTTCCACTCTGGAAGAGTGTAAATACCTCGCGCAATTAGCGATTGCTGGCGGAATTGACAATGGCTTCCTCTGGACTCCGCCCGCTTTTACCAGGTTTAATTTACAAGGAGATGCCAGAGGAATCCCTTTCCTTATTTCCAGCATGTGAATCCATGCTGGCAGTAAGGCCGCATTTGCCTGGTGGAGCGGGAAATACAGGGGGTCCTGGTGTGTCCACTCGGCTCCCGAACTCCACCCAGAAAATGCACGAAAATCCGGCCAATTAGAAAAAGCGACCGTAATAGTGTTTTCCACCACTTTTTCTGAACCAATTGACCTGGAAAATGCTGTGTTGCATCGGAAGCTGAATGCATTCACTCCACATATTATCCCACCGGAAGATTAAGCCAGGTGCTGAACACAGGTGTTACATATTCTTGAGCACAATCTGCATTTGGAGCATTAACTCACTGAGCTACCTTACAAATTATGGGCCCCATTACGAGGCTGGCGGTAAGGGGTTAACGGCGCCAGTAAGGATGCCGGTGACGTTTACCCCTTACCGCTGCATTACGAGGTCCCTTAGCGGGTCCCACTAAGGCCGGCTGGTAAAACCAGCCGTCCTTAGCAGGATCCGCTAAGGGACCAGGGAGCTAATAACGGGCCCGTTATTAACGGCCCGTTATTAGCTCCCTGCCCATTCCCATTGAGCCCTTTGGGGGCTCGAATGGGAATGGGGATGGGTATTTTGAATGGGGACTTACCAGGTCCTTCAAGGTTGGAATGACCCGGTAAGTCCCCATTCAAGGAACCCGGGCCCGGACACGAGTTTGGAGGCAGCCATGCGCTAATAGCACCATGGCAACCTCCAAACTCGTAATGACCCCCAATATCTCTTCTGGGGCTTTACCGTCTTAACCCCTTAACTGCCATGGGTATTTCTGACAAGGCCTTTTTTGGTGATTTCGGTAGGTCGCCATTCAATCCCTTGTAACGTTTTTGTTACATAAGATATCTCGGCCAAATTTGGCCCCTTTTTTCCCCAAATGTAGGTGGTCGTAACATTTCAGACTTTGACGGGGATTGTGGGCAATACATTCTGGGGCAATTCGTGCAAGTCAGACCTCTGTGGATTCCCACGGGTGTCCTCTTTTCGGAAATGTATGAGGTTCCCTGTTTTCCTTGGTGGCTTCCACACCCTAGGCCCAAATCTGTATGTTGTCCACATGAGTAAAATCTGCTCTGCCGAAAGGCTTGGGGTTACCAGTGGGTTACCCTTTTCCCTTTGTGCGCAGGTAGGTGCACCCACACAGGTGAGGTACCGTTTTCGTTGGGGCACCTGTAGGGTCGAAGGATGGTAGGACATGTGTTGTTGGCCCGTGTTTCGGTGGGTGTCCAGAGTGAAATGTCTGAAAATTGTGTTTTTTTCCACCAAATTTCAGAGACATTTCCCTCTGCCCACCCACCAAAACACGCCGCCAACAACAGATGTCCTACCATCGCGCGTTCCCACAGGTGTCCCGATGTAAATGGTACCTCACATGTGTGGGTGCATATACCTGGGCGCAAAGGGAAAAGGTTAACCCACTGATAACCCCAATCTAGCAATCTGCCCCCAGGGAGGGCTACATGAGATGCCCCCCATCCATTTGGAGTGGGCAGATAGGGCCACCCCCTTTCCACTAATAACATTCATGGTGGTTCAGTGGCCCCCCACACCCACCCAAAACAAGTTATCATTTGTTTCATTTTTGTTTTGCCCCTTTCCTAGTGGAAGATAGGCACATGTGTGTGGCCATCTGCCTCTGGGGGGCTGGGGGGGTAAAACCTGGGGGCTGGATCTGCCAATATTTGCAGTGGCCTCTCCCCCCACCCCAAATGGATGGGGGGCATCTCATGTACCCCTTCCTAGGCAGAAATCTGCCCCCAGGGAGGGCTACATAGGTGCCCCCATCCACTCAGGGTGGGGTAGAGGGCCACCCCCCTTTCAAACACAAACAATCCTGGTGGTCTAGCGGGTCCCCCAGTCCCCTCACCCAAATCAAGTTATGATATATTATTTGTTTTGCCCCTTCCCTAGGGGCAGATGGGCACATGTGTGTGGCCATCTGCCCCCGGGGGGGGGGGCAAAATGTACTTCCCCAGGCTTGGGGGAGTGGCTCTGCCAATATTTGGAGTGGCCTCTCCCCCCCACCGCAAATGGATGGGTCATCTCATGTACCCCTCCCTAGAGGCAGAAATCTGCCCCCAGGGAGGGCTACGTAAGTGCCCCCATCCACATAGGTTGGGGGGAGAGGGCCCCCTTTCAAACACAAAAAAATCCTGGTGCTCTAGTGGGCCCCACCGGGCCCCCACCCAAAACAATTTATAATATTTTTTTTTGTTTTGTTTTTCCCGTTCTCTAGGGGCAAATGGACACATGTGTGTGGCCATCTGCCCCCAGGGGGGGTAAAAACCTACTGCCCCAATCTTGGGGTGGTGGTTCTGCCAATATTTACAGTGGCCTCTCCCCCTCCACCCCAAATGGATGGGGGCATCACATGTACCCCTTCCTAGGGGCAGACATCTTCCCCCAGGGAGGGCTACATAAGGTGCCCCCATCCACCTAGGGTGGAGGGGAGAGGGCCACCCCCTTGCAAGAATCCCTGGTGGCTAGTGGCCCCACCTGCACCCACCCCACCCAAAACTACGTTAAAAATATATTTATTTTTTTGTTTGCCCCCTTCCCTGGGGGCAGATGATCACCCATCTGCCCCCAGGGTATTGCCACCATTACTATGTAAGCAGCCCCTCCCCCCACTTCAAAAACAGATCCCTGCACGGCACACCACACATATTCTGGGGGGGATAAATGACATTACACCCCCCCACTTACAATTGTGGGGGGGGATTTGTCCCCCCTGTCTCGCCCATGTCCTATGCCCATGTATATACATTTCCGGGCATAGACTCGGATGTCCTTCTTCTACGTCTACTTCACTAACTTCGTCAAATTGTTCCGGTTTTTGGTTTAGAAGATCTGGTCCCCCGACCATACTACAACCAACACGTTACATATACCTTATACACGTTCCACACCAGAATATATACTTATATCCCAGAGCTGCTGCAAAATCAAGCCCCTCACCGCCACCATAGCTGCAAAAAGCATATGCGGCTGGACGTTTACCACAATGGACACTGGTTTGGGGAGAAAAGGAACATGGCACAAGGTCAGAGGATAGGTCAAGTGGGAGTAGGATGAAAACGAACAAACTGTTGGGAATGTGCAAGATGATTGGGGGGAGGTTATGTGATTCTGGTAGCATGTTTGCCTGTGCAATCCTTATTAATGAAACAAAACATGGAATGATAAGGAATAAAGGGCGTCAAACCTACCCGTAATGCCAAGCGTTTTCCATTAAGTCAGTTTCTAGAACACTTTTGCTCAGCGAAAGTATTAGTCTTTGATTGGTGTGAGGGGTGCTTCACCAGAAGTTATTTTGATATGCTCCACCCCAGGGGCGGAACCAGCCTCAACATATTGGGCGGGCTGTGTGGACGTTTTGAAAGCAGGTAGTGAGTGGGGTCATTAAACCCACTGCCCTGTCGGCCCCACTCCATTCCTGGGAGCCAAGAAGGCTGAATAGCTATTTCAACCTCCTTTGGCCCATTAGATGCATTTTTCATCCCAATCCAGAGGCTGTTAGTTTACTTAACATGACTATGACTAGAAATTTATATTCTATTATATATACCGCTCTCTTACAGGGGGAACTATCCGATGAAGCTCTCGTACTAGAATTCCTTAGAGTCACACATTGGAATTCCTGTGAAACCAACACACAGACCTTTTTTTTTATGTAATCTTTTTTACGCAACATTTTATGAATCACTGTCACAATGTTATGATTCCCACTTTGATTCTGCCCCTGAAGAATTTCCATGGATTAAACCCTTGATAGGAAAGAAACATGTTGGGCTTGTTTTAAACTTTTGTTGAAATTCATTTTTGTGTGAATGAATGAATAACATTTAATGAGTGTGTATGATTGGTATGAATGTCAAGAGTGGGTTAACAATCAATGAATAATTGATACTGTATGATTATTTTTGTATAGGCCTTGAACCATCTAGACCTTTTTTGTATGCGGGACCTAGTTGTGGAATTACGCTAAATCGGCCCCGTGCTGTGTGGTTTTTCTTTAATGTTCATGTTTAAACTTTTTTATTACACTTTCCCTCTCTTTTGATTAAATCAATGAGAGGTCAATTTAATTGCTTGTGCATCAAACTGATATAATGCATATGTGTTTGAAATCAATCTTTTTTTATGTAAAAAATATACATTTTGGGACTTTTTCTACTCTGTTGCCCTCAACTTTTGATGATGTTCTTGTGATTTGAGGATGAAGGCTGGTTCACTCCTACTCTGTTAAGATAGCGGTCTAGTTTGGAGTCACAAGCCTTTTTGTTATTTGACAAGGGTTCTGCCCTTAAAGTGAGGGTTTGCTTGTGATTCACCTTTCTCCCTCAACCTCTTTGTGTCTATATACTGTTCGAGTATGGCCGCTTGGCTGTGAGGTTTATTTAGCTCACTTTTAGCTCACTTTGGAGCTACACATTGGTTTCAACAGGCATACTGGCTACCAACCCTTTTCTCTCTTCTCTTTCTGCTCTTCCCTAAAGTTTCACTCCTTCACTATACGGATATCTCTCGTTTATGGATATCTGAAGGGTACGCTTACTGAATACTGTTACCTCTTGCCAGATACGTGCTCTAGCGCCCATACTACTAGACATTATCTTTCCTGTATACCTGTATACATCCCGATACTAACATGGCCTTGGAAAGGTGCAAAAGATATGATGACAAATATGTGGCTGACCTATTGGAGAAAGCCTCGCTACTCAGCGGGACCTCCGATACCACAACAAACATCACGAGATCGGACGATCTAAGTAATTTAAAAAAACGCTTAATAAGAACAGAACTACATGGATCCATTATGTTGGAATACCTCCGGAAAGGCACTCTACCGCAAGGTTTAGTAGTACGCAATGAGCCTAGGCTTTTCCTTGATAACCCGAACCTTGTTCTTCAATGGAGTTATGTTGCCAATAAATGTGGCCGGGATTGGCTAATCCTTATTATCGATACAGCCACCGAGATGACCGAGAAGATTCTGGTCGATCTAAAAACTCTTGAAGAAGAAATTAAAAAGGCAGTTCCATTAGAACTTTATAAAAAACAACTGGATAGTCTAATGACCAAAATGCTGGCATTCAAAGAAGACTCACTAAAAGAGCGTGTACGGAGGATGAATAAAGATCTGGTGAAATTTAGTCACGAGAAAGCATTCCCCTACACTGAAGAAAACTATCAAATAGAACGCCAAGCGGCGGCCTCAGCTTCTGGTAACACACGAGGACAAAGGAAAGTGGCATTCGCAAACACCTCATTCAGCTCCAGTGACGGGAGCACATATGGCACTGCTCCTACCAACTGTGGTAGGTCGAACTACCGGAAACAGAACAGAGGCAATAATCCTAGAGGAAGGAACAACTCAAATCGAGGGCAAACAAGAGGCAACCCTGCGAACAGGGGCAATGGTCTTCCTTTTTTAGAGAGGAGCCCAGAAGCCTGGGATCCAGAGCCGAGAGTGACCACAAGGAGTATGCAGGCATTGTGGTAAACCTCTCCACATATGTTCTGACGCATATTGAAATGAGACTACTCGAAAGGGGAATCGGTTTTGTCTCTACAAACTTACATAACCCATTGCAATTTTGAAAAGAATTTCAACAACTAATGAGAAAAATCAACCTGCACCAATTCTTTCAGAATAATACCTATGAAACAGAACCGTCTGAATCGGGCCTCCAAAACAAATCCAATTTCTGCGCCCCTAGTGGCACCCATAGCTTGGAGGCAAAGGTTTTTGAACATAGGGTTCTTAAAGACCTAGAGAGAATGGAACAGTCTAATTCCCCAAAAACTTTCCAAAATACCAGCACTGCTGAAAGCCTAGCAATGAAAAATCTCCTTAACAATCAAGATATCATTATTAGTAAATCGGATAAAGGCGGTGCGGTAGTACTTTTGAACCGGGAAGATTATGTAATAGAGTGCAACAGACAATTGATGGATGCCACTTGCTATCAGCCTCTTGAGGAAGATCCTACACCTAGATTAGCGAAGAACATCTCCAACAAAGTCTCTAAAGCCAGAGAGAGAGACTGGGTAACAGATAAAGAAGCAGACTTTTTGGTTAAGGATAAACCCCTAATTCCATAATTTTATGTGCTCCCAAAGATTCACAAATCGTTAGTTAAGCCACCAGGGAGACCTATCCTATCTGGGGTGAGTTCTGTCCTTGAACCATTGTCTCGCTTTGCCGACAAGTTTCTTCAACCACTAGTCAAAAAAATGGCCTCATATGTTCAGGACATGACACAAATCATCATGGAAGTAGAAGGGATGCCTTTTGATTCACAAATCGAATTACTCCTGAGCCTGGATGTGGTGGCGCTTTATACCAACATACCCCAACAGGCCTCACTGGAGATGCTTGAGGAAAAACTCCTAAAAGATCACACGGTCATCAAGACTCCAATCTCTTTCATCCTCTGGTGTGCTGAAATGACCTTGACTGAAAACTATTTTCACTTCAATGGCACATTCTTTAAACAAATCCAGGGCACGGCCATGGGAGCCACGTTAGCAGCGAGTGTTGCCAACCTCTACATGGAACTTTTCGAAACCAGCACGATAATGACGAACGCCAACCCTTTCTGTGAGAACATCAGGATGTGGCGTTGTTACATTGATGACATTTTTGTCATCTGGAAAGGCACCACAGAACGACTGGATGAGTTTCTGGAGTGGATCAATAAACAGAATATGTTTCTGAAATTCACCTCCTCCTATAATAAACGGACGATTGATTTCCTGGATATCACGATCGTGTCAGATGATAATGCTAAAGAACTCTATGTAAAGCCATATAACAAACCGACGGATAAGAACTCGATGCTGCATTATGGTAGTTTTCATCCTAAACACGTACGGATAACTTACCTCTGGACAGTTCCTTAGGCTAAAGAGAAACAGCTCAAGAAGAGAGGATTTAAAAAAAGAGGCAGAAGATATGCATATATGCCTTTTGAAGCGAGGCTACCCGAGTAGAACAGTGAGCACTGCCCGGAAGAGAGCCAGCAATAACAACAGAGAATTGCTCCTTCAATACAAACAACAGAGATCAGACAAAACAGGACTGGACCGTCTAATATTTGTTAACACCTACAGTCAGATGTCAAACACAATCAAAAGAATGATCGGGAAACATTGGAATATCCTGGAGAAAGGCCCAAACCCTGTCTCGAGACCGATCATAGCATTTAAAAGGAGCCGAAACATGAAGGAAAAAATAACCAGGAATGACGTGTCATTGAGACCAAAAATCCCCCCAACTATAACCCAGTTGTGGGGCCTTCAGGCAGTCACCGGGCATTTCCCTTGTGATTCTTGCCAGTGTTGTGTGTTTACGAAGAAAAGTTCATCCATAGACATTGGCCTTAAGACCCCTTGGCTCCAAAAAACTTTGACTAACTGTAACACCAGCTGGGTAATTTATGTAATATGGTGTCCTTGTAAGAAACTCTACATAGGCAAAACAGAAAGGAAAGTGAAGATACGCATAGGCGCACACCGCAGCTGTCTGAAGAACCGCACTTAAAATGCCCCATTGGTAGACCATTGGATAGAGAGCATACACCAGATACAGGATTTATCATGGTCCGTCATCTACAAACTGAAGCCCAGCAACGATGTCAACCGCGACAGGATTGCCCTCTCCTAGAAAGAGCGAGAATTTATTTTTCTAACAAAAAGTATGACAGCAGGGCTGAATGAAAGGCTTGACTGGGTGCTCTGATCTGCACCTTTATCACCAATGAGAGAAACGCTTTTGTCAACAGGAACCATATGGATGTTTGAACTTTGTCCTTCCCACCCACTTGTATTCCATTACCTGCATTCAAATTGATTCCGAGCACTTGCTTCGCAGACAGCTCGCGAGATATAACACATACATTCGGTCTTCCATTGATGATCGCGTTCGAGCGATGTTACTCACTCGATTGTTGGTTAATGACCTGAGACACGAATACTTTGGGTCAATTTCTATGGCAACACTAATACAGCGCCTGTCGCAATACTTCTGAGGATCACGTGACCTCTGCGCAGTTCGAGGTATGTACTTGCTGATTGGCAGATAGCCAGCCACCTGACACTGTTAAAAGGAAAACACGTCCTAACTCTAATGAATGCATCGGGCGACTGAGAAACTTAACTCCCGAGAGATACGGCGTAGTCTGCTGAACTTTTCAGGGCTGAGCACTGGAGACAACCATTGAGGTAAACTTTTGCATATGGGGATTCGGATTGTATTGCCCGACACGATCGGAATGGTGTCGGACTACACGGGGTTCGTGGTATCACTGCATGCCAAGCAGGCTTACAAATGAAGACTGTTGAACACTCTCTCCCCCGGTCGGATTTAGAGATACACCTTTCTCCATTACTTGCATACCTCATCTAACAGCACTGGGACGGCAGTTGTAACCGCTTTAACGGGTACCCTAGACACACGCTTTTGTGTCACGTACCACCCCTCTAGAGACCTGTCTTGTCACTTAACAGCTTAACTCTGCATCTGTATGCATGATAAATAACGTGGAGGTGTAATGTCCACTTGTCCGCATGAAGCACTCCCTGTAATAACCTCGTGCATCCAAAGTCGGTTGAAACCAAATCTTCTCTTTTCCACCTTAGACCCAGTGTAGCCACAGATTTCCACCTAATGGATGCAAAACTGGCCAGTTGCTGATCAGACGTGTGCCACACAATCTATTGTGTTGGTAGAGACGAGTCCATGACCCGCACCGCTGAGAAGGACGCTGCAACCTTCCCAAACCAGGGTAAGAGCCTTGTAATAGGGTATGGGCTGCATCATACGCTACTTTACCGCAATCATCTAGACTGAGACAATTCTCCTTCTGCTTCTATACTCCCTCTAGAGTTGGAACGCTTCCTTCACCTGACGCTTGCAATAATCATGAGGACTATGAGCCGTATGAATTAGAGACTCACTACTGCCGGACGGTTAAAGTTTACGTTCATCTGACGGAAGAAACCTTGAGTTCTCCACCACGATATGAGTTTCATACACATTTAAGATCGGCTTTTGCCACCCTGAGATATAATTCAAGAGACCAGGCTAACTAGGCGGATCCCGCTTACTGTATGGTATGAGGCGCCGTGAATTGCTCTAGTACACTGGAGTAGATTAGCCAGTAATCCGCACAGGCATCTGGTTTCGCCCTCTTCACTCACACAATGGAGGGGGCCCATGGGTCATACTCTGACCCTAATGGCTATGGGATTTGGGCTATCTAGTATTCTGAACGGTGGTTACTTTTGACCCATCTGTTTCTTCTTTCTCTTACTTTCCCTCCTTCACCTTGCTCCTCCTGTTTAACTATAGAGGGAATACATTTTACTGTACCAAGGCTAGACCTGTGCATGCCATCCCTTATGTCTACTACTACATCAATCCTGCATGATGACTCGTAGCTATGAACTAGGACATTGGAACCAGTACCGCCTTTTTGAAACCAAACATAACCATAAAATATTTTGTTGTTCTTTAAAGCTACATGTAGGCTTCACGTGTTCTGGAACCTTATTTATTAAGCTTCCTGAATGTGAGTACTTCTGTACTTAACATGACTATGACTAGAAATTGATATTCTATTATATATACCGCTCTCTTACAGGGGGAACTATCCGATGAAGCTCTCGTACTAGAATTCCTTGGAGTCAAACATTGGAATTCCTCTGAAACCAACACACAGACCTCATTTTTTGTAATCTTTTTTACGCAACATTTTATGAATCACTGTCACGACGTTATGATTCCCACTTTGATTCTTCCCCTGAAGAATTTCCATGGAGTAAACCCTTGATAGGAAAGAAACATGTTGGGCTTGTTTTAAACTTTTGTTGAAATTCATTTTTGTGTGAATGAATGAATAACATTTCATGAGTGTGTATGATTGGTATGAATGTCAAGAGTGGTTTAACAATCAATCAATAATTGATACTGTATGATTATTTTTGTATAGGCCCTGAACCATCTAGACCTTTTTTGTGTGTGGGACCTAGTTGTGGAATTACGCTACCTCGGCCACGTGCTGTGTGGTTTTTCTTTAATGTTCGTGTTTAAACTTTTTTTATTACACTTTTCCTCTCTTTTGATTAAATCCATGCAAGATCAATTTAATTGCTTGTGCATCAAACTGATATAATGCATATTTGTTTGAAATAAATATTTTTTTATGTACAAAATATACATTTGGGACTTTTTCTACTCTGTTGCCCTCAACTTTTGATGATGTTCTTGTGATTTGAGGATGAAGGCTGGTTCACTCCTACTCTGTTAAGATAGCGGTCTAGTTTGGAGTCACAAGCCTTTTTGCTATCTGACAAGGGTTCCGCCCTTAAAGTGAGGGTTTGCTTGTGACTCACTTTTCTCCCTCAACCTCTTTGTGTCTATAAACAGTTTCATAAAGATGCACATCATTGGAGGTGTGGCCATCTAAACAACGAGCCTAGCTGTTATGCCTTTACTTGAGGGCTGGGTGTGGGTGATGGATTGTCGAGATGCCACCTTAACCCGCTCTAATGCATACCACTAAACATTAAAAGGGAGTACCAGCTTGGCTGCTTTTGAAGGGTATCGTGTTGAGGTCAAGAAGACATTTGGTTTGTAAGAGGGTTAAAATGCTTACATAGGAGTGCAACACCATGAGAATGGAAAAGTATCGGTATGCTGCAGGACGATTGAAGAGGGGTTGCAGCCAGCTCATCAAACCAACTGTCCCAGATTGTTTCATTGCAGGTGGATGGGAGGGAGCATACCTAATTTAAAATATTAAAAGTCTTTACCCATACAAGTCTCTCTGCTCTCCCTCTTATTCAGTCTCTTGGTTCTCCCTCCAGTCCATTGGTCTCTTCACTCACTTTTTGTTTCATGCAGTTGCTTGGATTGTCCATGTCTCACATTCACTTTCTCTGTAAGAGGATTCAATTCCGCACTACAGCCAAGTCAACGCCTAGTCTAGAATACTGAATGAAAACCCTTATTGATATATCTTTATGTCCAGTTCATGCGTTCTGGATGACTACCCCTATATAACACCCCTCTCTTGGAATCCTCCTGACCCCACTGAGCCAAGAAGTAGTTCTGTTTTGCAAGTTTAAAGGTTTATTTGATAACTTAAACAATATATATTATATCACGCTTTACAATAAATTAATAATTGGATATCACACTTAATCTGGTATGATAAAGATTAACAACGGAGAATCTGGCACTAGCACACTTCTTGATAATCACTAAGGAGTTGACATGAAATGGATAAGATAGCAACAATACTCTTATAGTTTCAAATGGATGCAATGTGGAATGAAATGCAGTAAAGAAAATAACTTGATAGGATTTCAGCAAAAGACAATGTAATCACTTTCTTGGACAATTCACCCCCCCCCTTTTATGCAATGCAAGGAAATGGAAGGAAGGCACACAGTTCTCAGAAATGCAATTAAAATGTAATTCAGTTCACCCAGCAACTTAGACTACAGATGTTGAAAACACAGGCCCAAATGCTTTTAAATGTGCTGGCAATGAAGTGAGGAATATACTAAAATGCTTTTAATTCCCTCTAGGAGGTTCAGGGTGAGTGAAATCAAGTTAATATTAGTCCAGGCTCACTTTAGCAAGGATCTAGGATGTAACTAGCAGGTTAAACGAATTTTTGGCAATTGAAAGCAAGAAGCTTCTGTTTTCACACGTGGAGAAATTTGCAAATCGCGGCAAAATTTGCGAATGCGCCGAGCGCGATTACAGAGGAACTACAAGGACTATCACTATCGTTTTGGGGTCCTAGGAAAGCCTAGGATCTCAGCTTCCAGATGAAAGTTACTGCAAGTCTCTAGCACAAACGGTCACGGAGATATGAGCGATTAAATAAAGGTCGTTTTTCAGATTTGAAATGTTAAAGTTCAAAAAGACAAGTGCAGCTTGCAAATAGAAAATGACAAGTGACAGCTTTACAAATGATAGGTAACAGTTAGGAAGCAGTTCTACTTAGATTAAAATAGCTTGAATTATATTATCTTAACTAAGAGATTGGGTTCTGCACAGTTTTGCTATGTACTCACAATATATTTAGAAATATGCCTTCCCACGGATCTGGTCAGGTTTTGGACGGGACTCTGGTCTCTGCACTTCACAGTGATCTGGGTCAGCTCTCTCTGGTTCTGCTAACAGTGGTCTGGATCAGCTCTCTCTGGTTCTGGAAATTTGATAGATTTGAAGTCTCTATGTCTGCTCTCTGAAGGTTGAGGGAGGTAAAGTATGGATTTTCCCGGCAGAGCTTCCAGCTGCAAATGGATTTGAAGGTCCCTATCTGTCCTGTCTGTCTGCTTTTATGTGTTTTTAAAATGGGTGTGTGTGAGCAGCATCACTAGCCAGCCCCTCTCCACTTATCATTGGCCAAGCTTTCATTTCTCCCCTGATTGGGGGAGCTAAGTTGTGTCAGAGTGATGTAATTTTACAGCCTGCAGAAAGTCCACTCCTCCTGTCAACTTACACACAAATCTAGATTTGAACCAAATACATATTTGCAGAGGTACATATTGTTTTAAAATCATATGCACCCCTCACATATCACAGGAGGTATCTCCTGTTCAAACTCTGCTCTTCCTGGGGGCTTGCATTCAGAAATGGCAATATTTTGCACTTTTTAACTGGTTTGCAATTCCGGACATTACCCCAAATTTACACACATGTGCGCAAGGAGTATGGACATTAATTGATGAAGTGTCAGATTTTTCACATGCACACATTTTGAGTAATATCCTCTTTTCCGCTAAAACTCCCCTGAACATACCACCGGTTCTAAAAACCTCTTAAAATGTGGGCAGAAAAATCACAAGAATTATGGTATCATTTATAAAATGTTCACATGTCCGCTCTATGAGTTATTCATCTTTTTAGAGTTATGTTCTGGCCCCAAAGGGGTGTGGTTTTCCTCCAGCACAAGGTTGAATTTCTGGTTTTTCCAGTTCTGCCAAGCCAGCTTGCTCTCACAGGCAGTGCCCCTCCCCTTTGCTTCAGGAGGAAGCTACTTTTACGACTGCCGCCAATAAAACATTTGCCTGAGTCAGGACAGGGCTTTGTTCAGAGCTCCTGTATTCTGTGGGGCTCCCCTTAATTCAATTATCAGGGAGATGGCATATCCTTAGTGTGGCCAGCAAAAGGCAGATAGGCCTGGGAACACAGCTGTGACTCAAGTTTCACTCCTGATGGGGGTAGTTGCCAGGCAGAATTCAGTTCCTTAAGCCAAGTTTCAGATAAAATGTCACTTTTTGTTCCCCAGTTTCTGCATTCAAATAAAACTAAACATTTTCACATATGCAGCTAGAATGCTGATTCTAAGTTTAAAACTATGACATTTAAACAATTGCAACCTATGTGACACTCAAAGTAGGTCACTCATTTCTTTTAAACATTTAGATTTTTTAGTTTCTTTCAGTCCAAATTTACTTAAACTGCTGAAATCCACAGCTCAGCCAGTCTTGTTATAAACCTTCAAGTCACTTCAGAATATAACCTTACATTGGATCCACCTCTCAGTAAGTCTTTCTTTGGCTTGCTTTGGGTTCATTTATTCAGTTTTCTACAAAATCTGGTGGTTTTAAAACGCCGGCTTTTGGATAGTGGTGAGTACTGGTACTGCACCCCTTTTTGGGATTTAAGAAAATGAATTCCCAACAGTTATGGGTTTGCTTTTGGCAATCAGCATTGCCATTCCCAATGGTTTCAGACTACTGTGTGGGTAGTCCAATGGTGGTTTTAGGCAGTGTTCTTCTGTGCCCATAACATCGGCAAAAATGAGTGGCAGCCTATTCTTCATGCATTTCCCTGTGCATTTTCTGGGAAGCTCTGGCCATCATGATGTTTTCCATGTCAGTACTGCACAGTTTTGAGGTAGTGCTCGGATGCATGGGTAAATACATCCCACAAGCCCCCCTCTTGCGATGGCCATTCGGTTTCACCGATGGGACTCGCAAGATCTGGGATGTTTCCTCATCTTCTTCCAATAGATGGCACAGTTCAGCATCTTTTTCTCCATCCGGTCGGATCGATCGGTTCTCCTCGCCGGTCCTGATGGGAAAATTGGGCGGTACCCCGGGCCCGTTGCGTCTCTGCTCCCGGTCTCCGGATCATCCTCCTCGTCCCGTCTCCAGGTTTTCTTTCTCCTAGGACGACAAAGGAAGAGCAGCAATACCTATTCATAGACATTTTTCCACCACTGTTGAGATAGTGGGGCAGCATATGCATTTCATCATAACGAAACATTACATTCTTATTTTGAAAAAAAAAACAGTATAACTAAGAGACAGTTTCATGCAAATCACAATATTTTAGAGACTAGATGTGGTATGTTTTATGATTGGAACTGAATTAGTCTGAGACAGTACCCGCTAGGATTCCAGAGGATTCCTCCAGTTGTTGCAGAGTGTGCCTGGGATGGCAACATTTCAACTGGTTTATGTGGACCCACTTGTCTTCCCCCGCTGCCAAAGGACCTTTGGGGATGTGGATTTTGTAGGCCACAGGGGAGATCTTGTCGATGATCTCAAAGGGTCCCTTCCATGTAGGCAAAAATTTGCGCTGCTTGGCCTGGTTCCTTTGGAAGTTGTATAGATAGACCCGGTCCCCCACCTGATATTCCTTCCTGGAAGTCTTCAGGTCATAGTGGGTCTTCATGCTATCAGCCGATCTTTCTAGATTCCGCTGAGCGTAAGCAAAAGCATGTTGGAGGTGTTTCCTTAAATTCTCCACATACTCATGAGTAGTGGAGGCATTTATCAGTGTCTGCTCTTGGGTCCTGTAGAGCAAATGCTGCGGAAGCACCATCTTGCGTCCAGTCATAAACCAACTCAAATGGTGACATTTTGGTTGCAGATGAAGGGGTAGATCTGATGGCCATTAGGACCAGAGGTAATCGGATATCCCAACTTGGCCCAGAATCTGCCACAAACTTCTTTAACATGCTCACAATGGTTCGGTTATATCTCTCTACTGCCCCAGAAGAAGCTGGCCTGTAAGCAATATGCAACTTCCTTTTGACCCCCAGTATCTCCCACATCTTTGTCATTACTTCACTGGTGAAGTGGCTACCCCTGTCTGACTCAATCCTTTGAGGTAGACCAAAACGAGAAAAGATGTGGTTAATCATCAAGGCAGCTGCCGTTTCTGCCTTGCAATTTGGGGCTGGGAGACATTCCACCCACTTGGTAAAAAAGCATGTCACAGTCAACATGTACTTATTCCCCCTAGCAGAGCGAATCACAGGGCCTACAAAGTCGATTTGTAAATCTGACCATGGCAGTGTCATCCCCCGCTTTTGGAGAGGCGCGCGGTGCGTGAGGGATGATGGCTGAAATTGTGCACACACAAGACACCCCTTCAAATATTGGTCGAGGTCCTGCCCCATGTGTGGCCAGTATGCAACCTCTCTTAAGATTTCCATTGTGGTGTGAAACCCCCTATGACCGGCGGTGGCCGCATCATGGGCGTGACTTAACATCAGGCTTCGGAATGAGGTAGGAACCACCCACTGATCGTGGCCAGCTTTGGATTTCCTTACCAGCAAACCGTCTTGGATCCGGAACATTTTTGGACATTTCATCAACACCCTTAGGTCCTCTTTCCCAATGTAATCGGTATCCGTCAGGGGAAAGTTCTCAGGGTCCTCAAGGTGCTCGTAAAATTGACCAATTATTGGATCCCCCTTCTGAGCGGTAATCAAATCAGCATCAGGGGTCTCCTTGCTCCATTGTGCAATTGAAAGGTCGTTGTGAGCATTTGTCTGGGAACTAGTGATAGCAGTGACCTGGATTTCCCCCAACAGGGACTCAATCTCAATTAGATCCCCTTGGATGGCCCCGGTTTTGGCCAGCTGATCAGCTAAGTCGTTTCCAGTTTTGTCTGGTCCCTCTACTTTGGAATGACCCTTGATCTTTTTCCAATAGATGGTCATCTCATTCGAGGTGACCAGATCATCAATGTTTTGGATCAACTTCCCATGTTTCAAGGGTTTGTTGTTAGCACATAACATGCCTCTGGTTTTCCAATTAACCAGGTGCTCCACGAACCCGTTCCGTACATAATCCGAATCTGTGATTATGACCAGTTCGTGGAGTTGATGCTGGACAGCAGTGAGGATGGCCTGACGCACAGCCATCAATTCTGCCACCTGACTACTTCGTGGACCAATTTTGTATCCAGCGGAGGGTTCTGGGGACTCATTCACCCATGCATTCCCTATTCCGGCCACCAGTTCTTTCTCCCCGTTGTTGTCAACATGGTACAAGCATCCATCCACATAGACAGTGGGCATTCCCTCACACTTGTCCTCTTCAAAGACTTTGTGTGGGGAATTAAGGTATGCCTCCATGTTGTCCTTGATTTTTAGACTTTCGTCCTCGAGACAGTTTTCTCTGGCACAATCATGCAAGTCAGCCAGACCTTGCGCGAGGGGACTCTTCTTGTTTTGGCCATATCTGACCTCCACAGGAAAGCCTTGCATTGACAGAATCCAGGAAGTAATTCGGGAATTACTCACATTTCCGGCCCGGATTCTGTCACTTTGGAGATATTGCAGAGGCTGGTGTGGAGTCTCCACTATGATGTGTTCCCCCTGGATAAACGGGCGGTAATTCTTCAATGCCCACACCATCGCCAGGAGTGCCTTCTCACAATCGTTGAATTTTTCCTCCACAGAGGATAAAGTTTTGCTCGCATAGGAGATTACTTTATTGACCTTGTCATGCTTTTGGTATAATACTGCCGTCAAGCACGTATTAGAGAACCCCGTCCACAGGAAGAACTCCTTGTTTCTGACAGGGTAAGCTAGGCAAGGCGCTTGTGAGAGGCATCTCTTGAGTTGTCTTACTGCCTCGGCTTGTTCTGGACCCCATTCCTACTTGACCCCCCCCTTCAGGAGATGAATCAGGGGTCTGGTGATCTCTGCGTAGCCCTCAATGAACTTTCTGCTGTAATTAGTCAGTCCAAGGAGGCTCCTTAGTTCTCGCAGAGTTGTGGGGTCTTTCAGTTTCTGAAGTGCTTCCACTTTCTTTTCCTGGGGACAGAGACCCTGAGGAGTAATCTCATGCCCCAAGAAATTAACACGGGTTCTACACCACTGTGCTTTCTGAAAGGAAAGTTTTGCTCCGGCGGCCCTCAACTGTGTCAGAACATAACGGATCTCCGCTATGTGTTCCTCCACAGTTGAGCTTTTGATGAGGACATCATCTACATAAGCCAGGTTACCCCTCGCACCCAAGTCGGGCATGGCCTTGTGTAGAAAAATGTTGAATTCATTGCCGGAGTTGAGGTATCCGAAGGGAGTCCGGGTCCATGTATACTGCTGGCCCCCAAAGGTAAAAGCCAGTTTGTATTGGTCCTCCCTGCTGACAGGCACGGTCCAGTATCCATTGGTCAGGTCTATTGCAGTGAATACCTGTGACCCCTGGATCTGGGCCAGCCCTTGGTCAATATAGGGCAGAGGCCATCGGGAAGTATGGACCCGTTTGTTGAGCTCCCTAAGGTCAGCACAGAGTCTCCACTGGCCGTTCGGCTTCAATATTCCCAGCACTGGGTTATTGAAGGTGCTGTGGACTGGACGGATTATTCCCCTGCACTCAAGGTTCTTAATTATTTCAGTAAGGGACTCCATTGATGCGAGAGGCAAGCGATATTGCTTCACAAACACAGGAGTCATGCCAGGGTCCGTGGGGATTGTTGTTGTGTGGATGTCAGTGCGACCACAGTCATATGAGTCTACCGCAAAGAGATCTTGGAAATCCAAGAAAACTTGTTTCAACTTTTGCTTTTGTTCCAGAGTCACACAGGCATCAGCTAGGTTGACTCTCTCTTCCACCATCTGCCTGAAGCCTGGAAAGACTTCTGGTTTGGCTATCTCCGCGGCCTCCTCCAGCTGGGTGGAGAAGTCCCTGGTCAGAGTGCTGATTTGGACTGGAGGCTTCAGGTGGGAAAGGCAGCCCTCATGGACCTGGAAAATCACCTCATCCCTCCTGAAGTCACAAGTCACATCTTCCTTACCATAGGGGCAGGAAGTGTACACCAGGAAGTTCCCCCCATGCCGGGTAAAAATCCTGTCTGGTGTTGTATTGTCATCACTGTCACTGTCAAAGCAGTCCTTGGGGATTGGCCCTAACAGTTCATTTCCAAGATCAATGGAGAAATGTCGGTCATCAACCGCCATTCCAATAATGGTGCCTGCGGCTAGAGTAATACTCTTTAAGTCGCTGTTATCCACCTCTATTGGAATGGTGTCATGTTCCATGTTGACTAATGGAGTTGGGTTTACCCCCAACCCTTGCTTTTGGGGAGAAGCATTTAGATGTATGTAAGCATCGGGGTTTTGCAAATATTGTCCTCTTTTAACTTTCACTTCCAGGGAGAATTGTCGGGTCCTTTCTGGGATGGTGACTTCCTCTTTGATCTGAATTTCAACTGCATAAGGTAGCAATTGAGCTGACCTAAATGCTTTTTCTGGATCATCAAAGCCCATGGGATTATCCGCTAATCGGGACCAAGCTTTGACGTTTATTAGGTCCAAACTAATGGCAAAGCGATTGAGAATGTCACTGCCTAAGTAAAAGGCGGCAGGGACGTCTCGCACGACCCAACAATTGTGGACTATGCTCTTGTTGCCAATGGAGATTTTGAGCATACACCTGCTTGGCAGGAGATGTTTGGAATTAGGCGCTTCCAGGTCCATTTCCCATTTGTCTATCAGTTTGAATGTGGGAATGGCTGGATCTTTTGGGAGTTGGCGAAACATGGCTTCGTTGATGAAGCTCTTACAATTGTTCACGCACACTCGAGCGAGAACAGAGTCCTTCCCATCATTTAACTGAACAGGGATGAACAACTGCTCTCCAATTTGCTGAATATCAGCCAGGCTCTGAGCTGATTTCACATCTTTCTGGACTATAGGAGTGGGAGTTTCTGATTGTGGATTAGTATAGAATCTCAGAGTGTTTCCTTCCATCGTGGAGTATCACTTTAGACTGGAAGGAAGGTTGATTTTCAGAAATAGAGAGGACCCCCCATCACCAGTCTGTTGTCCTACTGCTATTACTGTCACGTCTGGAATCTGGTTGTTCTGGAAGTGAAATTCTACTTGGTCATATTTTTGTTCAACCATGTGGCAGGTGCCGTTTAAACTAACATGGTTGACACTCTGTTTTAATTTTATTGGTCGGCTAGTCTGGGTCCAGAGGACCTTGTTTACGCAATCTATTAGGGGTGACAACCTTCTCAGGAGGTCATTCCCTAGTAAACAAGGGGTGCCCTCTGGGGTCACAACTATGACCGGGTGTTTCAACTTATGTCGCCCAATTTTAATGTCCAAGTCTGCAGTCCCCTCAACGGGAATTTCCTTCCCGTCAAAGTTCTGCAGTTGTCCAGGAAGAGAGGTGAGAGGAATTTGGTAATTCTCTCCCCTTCCTGCATTCAGTTCGTCAAAGGCCCTTCTGGACAGAAGGGTAGCTTGAGATCCAGTGTCCACCAGTGCCAAAATTGTACCCTGCCCCTGTACTTGTACCGGGGCATAATATCTTCCCTCCTTCTCCTCAAGGGGGCACAGATAATGCACATTTTTGGACAACTGGTGGGCTAATTTTCTGGTTTTGGACATCGCTAGCAAAGAGATTTGGGCAGAATTCTGTGGAGAGCCTTGGGAATCTGAAAGAAAAAGTTGGCAACTGGAGATCAGAGCCGTTGTGGGTTCCCCTGGCTCCAGTTCTGGGCCGCCCCCCCCCTTTTTGGAGGCAGTCACCAGGATGGGTCTGAACCAGGGGATTTTCTTGCTGTTGGTTCTGGGATGAGATGGTGGGCGGCGGTAGCTCAGTCTCTACATCTCCCCAGTCTGGATTTGCACCCCTAGGGACCCATTTTTCTTTGGGAGGAGTTCCCCCCTCTCTGAAGGAGAAGATCCTTTTCCCAGGATCCTCTGAGGATCCCTCTCCCTCAAATTGGAAGATCTGTACCTCCTCCTCAAACTGAGTCTGTTTGGGTCTTTTGTTTCTCCTACCCCCCCTCTGCTCCTTAGGAGGCAGACTTTCAGGGGCAAGAGATATTGTTTCCGGTTCCTGGGTTTCCAGGGGCTGTTTACAAGTGAGGAAGGAAGCTTCCTCCAAGGCTTTACACCCCCCTTCCCCTTGTGCCTCCTCCCTGGGAACCGGTGAGTTATCGGGGTGCTGCCCCCGTCATTGTTCTGGGGCACCAGGTCCAGAGTTGGGTGCGTGCTGCGCCGGCATGCCGATCTGAGGGTTCTGCTGAGCCCTCAGTATGTGACCCAGATCCCGCGCCATGTTTTGAACCTGGCGCTCTAACTGGGAAACCCGCTCAGGCGGATACGGGGCCCTGATTTCTCCCCTGGGCTGATCCCGGGAAGGGTAGCTATCCCTTCTCTGGTAGTACCCCGGGTTGGGAAGATTTGGGTACCCCTCCACCCTTGGCCTCCCCTCTCCCGGATTAGGTTGTCTGGGCTCAGGGAATTGGGGAAAGAAGGATGGATGATTTTGGGGTTGGAAGTTGGGTGGATACCTGGGGAAAAAGTTCTGCCCAGGATTTGGAGAATTTCTGCCCTCCGGTGGGAAGTTAGGAGGGAAGTTCCCTGGGCTAGGTGCTTGGCTGGATCCCCCCCCTTGGGATGGGGGAGTCCACACATAACCCAGGATGGGTCGATTTCCCTTGTAACGGGGACTTATATAATCAGGAGAGCGAGGGACCCCATTTGTGGGGCTGCCTCCTTGGCTCCCTGTCTGTGACTGGCCCGAGGACCTTCTGGGCCAAGCATTATTAGGTGCAGGTAGGTTTTTAGGCCCCCCCATCTCCAACTCTAAAACGGGGGTGACCTTTACCTCTGCCACCTTGGCAGCAGCAGGGGTGCTGTTGGCTTTGGGGTTTTTCTGAGCATTATTTTTGCTATCTGCCGGTTTCTGCACCTCACAGATCCGGGTAGCCTGTTCAAGGACCCAGTCTAAAGATCTTTTCTCGTGAAAATCCCTCACGAGCTGGGTCATTATGTATTTGGGCAAGGCATGAAAAAATGTATTAATGAATTCTCTACTGTCTGTGCGCACCCTTCTGGTGGTCTGGGCAAAAGCACGTTTCAGTTCTTGCACAAATTCTTGTGGGGCCTGATCCTCCCCACATTGCAAATTGTAGGCTGCCTTGCGAGCCTCTTGAGGATTTCTATGAATGGAAAAATGTTTCAAGATGGCCACCTTATAGGTGGACCATCTTAAATGATTTTGGTCCTCCAGCCCCGCAAAGAAACTGGAGTATTCCGGGGAGAAGGTCCACTTTACATATTGAATACAGCTTTGGCTGTCCTTCAAATGGAAAGTCTCCATCATTTGCTCAAACAACTCTAAGTGCTCCCAAACAGAATACTTAGCGTTCTTATGGTAAGGCGTGATGACGCTCCTGATCGCCTTAATCTGCTTTAAGGGGTCCTTAAGCAAGGCCCTTTTTTGCCTTATTGGCCTTTTTGGTTCGGGTAACCCTTGTCCATTCATCCTCTGACTCAGAGGCACTGCTCCCAGAGGTTCCTGTCAGATCTTCCAGGTTTTCCCGGATTCTGCGAGCCTGGGAATGGCTGGCAGAATGTGGGGACCTGGTCTCCTGTTTCCGGTGGTGCTCAGAGGAGTCTTCAGATCCCTCCTTGCGGCCAGGATTTGCTGGGTACCCCCCCCACTGACCTAACTGGGCAGAGGTTTTCAGAATGCCCTTAATGGGCCTACTCACCTGGGGTTCCCCATCAAATTGCCCTGTGCTTGGGTGCCCATACCCGGATGCCCGCCCCTCCATACCTGGGTGGTACTGGCCTATGAGCCCCATACTTTTGTCTGGATAGTAGTCTGCCATCCCTGTGGCCCGGTGCTCATGTGCGCCAAGGGACATGGGGGTGGTAGAGTCCAGGGACTGGGAGAGATGAAGGCCCCTGGTGTTAGGGCTCCTGAGGTTATGCTCATGAGTCTCCCTCTCCCAGCGAATCTCATCTCTATCCGCCCCTGCTCCCTGTTGCAATGCAAGAGCCCGCGCCTTCAGTTCCTCAGTTAAGGCCTTACTAGACTCTATCAGTCTCTCCTGCATCGCTACCTGTTGTTGGAGCCTATCATTGTGTTGACAGAGGGCCTCATTTTCCCTCTGTGCTTCCTGGTTGGTCCTGGAGAACTGGGCCAGTCTTTGCTGCAGGAGGTGTACCTCCTGAGTCCCATCCCTACTGGCCTGCTCCTTTCTTGCCAGAGCATCTTCCACCCTTCTGGTGTGCTCTACCAAGTTCTGGTTTTCTTTTTGGAGGTCACCCAGCCCCTGGAGGGCCAGGTGATTTTCTTCAATTTCCTTTTTTTAAGTGGCAGACTTCCTGGCCTAAAGTGTCTCTTTCCTGACTGAGAGCCTGCATCTGTGCCGCCAGGTCGTCCCTTTGCCTTTGGAAGGCACCAGCTTTTTGGCGCTCCTCATCAAACTCTGCCTGGGTATCCAGGTCTTTCAGAATCAGTTTATTGCTCTCCTCTTTCTCTCTATCTAGCTGGCTTTGCAGGGTGACTACCTGCTCCGCGCATGCCCTGTTGAAATTGATCTGTTGCTCCAACTTTTTCTGGTTCTGCAGTAAGGAGTCAAAACTGTCTTGGTGCTCCTTCTGCAGGGCCAGAAATCTGGTATCCTGGTATGTCTTTTCCTGTTGTAGGATGCCCATATCCTCTTTTATTTTAATGATATATTGCCTACTATCATTTTCTGACTCCTGGCTCCTCTGCAGCCTCTGCTCAGAAGAGACCAGGTCAGATTGGACCTTCTCTAACGCCATCTGTTGCCTATTGGCCAGATCTCGGCTTTCAGTGCATTTATCCTGCATGTCTCCCATATATAGGTACAGGTATGCTGCTATCCTGGCAATCTTATTGTGTTCATCTTTGGCTTTAGGAGCCATATATAGTTCACTCAGGGCCACATGTAATGGACCCTGATCTCTCCATAGGTCTCACCCTGTTTCAGTGACCTGTCGTGTAATGGCCTGCAACCAGGCATCCTGGCCCTGTTCAGTCCATTCACCTCTCACAAATAGTTTATGTAAGAGGTGCTCTCTGGCTATTTTCATGTCTACTAAGGTCGTCATTCTAGAGATTGGTCTCTGTCCTGACTTACAGAAGTTTGTATTTTATTTTTGCAAAACAGACCTTTTCCTAAGAGCGTTCCTTTGAGGAGTGCTTTACAGCGTAACACAGCGTGGTGATCCGACCGGATATGTGTATCTGGTCAGCTGGCACGCTGCATTAATCTGCACAAATGGTAGATCTAACCCAAACGTCCGGTACGAGCCCCCAATTTGTAAGAGGATTCAATTCCGCACTACAGCCAAGTCAACGCCTAGTCTAGAATACTGAATGAAAACCCTTATTGATATATCTTTATGTCCAGTTCATGCGTTCTGGATGACTACCCCTATATAACACCCCTCTCTTGGAATCCTCCTGACCCCACTGAGCCAAGAAGTAGTTCTGTTTTGCAAGTTTAAAGGTTTATTTGATAACTTAAACAATATATATTATATCACGCTTTACAATAAATTAATAATTGGATATCACACTTAATCTGGTATGATAAAGATTAACAACGGAGAATCTGGCACTAGCACACTTCTTGATAATCACTAAGGAGTTGACATGAAATGGATAAGATAGCAACAATACTCTTATAGTTTCAAATGGATGCAATGTGGAATGAAATGCAGTAAAGAAAATAACTTGATAGGATTTCAGCAAAAGACAATGTAATCACTTTCTTGGACAATTCACCCCCCCCCTTTTATGCAATGCAAGGAAATGGAAGGAAGGCACACAGTTCTCAGAAATGCAATTAAAATGTAATTCAGTTCACCCAGCAACTTAGACTACAGATGTTGAAAACACAGGCCCAAATGCTTTTAAATGTGCTGGCAATGAAGTGAGGAATATACTAAAATGCTTTTAATTCCCTCTAGGAGGTTCAGGGTGAGTGAAATCAAGTTAATATTAGTCCAGGCTCACTTTAGCAAGGATCTAGGATGTAACTAGCAGGTTAAACGAATTTTTGGCAATTGAAAGCAAGAAGCTTCTGTTTTCACACGTGGAGAAATTTGCAAATCGCGGCAAAATTTGCGAATGCGCCGAGCGCGATTACAGAGGAACTACAAGGACTATCACTATCGTTTTGGGGTCCTAGGAAAGCCTAGGATCTCAGCTTCCAGATGAAAGTTACTGCAAGTCTCTAGCACAAACGGTCACGGAGATATGAGCGATTAAATAAAGGTCGTTTTTCAGATTTGAAATGTTAAAGTTCAAAAAGACAAGTGCAGCTTGCAAATAGAAAATGACAAGTGACAGCTTTACAAATGATAGGTAACAGTTAGGAAGCAGTTCTACTTAGATTAAAATAGCTTGAATTATATTATCTTAACTAAGAGATTGGGTTCTGCACAGTTTTGCTATGTACTCACAATATATTTAGAAATATGCCTTCCCACGGATCTGGTCAGGTTTTGGACGGGACTCTGGTCTCTGCACTTCACAGTGATCTGGGTCAGCTCTCTCTGGTTCTGCTAACAGTGGTCTGGATCAGCTCTCTCTGGTTCTGGAAATTTGATAGATTTGAAGTCTCTATGTCTGCTCTCTGAAGGTTGAGGGAGGTAAAGTATGGATTTTCCCGGCAGAGCTTCCAGCTGCAAATGGATTTGAAGGTCCCTATCTGTCCTGTCTGTCTGCTTTTATGTGTTTTTAAAATGGGTGTGTGTGAGCAGCATCACTAGCCAGCCCCTCTCCACTTATCATTGGCCAAGCTTTCATTTCTCCCCTGATTGGGGGAGCTAAGTTGTGTCAGAGTGATGTAATTTTACAGCCTGCAGAAAGTCCACTCCTCCTGTCAACTTACACACAAATCTAGATTTGAACCAAATACATATTTGCAGAGGTACATATTGTTTTAAAATCATATGCACCCCTCACATATCACAGGAGGTATCTCCTGTTCAAACTCTGCTCTTCCTGGGGGCTTGCATTCAGAAATGGCAATATTTTGCACTTTTTAACTGGTTTGCAATTCCGGACATTACCCCAAATTTACACACATGTGCGCAAGGAGTATGGACATTAATTGATGAAGTGTCAGATTTTTCACATGCACACATTTTGAGTAATATCCTCTTTTCCGCTAAAACTCCCCTGAACATACCACCGGTTCTAAAAACCTCTTAAAATGTGGGCAGAAAAATCACAAGAATTATGGTATCATTTATAAAATGTTCACATGTCCGCTCTATGAGTTATTCATCTTTTTAGAGTTATGTTCTGGCCCCAAAGGGGTGTGGTTTTCCTCCAGCACAAGGTTGAATTTCTGGTTTTTCCAGTTCTGCCAAGCCAGCTTGCTCTCACAGGCAGTGCCCCTCCCCTTTGCTTCAGGAGGAAGCTACTTTTACGACTGCCGCCAATAAAACATTTGCCTGAGTCAGGACAGGGCTTTGTTCAGAGCTCCTGTATTCTGTGGGGCTCCCCTTAATTCAATTATCAGGGAGATGGCATATCCTTAGTGTGGCCAGCAAAAGGCAGATAGGCCTGGGAACACAGCTGTGACTCAAGTTTCACTCCTGATGGGGGTAGTTGCCAGGCAGAATTCAGTTCCTTAAGCCAAGTTTCAGATAAAATGTCACTTTTTGTTCCCCAGTTTCTGCATTCAAATAAAACTAAACATTTTCACATATGCAGCTAGAATGCTGATTCTAAGTTTAAAACTATGACATTTAAACAATTGCAACCTATGTGACACTCAAAGTAGGTCACTCATTTCTTTTAAACATTTAGATTTTTTAGTTTCTTTCAGTCCAAATTTACTTAAACTGCTGAAATCCACAGCTCAGCCAGTCTTGTTATAAACCTTCAAGTCACTTCAGAATATAACCTTACATTGGATCCACCTCTCAGTAAGTCTTTCTTTGGCTTGCTTTGGGTTCATTTATTCAGTTTTCTACAAAATCTGGTGGTTTTAAAACGCCGGCTTTTGGATAGTGGTGAGTACTGGTACTGCACCCCTTTTTGGGATTTAAGAAAATGAATTCCCAACAGTTATGGGTTTGCTTTTGGCAATCAGCATTGCCATTCCCAATGGTTTCAGACTACTGTGTGGGTAGTCCAATGGTGGTTTTAGGCAGTGTTCTTCTGTGCCCATAACATCGGCAAAAATGAGTGGCAGCCTATTCTTCATGCATTTCCCTGTGCATTTTCTGGGAAGCTCTGGCCATCATGATGTTTTCCATGTCAGTACTGCACAGTTTTGAGGTAGTGCTCGGATGCATGGGTAAATACATCCCACAAGCCCCCCTCTTGCGATGGCCATTCGGTTTCACCGATGGGACTCGCAAGATCTGGGATGTTTCCTCATCTTCTTCCAATAGATGGCACAGTTCAGCATCTTTTTCTCCATCCGGTCGGATCGATCGGTTCTCCTCGCCGGTCCTGATGGGAAAATTGGGCGGTACCCCGGGCCCGTTGCGTCTCTGCTCCCGGTCTCCGGATCATCCTCCTCGTCCCGTCTCCAGGTTTTCTTTCTCCTAGGACGACAAAGGAAGAGCAGCAATACCTATTCATAGACATTTTTCCACCACTGTTGAGATAGTGGGGCAGCATATGCATTTCATCATAACGAAACATTACATTCTTATTTTGAAAAAAAAAACAGTATAACTAAGAGACAGTTTCATGCAAATCACAATATTTTAGAGACTAGATGTGGTATGTTTTATGATTGGAACTGAATTAGTCTGAGACAGTACCCGCTAGGATTCCAGAGGATTCCTCCAGTTGTTGCAGAGTGTGCCTGGGATGGCAACATTTCAACTGGTTTATGTGGACCCACTTGTCTTCCCCCGCTGCCAAAGGACCTTTGGGGATGTGGATTTTGTAGGCCACAGGGGAGATCTTGTCGATGATCTCAAAGGGTCCCTTCCATGTAGGCAAAAATTTGCGCTGCTTGGCCTGGTTCCTTTGGAAGTTGTATAGATAGACCCGGTCCCCCACCTGATATTCCTTCCTGGAAGTCTTCAGGTCATAGTGGGTCTTCATGCTATCAGCCGATCTTTCTAGATTCCGCTGAGCGTAAGCAAAAGCATGTTGGAGGTGTTTCCTTAAATTCTCCACATACTCATGAGTAGTGGAGGCATTTATCAGTGTCTGCTCTTGGGTCCTGTAGAGCAAATGCTGCGGAAGCACCATCTTGCGTCCAGTCATAAACCAACTCAAATGGTGACATTTTGGTTGCAGATGAAGGGGTAGATCTGATGGCCATTAGGACCAGAGGTAATCGGATATCCCAACTTGGCCCAGAATCTGCCACAAACTTCTTTAACATGCTCACAATGGTTCGGTTATATCTCTCTACTGCCCCAGAAGAAGCTGGCCTGTAAGCAATATGCAACTTCCTTTTGACCCCCAGTATCTCCCACATCTTTGTCATTACTTCACTGGTGAAGTGGCTACCCCTGTCTGACTCAATCCTTTGAGGTAGACCAAAACGAGAAAAGATGTGGTTAATCATCAAGGCAGCTGCCGTTTCTGCCTTGCAATTTGGGGCTGGGAGACATTCCACCCACTTGGTAAAAAAGCATGTCACAGTCAACATGTACTTATTCCCCCTAGCAGAGCGAATCACAGGGCCTACAAAGTCGATTTGTAAATCTGACCATGGCAGTGTCATCCCCCGCTTTTGGAGAGGCGCGCGGTGCGTGAGGGATGATGGCTGAAATTGTGCACACACAAGACACCCCTTCAAATATTGGTCGAGGTCCTGCCCCATGTGTGGCCAGTATGCAACCTCTCTTAAGATTTCCATTGTGGTGTGAAACCCCCTATGACCGGCGGTGGCCGCATCATGGGCGTGACTTAACATCAGGCTTCGGAATGAGGTAGGAACCACCCACTGATCGTGGCCAGCTTTGGATTTCCTTACCAGCAAACCGTCTTGGATCCGGAACATTTTTGGACATTTCATCAACACCCTTAGGTCCTCTTTCCCAATGTAATCGGTATCCGTCAGGGGAAAGTTCTCAGGGTCCTCAAGGTGCTCGTAAAATTGACCAATTATTGGATCCCCCTTCTGAGCGGTAATCAAATCAGCATCAGGGGTCTCCTTGCTCCATTGTGCAATTGAAAGGTCGTTGTGAGCATTTGTCTGGGAACTAGTGATAGCAGTGACCTGGATTTCCCCCAACAGGGACTCAATCTCAATTAGATCCCCTTGGATGGCCCCGGTTTTGGCCAGCTGATCAGCTAAGTCGTTTCCAGTTTTGTCTGGTCCCTCTACTTTGGAATGACCCTTGATCTTTTTCCAATAGATGGTCATCTCATTCGAGGTGACCAGATCATCAATGTTTTGGATCAACTTCCCATGTTTCAAGGGTTTGTTGTTAGCACATAACATGCCTCTGGTTTTCCAATTAACCAGGTGCTCCACGAACCCGTTCCGTACATAATCCGAATCTGTGATTATGACCAGTTCGTGGAGTTGATGCTGGACAGCAGTGAGGATGGCCTGACGCACAGCCATCAATTCTGCCACCTGACTACTTCGTGGACCAATTTTGTATCCAGCGGAGGGTTCTGGGGACTCATTCACCCATGCATTCCCTATTCCGGCCACCAGTTCTTTCTCCCCGTTGTTGTCAACATGGTACAAGCATCCATCCACATAGACAGTGGGCATTCCCTCACACTTGTCCTCTTCAAAGACTTTGTGTGGGGAATTAAGGTATGCCTCCATGTTGTCCTTGATTTTTAGACTTTCGTCCTCGAGACAGTTTTCTCTGGCACAATCATGCAAGTCAGCCAGACCTTGCGCGAGGGGACTCTTCTTGTTTTGGCCATATCTGACCTCCACAGGAAAGCCTTGCATTGACAGAATCCAGGAAGTAATTCGGGAATTACTCACATTTCCGGCCCGGATTCTGTCACTTTGGAGATATTGCAGAGGCTGGTGTGGAGTCTCCACTATGATGTGTTCCCCCTGGATAAACGGGCGGTAATTCTTCAATGCCCACACCATCGCCAGGAGTGCCTTCTCACAATCGTTGAATTTTTCCTCCACAGAGGATAAAGTTTTGCTCGCATAGGAGATTACTTTATTGACCTTGTCATGCTTTTGGTATAATACTGCCGTCAAGCACGTATTAGAGAACCCCGTCCACAGGAAGAACTCCTTGTTTCTGACAGGGTAAGCTAGGCAAGGCGCTTGTGAGAGGCATCTCTTGAGTTGTCTTACTGCCTCGGCTTGTTCTGGACCCCATTCCTACTTGACCCCCCCCTTCAGGAGATGAATCAGGGGTCTGGTGATCTCTGCGTAGCCCTCAATGAACTTTCTGCTGTAATTAGTCAGTCCAAGGAGGCTCCTTAGTTCTCGCAGAGTTGTGGGGTCTTTCAGTTTCTGAAGTGCTTCCACTTTCTTTTCCTGGGGACAGAGACCCTGAGGAGTAATCTCATGCCCCAAGAAATTAACACGGGTTCTACACCACTGTGCTTTCTGAAAGGAAAGTTTTGCTCCGGCGGCCCTCAACTGTGTCAGAACATAACGGATCTCCGCTATGTGTTCCTCCACAGTTGAGCTTTTGATGAGGACATCATCTACATAAGCCAGGTTACCCCTCGCACCCAAGTCGGGCATGGCCTTGTGTAGAAAAATGTTGAATTCATTGCCGGAGTTGAGGTATCCGAAGGGAGTCCGGGTCCATGTATACTGCTGGCCCCCAAAGGTAAAAGCCAGTTTGTATTGGTCCTCCCTGCTGACAGGCACGGTCCAGTATCCATTGGTCAGGTCTATTGCAGTGAATACCTGTGACCCCTGGATCTGGGCCAGCCCTTGGTCAATATAGGGCAGAGGCCATCGGGAAGTATGGACCCGTTTGTTGAGCTCCCTAAGGTCAGCACAGAGTCTCCACTGGCCGTTCGGCTTCAATATTCCCAGCACTGGGTTATTGAAGGTGCTGTGGACTGGACGGATTATTCCCCTGCACTCAAGGTTCTTAATTATTTCAGTAAGGGACTCCATTGATGCGAGAGGCAAGCGATATTGCTTCACAAACACAGGAGTCATGCCAGGGTCCGTGGGGATTGTTGTTGTGTGGATGTCAGTGCGACCACAGTCATATGAGTCTACCGCAAAGAGATCTTGGAAATCCAAGAAAACTTGTTTCAACTTTTGCTTTTGTTCCAGAGTCACACAGGCATCAGCTAGGTTGACTCTCTCTTCCACCATCTGCCTGAAGCCTGGAAAGACTTCTGGTTTGGCTATCTCCGCGGCCTCCTCCAGCTGGGTGGAGAAGTCCCTGGTCAGAGTGCTGATTTGGACTGGAGGCTTCAGGTGGGAAAGGCAGCCCTCATGGACCTGGAAAATCACCTCATCCCTCCTGAAGTCACAAGTCACATCTTCCTTACCATAGGGGCAGGAAGTGTACACCAGGAAGTTCCCCCCATGCCGGGTAAAAATCCTGTCTGGTGTTGTATTGTCATCACTGTCACTGTCAAAGCAGTCCTTGGGGATTGGCCCTAACAGTTCATTTCCAAGATCAATGGAGAAATGTCGGTCATCAACCGCCATTCCAATAATGGTGCCTGCGGCTAGAGTAATACTCTTTAAGTCGCTGTTATCCACCTCTATTGGAATGGTGTCATGTTCCATGTTGACTAATGGAGTTGGGTTTACCCCCAACCCTTGCTTTTGGGGAGAAGCATTTAGATGTATGTAAGCATCGGGGTTTTGCAAATATTGTCCTCTTTTAACTTTCACTTCCAGGGAGAATTGTCGGGTCCTTTCTGGGATGGTGACTTCCTCTTTGATCTGAATTTCAACTGCATAAGGTAGCAATTGAGCTGACCTAAATGCTTTTTCTGGATCATCAAAGCCCATGGGATTATCCGCTAATCGGGACCAAGCTTTGACGTTTATTAGGTCCAAACTAATGGCAAAGCGATTGAGAATGTCACTGCCTAAGTAAAAGGCGGCAGGGACGTCTCGCACGACCCAACAATTGTGGACTATGCTCTTGTTGCCAATGGAGATTTTGAGCATACACCTGCTTGGCAGGAGATGTTTGGAATTAGGCGCTTCCAGGTCCATTTCCCATTTGTCTATCAGTTTGAATGTGGGAATGGCTGGATCTTTTGGGAGTTGGCGAAACATGGCTTCGTTGATGAAGCTCTTACAATTGTTCACGCACACTCGAGCGAGAACAGAGTCCTTCCCATCATTTAACTGAACAGGGATGAACAACTGCTCTCCAATTTGCTGAATATCAGCCAGGCTCTGAGCTGATTTCACATCTTTCTGGACTATAGGAGTGGGAGTTTCTGATTGTGGATTAGTATAGAATCTCAGAGTGTTTCCTTCCATCGTGGAGTATCACTTTAGACTGGAAGGAAGGTTGATTTTCAGAAATAGAGAGGACCCCCCATCACCAGTCTGTTGTCCTACTGCTATTACTGTCACGTCTGGAATCTGGTTGTTCTGGAAGTGAAATTCTACTTGGTCATATTTTTGTTCAACCATGTGGCAGGTGCCGTTTAAACTAACATGGTTGACACTCTGTTTTAATTTTATTGGTCGGCTAGTCTGGGTCCAGAGGACCTTGTTTACGCAATCTATTAGGGGTGACAACCTTCTCAGGAGGTCATTCCCTAGTAAACAAGGGGTGCCCTCTGGGGTCACAACTATGACCGGGTGTTTCAACTTATGTCGCCCAATTTTAATGTCCAAGTCTGCAGTCCCCTCAACGGGAATTTCCTTCCCGTCAAAGTTCTGCAGTTGTCCAGGAAGAGAGGTGAGAGGAATTTGGTAATTCTCTCCCCTTCCTGCATTCAGTTCGTCAAAGGCCCTTCTGGACAGAAGGGTAGCTTGAGATCCAGTGTCCACCAGTGCCAAAATTGTACCCTGCCCCTGTACTTGTACCGGGGCATAATATCTTCCCTCCTTCTCCTCAAGGGGGCACAGATAATGCACATTTTTGGACAACTGGTGGGCTAATTTTCTGGTTTTGGACATCGCTAGCAAAGAGATTTGGGCAGAATTCTGTGGAGAGCCTTGGGAATCTGAAAGAAAAAGTTGGCAACTGGAGATCAGAGCCGTTGTGGGTTCCCCTGGCTCCAGTTCTGGGCCGCCCCCCCCCTTTTTGGAGGCAGTCACCAGGATGGGTCTGAACCAGGGGATTTTCTTGCTGTTGGTTCTGGGATGAGATGGTGGGCGGCGGTAGCTCAGTCTCTACATCTCCCCAGTCTGGATTTGCACCCCTAGGGACCCATTTTTCTTTGGGAGGAGTTCCCCCCTCTCTGAAGGAGAAGATCCTTTTCCCAGGATCCTCTGAGGATCCCTCTCCCTCAAATTGGAAGATCTGTACCTCCTCCTCAAACTGAGTCTGTTTGGGTCTTTTGTTTCTCCTACCCCCCCTCTGCTCCTTAGGAGGCAGACTTTCAGGGGCAAGAGATATTGTTTCCGGTTCCTGGGTTTCCAGGGGCTGTTTACAAGTGAGGAAGGAAGCTTCCTCCAAGGCTTTACACCCCCCTTCCCCTTGTGCCTCCTCCCTGGGAACCGGTGAGTTATCGGGGTGCTGCCCCCGTCATTGTTCTGGGGCACCAGGTCCAGAGTTGGGTGCGTGCTGCGCCGGCATGCCGATCTGAGGGTTCTGCTGAGCCCTCAGTATGTGACCCAGATCCCGCGCCATGTTTTGAACCTGGCGCTCTAACTGGGAAACCCGCTCAGGCGGATACGGGGCCCTGATTTCTCCCCTGGGCTGATCCCGGGAAGGGTAGCTATCCCTTCTCTGGTAGTACCCCGGGTTGGGAAGATTTGGGTACCCCTCCACCCTTGGCCTCCCCTCTCCCGGATTAGGTTGTCTGGGCTCAGGGAATTGGGGAAAGAAGGATGGATGATTTTGGGGTTGGAAGTTGGGTGGATACCTGGGGAAAAAGTTCTGCCCAGGATTTGGAGAATTTCTGCCCTCCGGTGGGAAGTTAGGAGGGAAGTTCCCTGGGCTAGGTGCTTGGCTGGATCCCCCCCCTTGGGATGGGGGAGTCCACACATAACCCAGGATGGGTCGATTTCCCTTGTAACGGGGACTTATATAATCAGGAGAGCGAGGGACCCCATTTGTGGGGCTGCCTCCTTGGCTCCCTGTCTGTGACTGGCCCGAGGACCTTCTGGGCCAAGCATTATTAGGTGCAGGTAGGTTTTTAGGCCCCCCCATCTCCAACTCTAAAACGGGGGTGACCTTTACCTCTGCCACCTTGGCAGCAGCAGGGGTGCTGTTGGCTTTGGGGTTTTTCTGAGCATTATTTTTGCTATCTGCCGGTTTCTGCACCTCACAGATCCGGGTAGCCTGTTCAAGGACCCAGTCTAAAGATCTTTTCTCGTGAAAATCCCTCACGAGCTGGGTCATTATGTATTTGGGCAAGGCATGAAAAAATGTATTAATGAATTCTCTACTGTCTGTGCGCACCCTTCTGGTGGTCTGGGCAAAAGCACGTTTCAGTTCTTGCACAAATTCTTGTGGGGCCTGATCCTCCCCACATTGCAAATTGTAGGCTGCCTTGCGAGCCTCTTGAGGATTTCTATGAATGGAAAAATGTTTCAAGATGGCCACCTTATAGGTGGACCATCTTAAATGATTTTGGTCCTCCAGCCCCGCAAAGAAACTGGAGTATTCCGGGGAGAAGGTCCACTTTACATATTGAATACAGCTTTGGCTGTCCTTCAAATGGAAAGTCTCCATCATTTGCTCAAACAACTCTAAGTGCTCCCAAACAGAATACTTAGCGTTCTTATGGTAAGGCGTGATGACGCTCCTGATCGCCTTAATCTGCTTTAAGGGGTCCTTAAGCAAGGCCCTTTTTTGCCTTATTGGCCTTTTTGGTTCGGGTAACCCTTGTCCATTCATCCTCTGACTCAGAGGCACTGCTCCCAGAGGTTCCTGTCAGATCTTCCAGGTTTTCCCGGATTCTGCGAGCCTGGGAATGGCTGGCAGAATGTGGGGACCTGGTCTCCTGTTTCCGGTGGTGCTCAGAGGAGTCTTCAGATCCCTCCTTGCGGCCAGGATTTGCTGGGTACCCCCCCCACTGACCTAACTGGGCAGAGGTTTTCAGAATGCCCTTAATGGGCCTACTCACCTGGGGTTCCCCATCAAATTGCCCTGTGCTTGGGTGCCCATACCCGGATGCCCGCCCCTCCATACCTGGGTGGTACTGGCCTATGAGCCCCATACTTTTGTCTGGATAGTAGTCTGCCATCCCTGTGGCCCGGTGCTCATGTGCGCCAAGGGACATGGGGGTGGTAGAGTCCAGGGACTGGGAGAGATGAAGGCCCCTGGTGTTAGGGCTCCTGAGGTTATGCTCATGAGTCTCCCTCTCCCAGCGAATCTCATCTCTATCCGCCCCTGCTCCCTGTTGCAATGCAAGAGCCCGCGCCTTCAGTTCCTCAGTTAAGGCCTTACTAGACTCTATCAGTCTCTCCTGCATCGCTACCTGTTGTTGGAGCCTATCATTGTGTTGACAGAGGGCCTCATTTTCCCTCTGTGCTTCCTGGTTGGTCCTGGAGAACTGGGCCAGTCTTTGCTGCAGGAGGTGTACCTCCTGAGTCCCATCCCTACTGGCCTGCTCCTTTCTTGCCAGAGCATCTTCCACCCTTCTGGTGTGCTCTACCAAGTTCTGGTTTTCTTTTTGGAGGTCACCCAGCCCCTGGAGGGCCAGGTGATTTTCTTCAATTTCCTTTTTTTAAGTGGCAGACTTCCTGGCCTAAAGTGTCTCTTTCCTGACTGAGAGCCTGCATCTGTGCCGCCAGGTCGTCCCTTTGCCTTTGGAAGGCACCAGCTTTTTGGCGCTCCTCATCAAACTCTGCCTGGGTATCCAGGTCTTTCAGAATCAGTTTATTGCTCTCCTCTTTCTCTCTATCTAGCTGGCTTTGCAGGGTGACTACCTGCTCCGCGCATGCCCTGTTGAAATTGATCTGTTGCTCCAACTTTTTCTGGTTCTGCAGTAAGGAGTCAAAACTGTCTTGGTGCTCCTTCTGCAGGGCCAGAAATCTGGTATCCTGGTATGTCTTTTCCTGTTGTAGGATGCCCATATCCTCTTTTATTTTAATGATATATTGCCTACTATCATTTTCTGACTCCTGGCTCCTCTGCAGCCTCTGCTCAGAAGAGACCAGGTCAGATTGGACCTTCTCTAACGCCATCTGTTGCCTATTGGCCAGATCTCGGCTTTCAGTGCATTTATCCTGCATGTCTCCCATATATAGGTACAGGTATGCTGCTATCCTGGCAATCTTATTGTGTTCATCTTTGGCTTTAGGAGCCATATATAGTTCACTCAGGGCCACATGTAATGGACCCTGATCTCTCCATAGGTCTCACCCTGTTTCAGTGACCTGTCGTGTAATGGCCTGCAACCAGGCATCCTGGCCCTGTTCAGTCCATTCACCTCTCACAAATAGTTTATGTAAGAGGTGCTCTCTGGCTATTTTCATGTCTACTAAGGTCGTCATTCTAGAGATTGGTCTCTGTCCTGACTTACAGAAGTTTGTATTTTATTTTTGCAAAACAGACATTTTCCTAAGAGCGTTCCTTTGAGGAGTGCTTTACAGCGTAACACAGCGTGGTGATCCGACCGGATATGTGTATCTGGTCAGCTGGCACGCTGCATTAATCTGCACAAATGGTAGATCTAACCCAAACGTCCGGTACGAGCCCCCAATTTGTAAGAGGATTCAATTCCGCACTACAGCCAAGTCAACGCCTAGTCTAGAATACTGAATGAAAACCCTTATTGATATATCTTTATGTCCAGTTCATGCGTTCTGGATGACTACCCCTATATAACACCCCTCTCTTGGAATCCTCCTGACCCCACTGAGCCAAGAAGTAGTTCTGTTTTGCAAGTTTAAAGGTTTATTTGATAACTTAAACAATATATATTATATCACGCTTTATAATAAATTAATAATTGGATATCACACTTAATCTGGTATGATAAAGATTAACAACGGAGAATCTGGCACTAGCACACTTCTTGATAATCACTAAGGAGTTGACATGAAATGGATAAGATAGCAACAATACTCTTATAGTTTCAAATGGATGCAATGTGGAATGAAATGCAGTAAAGAAAATAACTTGATAGGATTTCAGCAAAAGACAATGTAATCACTTTCTTGGACAATTCACCCCCCCCCCCCCCCCTTTTATGCAATGCAAGGAAATGGAAGGAAGGCACACAGTTCTCAGAAATGCAATTAAAATGTAATTCAATTCACCCAGCAACTTAGACTACAGATGTTGAAAACACAGGCCCAAATGCTTTTAAATGTGCTGGCAATGAAGTGAGGAATATACTAAAATGCTTTTAATTCCCTCTAGGAGGTTCAGGGTGAGTGAAATCAAGTTAATATTAGTCCAGGCTCACTTTAGCAAGGATCTAGGATGTAACTAGCAGGTTAAACGAATTTTTGGCAATTGAAAGCAAGAAGCTTCTGTTTTCACACGTGGAGAAATTTGCAAATCGCGGCAAAATTTGCGAATGCACCGAGCGTGATTACAGAGGAACTACAAGGACTATCACTATCGTTTTGGGGTCCTAGGAAAGCCTAGGATCTCAGCTTCCAGATGAAAGTTATTGCAAGTCTCTAGCACAAACGGTCACGGAGACATGAGCGATTAAATAAAGGTCGTTTTTCAGATTTGAAATGTTAAAGTTCAAAAAGACAAGTGCAGCTTGCAAATAGAAAATGACAAGTGACAGCTTTACAAATGATAGGTAACAGTTAGGAAGCAGTTCTACTTAGATTAAAATAGCTTGAATTATATTATCTTAACTAAGAGATTGGGTTCTGCACAGTTTTGCTATGTACTCACAATATATTTAGAAATATGCCTTCCCACGGATCTGGTCAGGTTTTGGACGGGACTCTGGTCTCTGCACTTCACAGTGATCTGGGTCAGCTCTCTCTGGTTCTGCTAACAGTGGTCTGGATCAGCTCTCTCTGGTTCTGGAAATTTGATAGATTTGAAGTCTCTATGTCTGCTCTCTGAAGGTTGAGGGAGGTAAAGTATGGATTTCCCCGGCAGAGCTTCCAGCTGCAAATGGATTTGAAGGTCCCTATCTGTCCTGTCTGTCTGCTTTTATGTGTTTTTAAAATGGGTGTGTGTGAGCAGCATCACTAGCCAGCCCCTCTCCACTTATCATTGGCCAAGCTTTCATTTCTCCCCTGATTGGGGGAGCTAAATTGTGTCAGAGTGATGTCATTTTACAGCCTGCAGAAAGTCCACTCCTCCTGTCAACTTACACACAAATCTAGATTTGAACCAAATACATATTTGCAGAGGTACATATTGTTTTAAAATCATATGCACCCCTCACATATCACAGGAGGTATCTCCTGTTCAAACTCTGCTCTTCCTGGGAGCTTGCATTCAGAAATGGCAATATTTTGCACTTTTTAACTGGTTTGCAATTCCGGACATTACCCCAAATTTACACACATGTGCGCAAGGAGTATGGACATTAATTGATGAAGTGTCAGATTTTTCACATGCACACATTTTGAGTAATATCCTCTTTTCCGCTAAAACTCCCCTGAACATACCACCGGTTCTAAAAACCTCTTAAAATGTGGGCAGAAAAATCACAAGAATTATGGTATCATTTATAAAATTTTCACATGTCCGCTCTATGAGTTATTCATCTTTTTAGAGTTATGTTCTGGCCCCAAAGGGGTGTGGTTTTCCTCCAGCACAAGGTTGAATTTCTGGTTTTTCCAGTTCTGCCAAGCCAGCTTGCTCTCACAGGCAGTGCCCCTCCCCTTTGCTTCAGGAGGAAGCTACTTTTACGACTGCCGCCAATAAAAAATTTGCCTGAGTCAGGACAAGGCTTTGTTCAGAGCTCCTGTATTCTGTGGGGCTCCCCTTAATTCAATTATCAGGGAGATGGCATATCCTTAGTGTGGCCAGCAAAAGGCAGATAGGCCTGGGAACACAGCTGTGACTCAAGTTTCACTCCTGATGGGGGTAGTTGCCAGGCAGAATTCAGTTCCTTAAGCCAAGTTTCAGATAAAATGTCACTTTTTGTTCCCCAGTTTCTGCATTCAAATAAAACTAAACATTTTCACATATGCAGCTAGAATGCTGATTCTAAGTTTAAAACTATGACATTTAAACAATTGCAACCTATGTGACACTCAAAGTAGGTCACTCATTTCTTTTAAACATTTAGATTTTTTAGTGTCTTTCAGTCCAAATTTACTTAAACTGCTGAAATCCACAGCTCAGCCAGTCTTGTTATAAACCTTCAAGTCACTTCAGAATATAACCTTACATTGGATCCACCTCTCAGTAAGTCTTTCTTTGGCTTGCTTTGGGTTCATTTATTCAGTTTTCTACAAAATCTGGTGGTTTTAAAACGCCGGCTTTTGGATAGTGGTGAGTACTGGTACTGCACCCCTTTTTGGGATTTAAGAAAATGAATTCCCAACAGTTATGGGTTTGCTTTTGGCAATCAGCATTGCCATTCCCAATGGTTTCAGACTACTGTGTGGGTAGTCCAATGGTGGTTTTAGGCAGTGTTCTTCTGTGCCCATAACATCGGCAAAAATGAGTGGCAGCCTATTCTTCATGCATTTCCCTGTGCATTTTCTGGGAAGCTCTGGCCATCATGATGTTTTCCATGTCAGTACTGCACAGTTTTGAGGTAGTGCTCGGATGCATGGGTAAATACATCCCACATCTCACCCTCTTTCATGTTGATTATCTTTCACTCCCTTTTGTTCTTTCTCTTCTCTCCCTCCCAATCTGTGTCTTCTTTCTCCTCCTTTTAGTCTGCTTTATTTTCACCTCCTCTATTGTGTTTTGTTTCCATTACTATCCTTCTCCAGAGCACTGAAGTTGCCCATGCCATCCATGAGTAAGTGATCCAGCCCTGCTGTTTCCTTCCCAGCAAGACAAAGGGGCTCATTGTAACCCTGGCGCTCCCTTAATGAAGGGGGCTGGTACGGGAACAGCCTCCTTCATTACGGGAGCTCCAATTACGAGCTTCCCATCGCGGGACCGGGATCGCACGCCTGGTAAAACTAGGCGTGCTTTCCGGGCCCCACGAGGGGAATAGGGAGGCAATAACGGGCCAGATATAATCTGCCCATTATTAGCTCCCTCCCCATTCCCCTATGGGGGCTCAAATGGGAATGGGATGGGTTCCTGCAAGGAGGTTTTACCGGGTCCTCTTATGTCAGAGTAACCCGGTAAATCCCCATTGCAGGAACCCGGTAATGGAGCCCGGAATGGAGGCAGCCATGGAGCTAATAGCTCCATGCAGGGGTGTCGCTAGGGGGGGGGCTAAAGGGGCTATAGCCCCTGATCTTTTGGTTGTAGCCCCGGATAGAATCTCTGGAGCTACAGCCAAAAGACTAGCTAGCCCGAGTCCCGACAGTTCCGACATCAGCGTAGCCCCGGGTCTTTTCCAGACCTAGCAACTCCCCTGGCTCCATGGCTGCCTCCATTCTCGTAATGAGGCCCAAATTCCCAGTACTCAAAGAATAAAGCCTAGACTGGATGACCAAGCTATATACCACGTGGGCAAACTGCAGAGCTCTGCGTCTCTCTGGGTGTGTTTCTCTTTCTCTCTGTCTCTCTGTCTCTCTCTCTCTCTCTCTCCCTCTCTCGCTCTCTCTCTCTTTCTCTCTCCCCCTCTCTATAGGTATTTATCTATACCTCTATCTCTCCCTCTTTCCCTTCCCCTTTATCTCCCCTGTATGTGCCCCTCTCTCTCACCTTCACTTATTCAATCTCTTGCTTCTGTCACTCAGTGGCGGATCCAGGTTTTTAAAAGGGTCCTGCGTCATTTCAAGATTTGAGCTCTGGGACAAGGGCGTGTGAGAAACCGGTGGATAAGATGAGGGGGCATAGATTTGATAAGCAAAATAATTAATTCAGCTGTGGTGAACTGCACCATGAGTTTGTAGGATAGAGTTTGAAAGTATACATTTGGCAGCAGGGCCTTGATTCCAACATTTTGTGAACCAGTTGTAGTCTCTGCCGCCATTTTAGTGTAAAGGTGAGAAAGCCAGTTGGGGCTAGGACCAGCCAGACCCAAGTGGCTCACTTTAGCCACTTGGTCCCCAACTCTGCAAAAACACATCTGGCGTAATCCCTAGTAAGCCTACATTTTTTAAATCAATGCAGCTGCTGAAGGGCTACTCCATCTTGGTCTGCCCTTCGGAAAGAAAGGAAAGGCACCTAAATAGTGGCTTTTCTAATTGTTGGTCCACCCCTGCCCTGTTTGTTGTCAGTAGTCTTCTTCGACCCCACTCAGCCTTCCACCACATGCAAACATTTAGAGTCCAGCCCTCTGCCACAGTGTTTGAGAGAAGAGCTGATTGGTCTACTCAATGCTACCTTTCACACCCTGGAACCCTTCCTCGCCTGATTCCCCTACCCATTCCAGCTACCGCTACTACCTCCTCACTATTCCTGTGATGGTCTGGGTGCGTCCCCTGTCTAGAGTGCTCTGTTGCTTCCCAGCTAGATATGCAATTTGTAAATCGATACATACAAGGGTGCAGCCAATGACATCCGCCTGATGCTCTAGACACTGTTCATAGATAATTTGAGCAACCATTCTCCAAGATAAAAAAAAACCCCTGCTAGATGCCAATTATGATGCATGCCTAGTAATTATGACTACAAAAGGTGCTAGATGTGGGCATTTGTTTAGTTGTATAATCAAACCTCAATTATAAGCTATTATCTTCATTTTCATGATCTCTGCAAACTTGACCCAAAAATGTGTTTGTGGAACTTCACACTGTCTTCACATCATGCATGGCAGCAATCTGAATGCTTGTGCCAAACACTGACTATAAGCCGGTGACCTTACCACACAGTTTCATTTCTTACCTCCCTAGTCACCTTTATTTGTCTCACAGCCGGGCGCTTAGTTCACACCCATTGCAAGCCCCATAGCCCTCAGTAAACTTCAGTGGGCTCTCACCTGCTTAAAGCAAAAGCACGCGATTACCCATTTCTAGGAGTCTCAATAGATTAAGAGGTATGTTAATTTTCTGTGGGGATTGAAAGTACAGTTTCAAAACAAGAAGACAGTTTTTAGTCTTTGATTAATTTCCATAACAGCATTTGTATTCTTCTCTTCTGGAAGGGGGACTTAAACTGCAATCACTTTTCTTTTTCTTATCATCTTTCTACAAGGGTTTATGTGTATATTAACTTGGTTTATTTTGTGATTTGTGCACTTTTCAAGTCGTAGCCTTAAAGCTAGCGTTAAAGCAGAGTATTATTTTAGCCTGTGGAAGCTAAATGTGAAGCCATATCTATACCAACTAGAGCTGAGAAGGTATGTGATGAACTGGAATCTGGCCTCAAATCCTGGCTTCACCACTTAAGTGAAATGTGTGATCCTGGGCATCATCACCTCTCAAAATTGGGAGTTCTAAAAGAAAAGCCTTTTATTTCACAGTGTCCACTATTTAGGTACAGCTGTATCAGGGTGTTAATGGTCTATACTAACGTTGCTCTTTATAAAATGAATAGTCACTATATGCACATAGCAGTTATCTGTTTCCTGGTGCCCTCTTTGTACATTTCTGACATCTCATAATGCTATGTAGTATAAAAGACTGAGTTTACTTCCACTGATGCCATTTTCTAATGCCACCTAAACCACTGTCAGTACATCTGCAAATGCTAGGGCGTGCACATAGTATGCTGCACGTGGCTATGTGCAGAAATCCTAGAACCGTCTCGGATTTCCACCCTTTCTCTGATAAAACGAAAGGCGAGCAACACAAGTGGGGAAGCAGGCATAGGGATTGTGTTCTGGTTTATATATACACTTAAAGGCACAGTCTAAAGGAAAGCAAGTCATTGAAACCTGCATGCTGTTTGATGATGTAATTGAAAAGTACAGCCCCAGAAAATAATGGAACAGACATTATTAGCTCAACAGTTTTAAGTAGTTATTCAGCATAATAGGTTTTCTTTCTGGAAAAGTTGGCAGTTTAATTGGGAATGTGGGAGCTCTGTGACATTTTGGTTTTCAGCTGCTAAAATTCCAATTTCAACACTGATTGCCCAAACTCTGCATAATTGTTGCTGCCTGCCTTTGGCTATTTACTATATGATAAAAATCAAGACATTGGGGCTCATTCCGAGTGTGGTGGAAAAAATCTGGTGTTACCGTGATGGCGGTTGCACCGGTACCGCCACTGCAGGGCGCTCGAAACAGGGTAGGATCCTGCCTTGCCGGCCACGCGCATTGCCTATCTGCGGGACCAGTGCCACCACCATCAAGGTAACACCAGTGGAGAAGGATGTACTGCCATCAATGTTGGCGGTGCATCTGCCTCCGCCACGTGCATGCCGGACATAGTGGCACTGCGGACACGGAGCTGGAAACACCAGAACCCGGAAAAAAATGATTGCTGGAACCAGAAAGAGCCTGGTGGCCATTACAAAAATCACAATCAACTGCAATCTCCCTGTGCCTGAAGCCATCCACCCCATCCAAGTGCGTGAATCTATCTTTGGACATGTCAGCCAGGATTCCCCAAACCTGCCAGCGCAAGCCATGCTTCGGTGAGGCAGAGCTGAACATGCTGGTGGACCACATTGTTAACAATGCCGGGGAGCTATTCTCAGCAGACCAGCGCCACAGCACGAAGCTCCAGAGGAAAGTAATCTGAGCGGAAGCTGCCTGGAGGGTGACTGCTGTTGGGGTGACACCACCCAGTGTTAAAGACTGCCATAAGCGGTGGGACGACCTGCGCCTGACGGTGCACAACCTTCTTGCTGCACACCGCAGGCACTGCTCAGCTACAGGTGGCGGGCCACCCTCACCCATCAAGCTGCTACCCTGGGAGTAAAAGTGCAGCAGTGTGCTGCATTTGGAGGGCATTGAGAGAGTCGGTGCGGCAGAGGCGGGAGCTGGGATACCTGCAGAGGCTGGTGAGTACAAGAACTGCCCAATTATCAAGCGAATACCTGCCCACCCTGCCGCCCTCTCTGCCACCACTGCACTGAAATGGCCATATCACTGGCCACATCACTCCGACCCAGCACTCGCATTGCCCATCACCCACCTAGTGAATATTGTGCAAAGCAAGTCACGTGCCCTGCCTCCCATGCATGCCCCAAACCCAACCACATGACAAGTCAACACACATGACTGTGTGTGTACTGAAACAAGGATGCCTGTAAGTGCACCATCACACATGTCACTGGACCGGCACACACATGATGATGCATCATGCAGTGGCTGCCAGTGCTGCAGGGCCAACAGGGCTGCCCCTGGCAGGTGCTGTGATCCTGGCATGCTCAGTTACCATGGAAGCACTGCCACCGTCAACAATGGCGCTGCTGCTTCCGGCTACGCACTCCCATAGATTCCAATGGGATTCCATGGGAATGTATATCAAGAAAATTCCTTGCGCCTGACTCCCTGGCCCCTGGACTTGTAATAGGCCAGTGGCACCAGGAAGTCAGGCACTGTTCATTTTTAATGGGTCCGGGAGCAACTGACCGGTATCACTGGCAGGGTTAACACCAGATCCATAATGAGGCCCAATGTCACCGTCATGTTGCATTAAACCCCCCTGCAGGAAAACCCATACACACCTGCATGGCCAACATGGGGACAATGTTGACCACGCATCTATGCCCCCCCACCCAAATAACGAGGATCTCAGAACACTGATGAAAAACTCATAGTCAGCTTCTACTGACAATTGAAAAGGACTGAATCCACGACGCAGACACTGTGCATCCTGGCAACGAGTGCTGCATGTGCGTCTGCCATGCTGGAACTGCCACCACAGCACAACACTGGTAGGCCTTCACCTGCATGTACACATGGGAACCCACCCAATGGCAGTGCATATCCCTTACATGACCCTGCCAGCCCTACCACAAAAATCCCACACACATCCTGGGCATGCAGCCAGGTCACACATTGACTCCAGGCACGCCACCCCGAACAACCCCCACAAAACATCCCAACTACCTGCACATGGTCAGACTGGCATGCCACCACCCACAGCCAAACGCGGGTGTACATGTTAGCGGTCCCAGCACAGCTGTGTTCCATGTGCCACCTGCACAGTGTCTGCAGCTGTGGCCACACAACACATGCATGAGTTAGACATACCATGCAGCACTACATGCCCCCACAATGTAATTGTGCGCGATCACCATGTTGCATGTAACTGTACAATTGTTAGCTAGGCAGGTCACTGACATCATGCCTTTCATTCACCCATAGGTACATCATCTGACATGGACAGCAACCAGCCTGAGCCATCGAGGGTCAGAGGACGTGCAAGGGCACGTCACAACTCCCATCAACGTCCCGGGCCACCACATCTGGCAGTGTGCAAGTGAAAACTGTCACCATGCACCATTCAGCCCGGGTGGATACACCAGCTGCCCATGTGACCCAAGCACCCCCTTTACCTGCCCCGTCAGCTGCCCCGTGACTCAGGCAGCCCCTGTGCCTGCTCCCCCAGCTGCCCCTGAGATCCAGGCAGCCCATGTGCCTGCGCCCCAGCTGCCCCTGTGACCCAGGCAGCCCCTATGCTGGCCCCCAAAGCTGCAATGGAGCACCTGGCAGTACCCGCAGTGCCACACCCACACACAAGTGGAATGCTATGGAGACATGCACCACCACCCCAGCAGCCTGACTCCCATGCCACTGACAGCAGTGATGGTGATGCAGCTGAAGGGGCTGGCCGAAACCCCGGTGAGGACACTGAACACACCCTGGATATGTTAGGCACATTCAGCCCCATGAGCCTGACAAGTACACAGCGGTCACCCTATCCCTCTGTACGTGAGGTGAATGAGCGTCTCTGAGCATGGAGGAGTGGCAGGACACCCTAACTGCCCTGGTGCAGCAGCACTTGGAAGATTCCTGCCTAATGCGTGAGAGTAACCAGGCAATTGGATGGCGGGTTGCCTGTGCTATTGGATGGTCACCTTGTGCCACCATACATTTGGCTAAGAGGATCCATGAGGGCAACAGCACACAGTCCACTATTGCTGAAACAATGGCACTGGCCCTCCAGATATGCATGTCCTGAATTGCCAGCGATAACACTCCGTTGGCCTCCACCAGCTCCACGCCTACAAGCTCACAGGCAGCCAGGCCTAGGAGGAGTTCCATGCGCCTGTCTGGCTCCTCACACAAGCACACACATGCCGCCAAGCGTGGACACAAATAGGCGGAACCATGGACACTTGCTGCATGTGTGACTAGTTGGGGAGTGGTGGTGGGGAGGGTAATTTGAGGAGTGGGAGGTGGGGTTCATAGTTGGGAGAGATAGTTGGGGAGTGGGGAGGGTAAGTTGGGGCGGGTATTGATGTTGCATCTGTTTTTCATATTTCTAATTAAAAATACACTTGGTTCTGCATATCAATCATGACTGGACACTCTGTTTCTGCCTGAGTATTGAGTATTTCATAGAAGTGTTCCAAAATATGTGCCCCCAGTTGTGCACTATGTGCTTGTGAGTAGTGTTCAAAAGAAGTTGTGTATCAGTGCATCACATGGATGTTGCCCATCCATGGCCTCCCGCCGGGGTCGCACTGGCATCCAGTCATTGTCGTCATCCCCATCCTCCTCCTCAGCAGGGTCCATGCCCGGGGGAAGTCCAATGTTGCGTCGAATACACATATTGTGCAACGTTGCACAGGCCAGGACAATATTGCCAACCTTGATGGGGCTATACATAAGTGCACCGCCGGATCTGCTGAGGCAGCGGAACCTTGCCTTGAGGAGTCCAAATGTCTGTTCTATAGTGCCCGTGTACGGATATGAGCACAATTGTAGGCCTCCTCATGCATGTTCCGTGGCCTCTAGTGGGGGACATCAGCGATGGTGTGAGGGGGTATCCGGCATCACCTGCATGGGAGTGACAGAATGAGAATTGAATCATTGTGGTTTCAATCTCATGTCAGTGAGGTGTGCATGTACACATTTCCCACATTTCATTAGCACAAGACATAGCACATGCCACAGATGACCCTACTGATTGTTGCAATGTCACGTGTAATGCCCTGACCGTATTCAAATGTTTGGTCACTCATTTGATCTGAGACTGGTGTGCTCACTTGTCTGCAGTCATACTATGATATGGCCTGCAATGCTTCCATATGTTGTTTTGCTTGTATGGGAACAAGGTGGCGTGGCTGCCTACTAGGAGCGTTGTATCTTGTACGGTGCTAACAATCAGCCTACCGCACCCGCAGCGCACAAGAGGCCTGACACTGCTGTGCGCAGCTGGCCCACTATGCAGGGTGCTCAGGGGAGCACCAGCTACTTTCTCAACGGTGACAATCCTATCATGTACATTTTCCCATTGCATACTGTGGAACTCCATGTTAGGGGGACTTACGATGTACCGGCATATGGCTTCCTGGGGCACAGAAACCTGTAATGGCCCTGTGGCACCGGTAAACCAGGTGCATGTTAGGTGTGTGGGGTCCAGCACAACCCCAACAGAGGCAAGCTTGAGCTTCCCGCAGGCCTACGGATGTAGCCCATGCGCGTGTTGACTTTGATGGCTCTCACATATTGATGCCCAATCCCAATGCATTGTTCTTTCATGTTGTGTGTTTTGCCTGCTTCACCATGGTACTCAACATCTTCTGAGTGCTCATATGTCAATTGGAGGTGAGTGTATGTCCTGTAATGAGCACTTGGTGCTTGCTGAACAGTTGTGTATGCATGTGTTATGGATACCTGCTGTAAGGTTCAATGCTGATGGTGTGTAGGTTTGCATTAATTTGACTTTGTCAGTGAAGCAGGCGGTGGGGGACGCGCACAGTCTTTTAGCAGGTACATTTGTAGGTTGTCTGAAGAATTCTGGTATATGTGGTGTTTTTGTGTTGCCTCATTTAACTTATAATTGATAGGTATTGTGTGTGATCCATATGCCCGTTTGGTACATTTGTTCCATGCCTTTTGAATAAAGGATGCAATATATTTGTGTTACATTGCATTTGCCACATGCTATGCTGACTGTGCTTCTACCACCCCACCACACAGAGGTCATGCATTGGTCATTCTACTCCCCCCAACAGCCAGGGGTACTCTAATGAGTTCCTATTTACCCCCCCCCACTACACAGAGGTCATGCATTGGTCATACTACTCACCCAAAAGCAAGGTGCACTCTGGTGAATGCCTATTTGCCCCCTTACCCCCACTACACAGAGGTCATGCATTGGTCATTCTACTGATCCAACAACCAGGTGCACTCTAGTGAGTGCCTATTACTCCCCCCCCCCACTACACAGAGGTCATGCATTGGTCATTCTACTCACCCAACAGCCAGGTGCGCTCTCTGATGTGCCGTGCCACGTACCCTGGCAATGTGGAGTTCCGCAAGACTATTGAGTCATGTGTGGATCCCGGAAACCATGCACAACATTGGGTGATGAGGTGTTCAGCATCACAGACCATCTGCACATTGAGGGAGTGGAATTGTTTGCAGTTTCTATACACTGTGTCAATGGCATGTCTGGCCACCAACTCCACACGGGTGCAATATATCGCACCAATGCAATTGGGCATGTCTGGCAGGGCATGGTGGCATTAACCTGGGCAGGGGTTCAGGGTAGGGCGATGTGTTCAGCCACATGGCACAGCAGTGCATCCAGTACCTGGAACAAGACCCTGGAAAAACAGAGTTGTGACAGCCTGTGCAGCTCACCCACGGTGTGTTGGTATGTGCCGGTTGCAAGGAAGTGCAGTACTGACACTACCTTCAGCAACAGTGGAATTGCAGTCCGTATATTTATCAGGCTGTTGATGTCATCATGAATGAGGGTGACTATTGATGTTAGGGTCTCCCTGTCAAGCAAGTACAAGGTGTGGATTTGGCTTGGGGTCAGGTTCCAGGCGAGGCCCTGATGCCGGGTATTGGTGGCTGCCTGCGGGGTGCTACCTGCTGGACATCGATGTTAGGCATGGCCATCTGGTTCCTCATTCGCCTAAGCCACCTCCTCTGCCTTTCAGCTGCTTCATCCTCAATCCCTCCTTGCAGGTTCCCCAGGCCAATTGCTGCTACAGCAACTGCCGGCATGGTTATGTTGGGTGTGGTCCTTTTGTACATTCCCAGTGAACAATGGTGTGCAGCTGGGCTAATTTTGTACACCTGGGGCCTGTTGCTGATCACCTGGCACTGTTTAACGACTGGTCAGTGGTGCTGTTATTAGAGGCACAGTGGTCATGGTGGCACTAGCATTTTATGGCAATGTTTCTGTGTAGGCGGAGCTCTGAATGTGCTCGTAATTCAGGTAGGTCCGGCGAATATTTCCGCTGTTTACGTTCACAGTGCTACATGTGTCATTTTGCGGGGACAGTGTTGCCGCACTTGCCACTCTGAATGTGCCGGTCCAGAAAACGGTGCTGGTACGGTGCTACCGGCACCGCTCTTTCCGGATCGGCATACTTGTAATGATGCCCATTGTAAGGTTGCCAGTCCAGCCCCTAGTGTGCCTGAAGCACCTGACATCTTTTCATAACTTTTTAAGGTGCACAGGGAGCTTCACACCCGAGCTGCAACGGTCAGTTTTGTTTCCTTGGCCACGCCGAGGACTAGGTGAGAATGGTCCTGTGGGCCACACAGTTCGATGACCACTGTAGGGTGTCTATTTATATTGCTTGGGACGGCTTGTGTCCACTCTGCCACTCTCTGCTGCTGCTGTCATGAGTTGAGAAAATGGACAGGCCCTTGCCTTCGGAGTCATGGTCTGGATATCACACGAGAGTGATCCCTCAGCCCTCAGTCTCCCAGGCAAAGCACCAGCAAATCCCTCTTGAACACTGGTAGGCCATGCTGGTGCCCAGTAGGCACAGGGCTGTGTCAGTCACATGCCATGATCCTAGCATGCCAATGAACCATGTCCAGTACAACTGGCCTTCCATAGGCAGCAATAGAGGTGTTCTCACACAAACAAAAGCAAAAACACATTCTTACCTGTCATGGGGTGGGGGTGTCTGGCTGGCTTCTGGTCTTGCGCCCAGTAGAGAGACTCGCTCCTGGGGGGGCTGCATTTGGGGGTCATGCGGGTAGGAGTTACACAGGGCATTGCTGGCTCCAGGGCTAATGGTAACAGAAGTCATGCAAAGCAAAGCCCTCCAAATCAGTTTCACAGGTCTTGTTTTTAATGAAAGTCTGTGCTCACCGGGAGGTGGGTGAGCAGGGAACTAATCATTATTCGTATGTTAAGTGGCAAAATCCCCAAGGAGGTTTTTTGAGGATTCTCATCCTTGTATTGTTCTATTCGGCACAGTAAAAAAAAAATAAAGCTACAGTTGTAGCCTTTTTGCTTAACATAAGGATTTACATATTTGCCAGGTTGCTTTATAATAGGATGTCTGCTCGTTTCATGACGCCTCTATGAAATAAAACACATATTTGCATCAATTTAAGGGGAGAAGATGTGCGGCCAAATCCCTACTTCTTTCTGGGCTCAAACCCGGTCTTCAACTCGAGATCAGAGTGTGTGATCCTGTGCAAATCGTTTTCTCACTCTGCTGTATCTGACAGCATTGACATGTCAGACATGGGCTTTGCGTTATGGGGCAGGGAGGAAGTCATTTCATAAATCTGTTAAAAGCCCATCTTTTAAGACGGTTTGGGTCTGTTTGACCTAAAACATTTGACCTAATCACATTTAAACTAATTTATTTGACCTTTTTTTCAGTCTAAAAAGCGGGGGGAAACCCCAGCTAGCCCTCCACTACTTCCCCTCAACCTAATCTATAACCATACCCACCCCCATATATAGATTTAATTAAATTTGAACAAAAAAAGGTCAAAATAATTCGATCAAATGTTTTAGGTCAAATGTTTTTAGGTCAATTATGCTAATACCTTTTAAGACTGGCCTGCCCTACAGATTGCCTTTTCTCAACTAATGCCACCCCACTAGAGGTGTCAGTGCATATAGCCTTGGACTTTTTAAACGGCGATACTCTTGGGAGACTGCCTTCTCTCCTTGAACTCGTGAAATGCTGGGCTCACCAGTATCATGCCCTTCATGAGGTTGTTTCCTGTGGTACTTCTGCTTCTTCCATGTATCCTGGTGGTATCTTATTGTACTTTACCTGTCCCCCTGCCCTCACGATTACACTGGGCTGAAAGCACCAATGAGCTTAAATGGCCTTTTTATGTGCACCTATCCCGTGCCTCTGTACACCCCTCGGCTCTCTTCCTTTGTGCCTGTGCCTGACTTCTTATAAATAAACTCCACTGGGGATATGGTAGTACTATGGCCCTGGGGTTTCCATCTGCAGTGCATGCAGGGATGATTTGAAGCACCAGATGTATGGGAAATCCAGGACTCCAAGTCCTAGAAAGCAGAGAGAAAAAAATCAGAACTGTACTAGCACCTGCCAGCTAGAATGGGGAATGTCGCCGCGCATTGGTAGGGGAAGCAAGACGTGCATGGGTTTTATGGTTTGCAGGGTGGGAAGGATATGTTGCCAGCTCACTTTTCTTTTATTTATTTATTTTATTTGTAATGCGCTGGAACTAGGCCCTTGGGCATGGACGGCAGGACAACACAAACATTGAGTAAACCAAAGAATCCCAACTCTGAAAGGGAAAAGAGCTAAGAAGGGTTGTCATTCTAACAATGAGGTCTTGAGTTTGCGTTTGAACCCAGCCAAGGAGGAGCAAGACATAGATCTGGTGGTGGTGCATTCCAAAGGCGGGGGGCTGCCACTTCTGTTTACAAATTCCCATCAGAACCCTAGGTTACCTCCGCCCATGAGTTGTCGGGCTCCCCACCTATAGGCGCCACCATGATGCTACTCCTTCCATCTGTTTTTCCTGTTCATTTTACACCCCAACTCCCAGTGAGGATGCTTTAGCAAAATGGGGAAGTAGTCAAAATGGCCTGTCCAAAAGTATGTATGATTAGCCCAATTACAAAGGATTACATTGGAACCGAAACTTGTTTGCGGGGTTGTTGGGCTTGTTTACACATCATCACTCAAAGGTCCAAACAAGCAATGGAGTGGGGCGCGGGGGGGGGGGGGGGAGGTTGCCTTACAGGTGAAGTAAGTGCTAATTAGAGAAAGGAGAAAGCCCAGTGACGGTAGCAACACTGACTGCGGCTTACTTTTCTCACTGATGCATCTGATTTCTAACAGATGTGCAGAAATACCGCTTTCAGGCTTGCTCCTTCCAGTTCTGAGATTCTCTGCAAGGCCCGCAGTTTTAGCTCATGCTATACATTCAGGTCTACAGGTAGCAGGGGGTCTTCCATTGAACCCTCGCCCCCCCCCCCCACCCACCCTTATTCTCACTGGATCCCTTCAACTGATGTAGGCTATACGTGGCAGATGTGCCTGGGTTTGCTGGAGTGAGCACACACATTTGGATCCCTTTATGGGGGGTAACCGTTTTGGCCATATTGCATGCTTGCTTCCCACACTGTCTGTGGGTCCAGCTGTTCATTGCAATAGTTATTTGATGGTCAGCTTTGCATTGGGTGATTATCCGCTGGTATGCAGGCTCTTGGGGGCTGGGGGGTGGAGTGGGGAGGGGGCTCCATCTTCATTTACTCCCACTTCTAAGTAGTCTAGTTTATAGAGCTTTTTTCATCCTTTGATTTATGGCTGTGGTATCTTCAACTTCAGGAGGGAGGCCGGCATTCTGGCCTTTCATCATTCAGAGTCTGCCTGGCTAATGTTGACTTATGGCTTCAGGAGGAAGGCTAGCATACTGGCCTTTTATTATTCAGAGTCTGCCTGGCTAACGTTGAATTATGGCTGTGGTCTTGGTTTCAGGAGGGAGGCTGGCACACCGGCCTTTCATCATTCAGAGTCTGCCTGGCTAATGTTGACTTATGACTGTGGTATCTTGGTTTCAGGAGGGAGGCCGACATACTGGCCTTTCATTATTCAGAGTCTGCCTGGCTAATGTTGACTTATGGCTGTGGTATCTTGGTTTCAGGAGGGAGGCCGGCATACTGCCTTTCATTATTCAGAGTCTGCCTGGCTAATGTTGACTTATGGCTTCAGGAGGGAGGCTAGCATACTGGCCTTTTATTATTCAGAGTCTGTCTGGCTAACGTTGAATTATGGCTGTGGTCTTGGTTTCACGAGGGAGGCTGGCATACTGGCCTTTCATCATTCAGAGTCTGTCTGGCTAATGTTGACTTATGGCTTCAGGAGGGAGGCTGGCATACCGGCCTTTCATCATTCAGAGTCTGCCTGGCTAATGTTGACTTATGACTGTGGTATCTTGGTTTCAGGAGGGAGGCCGACATACTGGCCTTTCATTATTCAGAGTCTGCCCGGCTAATGTTGACTTATGGCTGTGGTATCTTGGTTTCAGGAGGGAGGCCGACATACTGGCCTTTCATAATTCAGAGTCTGCCTGTCTAATGTTGATTTATGGCTGTGGTATCTTGCTTTCAGGAGGGAGGCTGACATACCGGCCTTTCATCATTCAGAGTATGCCTGGCTAATGTTGACTTATGGCTCTGGTATCTTCACTTATTTCAGGAGGGAGACTGGAATACTGGTTTTGGATCTATGTGGTCATGTCTTTTCTCCCCACAGGGATTCTTTCCACGTACATTGCCGGACTAAAGTTATTAATTTCCCACGGTTTTATGACTTTCCTAAACTGTACGTAGTGTGTGGGCTTCTACAATTTGAATCCTCCATTAGGGAGTTGGCAATGCCGGTGGGTGAATGATTGATTTAGTCTGTAGGGCAGATAGATTCTGTCTCGGGTGGGGGTAGATGTTCTTGTAATTGGGGCAGATTCCCTTAGAAGGGAAATGGTGTATAAGGTCTTTTGGTCTAGGGCTAGACTGGTCTCACGTTGCGTGCTGGTCTAGGGAACCGGTCTTTTAGACACATTAGTGAAAGCCTATTGCGCATGCTTCGTCTCTGGTGGTCTCATGGCCTCAGTGTTGAGTAATGGGAAGCCTCTGTGCCATGCCACAGAATGCCGATTGTTCCCAGGATGTTTGCATGGAAAGTCTATATTGTATGATTAGTGCCAGATTAATGGAATTAACTGCGCAAAGTAACCGTATTCGCAAGTCATGGCCGGAACGCCCCCAACAGGCCCACAGGCAAAGCATAAACATCCAACTCAGCTACCTTTGTGCGCTGCCCTGGGCACGAAAATATGCACCCTTCAAACAGTTTGTGGGGTCCCCCTTAAGCAGGCCTGCATATCGGGGACCCTGTGCAGGGTACCCGGTAACTGTTCCCGGTTCCCCGACAACCTGCATATGAAACATCGTAACTAGGTCTAAACTCTGAAAATCTGCATGCAAACCCCCGTAAACCATTCCTGCACCCCGCTACACTGCTTACACGCACCCCTAAGTAAGTTCGGAACCTCGGTTGCATACACGCACCCCTAAATCCAACATGCAAACCCACCTCCGTGCTGCGAATCCTATGTGCAAGCGTACTTACGCCTGCCTTCGGGTGGCGGATAGTATAAAAGACTTGCATGGCCATTTCCCGGCTGAAAAGTTGCGCAATCGAACCCATGAATGCGTCTTGTGCCGTGCAATTGTGAGCGTGTGAAGGACTGCCTGTAGGCCGTCCCTCAGAATGCCCACTTTCTTTTAGCAAGTTCTTCCCCCATTTTTGGTGTTCCGCCCTCTGCGCAAGCTACACCCACACTCTGCGTGGAATCTCGTGCAATGCCCTCGACGGCTCATAGAGAGAGATGTGCCGAGCCTGCGCAAACTCCACGCAAGTCCAGGAAAAGTATTGTGCATTCGATTCCATGAATTGACGAACGCGGATTTGCATGCAGTTTGGCGTGCAAGTACCCTATTTTCCACGCAAATTATTCCATGAATCAAGCCCTAAATTGGAGCAGCAAAATTAACCCTTTTACTGGTACCACACTTGGTGGTTGTGACCTGCTTCTAATGACCCCATGGATTTTATGTGTGATCGCCTTGATAGGTAATGTTCCTTCTGAAGGGCTCATCTAGCCGTGAATGATGCTCGCTGCCGAAAAAGAGGGGGGGAGAACTGGGTCAGAAAGGATTTATAATAGAAAGGAAAAAGCAGATTGGATATAAGGACTAATCGCTGAGCCACATATTTATGGGAGATGTAGTTATTTTTCCTGATGACACGAATAAAGGAAAGAGGTAAATAATGAATACTCCCCTTCACGTCATTAATAGAATCCTGGCTTACAGTAGTAATTTAATAGGCGCAATCAGCATTCCATGGAAAGAACATGTGAGCTGCAGCTCTGGGCTGATGAAACAGTTGGACCCTGGCACTGGGTAGACTAGAACCTGAGAAGAGAGGAGATAAGCATAAGCCATGCAATACCTAATACAAACAAAGAATAAACACCACCAAAAACATGACTAAAACCTCCCAAATTTAAAGCAACAGTTGGACCGACACAGATGGCAAAAGAAACAACAACACAATGGAAAGTTCTGTACACAGCACGTTTTAGCCATATTTTCTTATGCCGGAGAACAAATGCAACACGATGGACAGAATGGTCCTAGCAGTTACGGGATTGGTTTTCTGAAGTGCCCAGCATGCCACCCAAGCTGTTTTAGAGGGCTACCTGCATGAAATATATATATATATATATATATATATATATATATATATATATATATATAACCTATATTCAATGAAAACACTTTAGTTGCAGGGATGTTATGGTGAGAACTTAACACAACAAAATTCCCTGAAATTCAGCTAAAACCACGTAAACTTTTCCCCCTGTTGCACAGCCTATGACCACAATGATGACATCACTAATGGCATCATCTATGACATACACACAAGTCAATGTAGTAAAAAATGTGATACTGTGTAAAGATTACTTTTACTTTGTACAGGATGTGTTTTAATTCAAGTTTAACATGTTAATCACTAACAAAAGACAAACAGAAAGAAATATACATCTATGTTTTCATGGAAATGTTGAATTTTAAAACTTCATTTCTTTTCCATAAATATATACATTTCGAGTAATAATTCGTTTTATCAATACCCATGAACTTTCTTAAAATATTAATTTCTCTGTTTTAAAGCACTTCGCATGTCATTTATAAAATTATAAGTGCACACATTTTTCTCACAATAAAAAAATTGAGTATTTACGCATGTTTATTTTAAAATGTCATAAATAATTAGGGCTCAACATGCATCTCTTTCCATTTATTTCCACTAATTTTATTTTGTAAATGTTTCTACAGATTATATTTTAGTGAAAATATCTTAGATATATTTTACCCAAACAGGAACATTCCAAGCAGTGTACTATTTATAATTCAGATTTCATCTTTTACCAATGTTATACAAAGGAAAGCTTCACAAGTAGTGATATGATGCATGTGTAGCTGTTTACTGTTTTAAACAATGTACTCATTGTTATGAACTATTCAGAAAATGCTAATATACCATTTGTAGACACGTAAAGGTGGTCTAAATATGGGCAAACACATAGAGTGATCTTATTTCTGATGCCATTAGTTAAATAAACATTGATGTCAATTTATGATGCTATTAGCGATTTCACCAAAGATGCCAGCCGTCAGTGATGTCACCAGTGATGTCATCATTGTGGTCATAGGCTGCGCAAAAGGGTGTACAAAGTTAAGTTAGCTTTAACCAGAATGTCAGGGGTTTTGTTGTATTAAGTTCTCACCTTAACTTCCCTGCAACTAAAGATTTTTCCTTGAATTTCAAGGGTTTTGTTATTCCATAGATTTTTAGAACACTACCAGACATCCACTTTATATTTTAAAACACTTGCAACCCATCGCACAATGACGTTCATCAATCACAAACGGATTTTGACCTGTTTTGACAGTGGTATTGTTATGTAAAAAAGATTGCAGGCTTTGAGAACTCGCATTGTTTTGAGGCAATGCACAGTGAGATTAAATTTGCCATGGACCACATACCTTGGTTAAGCAGCGTGCTACAAGCCCCTTGTTTTATGGCCGGTCTCTTTGTGACTGTTGTGATACATCGCAAGACCCCAACTAATCGCATTTAAGCAGCACGGAAAGGAGAAGAAATGACCAGTTGCAAGAATATGCCCAGGTTCTTTTGCCCAAATAGCAAACATGAAAAGCTGGCACCTATGAATATATTCACAGTAAGTGAAGATATATCTTAAAGTGAAATATACAAATGTAGTTAATTTGACCTTCTCCTTAGAAGTATGTGCGCAAGACAAAATAGCATTGGACTTTAAAAAAAGTAATGAACACCGAAAAAATAACCTGAGAGACGAAATGTTCCAATGAATATGCTGGCAAAGTATAAAAGGTGCTCACCTTTTAAACCTAGCAATCTGTTGTGAAATATTCCCTGGTAAACGAAATCCCAATAAGAAACAAGTGCTTGTGGTCTTGTGGGTAAGCGTCTGCACATGATAGCCTGAGTAAAAGGGGTCACGTCCAACCTCTGAAAAAAAGTTACGCTTTTCACCCACATGTGTCCTTTACTTATGCCCTGAAAAGCAGCCACAATCAGGGGAAAATAACAGCTCCAGTGTCCAGGATTCCAAACTCTCTTGCCACATTGTGGGCAAATTACTTGATCTCTCATTTCCCCTCCTCACCCACATGTCTGGCTTTCAACAATACTCTGCTTTATAAAGATAACTTGGAAATTACACATACCATATAGTTACTCAAATATATAAATCATTATCGAACTATGTTAGGCAAAAAGTGTACCATTGTGGCATTATTCCCCCCTTTCTTTACTGGGAAACTCCAAATACCAGAATGCAATTCAGCAACAGGGAAAATAAGGGTCTCTAAGTGCAATATTTCGAAGCACTGACATTAGCATTTACAAAAAAAAAAAAAAGAATGCATATGCCATGTGTTTTCTTAGCGTGTTATGAGATATTTAAAACTAAGAAAACCCACGACATCCGGAACTCCGACTGTTTCCCATACATGCAGTAACCAGGATGACCCTGCTTAGCTTAAAATCAAGGAAGGTGCCTGTGCCATCACACCACATTGCTCGAAGTGGTCTTTTAAGTGATGCACATTTATTAGGCAACATGACCTGAGGGTGCCAGGATCCACCTTGTTTTGAAGCTAAGCAGGGTCAGTCCCGGTTACTGCCTGGACAGGAGTCCCGGAAGCCTAATGTGTCATAGGCCAGGAATGTTTCACCCACGACGTCACTGTACATATCAAAATATATTTGTTTATTTTGTTTAACTTTTTTTCTATAGCCGCGGGTACAGAACTACAGATAACCTCTGCTATCTGTAGTTATTTTATGTATGAACTACAGATAGCCATGGCTATCTGTGGTTTTCTATAGCCATGAGTATCAGAAAAATGGGCAGAAACAAATAAATGATTTCATGCCCCCCAGGCACTCACCAAGTGCCCCAATCATCTGAGCCCTCTCACCCCACTCCACAGATGGCATCCTCATCTTCCCTGCCCTCTCCCCCCACAACACACGGTGTTTCTGTGACACAGTTTGCTTTGAGATGTCGGCTATTCACGGATATAGCCGAAGTTACAGAAAAGCTTTGTGTTGATAACTTAGTCACTAGACCCCTTCCATCTCCGAAATTTCACTTGGGGTCCTCTACCCACCTCCACCCCCACCCCTATCTCTAGACCGATGGGATTTGCATGTTTTTTGACTTGCAAATGGCTTATATCCTGCATTTCATTGTCCGATAACCTCCGCTATAACCTCGGCTATCTCTTGCATTGAGCAAAAACACAGATGGAGGCTGTTTCATTTCTAAAACCCCCTGGTTTTGGCAATTTACCTGAGATATAGCTATTTTTGAGAAGGGGGCACCCCCTTCACTGTCAAATATTTAAAAACTACTGCACGGAATAACCCCAAACCACAAAAAGTCCTCTTTTAAACTCTTCGTGCTCAAGTTGTTTTGGACCTGGTCCAAATCCACCCAGTGGTTTGGGCTGTGCACTCGGGTAAAAATGTACCTTGTTTGTCCATGGGAAAAGGAAGGTAAAGTAGGCTGCAACTTTGGAATTTCTATTTTTTTTTCTTCTTAATAACCTTTTTATATGTTAAGGGAACTTTACGGAACTTTGCAGTCTCGGGGGGCTCACACACCCTAACTAAATTCAAGGTTTCGGCCAAATCCGTTACTCAAATCACAAGTTACATCGAATGTTAAACACCATACAGTTCCCAGGACAACCATTTAGATACCTTTTACAGTGAATTGTATCATAGACAACTTATACAAAGCTATGTTGTGGGATTTCATGTCATCTAATTCCAAACTCTGCGAGCTTGAAAGATTGTTCTAGAAGTTTGATTTCATCACACACTCTACTGAGAGAAACAGACAGCTAATTGGGGATGTCCACACCTTTCATTACACATTACAGAGCTAATTAGGGGCTGATCATGATTTTCTGCCTTTCCTACTTTTAGGGAACACTCCTTACTGCCTTTCTGTGTAGTACTTTACTTGTGCGCCTTGTGGTACATGGATATGGGAATCTTCAAGTGTTGAAATTACATTCATGGGTGCTCATCTCATTTTGAGTTGAGGGTTGTAGCAGCCAACGTGCATTTTCACTCACAATGCTACTTTTCCTGCTATTCCTTTTGCACACATTTTGCTCCCTTTAGTAGGCTAAGAATGAATGGAAGAAGACCACTTATGACTGGCAGGTGCTAGGAGCTAGCCTGGATTGTTCACTCCTGGGACATGTGATCATTCGTGCACATCAAAGCCTGTTGGGCGTTATTTTGGAAGGGATGGAGTGGTCAACCAAGGCATAAAAGCAAGGTATAATGTATTTACGCCTTCCTCTAGTGCTCTGGGCCATTTTCAAACTCTTTGAAGGTGGAGAAGTGGCACAAAGCAGAATTAGCATCTCTTCCGTCTTTAAAGTGCACTTCGTTTTAGGACTGGATGACATTTTCCTGCAGGCATAAAACAAATAGATTCTTATGGCACTGCCTCCATTAGCAACCTCCATAGAACTACATGGCAAATGCCATCAACAAAGCGTAATGTGTAGGCCGTGTTTACATTTTTTACAAAATGGAGCACAAAGCCATAGAGTAAATGTGATTTTGGCTGGTTTTACTTTTTACATTTGCGTTTCGCTTTGGAAAAGTTTACAATTGCAAGCAGGACACCCAACGGCACATAAGTGCTAATGTTGTGGGTGCCTGCATGCAGTTAACGCTTTTTATATAATGACGCAGTCGGTTTGCATCAGTTCATCTTTGGTTATTGATGTAGTGTTTCTGTGTCAGGCTGACCTTCTTTGTTCCTGGCTCTATATAGGTTCTGATTTTGCTGTCCTCTACCGTGCTTTTTCATGGCTTCATTTATGAGCGAACATTGTTTGCCATGCACCTTTGTTTCACGAGACAACACTGTGTACTTAATCACCCTTGTTCCTGCACCAGCCCTGTTTGGCAGTGCACCCTTATTTTCAGACCTAGCAATATTTTGCAGTGAACCATGGTTTGTTGGGTTTGCACTGCTTGCATTGTGTTGCCTACATGCAGTTCAATTCCTTTCTCTTTTTGCCTCACTATCCATTTCTTGCATGTGACAGGTAGAAGTTGGCACTGTGAATTTTGTTTTTGGTTTTTCCCTTCCTCTGCTTCCTTTGTTTCCTTCCTTTTCCTATGAGTGTTGTGTTATATTTTCTTCTTTGCTGTGGTAGAATAGTTTTTGTTTTCCCTCATCCCACTCCTACCAGTGTTTTCATCTGTTAAAGTCTCCATCCTTTGCTGTAACTTGTGGGATGCACATACAATGTCCAAACAAGTAAAAGAGGTTTATGCTACGTATGTTGTATTAGCCTATGGTGCAGCTTGTTTAAATGTGATGTTGCAATTAACGTGTTCTGTCTAGTTAGGAGATTGGAGATATGTGTGTTACATTGTATCTAGTTTTGAATACATTTTCGTTTGCATTAAATAGCAACATAACGGGCAACAATGTAATCCCAATGTTATATTTGGGGGACAACTTTGTAGCACCTAGAGTGAAGTGCGAGGGGCTGCGCGCTTCTGAGAGAAGGGGTTTGTTAACAGAGAAGCGGTAATCTTATGAAGTGAACATGTGGGACTTGAGATCAGTGATCGAAGTCGGCCAGAGCGGTTGGGAGCAGTGCACCTCTTCTTTTTTTTAATTAAGTTTTACCATTCCTATACTTTTTAATTTTAAAAAGAAACCGTTACGGAATGGCTTCGTTTTAAAATAGGAGTGTAGGAAGAAGTTAAAACTTGCACTGCACTGAACGTTCCCTTAAACAGCAGGGATTTTTGTTGTGGGGTTTGGATTGCACGTGAGAATGGCACGGCGATGAGGTTTGTGGGAGGCTGGGGCAGGCCAGCAGGGAGTATAGTTCCACTTCCTCTTTTTCGTACACTTCGACCACTGCTTGAGATGAATTAGGTTGAATCTGCAGTTAGAATATAATGGTGTTTACAGGAAATAAATTCAGATTCAAAAAGCAGAAGCTGAAAGTATCTCCTGGGTGTAGAGAAATTCTCTGTGACCAGGAGCCATTCATGTGACCCAGGAGCTGTTAAGAGTCTCATAAATGCGTTGTGTACCAGAGGAATTGGAGATTCACAGTAACAATGTTCCACATTAGCAGAGAATCCTTGGCCCATCAAAGACTCCCCTATGCAAAAATGGAAGACTCAGCCATGGGCAGTATAATACTGTCTTTTATTATCCAATACAGACAGGGAATCATACAGGAAAACAAATCTCCAGCAATCTCATCTCCTGAACCTGTGTCACACGTTTTATGACAGAGTGACGTCACAATAAACAGGTCCACCACAAAATCATATGGGATGTTCGCGTTGGTCATCTTAGACTAACTACCTGTTGGACCTATATGGGTTAGTGGTTCTACTGGCTTTCGATATCAGGTGGCTCCGCCCGAGACTTCGCCCAATTTGTTGCAACAGGGTCACAGAAAGACCATTGGCCCGTTTAACATTTTCCACCGCCTCACAAATAGAGCATCTGGATTGGCTAGGGCGGGTCCTCCCAGGCCTGGGACCCTTTCTGGTCACAATGCTTGGTGTACCTTTTCAAGGTGATGGGAAGGGACATGGACGGATGTGTGTTCCATATTGTTGCTACTGGTCTGATCACCTATCCTGGGAGAGTGCCTGCAGGTTGCAGTTTTGATGGACAACACTTGTATCATTTCACCGTGTCTCGCTGGCAAAAGCTTCTCTTCCCACCATGAGTAAATGGGCATTGTCCTGTCCTGCTGGGTCGCGTGTGAGTGGACCGTAAAATGAAGCCCTCCTGTCTGCAGCAATTATGAGGGTTTTATTCTGAATTCTTGCAGATGGCTTGCTGTCGCAGGAACTGGAAATTTTCCACCCGTCCTTGGCTATGAACACCAGCTCTGCGCCTCATGCTGCAGGGATTATCTCTCCCCTTCTATGTCCTTGAGGCCTGGCTTTCCCTACCTAATTCACTACAGTTCCTATATAGGTTCTCTATGTTTTTTCATGGCTTTTGGTAGTTAGTTGCAATAAAGCACATGCAAGCTTGGTCCACGTATCTACAACTTGGGTTTTCGCTTTGGTGAAAGAAAGAAAAGGTTCTCAGCATTATGTACATGTATCCGTCTTCTACCTACAGGAGTTATAAGCATGTTTTTCATGTCAGTCTGGTTTATATCTGTGTAACTACATGCATGGATGCATATTTGCTTCATGGCCAACGTGGCTATGTTGTGATGCCACTAATGGCCCTCTGCATCATCCACAAGGCTTTCTGGGGCCTGGGAACTCTCTACCTCCAACCTTCTCTTCCAAAACATCTTCCTTCTTGAGCTCTCTGCTCATCCATCTCCAACTCTCTGAGGGTCAGACGTTTCTCCAGGCAGAGAGTTGGGGGCAGATCTATCTCCTCAGCTGGGCCCTCCTTTATAACTGACAATCAGTTGCATAGGTGTTGCCCTAACATTAAGAACCTGGTTCGACTTGACATTTGTATTGACATGTATTAGGCTTAATGCATATTTTGGAGAGTCACAGAAGGAAACATGCCATTTTTGGCTAAGCGTGTTTTACAGCAGCTGGAATGTTTTTCGGAATCAAATACCTCCTAACAAAATGACAAAGGTTAGACAACTAACCTCTGTTCAATGTTGTAATTGCAGGCATAGTTTGTAACTAGTTTGTAATTGGCCTCATTTATACCTTTTATTAAAACAGTGTAAAAGTCAAGGTGTAAGTGTATTCTCCATTTAGAGCTATAGTCCGCTCAAACTTTAGCAAAGGAACACAATGGGGTATCCCGTAGTAAGTACTTGGGTGGCTTTGTGTAGCAGTTGTTCATAAATACAGCCTTTAAGTTTTGCAAGAAAGAATGATATTAGGCCTTCTAATAGAACGGCTTTACAAGAAATATCAGTACTGCAAGAAAAGAAGTGAATGTGACTCAGTTTTCTTTCAAAAGTAGGGCTGAAAAAGTTTAAAATTGGACAGACATTTTAAATGCTAGAAAGGCAAGTGTCACTTGTGCACAAGCTGTTTCTACAATTTATATATTTTATTTGTGTGTGATTCTTTTGGGTTCTGGAGGCACACTGGCTGTGTTTTATTTAGCTGTAAGTTTTATTTTAGCTCACGTGAGGCAGACAAGAGTGATTTATGCATGTTCCCCAGAGGCTAATTCTGCAGGAGCTAAAACAAGCGCCTGCCTTGGACCTTCAAAGCAATTACCAGGAGCACTCTTATCTCTGCCAGGGGATAAATAGCGCTCTGCACCCCTGAATTTCAGTCCCTGTGTTATGAGTTCTACCACCTGTACATAAGCACTTCAAAGATTGCAGTCTGCTTTTGGCTGCAGAGTTTTTGGTTTGCAGTAGCTGAGTCTTTCTTAGCCCCGGGGTGTTTGGATGACCAGGTCAAGAGTGGGAGAGAAAGCAAACCACATCAAGCAGGCCATAGCCGGTGAAATAGTCTCTTGAGGCAAGGAGGGAATGAATTGCCATTAGGTTGGGTTTTGTGGTCAGATTGCTGTGTAGATATGAGGGTCAAACTTCCTGAGAACACAAAGCCTTGTTATTGAATGACCAGTGGCATTTGGTTAGGTTGCAAGGGTCGAATTGGGGTTAGGTAATAAATGCATGGAATGGATACTCGAGGGGAGAGCTTGACAGGTGTTTTATGGTTCCATCTGGATTCTCAGAAGGATCAGCAGGATATTGCTAGGAAGGCCATATGATTTAAGATGGATGTCGCAATGAGGTGAAGCTAAGGTATTGTGAAGGGGCAGTTTGGGACGCCAGCTTGTCTGGGGCGATACAGAGGTTATTGTGCAATCAAAAGGAATGTCACTGTTTTCTCTCTTGACTTTAAATTAGGAAACCTTATCGAGGCCATGCACCTCATGTACTGGGTTAAAGTTTCTCTGACAAATGGGGCAAGTCAACCGGTGAATAGTTTTGAGTTAAGAAAAAGAGAGTGGGCAACAAAAGCCACAGAGAATCACAACGCTTGCAGTTGTTAGGTAAGTTATGAGTACGCGGCGGCAGTTAATTGTTAAGGTGTGGATGCCGGATGTATACAAATTGTTCGTTTGCAAATTGCTCGAATTACAATTGACCTTTTCACAATTGATATATATATATATTACCAAAGTGAGATATATATATATATATATTTCAAATACGAACGGCTTCAAACAGAAACTATTCAAGCGAGCAGCACTCCACGATATATATATATATATGCAGTCAATTGTGAAAAGGTCAATTGTGCATTCGAACAATTGCAAACGAACAATTCGGGTAATACTGTGGATGCCTTGCCCTGCACCCCACAGTTAAGTAGTTACTGAGATGGTTGTAAACAATTAAACTGCGCCACACCATAAAATTCAAAGTGTACAGTTGTAGAACATTTAATTATTATTCGGTTCAGCCTAACACGTGTTTCGAGCTTGGCTCTTCCTCTGAGGCTGATACATTTAAGGAAAATTAGTTTACAGTTGATCAGAAATAATTATAACAGTTATATACATTCCCATTAGGAACTGGGATAGACCAGACCAAGGTAGCATTCATGGTTGCATCACATGTTCCAATTACATCCAGTCATAGTTATTTGTTAGTGAATAAAGCATTATATACAGTCCATAATAAATCATACATTAGGTCAGCATTTTTGTAGAAAACAGAAGGAATGAACAGTGCATATTACCAATTTAAGTTGTGGCATGAAGAAAATCCAGAACCGAAAAAACAAAGGTAAAAATAACCATATGTTAGCAATGGGAGGCATACATATAGCCATGGTCATAATCTATGGCGCGACCACATTTGCACTTAAAATTAGGAAACATATTGTATATTTACCGAGAATTCTTGTCTGTTCTGTTAAGGACATTAAAAGGTAAATAATAGTGATTCTCATTTATCAATGCACCTTTCCAAATGGTTGGAATTATTGCTACATGTCAAAATGAACTATATATCCAATTTTATAAGCTCGATTGCTGTATTCTATAACGTAGGAAAAAACAAATAGGAAAGTTGCAAAAAGTTTTTTGTTTCTGATTGTAACTAAACTTAACATTTGGCAGATTGAGAAAAGAGAGATTGTTGTGCATTGCACAACAGACTCGCAAAATTACCTTAAGTGCTGCCGTTGCAATTTCTGACTGCAGCATTTCCAAAAATCCTGCCGTTGTATAAACGATTTGTGTGGTTGATTACAAGTTGCAAGTTGGCATCCACACAGGTACAGTAAGCCATGCGTAATGATATGGATAAAGAAAAAAGATAGGGGCCATGAATTAGGATAAGGTTCCCAATTGCTTCCATTAACAGCAATTAGTAGCGGTCAGGGACCATGAGCAATTACACACAACGTGTCATTTACCTGCCTCTCGGTATCTGACTGTGATTTCGGGAGGGCGCACTGCTGCGTCTAGCCCATTATATGGTACCGCTGCAGCGTTAGCCGCAAGGTACTGTTCTGTAATGCTTGTGCCGCCATCTTAGGTAAGGATGTATATTAAGTATCCACTTACAATAACAATATCCAAAGCCAACTGTACGTTTCCAGCGGGAGGTATATGAAATAACTAAATATTATGATTAGAATTACACAGTTAAAAATGACCACAGCAATATTAAAGACATTATTAGCAAAAAAACGGCGGATGATTGCAAACGCTGCGCGCAAAGTGCTGATAATCTTTTTGCTAATGTTAGCAGGAACTAAAATTAGCTAACAGGCATGGGGCGCCGCAGATGAGACCATGGCTCATGAGTTGCCTGATCCACTTGCCCCCGTGTTTTACATTACTCTTTAAACGGTAAAAAGCAATAGCACAACACGACTGCGGTAAATCACTGGCAAATAGAATTTTATCAGTTACAGTTTAATAACAATTAAAGACCATTGTTAGAAATGGATAGACACAACAACTTATCAAGATCGAAACATTTGCATTAGGTACCAAATGAACTGCCATTGCAATATACCATGGCACAGTGAATACAGGTCATTAGCCAGCTATTATTGTACCATGTTAGTCTCAATCTCGCTAGACACAGAAAAAATCTAACTAAGCATCATGATTCAAAGGAATACATGGAATTCATGGTCTGAATTAAGGCCCCTGGTCACCATTCTTTGTTTACAAATTAAACGCGCTTCAAGTTGTCTGAGCTTGAGTTCATAGTTACCACCTCTTTTAGAAAGGCAAACCAGTTTTTAGAGCCAGTCCAGTAAAACAAATGTTTGTTTGTTTGTTTGTTTATTAATTTAGTAATGCGCATCAAACCCTTGAGTAGACAGGCGCAGCAGTACAAGAATTCTCGAGGCTTAGTTACAGTGCCAGTCTCAAGCAGATACATACAAGTGGATATAATACAATATAGTACAGTGCGATATAATACAGTATATAATACAGACTGGGCATTGCTCATATTTATGGTGCGTATATACATTTGAATGCACCATATAATACAATTTATAATACAAGATCTAGCGGTCAAAGGTGCAAGTTGAGGAGCATGGCGAACATGGTCTAAGTGGAGGGTGAGGGTGGAATGTCAATGAAAGAAGCCGAGAAGGTTATAGGTCGTTGGTGCGGAGCCAGTTGATAGCATTATGTTTGAATTTGGCGTAAGGTAGAGGGCGCCTGAGGTCGATTGGTAGTGTATTCCAGGATTGCGCAGCTTTGACTGGGAAGCTAGTTCCTCCAGCCGTAGACAGCTTGTACCGTGGGGTTTCGAGCATGAATGAATTAGTGGATCTGGTAGGTCGGGTCGTAATTCTCCTAGAGATTTTTTCGGCTAGGTACGATGGGGCTAGATTGTTTAGGCATTTAGATGTGATGGATATAGTTTTTAGGAGGATTCTGTCTTTTATTTTTAACCAATGGGTCTCTTTCCTGAATTTAGTAATGTGGTCTCTAGTTGGGACGTTCAGTGCTGCTCTTAGGGCATTATTTTGTAGTTGTTGTAGTTTGTCAGTGACATATTTGTTAGCACCAGAGTACAAGGCGTTGAAGTAATCTAGTCTGGACATGATTAAAGCGTTAGCCAAGGTGATACAACTGGCCCTAGAGAGGAATGGTCTGGCAGCTCGGAATAATTTACAGGTGTAGGCTGTAGTGGAGGCGAGGGAGCTGACTTGTTTTTTAAGCGTTAGTGAGTAGTCTAGATAGAAACCTAGTGTTTTTACAACAGGCATAACTGTGATGATATTGTTGTCAATATTGAAGGATGCGTAGTTTGGGGGTAGTTTTTTTAAGATTAGTGTCACATCTTTTGTGTTGTCTAATTGGTGACAGGTTTGCCAGTGTGTAGCCAGGGGGTATTTTGATTCCTGACTTGAAATTGTTGACAGATGTTCACAAATGCAAATTTTCAAGGGCCTAATTGTACTGCCAATGTTAAATAAACCACAAATGCAAATTATGCAACAAACTACAAATTTCGTGTTACAATTGATAAAGGAGTTGATAACATGTCTCCCAGTTATTCCAAAGTCCACTATATCAGTTTCCAAAGTATGCATGCACATTTTACAGCTCCCACATTTGTGGAAACCATTGGACTGACTCTGTGAAAGCCATGTATCTCCACTTAATGGTTGCGACATGAATGATGGACAGAGAATATTTTTAATAGGAGCTCTGCTAAGAGTAATTGCAGGATTAGGTTCTAGCCATTTGGCTAGGTCTCGGTCTAGGTGTAGTAAATGCCAGTGATGTTTCAAAATCATGTAGATACTGTTGCTGTCAGTGTTATAACGAGTAATCAATCGGATTTTATTCATTGGCACGGCTTTGTCTGGTTTTAGGTATCAACATATCAGCTCTCCTCATACTTGACACTTCCCGTTCTGCTTTAGTGAGTAAAGATGTCTTATAACCCTGTGTTCTAAATTGACCATAAATCAACAACTTTTCCACCTCAAAATCAGCATTAAACAAACAGTTTCTCTTAGCTCTAATATACTTCCCTTTGGGGATGTTGTTAATAACAGAGTTTTTATGACAGCTTGATGAATGTAGCAATCCATTTACTGTCGTTGCTTTACGAAACGTTTTAGTCTTAAAGCCATCCTTGGATACTGAAATATTTTAGTCCAGGAAGTCAATTGAACAGTCACTAAATTGGTGTGTGAATTCTAAACCCCAATCATTATAATTAAGATAATCTACAAATTGAGATGAGTTCAACTGAAGCAGTCCAAATCATAATAACATCATCGATATACCTTTTTCAAATGTATATCGAGGAGAAAAATACAGTATTGTTGAACACATATTGCTGCTCAAAATGATGCATAAATATATTTGCCACGGCGGGTGCAAAAATTGCCCCCATGGCAATGCCAATCACTTGTTTGTAATATGTATTATTAAACAAAAACACATTCTTTTGCAAAGCACATAAGATTAATTATTTAACAATTTCAATATGCAAATGATATGACGCTGATTGTTGGCAAAAAATGTAGTTGATACTTTCAATTGCTTTCTGGTGATCAATCGATGTGTATAACTCCTTGACATCGAGTGTGACCAATAAGACGTCAGGTCAAAATGGTAAGTTCTCTAGTATATGTAAAATGTGCATTGTATCTCATACATGTGTCGGTGTGGTGCGTACTAAAGGAGCAATGCATTCATTCACATAAATTGAGATTGGTTCCATAATGCCACTCTGCCCAGTGATAATTGGTCTCCCTTCAGGTATATTCACATATGACTTGTGGATCTTCAGGAGGAAATACGCAGTTGGCATGGTTGGTTGCTCAGGGGTCAAATATACTTTCTCCACATCTGTAATGATAACTTGATTATACCATTTATCAATGATCATATGCACTTTTTTCCGTATACTCAAGATTGGATTGCTTTTCAAAATTTCATAACAACCAGGCGAGTTTAGGTGGGAAAGTGCCATACTTATATTGACTTCCTTGTCCATAATTACAATGTCACCTCCCTTGTCGGCTTCTTTAATGACAAGGGAGTCATTAGAAGCTAACTTTTGCAATGCTAATGTTTGTGATTTAGATAAATTTGAAGATTTATGATATGAATGTTTGAAACTCCGGTCACTTAGTGCATAGATATCATTGGTCACAGCTCGGTGGATGGTGTCAATAATATTATCTTCAGGAAAAACAGACATGAACTTAGATTTTTTTTGTAAATTCTTTTATTTTAAGATTCTGTTGTTGAATGTTCAACATCAGTATATGAGTATTCATCATTATTTGTAAGGAAAGTTCCGATGGCTCAATTATCGCAGGTTTAGGAGAATATTTTTTAACTTGTGTAGCAAAGTATTTTTTCTGTTTTAATTTTCTGATAAATTTAAATAAATCGATCTGAATCTGTACGAAATCATTGACACCGGATGGTGCAAATGAGAGGCTCTTATGAAGAACCAAGTGTTCTTCTGGAGAGAGCTGATATTTGCTTAAATTGTAGACTAAATCTATCTGTTCTGATTCTGCATGTTCTGATTCTGCAAGGATTTCTGATAAGACGCTCTTGTTAGACGATGCCTGGGCTTTTGAGGATTGTGGGATGACGTAACTGTTATGTAATTATACAAACTATCTAATTTTGAGTATAAAACTGTAACTTTGGTGAGCACAGTAAGGAATTGTTAGTTTTCAGCTTCACAAAGCTGACTAACCGCTTCCGGACTTTTGCATGTAAATAAGCTCACCATTTCTGACAACGTACATTTACTTTCTTTTTGGACTTATTGTTTTTTCGTGTCAGGTTTTGGGTTTAGCCTTCTACATTTGGTGACCCCCAATGTGATCTCCAGACCTTGCGAGATGCTGCATGTTTACTTGCCACACAGCTCGGCTGCGGCACTTCACTGCAGGGGACACGTCCATGTGCACACAAAATAGGGTTTTGCAGGCACCATATTGGGTAAAGGCCTGCCTGCTCCCTAGGGAGGGTGCTGAAGCCCAGCTGTGCAGGGCATTCGAAGGGATACAGTTTGAGAGAGCTTCAGAGGGCGCATAAAATATGAGTGCACTTTGTGGGAAAACCAAAGAGGTAAAAGTTATTATTTGGGATAATGGGAATGTGTGAGGTTGAATGGAGTCAGAGAGGTCATTGAGGATGAATGAGTCAGAAAGGTAGCTGAGAGTTAATAAGAGAGAGAAAAGCAAATTGGGAGTATGGAGGAAATGCATGGAATTGGGAATTGTTATATGTTGTAAGTCTTTTTTCCATGTATTACTTTGTTCATTATTTTATTTTCCTATTGGTAGTCAAAGTAGTGAAGGGAGATCAGCATTTTAGTCGAAAGTGCTGCAGTTGCAGCCTGCTATATGAAACATGCACAGTATTTACCCGTCCCTGTAGAAGGAAAGGTGTTTTTTTTATTGATGCTGTGTTTGACTTTTATGTAGGAGTTCTTAGAGTGGGTCAGTGATAGCCCAGAGCAAGGTGATTATGGTGTGAGTGAGGACAAAGTGAGTGATTACTGATGGTTAAAAAAGGTGGTGGGAAAAATTGGGATTTTGTTTAAGTAGCCATAGTATTTCTTGGCATGCCGCAGGATCAGCTTTTGTGAACATTTTATTTCTATTTTTTAAAATAATAAGATAGGGAGCCTGGAGACTTCATTGAAATATATGTGTCATACACTCCCAATGTATAAGGAAAAAATGTTGAAGTATCACAGTGAGTAGGTACAGGGAACTAAAGGTAGGATGTTTAAATCTTGGGCTGAAGAAGGCACACAACAGGGGTGTTTCCGGAAAATATGCACACTTATTTATCGGAAAATGCAAGGGAAAGAAATTAGAGAATAGGCAGAGCATCTTGTGGAAAATACTGAAAGGGAAGCAGAAGAAGGAGAATGAGTAACAGATGAGGAGCAGAGGGAAGCACCACGCAGGGAGCAGCTATGCGGACAGGCAGATTGTTTGCAGAACCACATTCCTGAATGAAAGAGAGGGGGGTGAGAGTCTGAACCTCCAGAGGTAACAGAACCCCAATTTTGTGGAGCACTAGGTGTTTTTGATGTAGAATAGAATTAAAAAAGTGATATGACTCATGTTTCAGTGATTCTTTATTGGCCAATTTAAAATGATCACAAAATGTTAGTATACGTACCCTTAAATAATGCATGAGAAAAGGTTATTGTGAAGTGAGGCCCATTGCCCTGAACAAACACTCATGTATGCGCAAGGCAGGGGCTTATGACCACACCCACACATACAGACTGACTCATAACAGCACACCTGTGCCAAGACTACCCTATCACCCACAGTCACACATGCAGCACCCAATAATGCAGTAGGCCCCAGGAGCCCCACAAGCATGTGCCCCAAGCCCCATGCAACCACCACAGACACAGCTGATTCAGCATCCAGCGTCAGGGCATAGGTAGGCCTATGCACAGCAACAGCCTATGGCTACACAAGCCTATGGACAACCCTGGGATAATACTACTGTAATTTAAGGAACAGTGACATGCTATACAGGGGTGAGTGCTTTGAGGGGCAATTCCTTCCTTTTTCCAGGAACAAATACATGGGGGAAAAGTTGTATCATGTTTTTTATTTGGTCGACATTGGTTGTTAAATTGGATGCAATGGAAGTAGGGTAAAATCAGAGATATCAGTTGAATAGGGTTGGAATAGGTTAACATTCGTACATTTAAAATGAGAATATTTGGTGCAAGCATGTAGGGGAACATTCCACATGAAGGGAAGCGAGTAATTGGGTAGACAGCTAACGGTGTGGGTATACTTGGTTATAACATGTACACCATAGGTGTATGGAACAAGGATTTATCATCAGTGGATAGGCTTATTTTACAATGTGAGAAGAAAATGTATGTTTTTTTTTGGATAAGAATAGGTCAGATTATTAAACAGTGATGGAAGCTGGAAGAAAAAGGATCACTATAGTGATTCAGGTGAAGCGGACTATGAGGAAAGTTGGTTTGAGACAATGGATACCTTTTTATTATTGGTGTTATCTTGGGCACCAACTGTGTTCATGGGAGAGATTGATCCTGGAGACAGAGGTTTTGGTTGTAGTTGAGGTGGCATTTTGTGTGCCTTTGGCAGTTGGGCAACAGGGCCCATAGCCTGGGCATCTAGTTTTGTGATGTGGGTGCAGTGTGGACTCCCACGCGCAACGATTAATTGCATGGAGAATTGGCTGTGGCTTGTGGGGCAGGAATGGAAGAAGTGTGGGGACATGGCAGTGGGGTAGATGTAGGGTTTTGTTTGGATGAAAAGATTATGAGATGTTGGTATTTTGAGGGAATAAGGACTATATGAGACACAAGTCCTCATTACGAGTCTGCCGGTAACCCACCAGTGCTACCGGTGGGTTACCGGAAGACTCGCCTTACCGCTTCTACTGCCTTATATCCCGGTAATACTGGGATATTATGGGCGGTGGATGAGCGGTAAATTTCCATTCCCGTGGAGTGCCATAGGACTGCACAGGAATGGGAACCCTGAAGCATCGGCACTGTCAGTAACAGTGCCGGTACTTCAGTGAAAACTCTGCCGATAGAGGCCAGTACTACTGGCAGCTCCGGCCTGCCAGTAGTTCACAGCCCCTACTGGCAGACTTGTAGTTTGCCGGTCTGGAAAAGGTGCCAGTAACTGTTGTTACTGGCACTTTTTTCCAGACCGGCAAACTTGTAATGAGGGCGACAATATATTTTCAAACGCCATGTGGACAAATCTTTTTTTTCAGAATGCAGAAGCTGAAATGAGTCAGTTTATTAACAGCATGAAATTGAGAATGTTTGGCTTACCTCCGGTAAGTGCAGAACTTTAGAAACATTTGTCATGCCATTTTTGTAGCAGCCAAGTGTATGGACCACTCCTCGTGTCTCTAAGGAGTCTGTATTGCAGCGCTACATCGGCTGCAGTACACTTCCTTAAAAAAGACAGAGATTTCCACATGATAATCGAATGAAGAGATTGCAGGCCTAGTTCTGCTCCAATCGCCGCCACTGATAGACTTTTTGGTATGTTAAGAACTTTTTTCCAAAATTTGCCCTCAAGTACATTCCAGGTCTTCCATGATAGATTTAAAGCAGCTTCGCCCACATAAGTTAGGAATGGGGCCACTTTTTGTTTGTAGAATAGTATCAGGGAGATCATTGAGAACTTCCCATACCTTGCATGTAGAATGAGACCTTGCGTTACCGGCATTTGTTTTTTTTGCCCAACTTTTCAGTAGAGGCAGTCGATTTTGCTAATACTTTAGAGTAGCGGTCAACCCAGCTTTGTTCAGATACCCCACAACCAAGTACAATTATTGGTTTAGGGTTATTTTGTTAATTATTGCCCATGTGTCTTTGGCATTCGTGTTACAGATTGCTTTCAGCATCTCCTGATCGCTCTGCATTTTGAAGCTAATTAGCCAATTCTTATACTGCTGCTTTCTTTTTTTTAGCTTGGCTGTTATGTTGCAACGCCTAGATTTTTTATTTGTTTGATGTCTACCCGAAGACATTCCTGCTGCTCAATTACATTGGGCCAAATTGGTGCTTTGGTTGCAGCAAGGGACGTTTAAAGCCTGTATTTACCACCTTAAAACTTGCAAGTAACGCAGCATAGCATAGGCCAAGTTTGTAGGGTTCACCTAGCTCAAGGTATTGCTCAGTGATTAAATGAAGATCACTTTGAGTCATTTTTATATGTTTTCCACCCAGGAAGACAGCCTCCGGGGCGATGTCATGGCTTCATCGGGTCAGACATAGTATCCCAGATTTTCTCTTGAAAATAACCCTCCAATATCTAACACCCTCATAGGCTACGGTGATATATCCAATCCTTATTCCATGAAATTAAGGAAATCACCCTCTCCAATTCCACTTATCAATCATCCAGAACGCATTCACCATTTAAGACTACTGGAAAGGAGGAAGATGAATTGAGTGGTACAGAGCAAAAATGGCCACGTGCCCAGCAAGCGTTCTAATGGTTGCTCACATAAACCTGTTCCCACGAAGTTTAAAAGGCACCTGTAGGCAGGGAATTGAGGTCTGCAGCTGGCGGGAGACACCAGCGTCTCTCTGTGAAGGTGTGGTGGAGCCAGGCGGCTCATCTACGAAGAAGGAAAAGGCTGCACGAGAAGGACCGACTGCAGGAACACCAGGAGCTGGTGAGAGACTCCGGGGCATTCCCAGGTGACTGAGAGAAATGCTTTACCTACCAGAGCCTGGAAAGAAGTAGACATGTGAAGTGGGAGCCGCGAGAGAAACCGGCACCAAGAGGAAGCAGCTGCGAGAGGTAAGCAGGCAGAGATGCTTCTCCGTTTGACCATAGGAGAAATAAAAGATGGCAAAAAGAGCCAGCATGTCCACCCAGATGCAGTGTGGACCCCGGGGCATGTTGACGGTGATGCTGAGTACAAACAATTAAGCTCCAGGTAGCCAAGATAGAAACAACGAATGAACTTAAACACATTTAGGGAAACCCACACTGGATACAATATCCAGAGGACAGATTGACAAACAAACTGTATTGCAACTTTGGGAAAGGGCACAAGCCCTGTGTGAATATAGGAAGACCTGGCAGGAGAGTATACCAGGCAACTACAAGTGTGTGAACAGCAGAAATCCTGGCAGGAGAGTATACCAGGTAACTATAAGTGTGTGAAAACGGGAAGCCCTGGCCTGTGAATAAACTAAGCAAATAATTATGTGTGTAATAAAGAGGTCCTGAGAAGAAACATCGGGACTGAAAAAAGGATTTTGTTGCTTAAAAACAAAGAGGTCCTCAGAAGAAACATCAGGACTAGAATAGGTATTGTGTTGTCTAGAAGAAGAGAAATAAAAGCCTTGCAGAGAAGCATAACAGGTATTGGGAAAATACAATTGCCAAACCAAAGAAGTTTGTATGTCAATTGTTGAGAGCCTAGGAAGGCACAAAGAACTGTTGTATGTGAAACCTTGGAGAGCATAGAGGAATCCAGGGTAGGGGAACCACCCCCTGGCACAAGGACCTATATACTGGAAGAACATTTGTGTTGGAGACATTTATTCTTCTTTTGTGGGCACTTTCCCAAGGTTAAAGAGATTTCCTGTTTCACCTTAGAGTTTAGTTTTAGTGTGAGGGTCAGAATAGAAATTTGGACACAGGACAGTATTGTTTTTACATCCTGATACATACAGAGCCTTAGTTTTGGTATAGGTAGGGAAATTCCTCTTAGAGCAGGGTCAGAGAGGAAGTTTCCCTACCCTTTTATTTTCAACACAATTCTTTAACCAAAACATGGGTAACTTGTGTCCGAGTTTCATTCCTGACTCCTAAAAATACATTGGAATATAACTTTACTGTGGAAATTAAGCATTATTATGGATTTAACACTCTGTGGGGGCCTAACGTTCAAGCATTTGTTTTTCAGGCAGTGATTGAAACACATTGAGGGCAGACACTACAGAGAGGCTCACTCCTTTAGTCATATTTATCTTGTTATAGACTAAACATTTTGGTAAGGTGCCAGGCATACAAAATACAAAACCATGGATTCCAGCAGTCGTTTTTAAACTGACAGTAACAGTAGACAGAGCACCACGAATGAGCATAGCGGTACATATTGGAGCTGTATATACCAAAGCAGATCAGGTATACTTATCAGCAACAGGTGAGGACCACAGTGAATGGCACACTGTATTGTGGTATGGTATGGTAATGATTATTTGTAAAGTGCCTATACACAAGGCAAGTGTTTCAAAGCGCTCAAGGAGGAAGGGCACAAGGGGAAAAAGACAACAGTCATCCAGAGCCCTTGAATTTCTGAACGATACAAGTCTGCACAAGAAGAGTAAGTGCATATAATACAATTAACAGTGTAGATAACAACAAATAGGTCTGAATATGATTCTGTAGTTTTTCCAAGTGCATTGAGGCACCACCATGCAAGGAGGGGAGACAGGGAAGATAGACGAGCTTCAAGCCATGGTTCGTTCAGATCGTGCAAGTGCACAACCAACACAGGAGAGGGGAGGAGGGGGAGGACAAGTGCAGGGGGGAGGGGAGTCCAAGTGCACCCAGTCAGTCAGAAACTGGGGTAAGTGCTGAGAGATGCCACTCTCATGGGTCATTGACCAAGTGCAGTAATGATGTGGCAGTGCAGGGCCGGAGGCAATTGTGAGAGGACTGGGTAGAGTGTCAGGGACTTGTGTGACTCTGAGGTACACCTGGCAGCCAGTCAGCAAGCTGTGTGGAAAAGGAGAGAGAGAACGGAGAGAGAGGTTAGCAGGGTAGAGGGAGAGAGAACGAAGTGGAGAAGAGGAATGTCTTAAGGATTTTCCGGAACTTAAGCAGATAAGGCTCAAGACAGAGGGCGGCAGGGAGGATATTCCAGAGGGAGGTCCCTGCTGAGGATAAAGATTTCCCTCCAAATTTCAGCTCGGAGAACCGGCTCACTCGCAGAAGGTTGGCGATAGATGAGCGGAGGGCTCGGGAAGGACAGTATTTAGGTAGGCATTGTTCAAGATAGTTAGGTCCCAGGCCCCAGAACGCCTTGTGGACAATGCAGAGGGTTGGGAACTTGATCATTGTAGCCACAGGGAGCCAGTGGAGGGATTTCAGTGCTGGAGAGATGCAGTCCCTGGGCTTGAGGCCAAGGATAAGTCTTGTGGTTCTGTTTTGGATGAGTTGCAGAGGGCGCAGGGCAGAAGCAGGGATGTTGAGGAAGAGGCTGATGCAGTGGTCCAACCTAGAGAGAACCAGGGCTCTGGAGACAATGAGCCACTGGAGGAAAGTGAGGAAAGGAAGAGTACCTCTGAGGAGGTGCAGCTGGTAGTTGGACTTTTTAGAAATGTCCGAAATGTTAGTAGAGAAGGAGATAATGGAGTCGAAGATGACCCCAAGAGCAATGAGCCTCCACACAGATGGAAAAACATATAAAATGAAGCAGACAAAATACTTTTTGAAGTCCAGATACCTTGCCAGACAACACACAAACATATGGAGGTGCCCTCTACCATGCTTTTAGCACAAACAATGAAACAGCAACTGCAGGAAAGCCTCTAGAAAGTGCAAGCACATTTCTGGATAAGTAATCTGCAAAATGTCGGAATTCTGAAAAGCATTAGGACAATACAGATCAAATTGAAGCTAGCTGTGATTAGTAGTAGTAGTAGTCATTTATGTAGTGCATTTTCCCCTTTATATGCTCTCAATTTGCTTGTGGTGGCAACGACCTCTGGGACCGCAGTCCAGAGTAGGGGAAAATATTCAGAAAAATTTTAGAATGCCTGTGTGCATTTGACCCAGATAAGGAATTAGGTGGGCTGAGCCGTCTTTGGTACGTAACCCAAGATATCAGGCATGTGGACGGGTGCTGAGGGAGGTCAGGAAAGTGCGCGAGTGCAAGAGACGCTTTTTGTGTCCAGTTAGACAGAATTTGTCGTAGGCCGTCGCTACATTCTGATGGGTGTGTGTGTGTGTAGCCATGCCTGAGGCAGATGTCCACCGGAGTGGTGCATTCATACATACCCTGAGGCTTGGATGGGCCTTTTCTATTGATGCCACTGTTTGATCAGGTTGTCCATGCAAGAGAATCCTCTAGGTGCAGTAGCCGGGTTGCCATAATAGGTCTTCTGAGGGTCATGAACAAGCTATCATAATGCATCTTCTAAGTGTGATAGACCGGTTGCCCTACTGTCTTCTAAGCGTTATTTCGATGCTACCCGCTTATCTTTAACTGCAATTATCATATAAACGCAGTATAGGGGCTATAATCATGGGTCTTCTAGGTGTGGTGACAGAAGTAAGTACAGAGGACAGGCTATCCTAATACTGGGGTCAAGGTAAGGGAAGGATGTCTTAAGGCTTAGAATGCACGAGAGCTTAGGACAAGATGAGCAGTTAGGAGGCTGGCTGTGCTACAATAAGTCTGCAGTAATACAGAGAGTAAGGCAGTAGTATATGTCAATGGAAACAGATGAGGGCATATAGCAGACCATTAATGCACCATGCGAATAGGTGAACACAGCAGCATTTTTTGAAAACACATGGTTTGGTGCATGCAGATTCTGTATATGTCACACCCACAGTGTATTAAGGTTTTCCAAAACATCAGAAGGGGAGAGGGGCAAAAGGGATGAAATGGCACACAATCTTACTAAGGCTAATAGAAGCATTAACAGAGCCCAATAGGAGGGGTAGTGGAGAAATGCACAGTATAGAAGGAGAGTGCATATTAGCTAGCATAGAGAACAACACAGTAGAGTTAGCAGCCAAAGAAGCAGTTTGTTTGCAAATAGTGAGCACTACGACACTAAGAGAACTTGTTCTCATTATTCCCGATCTCTAAAACACCCCTTAATGTCTCACCAGAGAACACCTTATTGACCTGCAGGCACAAGTACCGCAATAAAAGAATGAGTTAAGGATACAAAGGTGATGTGCATTTCCCCTACAGACTTTTCTGGAAAAGGAAAGAAAAAAGAAGAAAACGAAAGGAAGTGCAGGTAAAATACTTATGCCTAGAACTTTATGTAGGGTAGCATTAGATCAATAGCATTTTTAGCACATACAGAGTGAAGAAGTACATTGAAGAAGTATTACAGGTATAACATTAATTCAACTGCATAACATACAGAGGGAGACCCATGGAAAACAGGTGCAGTAACTTTCGTTATTACATTTAGAGTGTATTTTGTTTTTATATTGGGCATTGTTGAATGTATAAGTAATCGAAGAAAAATGATATTGGGCCTCATTACGACTCAGGAGGTAAGGGGTTTACGGCGGCATAAACAGCGCCGACCCTTACCTCCTGATTCCGAGGTCCCTTAGCGCCATTGAGGTTTTAACACCTGCTTTTAGCAGGTGTTAAAATCCATGGCGCTAAGGGACCTTGATGTTAATTACGCCACCGTAATTTACGGTGGCGTAATTAACGCCTTCCCCACTCACATTATGCCCTATGGGGCAAAAATGGGAATGGGGAAGGGTAAATGGGGATTGGGGACTTACCGCCCCGCCAACCTCGGAATGGGGCAGTAAGTCCGCCAACCACCATGGCGTAAACCTGTTTTCGCCATGGTGGTAAAGGTACGACCCAGGCGGTAACTTACCGCCTGGGTCGTAATGAGGCCCATTGTGTATTGTTTGTATTATCTAGGGGCAGATCATTACAATACATTGTAGGAATTCATGGTAGGCGGATGCATGCAAACATTTCTCAAACCTGCATGCAGAACCTCAGATGCACACAATTTGGCTCAAGTGTTAGGTGAGGAGTTTCAGGGATATTTTAGCGATTTAACTAAATATATCAAAGTTATCTCCCAACAGCTCCAACCACATCTACAACAGCCGACTGCATCTGAAGGCATCAATCCAGAGTCCCTACAGCAACTTCAACTCTTCCCAGTAGCCACAGTGTATAGCAGAACTTTTGTCAGCCACTGGAATCAACAGAAGTTTCACGGGCCATATCGGGTCATGTTTGCGACTCCAAGTGGGCCACCAGCACCAACTCACATCTGCGAGAGCAAGACCTAGTGGAGACAAACCCAAAGATTTGTGAAATTGTTTAGCATAGAGCGTCCCTGTGGACAAATGGATGATGGTTTTTCTTCAGTCACTCAAGGAGCAGCACACAGGAACCAGAATGTTATAATGTATATTTGTATGTTGTTTTTCTCTTTTCTGTTTGTTTATGTGTAACAGAAATTGTGCGGGTGGGGGTTGGAGAGGGTAGGAATGAACATATTGATAATGTAGCGGTCATTGATGTACATTCTCATGATGTGTCAGTGCCCAGGAAAGAAGGAACACTGAGCAGTAAAGTGTTATCCCAAATGAGGGGGTTGTTTTGGATATGCATTGCCCCAAGTCAGAAAATATATGGCACAACCACATGAGGAAGGCGGGAATGGAGCGGTGTACAGATTCCTGCAGGGTCGGATTAGGGCATACAATTGTCCCGGGCACCAATGAAAAAGTGGCCCACAGTTGCAAATGGCAATTAATTTCTTTTGTTTGAATAGTATCAAAGGAGGGGTTTTTAGATACAATTTGATGCAAATAGTGCAATGCAAAGATTGTATTCAGCAAAACTACTAGCCACACAGCGAAGTAACTAATCAAACTGGCCTACATTGGCCAAAAAGTGGCCCAGTTCGACAACAAAAAAACTGGCCCACACTCCCATTTTGCGTTTTGGGTTTGGGCATTGCCATATTGCCCTAGAGGCCAGTCCAAGCCTGGATTCCTGTTATATCTGTTCCCTCATTCCCCCATGCTGCTGGCATCCCCAGATTGGTATCCCAAGTGAGATGCCGCCTCAAATAGCACAATGCCTAGTGCATTTAGCCTTATGCAGAGAACGTGGCCTATTTCAAGGACAGTCAGGAGAAGCTGAGGTTATACCAATCAATGAATATGAATGTGTCAAAAAGAACAGGAGGGAGCTGGAAGATGTGTGGTGCAGTCTATGTTCTCAGCTAAAACTAGAAGGTTCTGTGGTTTTTTGCACAAGCAATGGTAGCAGGGGGCATAGAGTTGCAGAGCATGACAAATGAGGGGGCTCAAGGAAGAAGCATTGGCATGAATTAATGACAATTGTTGCGAGATTTGGAATTTGTATGTCATGAAACTAACATTGCTGAAGCAAAAATCGAAACCTGCTAAGATCTAGTTGGTTGCACAATTTTCCTAATGTTTGAGGCACGATAGCACTGTGCTGTGGGCAGAAATACAAATCGCAGACATTGCTAGTGGGACTTCAGTGATCATGGACATATGATGGATATGCGGGAACCTGTCCTATCTTCATCTCCCACCAGCTTGGAGAGGTGTGTGCAGTCTCTCTATGTTGCATATGCTGATTTTTATAGTGCATGATGCTCATCCATTGACCCGAATATGCCACTCAAAGTTACATATGTGCCTACTCTGCTACAAGGTACTGATGGACTAGAGGCTCTCCAAGGACACAAAATGGAAGGGACTTTGCAGAAACACACTCGTAGTATCTATTTGTTATAATCAGCTTCAGAGACTTTAAGGAACATTTCAGATTCTTATAAACTTTTCAGTAAAACTGAGGTGTTCTTTGCCTCTCTCTTGGCTCATGGTGTTCAGGCAGCTGCTAATGCTAAATGGCTCCAGTTGACCTACTAAGAGATGTTTCCGTTTGTTAATCATACAGAAAATGGATTCAATGCCATTAAGGAGGGGATGAGATCGATCTGTCTGACACTTCAAATTAGGTATACGCTCGATCTCTTCACTGCTATGGAGGGGGGGGGTGTCAGAAAATTGGCGGCAGTTGCTGCACTTACAGCCATCCTAATGGCTTGGACAATGGCTCTTTGTCTCACACCATCAGAGCATTGCATAATCTTTGTGAGCTACGGAGAAGGAAGCTGGAATACAAAGCCAAAGCTTGCTTGGGTTCTGTCTTGGATGGGCCTAGCTGTCAAAATGTTAGAGTCTATTTTTGTGTTCCTGCTTGTGACGTTTTGTTCTTGTCAGGTACTTATGAGGTGCTGTTTTGCCATAGTACCTAGAACTGCTAATATAATGTTGTTTGCACTGACTGAAGGTAAGGCCATTCCCATCTTAAAACATATCAGCATAAAAATAGATCTAGGGATGAATCCGAGCCTTATTGGGCCTCCGGGTACTCTTGTATCCTCCATTCGATTTGGATAATTATGTGGAGCGTTGGGTATATTGTGGAAGATATGGAGGGTGTTTGTCTTTGTCTTGTACCTCAGAGGAGTATGCTCGTAGTGGGGTAAGCATGCAGGATATTAGTAGGGTGTGGGTCCCCAAAGAAGATTTTATCAGATAGAGGGATGCAAATAGATGCATGTACAATGTCCCAACAAGGAAAAGAGGTTTACTCTACGTAAATTGTATTATTAAACACAATGTTGCAATTAACATGTGTTCTGTGTAGTTAGATTTGGGATATATGTCTTACTTTGTATCTAGGTTTGAATGCATTTTAGTTTGCATCAGGTAGCAACATAACAGGCAGCAATGTAATCACAATGTTATCTGTGGGGGACATCTTTGGGACAACTTTGTTGTGCCTAGAGTGAAGTGTGCAAACTCTGCGCTTGCTTAAGAAGGTGTTTGTCAACAGAGAAGTGGTCATTTTATGAAGTGAACATGTGGGGACTTCAGATGACTTATGCTGAATCTGCAGTTAGAATATCATGGTGTTATGAGTTTTACCGTCTGTACATACACATTTCAAAGATTGCAGTCTGCTTTAGGCTGCAGAGTTTCTGGTTTGCAGTAGCTGAGTCTTTCTTAGCCCTGGCATGTTTGGATGGCCAGGTCAAGAGTGTGGGGAGGAAGCGAACCATGTAAAGCAGGCCATAGCAGTCTAAATGGTCTCTTGAGGCGAGGTTGGAATGAATTACTAAGATGGACAAAGCTTTGTTATTGAATGACCAGTGGGGTCCGGTAAGGTTGTGAGGGTGGAATTGGGGTTAGGTAATAAATGCATGGAATGAATACTCGAAGGCAGAGCTTGACCTTTGTTTTATGGTTCCATTTGGATTCTCAGAAAGATAAGCAGGATATTGCTAGTTCGGCCATATGATTTAAGATGGAAGTCACAATGATATGAGTCTAAGCAATGCTGAAGGGGCAGTTTGGGACACCAGCTTTTCTGGGTCAATAAGGGGGTTATTGTGCAAGCAAAAGGAATGGTCACTGTTTTGTGTCCTCACTCTAATTTAGGAAATGTTATTGAGGCCATGCACATCACATACTGGGTTAAAGTTTCTCTGACAAATGGGCTAAGTCAACTGTTGAATTGTTTTGAGTTAATAAACTAATTACATTTCAGGATGTCATGACCGATTCGAATGAAACCATGTGGAAAGGGGATTGTGCTTAGTAATTGTAAAATCAAAACAAAATTTCACAATATAAGGTATAGGTGATCACGGACACAATTCTCCTCCACATTAATACAGTCCACAAGGTGTTTATAAAAAATACAAACACTTTAATATTGTTAAAAACTTCAAGGGTTCAAAAATGTGTAAAGTTACCCCACATATAACATACTCAGAAGAATTCACAATACACAATACGTACATTTACATAAAAACATCAATACGCAGTTCCCATAGAACTCCCAACACCTAGGCCTAAGACTGAATCAATAATTGGCCACTTACATTGCGAAATCTTGATTTGATTTTGTTCCCTTTTTTTTACAAAATGTTTGAGTTTCCTCAGGAAGTAGAGAGACTCAAGCTTTTAGAATTTTGACTAGGGCCGATCTGGGGTCTATAACCAATTTGTGACTTGCTTAGTAAATACATACATTGGGATTAGAGAATGTAGGGGAGGATTAGATTTCTTTGTATAGTGTTAGCCAATGGGGATTGTGGGATGACGTTACTGGTCTGTGTAATTATGTAAATTATTTAATTTTGTGTATTAAAACTGTAACTTTGTTGAGCACAGTAAGGAATTGTTCGTTTTCATCTTCACAAATCTGACTAACCTCTTTTGGTCAATTGCATGCAATTAAACTCTCTTTTCTGACAACATGCATTCACTCTCTTTTTGGAGTTATTGTTTTTTCATGTCAGGTTTTGGGTTTACCCTTCTACATAACCTTCATTGAATCATCTGCAAGCACATCTGTCATCCCAGTGATGTGCCTTGTATTATGTGAGTACTGTATTTAAGTTACCTTTTATAATAGTACCTAAGGCGTCAGACAAACAAATCATATCATTCTATTAAGGGCTGCATTGTCCATGGTGCAGAAAGTTCATTTACATCAGGCCCCAGTATTGACAATTGCACTATTGTTAGTTTGCACCACCTCGAGAGTGTAGCCAATGGCAGTGGTATTTGCAAAAGAAAAAGTAAAACAGCAAGCAAATTAAAGCACTTGCCCCCTGTCTGCATAGGCTTGGTGCATATACCTACTTCTTTCAGGCTGCATGCCATGCTTGCAGTTGGAGGGTTGGGGTAGAGGGAGGTACACATGTCCATGCAATCCCTGCTGAACTGACTGAGGGCGTAAGACACAGGTGAAGGTCCAAGGCTGCAGCACAGAGCTTTATCCAGTTGCTGCCTTTGTTCATGCTCTGCCAGACTCATCCTCTGTGCCTTGTCCCCCTGGTTACACTCTCTTAGTGCTGCATCGCCCTTGCCCCTTGTGCTGCCTCTACAATGACACACTAATACTTCTGTTCCTGTCTGCAGCTGAGTGCCAGAATGAAGGGGTGGGAGGGTGGAGGGGTTGTGTGAACAATATTGAAATTTAAGTTGAAGGAAAAGGGAAACAAATGTTGTCTGCATGCATGCTATCCTGGTAATTACTCTTTTGATGAAAGATGCAACGCGTATGGGACAATAAAAACAAATATTTAGATTCTGATGCATTCAGAATTTATGTTTAACAATTATCTAAATGGCATTACAATTAGACATTGGGCCTCATTACATGTTTGGTGGTATCCCGCTAGTAAATCCGGTGGGATACCACCAAATGGTATTACCGTTACCAGCACTTGGTCTGGCAGAATTACTGCCAGATTACAAGTGCTGGTAAGGGTGGTAAATCCCCATTCCATGGAGTCCAATAGAACTCCATGGGGGGATTTGCTGGTAATACTGACAGTTTTTGCAGGTGAGGGGCCCGATTTACCTCCAGCTCATAAATCTGTTGGGATGCCACAAACGGTATTACTGTTACCAGCACTTGGCCTGTCAGAATTACCGCCAGATTACAAGTGGCAGTGAGGGTGGTAAATCCCAATTCTATAGAGCCCAACAGGACTCCATGGGAGGATTTGCTGGTATTGCCGGCACTGGGAATACCAATGCTGGTAATACCAGCAGTTTTTGACAGTAAGCAGCCTGATTTACCTCCAGCTCTTAGCTCGAGGTAAATCGGGTCCCTTACCAGCAAAGTCATAGCTGGCCAGTATGTTAATGTGCCGGTAAATGGTATTACAGGCACATCAATACCACACCGGCCAACTTGGAATGGGGTCCAACATTGTCTTGTCGTTTGAAATTAACAAAATAATTGAATTTGTCCATATAGCACTTTGAAACAATGGCCACTGCTCTACAATGGCCTACTGGTGTTTCACTCCTAATGGGAGCCTATTCAACATGAGTCAATGTCTGAGACTAACTCATCGTAATCACTTTTGTAGGTTAATTTCCTTTAATACTGTATGATATATTCTTATTGTTTAAACGTGCACTATCTGTTAATTTGATCAGATTCATGTCACTTAGAATCAGATGGATCTTCCTTGTTCTTCTGTCCCTTTTATATATGTAAATCTGTAGAAGATGTTCAATGTATTAAATTGAACTTTCTTCAAGCTTCCAGTTGGTCTTCTTCAATATAGTAACTCATAGTGAGGGCCAAAATGTTACTATTTGGAATGTGTCATTTCCTTCACAGACAGCTTGTTGTGTTCATTTCAAGATTTCAGGTAGTGCCTCATGCATGCTATGAATGCAGTGTGTGTGCAAGAGAATGAGTGTGCCTGTGTGTTTGAGTGAGTTTGTGTCCATGTGTGAAAGTGAGAATGAATGTGCATGTTTGTGAGTGAGCCTGTTAGAATGTGTGCAAAAAATGATTAGTGTGTGCACAAGGATGTTTTTATGTGCGTGTGTGTCTGTGCGTAAGTGGCACACATGTATGTGTGTGTCAGGGGGCCACACGGTACCATGAATGTGCTTTGCAGGGACTAGCACATATTGTGTGTCCCCATCCTCAAAGTGTTTAACAGTGGCAATACTTCCATGCATTTTGCAGGTGACAAGAAAATGTGATTTACAACATGCTAGCGTATGTTGTATAATCTAGCATCATGAATATGTGCTTTACAGTGGCATTGCTGGCATACATTGTAAGCACAAGTGTGAAAGTATTTTACAGTGGCAATGCTGCATAAATGCTGTATTAACCTTCTACACGTACCTGATGTTGTTGCATCGAACGACTGGGCAGAGACTGTTGGGCTCCGTGCTTGTTGAGCTGCTGTAATGATTTAATGCTAAAATATGGCACTGGTGCACAGTGCATTCTGGTGTGATCAGAGCCATAATGGATATTTGCTCCATGCCTTAGTGAAAGCTGCACTTACCGTGAACTCTATACAGAGTTTCCACATTGTTGGCATTATTTTACTGGAAAAAATGTTTTCAACATTATTTGTTGCTTATGTTGGTTTGCATTGCTCATCCAAGGACAGGGGGTGCGAGAAGATGGCGATCTGCAGGTGCAGGCTGGTACCTGATAAACTTGCCATGGATACTGTCAAAATTGAGGATGAGTTACAGAGTTGTTTTCTTTGCTGTTTTGAGAAAGTGAAGAGCTCTGCTCTTTGCGGTTACTGTAGGTCACTCCTGCCGGGGGCAAGCGGTAAACCACCAATGCACAGATGCTCACGCCAGAAGGTTTGAGAAAATGCCACCCGCCTTTGCTGAGTACTTATAATGCAGCCCTCTGGAAAGGTCAGAGAGAAAACAAAGGCATCAGTTGGAGGGTGGGGTACTTCACTCCGGGCCTGTTGGTAGGTTTGCTCTCTGCCTGACTGTTTCCGGGGCTTTCCAGCCACTTCTGGCAAGATGAAGATGCTTAATGAAGTTGCACCAACGGTGATGTATTCTCTTTAGATTACTGTTTTTTATGTGATTTATTCCTGTTGCAGTTTATTCATTTATGTATGCCTTTTATGAATAAATAGCCGTATAAGAGCTAACTTATCTTCTAACCACATGTGTTTGTGTGAATCATTGCCTACCTGCGTTTGTCCTTCAGTGTACTGGTGATAAAAAAAGATATATGTCTGTCGGTGCACTTTTTGGCAAGTAATACAGCCGCCTACTGGATATGACATAAAAAGTGAAGTCACACTGAAGCAGTGTGAAAGCCTTTTGGTTTCTACACGTACCCAATTTTGTTGCATCGAATGACTGGGCAGTGACTGTTGGGCTCTGTGCCACTGACTATTGACTCTGAACCTATACTTGACTCCTGGGATTCTTCTGTGAACACACATGTGAACATACCACAAGCTGAATCTGCTTCCGAACGTACGTACATTAATGGTAACTCTTGTCCCAACTAGCCTCAAGCCATGCCCTCTGTCACAATGTGTGGGGATGACCAATTATCTTTGCACAAAGGTATTAATGAGGCGCAACACACTGATGGTCGTCTGATGAATGTGGAACTCATAATACACTCTTGTAGAGCACTGTGACCTTATGTACAAAACGAGCTCAGATCACACTCCTTCTGAATAATATTCTGGCCATGGTCAGCCAGAAATGGCCTCTGTCAAACATGGCCTGTAATCATGATAATTATATATTAGTAATCAATGAAATCACTGACTTGGTGGCAGTTGCTGCAGCTGTAGAGCTTGCTACACAGCTAGATGTGTATCTGCAAATGTGTTATCTGTGGCGGAATGAACATGTCTTACAAACCCATGCTGCTAGAGAGGATTTGACCTCGGATGAAGAGCATACATCTTTCTTTAAAAAAAAATGCTACTACTTCTAGGAGACGCAATTTAATAAAACAATTTCATTCACACTGTTCAGCAACAATTCAGTAAGCATGCTCTTGCTTCCAAATCCTCAGCAGTGACCCTAGTTAACACTGAAAGTGACCTATATAACCTCACAGAACCCGCTATCAGTGGGCATAAGCATAAAAAAAATTAAACAACTTGATTGGAAGACAGAAGTTCAATACAAAGGATATTCATTCATACCTTCCCACTATCTCACATGGCATTACCTCTAATAAGTTTCATGTGTGTAATTCCATTGGTAATAACTCTGTAATGATATCCAGACTGACGACTTAGCCCCTTTAGAAGATATTGCCCACTTATTTGCAGAATCTGAAACTACTGTTTGCAATAATGTACCACAATATTGGAACCTAGTTGGGCGATCTGGAACTCAAATCTTCCCTATCATCATATCACAATTTGATTTGAGTCAATTCTATTTAAATATTACTTCTTTTTATGGGGATTTGATCCACACTGTTGGATTCCTGTTTTGCTTTTATCCTTCAAGGTTTCGCACATTGTATGTTGTTTCCCAAATAAACATTACATTTTTGTTTCTTTTTTGAATGCAATCTTTTAAAAATAGAGGTGTCGATCTAAAGTCTCTCAGCTGTAGAAAGGATTATATGAGTCGAGAGGCAAAGCTCATGAGTTTATTCCATAAGTAGTATTTGTTAAAAAACATCATTTGGAGTGTTGGACCAGGAAAAGTCGAAGACAACTCCTATTTCTTTTTGGTTCGGAAGTGTATTTCTTGGTGCAAGCTCCGTTCCTAGGGTTTTTATAAATTCCTGATCCCTTTTTGTGTTGGGATCAAAAGTGTGGCCTGATTTGGGGATATCTCTGATCCGTAGTTATTCCAATCAGGTCACGTAGAAGCCGACCGATGGACGTGGAGTACCCCTAGAGATTCTGCAGCGACATCGGAGTCGGGCAGAATCTCTAGGGGTACTCCACGTCCATCGGGAGGTAAACAAAGAATGTGTGATCATCTCGGATTTGGGACATCGTAAATAACTAAACCTGTTCGAATCCAGGACCTTGACATATGGGAGTTGTCTCAACTATGATGGGGCATCCTCCTATTTGAACACAAGAAATTCACCACAACCAGTAGAAGAAATTAAACCACACACTCATTGGTGTTGGTCCTTAGCCCTGAAGAAAGTGGTCCTAATTACTTCAATACCACTGAAACCGGTCGGCTTCTACGTGACCTGATTGAAATAACTACAGATCAGAGATATCCCCAAATCAGGCCACACTTTTGCTCAAGGGCCGGATGTTTTTTTTTAATGCCGTAGAATGCAGGTTTGTGGGCTTTTGTTTGCGGACATAAGCACTCGAGGGCAATTCCCCAATACGTGGGCAGAGAGTATTACTGTATCAGTCACAAGAGAGGGCCGCAGAACAATCCTGGCAATTACTGCATCCTCGCTATGCTGGATGCCGCAGTCAAACTCTTTGCTGGTGTCTTATTGAATGGGCTTAAAAGCTAGGTGGACGAGAATGACATTTTACCTTTTAACCATAGTGGGTCCCGCAAGGGACATTCTACCATTGATAACTTTCTTGCCTTAACTCATTGTGTCAAAAGCACTTGGAATATCAGACACCTTCCAGTCTACGTGGTGTACCTTGATTACTCTGCGGCTTTTGACACTGTGAAGCGTGAGGTACTTTTGAAGAAATTGGCAAGTTGGAGCATTCCCTCTGGGTTTCTAGGCAGGATCATCCTCCTTCATACTAACACGACTGTAAGAGCGTACATCGAATTTAGGACATCTCACAGATGACATTTGCATGCATGTAGGCCTCAAGCAGGGACGTATATTAGCCCCATTATTGTTCAACTTATACCTGTCTGAACTTACTGTGGCACTATCTTCTAATAAGTCATCAACTCTGAGGTTGGGACAAACCAAATTGCTTTGGCTTGGGTGTGCAGATGACTTATTGATACTGGATTACACATCTAAAGACCTTCAAAATACCGTCAGCCTGCTTGCTACTTATTCACAACAAATGGCTTAAGAGTTAACACCCTGAATCTAAGGTTCTGACCTTTAAACCGGGACAATCCTTAAAGTAAAACAAAAACACATCTTTAATTGGCCAGCAGATAACATCAAATTTGAGATCATCGTATAGTATGATTATTTGGGCTTCAGCATTGATTGGTCTGCCCAGCTTGAAAATGTGACTACTGCAGTATTACAAGTGCTTTGTGGAGCTAATGCATGTATTTTTAAACATGATGGTCACAATTTGAAATCAGTTATGATTTACACTACGAACATTGTACCCAAATGATTATATGCATCTGATCTGAAGTTTGGGCCAAGACCCATCTGAAGAAAGTTATCCAGCTGGAGAGTCACTGCATCAAAGGTTTGCTTAGATTATCCAGGCACACCTCCTTAGACTAGCTCTCACTCGAGTTTGGGATTGGTGGGGTTGGACCTTGTTCGGCATGACACACTTTGATGTTGCATTGGCAGCTTTGTGACTCCACCACTAACACTTTATAACATGTGATTTGCACCTGGAATGAATCCACCAATACAGGGTGGGTGACCCTTTCTGTTGGTACGACTTACTCAGGGTGCAAACAAATGGTGTGAGCAGCTTTTCTTGATCCCCACTCGTGGTAGCGCGAGTGCAAACAAAAACATCACAAAAAATCCATTAATTCCTTATATTATGATAAAAAAATAATGGACCTTGGAACCATTGCCCGTAGTACATTAATGCTTTTCCTAGCAATTGGGTGGTTAGTATGTATCTAAATATGAAGTGTAACTTAGCGGAGACTCAAAGTAATTGGGGTCCGCTATGATATACCTAGAAACCATCGCCATTGTAGGCTCTGTGGTTAGTTTGTATTGGGAACTATTAAACATCTTATTTTAGAATGTAAGAGCTTGATTTCTTTTCGTAGATCCACTGCACTAGCACGCGGAAAAGCGCATCTTTTTACTCATTTTAAAGAAACTAACTGGGAGGCCTTTTATCATGGAAATTATTTGGGTTTATTGACCTCATTGTTACATTTTGGATTCACATAATGAATGCTTTGGAATCATTACTGTGATAACCTTTATGCTTGCATTTCTTTAACTTTCACTTTTTTATTCTAATGGTTACTTTGTATCAAGATGCCGCTTTTAAACCTTTTTTTTTGTCTTTTTGGAAATTGTATAAAAAACCGTAAACTGTAATGGTTGAATTATTCCAACTAAATAAATAAATATATGACTTATCTCTACTCCTGAAGTGTGAGGGGAATATGGTTTGAGTGTTCAGACTCTAAGAGCAAATTCCCTATAAGAATATAGTTCTCTGACTTGTTTGGAATACGTTGATATTTTTTTTAAATAACTTTGTCTTCTCTGAATCAAATTTTGAAGGTGATATGATATGATATTTTATTTATAGCGCTCCTATACACAAGTGTTTCAAGGCGCAATGAGGCAAGGGGGGGGACATGGGGGGACAAGACAACAATCTTACTAGGCCCAGCGACATTGAGATTGCGCAAGTACAGGGATATGGAAGGGGAGAAGTGCGAGGGGAAGGGGAGGAGGAGCAAGTGCAAGACATAGGATAAATCATCAAAAAGAGGCCAGCAGGTGGTAGTGCAGGGTTAAGTGCAGAAAACAAGTGTTAGATAAGTGCAGGTAGGGGGTTGTAGGGTTGCTGGTACAGCCCCAAGTGCAGGGTTGCCAGGAGGCAGTGCAAGTATGCAACAGTATGGCAAAATTATTTAGAAGCCCATGTTGTCATATATTGGGAAAACTAGCATGATGAACATTTGTTTAATAGTGGCAGTGCAGGCATCTTTTATAGGCAATATAAGTAAAGTGTTTTACAGTTGTAATGTTGATATATATATTGGGACCCATGTAACATGGAAAGTGTTTTAAAGGTTATGATGGTATATATTGTGGAAACTAACATTAAGAGCATGTGCTTTACAGTGGCAGTGTTGGCATATATTGTGGGCAGCAGCATGAAAGTATGTTACAATGGCAACACTGGTATATATTATGCACAAAGTCAGCAAGGAAATGTTGTAAAATGCGACTTTGTATTATTGGTGACCTAACATTCATCTATTGGATATTTCAGGTATTACACTATGGAACCTATTGTACATTTTATGGCTTTTTGCCCAATCTTTCCAAAATTATTGGTTGCTAAAATGCATTATTTCAATCCATTATTTAAAAAATGTTGGCAGGGAAGTACCCCCATCCGTGAACACTGTTAGATTGTTTGGAATGTGTTTGTTATGCTTGGTTGCTCAGTCAATTTGGGGGAAATCTGAATGCACTGTCAATGAAAATATTCTAGTTGTCCCATGTGTTGGGCATTATGCATTTCACACTCTCAGTATTCATTATACTTTTTTGCTAGACACATATACCCAGAAAGTTAAAGTAAATATATATCTACTGGGACAGGTGAAACATACCCACACAGATGGTGAAAATATAACATCTTAAACTCAGTAACCCTGTCTTGGCTCAAGGTCAAAGATGAGATTTTGTAACTGAACTAATTCTCAAAAGTTCAAAGTATGTGCTAATACATTCATTTGTTAACATAATTAGTCTGTAATGTATTTCTGAAAACGTATCAAGCTGTGTTCAACTAACATGAATTGTTTTTAGATAATGGTAAAACATAAGTTAGTTGAGGTGCACAGCATTGCATTTGGTAATACTGTAGATGAATTGACTTCTGCCCTGCAGGAGTACAAGGATAAGTAGAGGCTAACGAGCTTACTCACACGTGTACAAATCAAAAGCCAACAACATTATAAAGGCAATACAGGCACAGTTAACAGATATACCTCCTTCGCCTTTTGTGCTAACAAGGGCAGAGGGACGACTATACTCTTAAGAGGGGTGTGAATCACGTGACAATACAAGCCCAAACAGCGAAGTACAACTACACAAAATAAAGGAATATCAAATTAATGTTCTTTACAAATATATATACTTTCATTAAGCACAGCATGTGCAATAATTATTAAACAGAAAACTCCACAAAAACCCATCCTATAGAAAGAACATAGAATATGTAAGATAGAAAGATGCAGCATTAAGGGTAATGAGACCCAGGGAAAAAAGGCAATATAAACCACAATGTTAAAAAAGGATATGTTCTTAAGTTGCAAAAAAAGGAATTAATGTGACCTAGCCAGTCTCTAGGGCCCATAAATTGACTAGGGGGGCTCTTATCAGGCAATAATACCTTTTGCAGCATCTTGGCGGTTCGTCAGTGGCCAACCAGGCTTATCAGTGCTGTTCGGGAGTCTTAGTCAGTTCGAGATGCTACAGACACAGTTGTTCAGTGACAAGCAGATGTCAAGGCGGAGGGTGAAACTGAACAAATTTTGCACAATTTGAAAAATTACTCAAGTGATGTGCAACATAGACGTATCAAGGTTTGGTTTGATGTTTGAGGTTGGAAGGTGGTCACGCTGGAGATGGGAAGCACAGGTGAGTCAGTTTGACATGATGACGCAAAGGATATGGTTCGGAGCGAACACTAGGGAGAAAGTACGGTCGTCGACTCGATCAGCGATGAAGAGGCTGGCACTTCGAACATTGGCGTCGAGTGATGGAAGCGCAGTGGCACTTCTTGCTTCAAGAAAAGGCAACAACACATTTTAATTGGGGCCATACAGGGGCAAACAGGTTTTAATTGGTGGAACAGTGGTTTGAATGTCATCGAGTGCCAAAGGTCGCTCCAGACGGACCTGTGGTTTAAACTGGTTGGAACATGCTCGAAGCTTGGCTCACACCAGTTTGTCAGTTGAATTGAAGGAATCCTCGCTGTCTTAGCTCTCGGGAGCTGTGAGTCGTACACCAGGGCAAGATGGATACTTTTCTCAGTCTTCCAAACCCAACGGAGACTGGCACATACCTTCAGGGGTCCTTCAACATGGTGAAGCCCTGGGCAGTGGTGTGGACAGGTGAAAATGCAGGTCTTATTGCAGCAGGAGTTCACCCCCAATGGTCCCTTGGGATGGTTAGGGGACAGCGGTTACCTCCGCCGTGGAACGCCTGCCATCACCCCACAACTGGAGGACTTTGGAAAGGGCTTTTCTCCCAACAGGGTCCAACAATATCTTCTTGAAGGTTTGAAGTCCAGAGATGATCCAAAGAAGTAGTGGGAGACCCATTTATTTAAAGGCAAAAGCCCTCAAGGGATTGGACTAAAGCTAGCCTGCTTTAGGGCTCCTATCCCTGTTCATGGAACAATTGGACTTTGCCTTCTGGCATCACACTCAAAGATCCTTGTGATACAGGAACATCACCTGTCTATTCACCTGGGGCCATGAGTTGGGGAAGGGTCAGTATCCTAGTTGATAATGATCCTTCCTAAGGTTGTTTTAAAAATGTATTTATTTATTTATAAACAGGAGAATCAATGCTCTTTTGATCACAAAAGAACGTACAATAGGTAAGAAATCAGATTTAACGGGATGCAGTGAGCTTCTTACAATGGGCTGAGTTTGAGGGACATTCTGACCAGATTGTGAAGGGGAGTAAATGGAACAGTCACCGGGGACAATACATAAGTGGACATGCATACAATAAGGACAATGAACATTGGACATTTGTAAGTGCAGTTAGGCGGTACGACTAGCTATGCTCGGGGTGTGACCATGATGGGTGAAGTGCTAGAATGGAGGCAGAGGAAGTGAAAGACAGAGGCAAGTTAGAGGCGAGGTAAAAATGTTAGCTAGCAGGCAGATGAGAGGTACGTTAAGAGGGTAACTCAGAGGCGAGAACGTATGTTTTTAGTCTGGTTTTGAACAAATCTGTGTGGACTGTTTCTCAGGTGTCCGGGGAAAGAAAATTCCATGCAAGTGGAGCAACGAGAGAGTAAGAGCGGAAGTGAGAGGAAGCACAGGGACGGCAAGGAGCCAGAAGGGTAGTTGAGGAGGCAGAGCAGAGATTACAAGGCTTATAGAGTTGGATAGAGGAGGATAGATACAGTGGTGCCTTACCATGGATAGATTTGTGAACCATTTGTGAACCAGGAGAAGACATTTAAATCTGGCCCAGTTTTGCATCATCAGCCATCCAGCCTGCTGACAGTATGAAGAGGTGGGTGTGAAGTGAGGGAGCTCAAAGGGAGTCCTGGTAGTGAAGTTAATGATCTTGTCGAGAGAACAGAAAGCATAGTTGGGGAGATCAAAGAGGATACTGGCACAGTAGTCCAGTATAGAGAAGACAAGAGTGGTTAAGAGATGTCTTGGTGGTTTTGAAAGGAAGGAGGTGCCTGATTTTCCTAATATAGAGAAGGTTGAGGCAAGGTGCTGTTCCAGTTTTGGAGATAAAAGTAGTGAAGGTGTGAGAAGGGTCATAGATGACGCTGACGTTTTAGCTGAAGAAGAGTAGGGGGAGCGTCAGGGTGGAACTGGATAGGCAGAGGTAGAGATGAGAGAGAGCTTTTGGCAGGGAAGAAATGCATCTCTATTTTGGCAGAGTTTAACATCAGAGAGTGATAAAGATATCAGAGGAGAATCCAGGAAAAGAGAAGAAGATTTGGGTCTTGTCTGCAAACAGATGGTACGAGAACTCAAAGGAGGAGATTAGTGCCGCGAGAGGTCTAGAGTGTAAAGAGGAGCTGACCCAAGACAGGGCCTTGTAGAACACCAACAGTTACATGATTGAGTTGCGAGGTGTAGGTGCCCCAGGAGACAGAGAATTGTCGAAGTGCAGGGTAGGATTCAATCCAGACAAATGCTGATTGCAAATTCCAAAAGAGAGTATTAAGGAGATCAGAGTGATCGACAGTCGAAGGCAGTAAACAGGTCAAGGAGAATTAGGATAGAGGATAGGTTTGTAGAGGTGACGAAGGTGGACACATCAGAAGAGCAGTTTCTGTGTAGTGAAACGAGCGAAAACCTGCTTGTAGGGGGTCTTGAAGGTTGAGGATGTCTATGAAATAGGTAAGACGGTTGAACACAACCCTTTTGAGCACTTTAGAGTAGTGTGGAAAGAGGGACACAGGGCGAAGGTTAGCTAGTAGGTTTGGGGTCAGCCCTTGCATATTTAGGAGAGGGATGACCATGGCTGTTTTGAAAACAGAGGGAAAGCAAGCAGAGTCAAAGGACAGGTTTAAGAGTTCAGGGAGGTGAGAGGGCACTGTAGGGGCAATAGGCTGAACTAGCTGAGGAGCAAGAGGGTCTGATGGAGCACAAGAGGGGTTAGCCTAAATCAATAGAGATAGCACTTTGTAAGTATTAGTGTGACTAAAGTGGAACATGGAGGCAGAGGAAGATGGTAGAGTAGGCAGAGTGTAAAATGTCGGAGGAGGGAGGAAGGTCAGGGGAGACTCTCTAATTTTGGCAATTTTTGCAGTGAATTATTCAGCTAGGTCATTAGCTGTGAGAGTGGAGGTGATAGTCATAGACATAAGAGGAGTGACTTTAGGGTGCCCTACAGCCGTGAGGATGGTTGGAGTGCGAGTCAATGAGGGCTATTTAGAATTCCCTTTTAGTTTTATCAAAAGTGGACTTGAGAGCGTTCGGGGCAGAGAGGTAGAGTTGCAGGCCCTCATGTGTGTGGGTACACCTCCTTTTGTGCAGCAGCCGATCCATGTCTGTGCGGAGAGAGCGTATTAATGGGATGACCCATGGTTTACAATGCTGAGACATAGGGGTGAAAGTAACCAGTAGGAAGTGAGATGGGAATGAGTCATATAGTAGTGATTGGAAGCTGGAGAAGGCAGTGTTGGTGGAAGAGGTATCGGGTGCGAAGGAGGAGAGTGAGAATTGTAGGTTGAAAATAAAGGGGAGAATGGCAGCAGTTTTGCATTTCCTTTTAGTAATAGGTGAAGCAAGTGGAGAGGAAAGGTCAGAGGGTGGAAAGGACACGGTGGTGGAAACACTTGAGTGATCATATATGGATGGTGTGACAGTAGTATTAGTAGCTGAGAGAGAGGTGGAGATGAATAAGAGATCCAAGGAGTTACCCCCTGTGTGGGTAGGTAGGTTATGGATAGAGTGGAGAGCGTGGTCACTAAGAAATACTGAAGTTCAGAATTCTGAGAAGTGGTTGGAGAAGGAAGGTTAACGTCACCTACGGGAATGAGTTGGTGTTTAGTGGAAAGAGAATCAAGAAGTTGCCCAAGGTCATATAAGAGCGGTCCAGTGGGACCAGGAGGGCGATAGATGGAGATCATATAAACCGAGTGAGGCGGAGCAATAGTAGAGATGGTGAATTCAAAAGCGGTAGGAGAGGACTTGGCAATGGGGATTTGTGAGGAATTGAGGCAGGAAGAGAATAGATGTCTGATGCCTCCACCTCTGCCAGTCCATCGAGGAGAGTGTATGCAGGATAGTTTGGATTTGTATAGGGCTGCCAGATCGGCAGTCAGAGAAATCCCGGTTTCAGTGATAGCAAGAAGGTCTAGGGGAGGAAGGCTGTAGTGAAAGTATTCAGTGATAAAAGAAGTTGTTTTGTTGCAAACAGTCTGAGCATTCCAGAATGGACTGTTCAGTTTATGATGTAAGGAAGAGAAGAGAAGTTGAGTCTCAGAGGAAGAGAGGCTAGGTGAACAGGTGTGAGAAGAGGAATGGTTAGCTCATTGGTTTCGTTTGTTGGAAGGAGGTGGAAGAGAAATGGAGTAGTGGGAGATTTGAGTGGTGAGCTTTATATTAGGGATAGGAAAGGAGGAAGTTGTAGCGTGATTGGAGAAAGCGTAGGGAGAGGTGAGTAGGAGCAGCAAGAGGAGAAGAAGTGAATGCATTATAGGTTAGTAGCACAGTGTGGAGAGACAGCACAGTAATTAGGAAGCTTTGGGTGCTCACATGTGCAAAAGGGAGAAAGGCAAAGGCTCATAGGTAAGAGACAAAGAGGCTGGTCAAGGGCAGGTCTTCACCCTTCACTGGGATGCCCCTGGCTGGACACCCCCTAGGAAGTTCAGAAAGGATGCCACACTCATGTATCAACTGATCTCCTAGTCCATCAGTGGTTGGTCTCTCTGATATTGTCCCTGCTGTTGCTGGAATGAGGCGATTTCTTCCTGATTGGTGTTGCAAGAGGAGACTCTTGTGGCTTTCAGCTTGAGATGGGTTTGGTCCAAAATGGCCACCCGAAGTGATGTCAAGTATCCAAGATGGCCCCAGGAAGTGATATTACGGATCCAAAATGGCTTCTGGAAGTGATGTCCCTGACCAAAACAAGATGGCCACTGGCAGTCAAGTTCCAGACAGAAAGTTAAGCCAAAATCCAGAAGGAATGACACACGCCCTCATCACCTGAAAGCATAGTCCATCAGAGGCTGGTCTCTCTGATTTTATAAGGCTATTAGCATATACTGGTAATAGTGATAGAGGTTTGAAGTTATGGTTACAAAGTAGGAATCATTGTTTAATAGTGAGTAAAATAAATATTGAAACAGTGTTAGTAAATTAAATGTGCTTCTATTTTGCAATATTTAAAAAACAAGGTTGTCTTCATACTGTGGGGGAATGTTTCTGAATATAATAAATGTGCTTCCTAGTCACTTTTTCGACAGTCATATTGTGGAAATACAAAGGTTTCAACACAAAATCGTGGGGGAAAAAAACATTTTAATTCTTTTTTTTTCTTCTTTTTTTGGGGGGGGGCGGGGGTTCCCCAGCAAAACCCGTTTAAAAAAAAAACTCAAATTACTTGTTTCTTTTTAGATGATTTTGTTTCAACATAATTGTATTTCGAAAATATGTTTTTTCGAAATATTGACTGGATACCAACAAATGCATATACTCTCCTTACATATTACTGCATTATAATGTTGTGAGACGGCACTACAAACTACTATGTTTAAACCACTGTTTCTTGCTTGTGCAAGGCGAGACTGTAGTTTATACTGTGCATGTCTTTGTACTGAAGACGTCTCGCCTAGTGTGTAGGAATGTTAACCTTCGCATCTCTCGCTTCTGACGTGTTTCCCTTTTGGCATGTGTAAGTGTGTTTTAGGCTCCCACTTTCTTGGGAAAAGCCGCATTAGTAGAAAGAAGTCACCATATTACAAGCACTCTCGCTCACCTCAGAGCGCATGTTAATCTTTAAGGAGTACATTCACCTTGACTAACTGTAGTACAGTCCGGTGTCCTCCCTGATCTGATAATGTTGACTAGCATTAACGAGTGCAGCTGGCATCAAAGGCTTGAATAATGAGACTGTTCTCTACCAGGAAAATTGTTTCAAGGTGAGAACTTTCCCTGTTGGGTCCAGCCCTTCCATTGAAACTCATGTGTTACTTTGGATATAAGAGAATGGTGCATGGAAGGAAGGGGGGGTCTCACTTGTGCCAAAGTGCTGCTGTTGGTTCTGTTTTGTTACTGCCTTTTACTAGAAAATCTTTCACCAATTCACTGGACTCACGAGTGGTCATTTGTGCACCACAAGTTCGATGCCGGATTCCCACTGCCCTGCAGCCAGGTCCAAAGGCCTCTGGGCGTACGTCCCGGTGATCCCCTTGAACCCAGGATAGGCGCTTTCATTGGAGGGGAGAGCTGGCCGTAGCGCCCAGAAGCTCGAGGAGTGCAAGCAGAGCAGATGTGGAAAAAAGATCTGATTGAAAAATAGTGGGTTGTTGAACACAGGTAATTGTGAAAATGTATTGTTATGCCTTGTATTGTGTTGTCTGAAACGGGATGGGGTAAATGTTTGTCTTTGAAACCTGGAAACCAAAACTGAAACCTGAAGCTTGAAATCTGTTGCAATTATATGAGAATTCACTGCATCCAAGACCCGGGCATAAAAAGACAGTCAAGAAAAGCTCCAGGAGCAAGTGAAATCTCTGAAAACTGAGTACTCTAACCTGCTAGGGAGACCCCGCTAAAGGGAAGTCCCAGAGATATTTTTGACACTTTTAACGCTGCTATTTTATATGGAACTTCTGATCAATCACTGGCTAGCCTAGACCCTAATGAACCTCCAGCTTATCATCGGTCCACTCCAATTAATCCTTTGGTCACTCCATTCACTCTTGAAACACAAGCTCAGATTTCTGAACTCTTTTCATGGTCCTCAGGCATAATTGAAGTGTTCCTGAATACAACGCTTAATACCAGTACTGATGCATTCCCGCTTAGACACCTTCTGGGAGGAGGTGTTACCCTAGTGACTGTACATGTCCCATGGGGTGCTATTGATTTGCTGAATATTGTCCAGAGATTTCCAAAGATACGAGAAGATCCTGTTAAGTTTGCAGGAGGGACTTCAGGTCATCATCGACTGCTATCACCCCACTTGTGTTGATTTGAATCAGTTGTTGCGAGCTGTGCTGCCCGCAGATACATCTACTTTGCTTAAGGTACGTGCAAATTGGCCAGCTGAAGAACCTGACACTGCTAGGGATCTGAAAATGTTTACTGATAGACTGGTACAGACTATCATTGGAATTTGTCTTCAAAAGATGGATTGGTTTAAGATAAATGCACGTAAACAAGCCAAGGGAGAAAATCCTGCAGAATATCTCAAATTGATGAAGCAATGCTTTGAACAAAAATGTTGTATTGTTGATGCCGCACTTATAGAGCCTTAAACTCTGGTGGCCCCGTTTCTTATGGGTTTACAACCAAAGATATCGGAAAGGAATGAAAGCAGTACTAATAGGATGGGAAGGAAGGGGTTTGGGTGAAGTATTCTTGGCTGCACTGCACTTTCATGAAGAAGATGAGAGACAAAAAGAAACCACAGAAGCCAAACTTATGGCATTGCAAATACAGAGTTTACAACCTCCCTGGGGAAGGCGAGTGCTCCACCCCACTCCGGGGGGGGGGCGTGTGGGTGGAGATGGTGAAGTGGAAGAAGAAGAGGAGCACCCCAGACATTTGAGCCAGGGCAAACTGCTAAAAGGTATTACACACACATACAGTGATCAGTATAACTACTGTAAAGAGTTTGGCCACTGGAAAGACAAATGCCCATACTGGCCTCCGTATGACGGTCGAGGCAGACAGCCAACCACGTTGAGCGCTGTGGTTGTGGTCTCTGTACCCACCGCCACTACAATCTATCGATGTTCAGGATTGCCAATGGGTCCCTGAGCTTGTTTCGCCACTTATATTGATTGAGACTACTGCGCAGTACGTTGATTGTATTGCTGCCGGTCCGATTGCACAGCGAGTAGAGAGCTCACTCTGACATCTGTGCAGAGGCTGCTGATGTAGTTTTGAATCCCGGCAGGGCCAAATTCAGCCTTTCATCCTTCCGAGGTCGATAAATGATCACCACACACCGTGGGCAATAATAAGCAGCGCTCAGATACCTGAGGGTTTGTAGCGCTATGTAAATGCAAAATTATTATTAGAAGATTTCATGTTTAGTTGACACTGGAGCATCACGCTCCACACTAAAAGCCTCAGGGTTTCCCCAGACAAAGCATTCTGATGATTTAGTAAATGCTGTGGGTATAGGGGGTACTCCAATAGCTTATTCTGTGGCCACTACGCTTATGGTTAGGATAGGTCTGATTTCTATCCAACAGCCATTGTTTCTCTGTGAATTTGTTTGGATTCGATTTATTGTTCAAATTAAGCTGACCAATGTATTGTTCCCTAATGGTGTATATCTTGATATTCCTGCCCAAGGAGAGCATGAGGTGCTATCAGCATTACAAAAAATTACCCATTCAAATTCGGGGGACCGGCCTGACACTCCTCGTCCAGGGCAGGGGCTGTTGGATCGAGTCTCAATCAAATCATTATGCAAATGATAGTGTATATACGGTTAATTCTGAACCAGTTAAAATTACCTTGAATCCTGCCAAGCCCTTGCCATGTGTACCTCAGTGTCTTATTTCCCGACAGGCTGAAGAAGGTATCTGTACTGTGATAGAATCCCTTCTCCAACAAAGTATTATTGTGCCAACCCACAGTCCCCGTAATTCTCCTAGTTTGGCTGCTAAGAAACTAGGTTAAGAAGTTTATCATTGTATTCAAGATTTGCATGCAGTTATATCAGCAGTGTTACCAGCTTTTTCAGTTGTTCTCAATCCAGCTGCAAGTTTGTCACGTTTTCCCTACACAGCTAAATATTTTAATGTAGTATACTTATGTTCTGCCTTTTTCTCCATATCCATACAAACTGATAGTCAGTATCTATTTGTATTTCCCCATAAATCAGTGCAGTATACATTCACTAGGCTTGCAATGGGGTATGTAGAACACCCTACACTCTTTTCCCAGATTTTCAAGAAAGATCTTGATTCGGTACAGTTCTCAGGAGGGTCGACACTAGTGCAGTATTTTGATGATCTTCTCCTAGCGTCCCCATCCGTGGAAGCGTGTACGGAAGACTCACTTGCCCTGTTGAAAGCGCTTGCTGAAAAGGGTCACAAGGCAGCTAAAGACTGTTATGTCTGCCATGTGTGCGGTAACTGGGCCATAATATTTCTGCTGGAGAAAGACATTGTCTCAGGAATGGATTAAAGCGATCCTGAAAATCGATAAGCCCCAGACCAAGAAGCAAATGAGGGGGCTCCTTGGGATGGTAAGATTCTGTAGACAATGGGTCCTGGGATATTTATCCATAGTTAAGCCCCTTCAGATGGGTTTGTTCAAGGTGTGTTGACTCAGTTACACAGTGATAAGCATCGTCCGTGTCATATCACAATGCAACTTTACATACAGTAGCCGCAGGACTCCCCGCTTGTCTGCAAACTGTCGCTACAGCTGATCTGTTGGTAGAGAAAACCGACTCCCTAGTACAGGTGCAGCCTGTCACAATTTTGGTTCCCCGTGTGGTATTAGCATTACTGCTTAAATGAAAGACAGACCATGTGCCAAACTCCCACCTCACTTGATGTGAAATGTTGATTATTTCTGCTGCAAATATAACCCTGAGTTGCTGCTCACATCTGAACCCTGCTTCCCTATTACCAACCCCTGAGCAGGGGGAGCCCTATGATTGCCAAGTGACTGTGGAGACACGTGTGTCACCTCTGTTGACCTATCAGATGTACCTTTACTGAACCCTGATCAGATTCTTTTAGTTGACGGATCTTGTATCTTTATCCCAGAAATGGGCAAATTGATTTCTGGATATTCTGTATGTACCCCCATGCTGTTTTATAAGCCTATCGATTGCCTATGGCAAATTCAGCTCAAGTCACCAAACTCGTGGCTCTCACCTGTGCGAGTATTCTGGCCCGGGGAAGATCTGCTACAATCTAGACTGACTCCAGGTATGCCCAGGGGGTGGTCCACGACTTCCGAATTCTATGGACGAAGCATGGATATTTAACTTCCAGAGGCACTACAATAGTATATGGAAATTATGTGTCAGCCTTGTTGAATACATTATTTCCTGCAGCGATAGTGCAATCTAAGGGGCACAATTCCCCTCAGTCATTAATCACGACCCAAGGAAATGCTTTAACTGATGGTGCAGCTGGCTGAGTGGCCTTAAAACAGCCCCTCGCTCCTAATTAAGTTCTTGTTTCTGTTGGAGTTTCAAGGTCGCCCATCCTGTCTCTTTCCAGACTGGCAATTCTTAAAGATCAAGCCACAGGAGCCAAAAAGGTGACCTGGACTCAACGAACGTGCCGACTATGTGGCGTTCCCCAGATGGCCGCTTGGTGGCACCCAAGGTACTTGTCTCCTATCTGGTCCATGAAGCTCACAGCATGGCGCATTCAGGTAAAAACGCCATGATTGCCTTGTGACATTGCGATTGGATGGGTCCTGGTTTAGCTTCTATGCCTCAGAGATATTGGGAACATTGTGTGATATGTTGAACGCATAACATCGGGAGAGTGGGGCCCACGTAGCTGTCTGCACGTTCTGTACCAGAAGGTCAATTTTTACACATGGAGACATATTTCATACTGCGTTCCACTTGCATGACTTACATGTATTGCTTAGTCCTGATAGATGTGTTTTCTGTGTAGGTGGAGGCTTATCCTTGTAGAAAATCAGACACTTTTACTGTGGCTAAGAAGTTAACTGAGTTTATATCTCGGCTTAGATTGCCCCTTGACAGTGATTGAGGTTCCCATTTAACTGGTCCGGTTATTAAAGAAGTGTACAAAGCTCTAGGAGTAATTCAACAGTTCCATTGTGTTTATCACCTGCGCTCATGTCGAACAGCGATCGCAAGTTGAGGTTGTCCAAAGTGAGTAAAGAGACAGGGTTGAAGTGGCCCCAGACCTTGCCCCTGGTTTTGTTTGAAATGCGTAATAGCCCCCAGCATAAACACAAACTGTCTACTCATGAAATCCTCACTGGTCACCCCATAAGAATGGGAACTTCACCACCAGCAGATCCTCACATTCAAAGTATGTCCTTGGAGAATTACACCTTGAAAAATTACTGTTGAACGTTCATTAAAACTGTTCAATCTATTCAGGCCCAGGTCTGTAAAGATTCGCCCTAGCCGGCTACTGAATCTTGCCATCCTCTACAGCCAGGCACTGGTGAGGGTCCATCAGGTCCATCAGCAGAAGTTTGCGCTTCAGCCGAGGTGACATGGTCTCTTCCAAGTCTTGCTGACCACCAATTCTGCAGTCACGGTTGCCAGTATACCAGCCTGGATCAATGCAGCACATTGCTGCAAAGCCGCTGCCCAATTCGACGACAAACCTCTGTGGCCACTTATCTTCCTCAGGTTAGCTCCAGTTCCAATGCGACTACCAACAGCACCACCAGTGACGTCTCAGAGTGTTTGCCGATGTCAGACCATTCAAGGGTTTCTGGAACAGAGCGATCATTATCAGAAGGTGAGGGCATGACCCTCGATCAGTCAATACTTTCACATGCTGAATCAGGATTTGCAGCTTCTGAATCCCTTCCACATAGTGACATCTCTGCGGGAGCTGCTGCTAAGGCTCCTTCATCAGGTCGGTCGAAGCCCCGGAAGAGACAACCACGATCCAGGCCCAGTGTCAGTGTACCATCTGCAGTGCCGGACCTCAAAAGGCAACCTGCAAGAAGCACACACTACGATCCCGTGGAAAGATAGCAGAGAGTCAGTAGTTTTGAACAAAGTAGTGACTCGCCTCTGGATTTAACCCTTCAAAGACAATGAATCTGCCTGAAGCGGCGGTGCGCTGGCAAAGAGTAGATGCCCCCACTGTTGATTCGCCAGCATCAGCAGGTTATGGCCTGTGATGTTATCATTTGTTGATTGTCCTTTTTGGCACAATGACCCTTTCATTCATCTAGCTCTGGTACCTCAGATTTTTGTAGGTTGGATTCTTAGGTGGAATGTCTGATCATAAACTGTGCCCTCCATTGCCCACTACCTTAATGGTGCAGGAACATTGGTACGTACTTTGTTGCATCTTCACAGAGCCCAAAAACTTTGAACTGGAAACTTGGTCTAGTGTATTTCTTTTGCCTGTATCCTGTGTTTTACCAGTCTTGATAAACTAAAGTGAACATTGTCTGCAAAGCCACAAACTGTTATCCTGAGCGTGCAGCTCTATTTCACAACTTGGACATTCGTGGATTGGGACTGGTGTGCAAAATGTCAGGCTATATACTAACATTGCCATAGTGAGGTGCTGGTGTTGATTTTGTAGGTAACTGGAGTATGGGCACTGATCATCAGCAAAAGGTTCTGGAAGGGGTGCTGGTCTTCACTTTCAATGATTATGAGATCCATGTTGGGGAGTTGGCTGTGATGTCTACTTTTTACCCACAATGTTAGGTTTCCAAGCTCAGACGCTGTTAGAAAACCCTTTGTGTCTGTACCATCAACTTTTATATTTTGGGCAGAATGCTCCTTTAAATACAGTATTTAAAGGAACCATCATCAACCCAAAATCTAATAGGGGATGATCTTGTCCCTTTTTCTCCACTGCAAATGTGTATTCAATGCCTACTCAGTTTTTGACCAATATTACTATTGCAATGTGTTTTGAAATGCACCATTTGTTACAACCGTTCACAAACATTCCTTGGGAGTAATATCATACATTTAAATTCTATCCATTCCTGACCTGGGTACCGGCCTCAATATGTTTTAAAAGGTACCATGTGCCCAAAAAATTCTTAAATTAATAAATGTGATCTCCAAGCCCCCTGTCAAGTTATTTTAATCCTAAAAAGTATTGAACAGTGTCATTCACCCTGCATACACTAAAATGCACAGTTTTCCGCCCCTTTTCCAAAATTTACTTTGGTGGAGAAAACCCCCAAATATCCTCTTAAATTGACTCCGAATCCACTAGAATATACCACCTCATTTGCCAGAATCTGGTCCACTGAGGGCAGTGTGGGCATTCAGCTATTGGGACACATCCCTGGGATCCCTGCAGTGCTGTTATTAAACAGAACTCACTTTTTTATCAATTCTAGTAACCCAAAGGGATATAAAATGTACCATTTGTCACAAAGATTTTTGTTAATGCAGCCATAAGGCAGCACCCAAACAACTGTTTTCGAGAACAGTCATGAATCATGGCACATGGTTGGGCAACATATATCATGTAGTGCCTCAGGAAATGTATTTTGTAGACTGAGCATGCCAAGTGTGCTAGCAATTTTGCAGGATGAATGGTACCGTTGGCAGAGGCTGCGTGTATTAGGGCAACTGCTTGACCCTGTTCACAACTGTGCGTAATGTCAAGAGTAGCATTTGAACCATTAACACATGGGAACGGGATTATACATTTGTCAGAAGGCGAGTAATTTACACAGCGGTTATGGAGCAATCTTGGGCACCGGAAAGGTTGTGTCTGTATAGGAACATACGTGATATTTGGGCACCAGAATGGTTGTGTCTGTTTAGCTAGAAACTGGATCATTAGGACACCGGGACGTGTGTCGGGGTGTTAGAAACAGGTACCTTAGAGCAAGGGGGATGTGTCAAGAAATGCAATGCAAGCAACGAATCGAATGGCCATGGGTAGAGAGAAGCTGGTAGCAAGGGCCGGGCTCAACCCGAAGCGTCCACCAGATGCGGACAGTTGGGGGGGGAGGGAGGCATACCTAGGAAGCCCCACACAGTGTAGAAGAACCTATGGTGTGGTGAATTCACGGATCGCCTGTAAGATAACTCCTTGACTTTATGCAAATAAAGCTGCTGTGGCATTAACATTTCCAACTTTTACAAATTGTGTTGGCCTGTTATTTCCTGAAATGCAACGCTGCCGGATGCGGGTACATGTAGGGGGGGGGCGGCTTGGACAGAGCAGGCCGGACAGGGGCAGGGAGTGGGGAGGCGGGGGAAGCGCGGCAATGGGATGCCCCCGCTAAGAGTACAGCTGCTCCCTCAGGGTAACAGCTAGGGTGGCTAACTGTCCCGTATTTTGCGGGATTGTCCCGTAATTGGGGACTCTGTGCCGCAGTTTGCCGAGGGGCTGTGCGGGACGCAGGTTGTCCCGACTTGCTTTTGTTCTCTACAGTGTGACTCTCGGGAGACAGCAAGTCGGCACAACCTGCATCCAGCACAGCCACTAAAATGAGTACCATACTGCTACCAGTCCTATCTCTTCCTTACCAATCACAAAGCAAAACCTGGTCTACCAGTTTCTGCAAAGATCCCTGATGCCCGCGGGCTCTGGCTTTTTTAAAAATAAATAAATAAATAAAGCGATACTATCCTGTTCGTGCCAGTATTCATTTACATTTGCTACACAACATTTGTAAAAAATGAAACGGGTGCTTTGATTCGGGGCATGGGCGTAATTTTAGGGGGGGGGGACAGGGGTGTTTGCCCCAGCAACTTTCATGGCACAACATTTTGTCCCCATTCATTTGGCTGGGGCACCTTTTCTTCAGATGTCATGTCCCACCCAACATTTTCAGCAAAGTTACTCCACTGATTCGGGTCTTTATTCTGGGCTGCTGCATTGCTTGGCAACCTATTGGCTTAAGGCAGTCTCTGTTCGTATGTTTTATCACAGCATAAGCAATAGGATCAGTGCAGTTTGCCCATGACCTTTCAGACAATTGTTTTTGTAGGCAAATTTCATTGATATAAATCTATAATTTGTGACAATGATTTAAATAACACAGACACGTTGCTGGTGTATGTGTATCCCTCCACACATGCCACAAGGGTGTTTGAAGTCCATATATGCTTTCTATAGGTACTTTTTCCCGCTACCATTTCTTTCACCAAGTATATGAGCCAAAACTGAACACGGGAAATCAACAAAGCAAGATGGGAGCTAACAGCGGGACTTGCTGCTGGGGGTGGAGGGGGTTGTTGGAAGGGCATCAGACGAAGACAAAAGCTGAACTGGCCTCATGTGACGGCTGAGAGCTCGCTATTCCGGAACAGGAAAAGTGATTCCATCCCCACAGTAGATGTCTGGTTGGCATCAATGCCCGGTGCTCCTGCGCCAGGACGCCTTACTCTGGGTCTGATGAGAGCTGGCAGCTTTTCGTGCTTCATTAGCTCAATATGTCATGTAGCATGGGATGGAAGCGGCTGGAGAACCCAGGGGGAGGTAAGAAAAAGCCCGCGAAATGGCAAATCTCATCTCTGCCTGGAGGCCGCGGTGCTTGTTATCGTGATGATGAAATAGCTCACCTAGCGAAAACACTGTAAAGAGTAAAGAGGTGGACAGGAGCTGGCATGGAATGATGTGCGAGAAGCAGTACATAGTACCAAAAGCAGAAGGCGTGTAATCCCGCAGCGTAACAATGCGACCATGCTATGCAGGGACGGAAGGCAGGAATAGGGGGAGTGTCAGGCGGGGCTAAATGCAGGGATGTTGCTAGGTCTGGAAAAGACCCGGGGCTATGCTGGCGTTGGAACTGTCGGGACTGGGGCCTAGCTAGCCTTTTGGTTGTAGCTTCTGAGATTCTATCCGGGGCTACAGCCAAAAGACCAGGGGCTATAGCCCTCTTAGCCCCCCCCCCCAGCAACGCCTCTGGCTAAATGCTTGTGTTTGAATGGATGCTTGTTCATTATTTTCCCAACAGACTAAGATTGTGTTACCCCAGTCGTGGGATGGGTGGGACAGTGAGCCTCGGACAACGATTCAGTGCTTTGAAACTACCACCGAGGTGATTTGGCTTAGCACCAGGGGTGTTGCTAAGTCTGGAAAAGATCCGGGGCTGCGCCAATCCGGGGCGGTCGTGGCTAGCTAGCCTTTTGGTTGCCTGGGCTACAGCCATTAGACCCGGGCTATAGCCCCTTCAGACACCCTAATATTTTCCTCTCTGTAGCACAAAAGCATAGCACACCGTAACATAACAAGAAAGCAATGAGAAACCTTTATAAATACCCACTTTTGTCAAGGAGTTCCCCCCTTCTCACCTGGGTCTGTTCTTTGCTGGAGTCCTTGGTCGCTGCCTTCTTGCGGACGGACCTGGTTTTGAACAAGGCTGCCCGAGTCTCTTCCGACTCCAGAGTGCGTTCAGTTTCTGGGTCCCGGGTCCAGGAATTCGGGGAACTAGGAAAGGTGCAACTAGCACACGAGTCCAGGAAATAAGAGGAAAGGAAGGGGCAAGGAACGGGTAGATAGACAGGTACAAGGAAACAATACTGCGAGCTACGGAACACACGTCGGATCACTACTTTGCAATAGTATTGAGACACGCGGAGCCGTGGAAGGCGTGGTCTATTAATAGAATATGTTACGTCCAGCGCATGGAGCGAGAAAGGGGTTTCATGCTGGACGACCATGTTGGGAGTATTATGGAGTGCAAGCCCCTTTGTGACAAGGACCAGGAAGTCCAAAAGGGACATGTTCTGTAGTTCATGACAACTTTATCAGCCATAACGTTGCCTGCTGTTCATTACCAAACATTATTCCAAGGATATATGATATGATAGCTTATTTATAACGCTCTTAATACCCAGAGGTTTCTAAGCGTGACCCAGGGATCGAACCTGTGTTGCTCCGTGCCATCTTTCTTCCAAGGCCCCAGGACAGGGATGGTGGGAGTATAGCTCTGCAGACAGCTGGATGACATATAATGCAACTCAATACCTCCAAAGCTGTGGGGCACGTGCAGTTGCACATTTCCCTCTAAACATTGACCCCAAGTGCTGGGCCCCGTAGTTGTCACCACTCCTTATTTACTGTGTTGCCCCTAGGCAAATACCTGATCCATGAATGGAAACAGCGGATCCCTCTATCAGAAAAGTAGTAAAAATACAAGGGATTGTTATTGCCTGATCTCATTGATCGAAACAAATCTGTCAACATATTTTGTAAAATGCTACTGTCGGAGTGGAATATTGGTGTAATGAGAATAAGCAGAGAGTGCCCTTCTCGGTAGCCATTGCACGTGGCCACTCAATCATGGATCAAGACTGAACATTAGCTTACTTCTGAAACAGTCCAACTAAGAGTCCCACTCCACAAGTATTAGCAGCTTTTATTGACTTTGTATCTGTTGCCCCCGAGGGCCATAAGTGAGGGAAGCGTAATCATCCCAAGCAATATTATATCGAGAAGTCCATAAGGCTGTTAGCACTGAGCCGTAATAGCAATATAGGTTTTTGAGTTGTGACAGAAAAGTAAACAACTTTAATAGTTATGTTTGGAACAGGCTTGTCCGAGAGTTGGCATATTGGGCCTCATTTCGAGTTGTCCGGTACACAGTAAAAGTGCCGTTAATAACGTTGACCGGCACTTTTACCGGACTGTCCCACTACAACTTTGCCAGTAGGGGTTAAGGATTTACCTCCAGCTAAGAGCCGCTCTGACCCCTACCAGCAAAACAATGCCTGTGTTACCGGCACGGCCGGTAATTGCGGCAAAATCTCTCATGGAATCCTATGTGACTCCATGAAATGGGGATTTACTGCCCTTAATGCCACTTGTAATCTGCCATTAATTCCAGCAGACCAAGTGCCGGCAACGGCCATTCCGTTTGCCAGTATTCTGGCGGATTTACCACCGGAATGCCAGCAAACTTGTAATAAGGCCCTTTGTACTGCCACCCGGGTAGCCAGACCTTAGCTATGAAGAAGGAAAAAGAACAGGGTCAAGATAACAGGATAGGAAATAAGGTATGAGTACCATAGACAAAAGGAGGGAGAAGAATGTTCTGTGAAAGAATGCGTGCAAAGCAGTCCTATTAGGGTCAATACTGAATTTAGGATTCAGAAATGATGGGCTCGTTTGTGTGTGCAGGATTAATTGAATACATTACAAGGCAGATTTAAAAAATATGAACATTAATTCACTACTAGCTGTAGCTAGTGTATTATACTCTGATCAAACCCTCTCTCTTTCCATCAATCTCTCTTGCTCTCGCGCTCATTTGTCAGTCTCTCGTTCTCCCTCTCACTTATGTCTTTATGTCAGGTGCACATTTGCTAGAACCACCCCAGCCGTTGCTGACCACTGCACGACCCGAGGAAAAAAAAACACATTTCTTGAGAAGGAATGTGTTTTGTGTAAAAACAGCTATTATGTAACTCTAAACAGGAAATTATTCAATCGTAGTAACATGATAAACTTTCTTTTTTAAACTTTACCAAGCACCTTATCAAAACCTAGAATAATCTTGCAAATTATTTTCTGATAGGTGGACTCCAAGATAGAAAGCCTGGTACACTCGTATTTTACTCTTTCCAAATACTTCAAGTACAACAGATTCACAACCACACTGCGTGCGCATACACGTTAAATTTGGATGAATGGAATATTTTAAAGAAAGTGAAAACAACTGACACGTGTTTCGACCACAAGGTCTTCTTCCAGGATGATATACACACATCAAATATCACAGACAGTTAATGTACATAACAAATAAATAAATATGAAATATCAAAATTGGTTGAAAGCACCAGAAACAAAAATCGGGGCATATAGGTGCAGGTAAATTCACACTATTACAATAAAACAATTTTACCATTCACAAGTCGACGGCAACATAGTCACCAAAGTCACCAACAATCCATAGCAGGGAGAAAAAAAGACATACCACGTGGTAAGAGAACACATAATTCATTGTTAATTGATAAAATAACCGTTTTAGGTAACCTTTCAAGGTACAACTAATGTTAAGAGTGGGACTCCACCATGTAAACCAATTAGAAATAGTTCACCATATTTATAGTACCCAAGTGGGTGACACCAGAGCCAAGACATTATAACGCATGCTCAATCATGCAGTGAAAATCCCAGATCTATGAAGATCCAGCTGATGTATAGATTAGGGTACGCTTAGATAAATCTACAGTGAGCCATACAATTATTGTTGCTCTTTCCAATACCCTATGATAAAGAGGGGGGGAGAGGAGACAAATAACAGAAGTGACATTTCCAACCACCTTTGCATAAACTCAAAGAGCAGTTTGGGAAAATAATAATGGCAGCGTACATTTATATTTGCCAACCATGTCTGTGACAAAGGAGTTGTGTGTGTCTATGTTGACAGTAATTTATTTTTGAGGCTCTGGACGAATATGAGCCACAGGCAGAGCAAAACCACATCCATAGTTGGTAAAATGACATGATGACAGCAGCCATGTTTTGGGAGGTGGGGCGCTGAGAAGTTTCATTGGGTGGCACACATGAAAAAGTCCTTAAAACTGTGTGGGCATAATGATAGCCTCTGCCTGAGGAACAGGTACACCCACTGACACTTTAAATGTCATCATTGGAAGGGTGTATTATCGCTTGAGAACTGGAACTGTAGTCACTATATACCGATTCGGCCTTATTAGATGTAATAGAAAAATACATTGAAGATGTTGGTCTGTATATAAAGTGGATTGACTGAGCAGAATGTTAGCGGTCTCCCATGTTGCTGTAAAGCCACGGTCTCCAAGGTCGGCGGATGCTCTCTTAGGAAGTCTATTGTTAATGTAACCAACTAAATGTATCATACTTGCTTTTCTGTATGAGGCTTATTATGTAAAACCTTATAAAAGCTCAGAGTTTTCTGTGCTCGGTGGCCACATTTTGGGACTATACACTGCCAGTTTCCATGTCCATTTCTATGCAGCTGTATGTAAAAACATTAGGCCTCATTACAAGGTGCATCAGCAGAATTAACACCGGCTGAAATACCGGTCAAAAACCAGAAGTAATTACACTAGTGCTAATTCCGCAGGTGGATTTAGCGCCAAAATCAACAATGGTAATTCCAACAAATCATAAGGTGAAATACTGCCTAATGACTACGAAAAACAGGCAGTAATTTCCACCAAAAATGCATTTCAGTTACCTCCACCTTAGAGGTGGAAGTGAATGAATGCAGGTTTATGAAAAAAGCCCCAGGTACCCCCAATTCACTCAGGAAGGGTACATAAGGCCCAGACCTGCCCCAAAATCACATCCAAACAACATGCAGTCACAACCAGACATTAACTATGGGATCCACAACCTGCTACTGTACATTGAGCTACAGTGGCATGCAAGGCCACAGCAGATAATGATGCGGTATTTATATAGCGCCTTAATCCAAAGCACTTTACAGAGCACATATTTACATACAATATCACCCAACGGAAATTGGTACTCATTTATCGACCACGGAAGGATGAAAGGCTGAGTTGGCCTTGCCGGCAGATCACGCTCAGATCGCAGCAGCAAGCTCTCAACCCGCTGGGCTAAAGGTACCACAAAGACAGAGGAGACGTGCTGCAGAGGCCACCCATACCACGTGTCCGCCAATCACCTTCGACACTGACTGATGACCAATTAGCCACACTCTATCGCTTGGACTGGCACACCATATCAGACCTGCTGACCCTGATCGAGGATGACCTCCAGAGCACCATCACTGTACTTTACATTATTCATTTGTATAGTGCAACCATAAAACCCAGGGGCGTGAAGGCGCGACAGTCAGAGAGATCTTATATAACGGTTAACAGAGAATAGTCAGAGTGAAACTTTTTATCTGAATAGCAGCGTCTTGATTCCTTTTCTAAAAACTGCTATATAAGTGATATCTCTAAGTTCAGGTGGGATATCATTCCATACGTTGGGAGCTGCCTTAAAAACACACACTTTCACTAACTTGGGTAAGGCTGCATTTGGGAATTTGTAGTTGATTTGAATTATTCAACCTCAGCGTTCTAATATTGCATTTTTCTGTGACTGCTTCTGTTAAATAGCATGGGCCAGAACCCCTAACACATTTGTGGGTGATAGTCAGCAACCGAAAATGGATCCTGTCAGCGACGGGAAGCCAATGCAGACCCGGTCTAGCTTCTGAGACATGGTCAGTCTTTTTTTAGACCTACAATGATTCTAACCATAGTGTTTTGGAGTGTCTGTAGTCTAGAGATATCATACTTTGCTGCTCCCACCAGTAGAGTACTACAATAGTCGATTGTAGACCCCACAATGGCCCTAGCAATAGTCTCACAGTTAGTTTGGGAAATAAAAGGTCTAAGTTGGGCCAGCAGTTTGACATGATAGGCTGTAGAGGACATCAGGCTACCTATGTGTGCCTTCATATTTAAGTTTTGGTCCAAGACCACCCCCAGGGTTTCCACTTTCTTTCTTGTTTCTATGACACACCCAGCTATTTCAAAGTGTTTGTAGCCCTCTTCAAGATTGTTAATTTTATAGCTTGTACCGATAGCCATCAACTCAGTTTTCTCTTTATTTAGTGCTAGGCCGTTTCCCTCATCAACTATTGGATGATTTCATAGGTCTCATTTACCCTTCTTTCATCCTCGGTATATTGGCCTGACATGAGAATGACACATTGAGTGTTATCAGTGAAGTTGGTGAAACCTGTGTTCTTTTTTTCAAGCAGATTGAAAAAAGGCACCGTAAATATGTTATATAGCAACAGTGAGAGGCACACACGCTGTGGCACCCCAGATTTGAGAATCATGGGGATGGCCACTACGTCCCGACTCCATACTCTGCCGCTTCGACTGCTCCAAAATGACTCTCGCTACCTCCCTCAATCTGGCGACCAGTTTCCCATGGTCCACCAGATCGAAGGCGCCAGACAGATCCAGTAACATTAGTGTCACCACCTGTCCTTTATCCATATGCTGTAGTAGTCGAGATTTTAAATGGAATAAGGCTGTATGTACTAAGTCCCTGTCTAAAGCTTGAGTGCCATTTATTCTGAACATTATTCTCATTAAAAAATGTGGCTAGTTGTAGGTAGGCCACACGGTCTAGGATCTTTAACAAAAACGGTGTGTTTGTAATTGGGCAGTAATTTAATGCTGTCTGTGGACAAAGACCAGGTGTTTTGATCAGTGGGGTAATCCATGCATTTTCTAAATCCTCAGGAACATGGTTCTCCGCACATAAGGTGTTCACAAATCTGCAGAGAATGCCTACCAGTTGTGAAGTGCATTCCTTGATTACCATCGCCGGGCATGGGTCACCTCTACAGTTTGTAGGTTTCAAATTAGAGATGATTTCCATCAATTCAATTCCTGTAACAGGTTTAAAATTAAACCGGGGTTGAAGTCTCTCTGGTTGTTGGTTGACTACATCTAGCAGTGTGTTATGTATTTGGTGATATCGGAACCAGAAATAGTATAATTCCATGAACATTCGATTGACATGTGATACAGATCTCAGCATCCTCCACTGCTGCGCCCGATTCCCAGGTGCAACCCACGACCACATGATACTGAAGATCAACACCCTACCAGCTTACATGAACGCCCACAGAGGGCAGTGTACCTGGCTTGAGGGTAAGTAGTCAATTTGTTGTAGATGGCTCAGGCTATACGCAGTTATCCTGGTTGATGACACCTGTGAGGGCACCCTGGTAAACTGCAAGAGATAGCCTATAATGAGACACACAGGCGGACCAGGACATGCATCGAGCACACATTTGGACTGCCAACGGCAAGATTCACGTGGCTGGACTGCCAACGGCAAGATTCAGGTGCCTCCACCAGACAGAATGTGCACTCTATAGCTGTATAGCTCTGTGAAAGTTGGGAGCATCATCATTATATACGCAATGCTGCACAACATGTGCATACAACGGAACACTCCACTGCATCCAGATGAGGACTATTCCCCCCCTCCACCCTCCTGGCTCTGATGAAAAAGACATAATAGGTGAGATTCGGGCATCTCAGGACATATTTGTGGAGGTGAGAGAAGGACAGATAGTCCACCAGGACCCAATGGTCAACTATTTTTGATTCCACACATATGCACCTCTCACAGTACTGTGGACATTTACTGAATGCACATACATCACTTCAGTTAAATAATCACTGGATACATTGTCTGAACTCAACAGTGATTTCCATCATAAGTTAAAAGCCAAGGTGAGAAGTTCTCGAGGTCAGACTGACCCGCTTTGGAACTATCCCAATTCCAATTGGAGCTGATGAATTGGCATGATTGAACTGCTGTGCAAACTCCATTCCACTACAGTAGGTCGAGTGCTTCATGTAAGTGTGTATGTCATAAATGAATTAAGCTCTAGCAAAAGACATCCAATGGCAGATACCGGCTATGGAGCCCAAGGTACAAATATGTTATGAAAGACATGATATGTATAAAAGAGGCTGTGCAATGTAAAGCAGATACCTGTGGGCATTACGTAAACTTAAGAGGTGCCAAGAGACTCATTGACTCCCCAAAACGTGGCCATAGCAATTAGGACAACGGAACACCCACACAATAATAGACTAGAACATCTAAGGCTGTGAAAAGTAAACGCAAAATGTCCATGTGAGATGGTGCAGAACTTGGCAAGGGAAAAGTAAGTCTATGCAGTTTGGGCCATTCATCCGATTTACCTCTGGTCCCCGACAGTTGAGGTGACTGTAATTTGCATTTTTAAACTCAGCAATCAAATTTCATATAAGGATGTACTTTTATGACCCATTCAGAGGAAATTGATTTACTGATTATTTGAATGTCACACTTTACCAACCTTGTTTTTAAGGTATCTTGCTTGTCAATAAACTTTACTGCTGATAAGTGATCTCTTAAATGTCACCTTAATGGGCTTTATGTGCTATGTATGTTATGTTACGCTACTTGAATGCAAATTTAGAACTTGCTGAATCACACTTAAGGTATCAGTATTCTTCATTGTTAGTGAGGGGCTACTTTTTGTATCTTTCAAATATCAGCTTATACAGTTCCATGTGCTATTTATGTTATGTTATTTAACTTACCCATCTTTTAATGTGAATTTTGAAATTCTCAGAATCACACCTTTGACAAAAGTATATACACAAAAAGTGTTAAAAAATGAAATGTGGTTTTAGTTTCTAATATTCAAATAACAAGGTTGTCTTTAGAAGGCAGGCATTTACATTGTTACCTCGGTTGAACTGAAGCAGTTTTAGCAAGACCATGCACTCGATATAATGTGAAAGTGAGATGTGCCCAATGTGTTGTGCAGAGGACATTGCACACGTAGATGAGCGCAAAACATTTTCTGTGCAATTTTTGCCAAGAGAAAGGGGACAAGACAGGCTAGCCCAGAGCGAGAGGAGGTGTGCTAAGTATGGAGTGGGAAGGTGGGCAGGGGGACATCCCTCTGGAAATACATCCTTGTTGCAACTCATACGGGACGAAAGTCTCGTCACAATGAGACTTGTGAAAATGAAGATTTTGACAAAATCACAGACAATCAAAAGTAAACAGTTTCTCTATATGAAAATGAATGCATTTTCCATACTTTAACATTCACTTTTGTGAGTTAAATTAGATGTTGGTTGTCATGTATAAGGTGCAGTAAAGAGAGGGTGTGTCTTGTAGAGAGAAACCTTGCTGGGAATGGCATTGCTCTTTCTTGATTGTAGATAAATGCTTTCCGTTGTTATACTCTATGATAAATCTAGGCTGTTCGTCCCCTCTCCTCAAGGGAGAGACACCCCCTGTGGAACTAGGGAGGTGAGCACGCTAAACTTAAAGGGGAAATCCGCTCAGAAAATGTTATTCTCCCAATCGATCGTGCATGTCTTTTTAAACATACTGTAATCAATCTTAAAAAGATTTGCTATGCATCTTACCTTAGTTTTCCTCACATTTACTCGTGCGAAAACAATGGGTTGGGCGCAACCATCTTATGCTTATTTTATGCTTATCTTATGCCTATCTTATCTGTTGATACATCGCCCTAAATTCAAGTGCCCTTCCGGCAAGAATATAGATCGCCGCCCCCTCAAACGGACATCACTTGTCCAAACAATATGCTCCCCCTATTTTCATGTTGTTCGTGGGCATTGTAGCGCAACGAACCCTGTCCTTACCCATGCCATAACGTTACTTAACACAGAACCGGGAAGATAAACACACATATCCTGTCACAGAGCAAAACTTTTCTTTTCACAAATAGGAGAAGAAAACATTTATTTTGAAGAAAACAACAATAGTCCGCAATGTCACAAGTACTTTTATTTTTCACATAAAGCTCAAAACAGAAGATTATGTCCACAAAGATATTTATATATTTAGCCAATAGACAATGTAGCTAGCAAACCTTGCATGCTTCAAATGTTTTATATAAGTTCCTCATGAAACGCTGATTGTGCTCAGCGATCGATTAATCCTGTGTTTCATTTCTTCTTGCTTCCTTTTGTCCTTCAATTCAATTTATTTTTAATCCACATGGTGTTCAATTATCTAGAAGTTAAGGAGTTGTTTCACTTTCAAATGCAACACCTTCACATCAGCTTGTTTTCACATCATGAATGCTGACAGGTTGCTCCTTATTGCTGCGACCGCTAAAGAACATATTGGTCCCTGGCGAGCGTCCCACATAATGTTAATCACAGAAGCGCTGTTGATTATTATCGACCAATGTTGATTGATGTCCATCATACAGGATCTGGAAACTATGGCATGCGCAGAACGGTAGAATATAGCTATGTAAATGACAGAATAAAAGAATATATTTCAGTAGCCATTTTATAATCAAATATACACATTAAAATATGCTAGCTAACAAGTTATGTTATAATTCAGTACCGGATGAAAACGAATGAGCAACACCCACACCACACGGAATGCACACAGAGATGTCAAGATGGGTGAGCGGGTCACACCACGACATGCAGGGAAGTGCAGGGAAGTAGTCAGACCACTGAATGGGTGGGAGATCCAGGTCCACCCGTTTCCCAAGGCAGCCCCTACCTGAAACTAAGGACAGAGATAGGAACGTCTTAGATTAAACCACAGACAGAGGGCATTATAATTAAGTGGAAAGAGTAGCAAGCTAACAGATAGCCTCTGAGGACCAGGGAGCCCAAGGGCACAGGGAAAAGGTTCTGCCCCCGCCTTAATGGTGCACGGGGATGCGATGCTGGCTGCACACCAGGATATGCCAAAGAACAAAGCGATGTAGACATCATTAGCCTGAACACAGGTTGTGGTTGCAGTTGTTGGAGGAGTCATCACCACAATATAGGCCATCTAACAACCCACAACTCTGCACAGAATATATGATTGCGAAAGGCACAACAAACCGCAAGTGCAACACTCGGGCGTTTATAGCGCGCTGTATAAATATTCTTCAACATAAACATAATGTACAATGTGCATTCATTTCGTCAAAAAGTACATTCGTACATCACATAGTTAGTCATCATGTGCACAGCACACATGCCATTGCCAATTCACCCAAATATTATGTAAAGCTACACTTCCATAATTTCAGGGTGTTCCATTCTCTCGATGTCAAGCAGAATAACTGATCCAAACAACAGATTCCAGAAATAGAAACGGAAGTTTCATATGTCCACTTTCAATATAGTCTACGTTATCAATTCTTTGTGGCTATTCAACACATTGGGCCTCATTACGAGTCTGGAGGTAGCCATGCCCCTAATAAGGGCATAGCTACCCCAAACTCGGGTCCCTGACCAGGTGTCCAGAGCGGCACCCGCAAGCAAACTCAGAATGTTGCGGCGAGGTAACAACAGCGCCGGTAGCACTACTGGCACCGTTGTTGCCTTACCGCAACACTCCTAATGAGGCCCATTGTGTCCTTCGAACTGTTAGTGCATTTCATTCAAGCACAAATAACAATGCCAGCCTCTATTCAGTGATCTAGGCAAGCGAGGGGTAGGTTACGTTTTGGAGAAAGAATGCCACAAAAAGATACAGCATAAGACCTTGCTTCTGACACATGGTTTAGAAAACTAAGCACAGTTAAAAACTGCGATTTACAATATATGCCTGTACAGGGGAGCGAAAACACAACAGAAAATTATGTATTGCTGTTACCTCTACGTCTACCTTTGCGCTGTAAGAATAGGACATCCATACCCCCTTCTCACTCGCCCCTCACTCTTTCATGGCCCAAAGCATACCCCTGCACCTAGTCTTCTACAAACCTACAGACCTTCATTATTAAGTCCCTGTTCCATCCTTGATTCGTTTGTTTGCTACTTAAATATCTGGCATATATTGTACACCTTTTACTAGAATTCCCACATGTCAATTCATGCTCACTTGCGCACTTGAAGCAGCCCGGTTTACCATCAGACAATACTGGGTGAGAGTGCATGCTCACACTTAACATGTCTCCCGTGTGTTTATTCTCATGCCAAGTACCACCCACACCACAAGGTGAGGCTTTAAAACACTGTGTACCTATTGCGTGAGTCTCTAACCATTTATCGCACTTGAAGTGACCATTTCTGCCATCCGGGAATTCAATGTGGTGTATTTATTTAGTTGTTATTTTATTTCATTGAGCGTTTGTACAGCGCTTTACACAACAGAACTGTGTTTCAAATCGCCACAATGCTCGATGGGAACAGAATATTGGAAATAATAACAATTTAAAAACGGTGTTATACTATCGCTGTCCTAATAGGCCTTGTGGCATTTACCTGCGTAAGTGCAATGTGGAGAGGTTCTGGTGAAGAGGATGGAAGGAGGAGCACAGGGATAGACGAGTGCTGTAGGAGGGCCCGGGAGGGATGAGGGAGGAGAACCTTAGGCTTAGTGCTAGTACAGGCGGATCTCAAGGGTGGTATGTGAGCCATCAATTAGGGGACCTCAGGGCAGTGAAGTGTGCTGGAGCGGTGCTGGTATTGACTGGGAGCATGGTCCTGGGATCCTGTGAGATTCATGATGATCAGGCCACCGGTCACAGCGGCAGTGGGGTGATTAGCGGTGAAGCGAAAGAGGGATGATGTGAAAGCAAAAGAGGGCCTTGTGGATGATGAAGAGGGTCTTGAATTCGATCCTTGCAGCCATCTGGTGGCAGTACAGAGATTTTACGGCTGGACAGATGCAGTACCTGGGCATGAGGGCAAGGATAAGTCTTGAAGCCATAGTCTGGATTAGCTTGATGGGGCGAAGGGAGGAAAGTGGGAGATTGAGAAAGAAGCTTTTGCAGTAGTCCAGCCTGGAGAGGACCAGAGCTCCGGAGACATTGAGCTTCTGAGGGAAGATTAGAAAAGGAAGAATGCCTATGAGGAGGTGAAGCTGGAAGTGGGACTTCATGATGTGTGGGGTGAGGGAGAGACCGGAGATATGGCAATGCAGAGGGAATAAGTATGACCAATATATTTTGTTTTTATCTGTACGAAGTGGAGGTGCGTTCCTCCTAGAGTAAAGGTTTTCTGAAAGGACCATGAAAAGTGATGAAAAAGATGGTATCCCAGATGCGCACATTCAGATTGTAATCGAACATAGGCCTATGCTCCTAATTGCCTCATTGGGACACCTGTGCCCTCTTTCCCTCCTACCCTGTGCCCACCCTCTTTGGGCCCTCTACCCCAACCATCTTGTGAGGCACAATAACTTTGGGTTATCTTTGACCTGGTTTTACCAGCCGCCCTTAGCGTGAGCCGTTAAGGGACCATGGAGCTAATAACGGGCCCGCTATTTGGCCCCCTCTGGCCACCCCACTGGGTCCACATACACCCCACCTACTAGGCATCCCCTGGGTCCGACACATCCAGCCGCGGACCTGTGGAGTGCTTATAAGGGGGTGGGCTTATGATCGCTCATCCTCCTTGTTTGCTGTACCCCCGCCCCCCGGAGGACAGTCAAAGCAGCAACATCACACACCTGGTCCCTCTATTCCCATAACAGGGTTTACTCGGAGGTACAAACAAGATTTCCTCTTTCTTTGAAACCCCCATCCTTCCATTCCAAGAGACACACACGTCTCCTTGCCCCACACAAAAAAGTAGCAACTTGCAGTTGATAGAAAAGGCTGCAACTCCTTTATTTCGCAGGAGTCCACTTACAGGTGATCTGCCTCTTAACAAGCTGACATCCTAGCTGTGGCCCACTGGAAGTCATTGTTATTTCCTCTCTCTTACCATGAGCTCACAGCCAGATGAAAAATCCAGAAATGCAAGATACAAAGACATGTTCTTTGCTGCTGCATCCTTTAATTTTCTTCTGTTTTCTTTTCTTCTTTTCTCTTGTTTTATACAGTGATATTTGTAATGTAATACATATTGCTATTTTAATTCTAATTTTGTGAAAAGTTGAGTTCTTTGACTAAAACACAATAAATAAATCGACAAATAAAGCAAAGTCCCCAAGATGTCCCCTGTCTCCCACAGATTTTAAGTGTCTCCTATGTCCCCGAGTGACCCTCTTGGCTCTTTTCAAAAATCTCAGTTGCTGGTATCCCACGGCAAGACTTCCAAGCCCTGTATTAGTGGCCTGTGCCTCTTAGCCGCTCTGCCTGCATGTCCTGGTATTTAAGATGACTGTGCTCACAGTGCCTACCTCTGTCTGCCTCTCATCAGTGATTTACCTCTCTACTTCCTTCCAGACTTCTTTTGGCATTCTGCCAGCACTTCCTGATACTGACTTCTGGCTGTTTCTAGTTCTCTGGTCTTGCAGCCAGCATTACTTGCTGAGTTTCCGTATTCTACACACTGCTCTCAGGCTGCCATCTTCCCAGCATGTCCTGCGTGCTTTTCTTCTCTTTCACGGATTTACATCCTTTGCTTAATGGTCTTTGTCCCGGCACCACTCAGACCGGTCATTCCTCTCAAAGTGACTTTGTTGGTCTTCTCTCCAAGGAATCATATCTGAATGGCCTTTAGTGTGTGATACAGCAAAGATATTTAGTGAGGTGTATATTCTTTTTTTAAGGTTTCATGCAGTTCTGTCCGTGAGGGCGAAAGTCAAAAGCCTCCGAAAATGCAACAGACCTGTGAAACTGAAGGTCCGCCATTGTGGATCCAGGAATGACCAACATCTTTTCATTTTAGGCTTTTCACATAGGATTTCTCCAAACCCAGCCTGCTCCCCGTGATATTAAGGTCTCAGGTGGATTTACCAGTACAGTACACAGGAACTTTATAAAGCAGGAGCTTAATGGGAATGTCAAATTTGAAGCTTAATGGGAAAGTCAACCTGGGTGCTTACTGGCAAGGTCATATTGGGAGCTTAAGGGCAATGTCAAGCTTAATGCGAATATGAAACCAGGAGTTTATTGGGAATGCCATATAAAGCATGACATAGTATACATCATGACATCAAGTCATGACAATTATTTATGGCAGTGATTTATAATGCTGGCAGTAGCTTGTCAGAAGCTGAGTGAACCCATGTGAAAATGTCACTATTCTTTTATTATAATATTATAATTGTTCTTTTAGAACGCGCTTAATACCGGAGACCACTTTCTAAGCACGAGAGCGGGATTCAAACCTGTTTTGCTATGCATTGTCTTGCTTCCAAGACAAACGTGTTGCCCCTGAGCTATCCTCCCGGCCCTATGCATATACTTATGCGTATATTGAAAAATACATCTATTGATCAACAATCTTCACAAGATGTAATCAGACCATCACAGCATCAAACTTTTTTTTAATGGTGGGTACAGGCAGTAATGTAAATCCAATGCTTTTGGGATGTGTACATCCTTCATCAGGGAAGTAGCTGCAATTAATCATGAGAAGGAGCAATTAGAAACTATATATATAATATATGTCAATTTTGTATTCAAATTACAAATTATACAAAACCCATTTGCTTCTTCTGTCCTGTCAAACAGAACTGCAAAAATAATCGAACAGCATAAAAAAGAACGTAGTTTCATGCCACAAGATTCCACTTGTAAAAATGTAGTATTACCATCATATTCATACCCAGAATGGCATTGATAATCAATTGGCACATTGAGATTGTTATTGACCTCCTCTCAGCCAACCAGAATGCTTGGAATGCAGTCAATAACTACTGGTATTGACTGCATTCTGAATATTCGGTCTTCAGAAGCAGATAGGTAAACAGTGGGATTTCCCTGCAAGATTATTTTCAACACTTGGTCTCTGGGAAGACCTTGGGCCTCATTACACGGAAGGCGGTAAGGGTTAACGGTCACCGGTAATGGTACCGGTGACCATTAACCCTTACCGCCTTACTACGAGGTCCCTTTGTGGGTAGGTACTTTAACGCAATTTGCAGCATCGTAATTAGCGCCTTCCCCATTGCCATAGAGCCCTATGGGGCAAAAATGGGAATGGGGAAGGGCAATGGGGGAAGTGGGAATTACCGCCCGCCAACCTTGGAATAGGGCGGTAATTCCTCTTTCCACCAAGGCGGTGCCGGTATTTTACCGGCATGGACCAAGGTGCTAATAGCACCTTGGTCCTCCGCCTACCGTGTAATGAGGCCCCTTGTCTTTTGCTGCAATATGACATTTAACACACGACAGAGAAAGCTAAAACATTGGAAAAGGCTTTCACTTCCTTATAGAGAAACAGTTTACTTTTACACGACACCAAATGCATGCACTGATAAAAAATCTTCCAGTTCAACCAAGTTGCAATTAAAATGCTTAACCTATGAAGATAGCCATGTTATTTAAATTCTACAAAATAAAACCACGTTAACTTTACTAACTCTCTTTATCAATGTATTTTACTTATTCTTTAACATTACCTCAAAAACATGTATTGCTACTACCATCGTGTGCTAATAGTCTTATAGACCCTGGGAGGGGTCATTATCACTTGCGATAATGACTCTTCTCCAATTTATGGCTTTCGGCCCCAAGCCCGAAGCCCCAAGCAATATTATTTCTAAGGCATCTGTAAAAAATGAACAAATCTTCCAGCAAAGCAATGTAGCAACCAAAAAATTGGAACTAAATTGAAATAACGCCATTTTGGTAAGTAGTTACCAAAGTAAGACATTTTGAGCACTGCATTTGTGAGTCTGAAAGTTTCTGTTTTTCACTTTGTGCTCGTGGGCATTGCATCCAGAACATTTTCAGAGCACTTAAAGATGCACGCATCCTGCAGATGAGCAGAAATGAAGTCTATAGGAAGCGTCTGGCCCACCTTATAGATGCTTTCCCTTTCAACACTGCCATCTTCTTTTGCTGTCCTCTTATTTTTCCCCTCTCTGCTCACAAGGACCTTGCAGTTTGTGGTGGAAATGGCAACAATGCACCTCTATTTCCAGATTGGTTGGAACAAGTGATGGTTTCATACTTTCATTGCTGTGGTCGTGCAGATTTTGTGTTTCTATATTGCCACCCACTGACTTCTTTAATGCAGTGTTTGAGTTCTACTGATTTTATTATTTTGAGGCTGAACGTTTGTTGTGGTTTAATTCATAAACCTCTCACACGGCCCTTCAAAAATATCACAATTTAACAAGTTCCAATTTACAGTCACTAACACACGAGTATAAAAACAATAAAACAGTCTGTACTATTTCTTAAAAGATTCCAATAAAATTACGTTAAACCGTTAGGCAAATGTTCTCAAATTCGGCTGTTTTTGATTTAATGGAGGACCGTTGAAGTAAACTCGTCTGTTGTGAAATGGTGTTCTTGGAAAGATCCGTGCCCACACTCTGAGTCACAAAAGAGGCATCGTGCGGCTTTACAATTCAGAGGCGCCCAGGCATGTTGTGCATTCCGTTACAAGGCGTCGCCAGGATTGTCCAACAAGTCGGACCTGAAGCGAAGGTAGCTGGAGCCACCACAGTGACATTACATATGTAATTGCCCACACCGTGCTGCTGAGCGGGCATTTACAGATTCTGGGTGCTCAAGCCCTAGCACGCCTCTGGCTGTGAGTGTAAACAACCATGCGTCAGCTGATTGCGGTCCCTGGGGTGGACTGGCCCACAGGGAACTCTGGAGATTTCCCGGTGGGCCTCTGCACCCTGGGCCTCTTTTGTGTGGTATTTCCAAATGTTCCCATAGGAAAAGCATTGGGCTTGCTGAAAATGTGTCATATGGGGCCACTGTGAACATTATTTCTAAGGCCTCTTAATGTGTCATACAGGGCCACTGTGAACATTAAATCCAGGGCCTCTTTTAATCCCCAGTAATTATTTCCAGGGCTTTTTTTAGTTCCCAGTCCAGTCCTGCTCTTACTTGATGATTGCTTGATGGGTTCAGACTCTTCTTCTGAGAGGCAGGGACCCTCAAATGATAAACCAGGTGTAACGGCAGATCCCTGTTCTTTGGTAAATCGGCTAATAGGTTTATGGCGACAGGAACGTTCTGGTATGCTATAGTCACCACAGGCAATAGGTTTCATTCACAGGACCCAGGTACGTGGGTGTAAGTAGGTGATGTGTCCTCACTGTTCTATAGCTAGAGGCAGATATGTGTCAGTTTATTGACTACAGCAATCTCTTGGGTCGTATGCCGCCGTAGGACACTCGCGTTTAGTTTAAAGAGATGAAATAAACGTTAATGATTTCGTTACACATTTGCCACTCAACAGACCCTCGAAGGGCTTTAAGTGGGCCCGGGCCAGCCGGGCCAAGCCCAGCAGTCTCCAGAAAGGACTCGCAAGCTGGGACCTTGACGTGACCCACCCCACCTAGCCCCAGCCAGGAGGACAGGACACGCTCGGCAGGGTGAAGCCATAGCGCTGCGCAGTTACACGGACTGCCTGCAGGTGTCAGCACTTCGGAAGTACTGACATCTGCAGGCAGCCAGTGTAACTGTGGCTTCGGTTACACAGCTGCCAGATGACTATTAACTCTGAAACAGGACGAGGGCTGGAGGGCCCAGTCTCTCCTTTGGTTTCGAGTAAAGGGTCATTACGACCCAGGCGGTAAGGGGTTTACGGCAGCGTAAACAGCGCCGACCCTTACCGCCTGAGTACGAGGTCCCTTAGCGCCATGGCGGATTTAACACCTGCTTTTAGCAGGTGTTAAAATCCATGGCGCTAAGGGACCATGGAGTTAATTACGCCACCGTAATTTACGGTGGCGTAATTAACGCCTTCCCCACTCCCATTATGCCCTAGGGGGCAAAAATGGGAATGGGGAAGGGTACATGGGGATTGGGGACTTACCGCCCCGCCAAGGTCGGAATGGGGCGGTAAGTCCGCCAACCACCATGGCGTAAACGTAGTTTACGCCATGGTGGTAAAGTCACGGCCCAGGCGGTAACTTACCGCCTGGGTCGTAATAATGCAGCATGAAGCCTTTTAAACAAGGCTTCATGATGCGTGATGGCTCTACTCGGAAACAAAAGAAGAAACTGGGCCCTCCAGCGCTCCTCCTGTTTCGGAGTACAGAGTTATCAAGAAGCAGGCAGCCCTTTCATTCAAGGAGCCAGTGTTTTTAACCACGCAGCGCCTTGAATGAAAGGGCTGCCATTCCATGTCACATTTTCTTCCATGTTTTTACGTCACATTGCAGGTGTTTTTGGTGTTCTGACTGTGGGTGGGCATATAACCAAACAACTTGTTTTGAGCACCTGGAACCGTGGGTTGCCGCGCCTTCAGACTCAAGTTTTTTGGTGCACTAGCAGCCAGTAGGTAGAAACTTAAAAAGGCACTTGCTCGTGGTGCCTGTTTTATGTGTCGTGAAAAACTGGTTTTAGTTTCTACTCTTTTGGCGCGTGTTCTAATTTGTATACATAGGTTTTCTTCCTTTGTTTACAGCTCAGGTGAGTGAAGAAATAGGGTCCACAAAGATCATGGTTTCTTTTTGATTTTATTCAATTGAATTCTTCAGATGATAGAGTAACAAGTGGTGCCGACACGTGTTTCGACCTTACAGGTCTTTTTCAAGGCTGGTGGGTGTGAGGCGTGAGTTTTTCTTCATCTATGCATAGTGCATGAGCATCTACATTGTAGCACGATCCGATGGCTAATGTAGCACGATCCGATGGCTGAGACGCACTGAAATTGAGAGGCAACCACCTTGGCTAAACTCAAGAGCATGTGTCGGCACCACTTGTTACTCTATCATTTGAAGAATTCAATTGAATAAAATCAAAAAGAAACCATGATCTTTGTGGACCCTATTTCTTCATACAACCAAACAACACCTACCGGCTGGGTGTCGCTCCTCATATGCCATTCCTCCCTATCTGCACTGTAAGGCAATCGTTTTGGCGTATCATGACACCTAATAGTCCAAACAAAAAAATGTGCGCAGGGTTTCGTTATGTTCCATTTAAAATGGTGTGCTGGGACAGCTCAGGCAGTCGCTGTTTGCATTCAATGGGCTGAAGCAGCTCCAGGTTTTCTCCATCTCCCACATGAGGAGGAGTAGCACAACAGTCAGAAAAGACAGCATTCCTTTAGAGCGTGAACAGATAATCCCTCTTGGAATAGCTCCAGTGTGCACTTGTTCACTTAGTGGCATAGGTTGGCCTTTTTATTTGGCATTTGATGTGCACTTTTTTGCATCTAAAGTCTTGCATGCCATGGAACTCATCCTTATTAACAAACCTTTCTGACATCAATTTGCCAGGCTTTTTCAATGTTACCCTATTAGTTTGACCACTCAAATCCCTAATCTTCTGCTACCAACAACCTTCACCTCTACACACACTGTTCAGACAGTGTCAGAATTAACATCCTGGAGTTTGACCTGGATGACAACGTATAGCGATGCCTGGGCAAACTTCCAGAATTTCCCAAGCACGCCCTCGAGACCTTCGTGCAACCCAAATAGTGTGTTGTACTAACTTACAATTCTCCAAATCTACCTTGGAAACATAAGCCAATTACCACACTACTTTAGGACATGTACTCCTCATCTCTTTTTCAGAACTATGGTCCTCCTAAAAAGACTTGACATGCACCCATGTTATCACAAAACATTATTCCCCACAACATCCCCCCCTCTGTTTGTTTGTAGCACCTATTTCCCACTTTTCCACCCTGTTATCTCCCTCTTCATCATTTCCTTTCCTCTAGCAAACAAATGTCTGGGTACCAGTGCTGAGGGCACTGCACGCAACTTCACGTACACCAGCCTGCCTCAAATGATATTGGGTGTGTTCATTTTAACATATCAAATGTATACATGTAACGAAGGACATGGCAGTGGGGCTAAACCACTGCAAATGATTATGTATTTATTGTTAGGGCTAGAAGTGGAAACATCTGAAAATACACTAAGAAACAAAGTGTATGCTTTGATCTGTTAACAGACAAAAAATCCAAATAAGATTATTTGATCAATTTAAAGAATCGCCCATATTAAAATGTTCTCCATTATTTTGTTTCAACCAATAATGCTTGACAAATAAGTAACATATGTTCATCAAATTAAAAAAGTACAGCATATATAAATTAGAAAATGTATATTGAAAAAAATTACAGATCTCTTTTAGAATACAAAAAGTGTTATTTGAATGTAATTAACACATCCAATAACCATAAAAACGTACACGATGTAAAGAAACTCATAAATGACATACATACAAAAATACCTAATGTATAATTGATGAGGATCTGGCCTAGTCTGATTGAGTCTTATCTGGTCGCGATATAGCATATGCGTTTCGGCATGTCTCATACTGAATGCAATGCCTTCATCAGGACCAATGTCATAATTCTAGCCCTGTGTATGGAAATTAAATTAATTATATATAAACATTCTTAGAAATGTGCAGACACAAGAAAATGTAAATCTTATTATTGTTTATCGTAAATACATTGGCCACCACCTATTAGAAAGATCACACTTCCAGGCCCCCCTACACTGAGCCAAGTGAGAATAATTTGCCAAGTCCAATTTGCTTGAAGGAATTGGAAACCAAATCATATTTCTTTTCTGAAAGTATGGTTCACTCCAACCTATACAAGATATCTAATTTGAGAAAACAGCAGAGGAAAAAAAGAGAATAAGGAATGATCCAATCTTTTCTCTGCTCATCAACTATTTTAAGAGTTGGTGATTTTAAAGAAAACATTTTACCCATAGCAGAGTAAATAGCAAATATGACTCACCTTAAATCTTGTTTGTCAAAGCGTAGTCAATCCCAGGTGAATTAATGATTACACGGATATTGGTGTGGGTAGTCTCCTTTGTTGTATACGAAACCTCACAAGCAAACGAAAATGTGCAACTCGAGACACAAAAAGAAAAATAACAAATGAAGTGTTTGCCAAAGTTTACATAATCAATAACCGTGTAAGTTAGGAACATGGAATTACTAAAATGAACTTTTTTCTATGGGGTTGGAAAACAGAGCAGGGAAATTTGACTCTTGGCAGTGGATTGGTGTGTATGCGGCCCGCAGTGGATTGGTGTTTATGCGGCCCTGACCAGGACAGTCAGCAGAACAGGAGCATGCAGCAATAGAGGAGGTGCAGGCTCTGCCGAAAGTAAACGCATTGGACGCCCCCTGCAGGACCATGGGTGGGGCTGTGTCAATAATAGCAGGATTGTGGTGCTTCCACTCTTGTTACCCCAGCACCTGCTAGAGTGGAGGTGTGGCACCAGGAACCACGCAGGATGCTGGCAAGGTCCCCAGATGTTTAGCAGCTGCTATTAGGGGTGAGTGCCATGGGGGCAGCACACAGAATCAGTCTAAGGGCACTGCTAGGGCAGTTCTTCCAGGCAGGAGGTACTGTGTCTATTGGCTCCTGGCAACATCTGATCCCATTTCCCTTTGTTAATCCAGGGCTGTTTTCATCAAGGTACGGTCTCAGGCAGGTGCTGGAAACAGGAACCAGTCATGTACATCCCAGGGGAACCTGTGCTGTACCAATTAATGTAAATATGTATGTACTACTGATCCCATTCCCCTTTGTTAATCCAGGGCTGTTTTCATCAAAGTACGGTCTCAGACAGGTGCTGTAAACAGGAACCAGTCATGTACATCCCAGGGGGAACCTGTGCTGTACCAATTAATGTAATTATGTATGTACTACTGATCCCATTCCGCTTTGTTAATCCAGGGCTGTTTTCATCAGAGTACGGTCTCAGACAGGTGCTGTAAACAGGAACCAGACATGTACATTCCAGGGGGAACCTGTGCTGTACCAATTAATGTAATATATATATACATGCACACTCCCCTCCAACATGGCCGCCCCTGTCCCCTTGAAACTGGTAATAGCCATTGCCATTGACATAGTTGAAGGACCACTATTGAAAATGTATTTACACTGTCCAACCTTCTCCCCCGTACGTGATCAAGCGCTTAGTATAGCGCGAAACGCGTTGTTTGCAGGCTGCTGCCCCTAGGCGTCCTGTTGTTGTTCTGTCTTCTATGTGCTGCTATGTATCGTGTACTTGCTTTTTGCACGATGCGTTTTGTTTTTACCTTATGAAAACATTAAAGACATCAGTAATTCTTACACTGTGTCTGTTTGTTTTTTTCCGAACCTTTTGAACCTGGCATTCATGTTTGTGCCTGCGGGAGTGCGATTCGCCTTCTCCTCCTCTCTTTCCATTTTGTCCAACACGGAGCGTTCCGTGTTTGAATCAGCACCAGGGCCGTTATATTGTGCGCATCCTGCTTTCATGCTTCGTGTTCTGAAGAGGATTGCTGCCACTGGAGGCAGATGATACTGCCGTCAAGACTGGGAGCCAATACACAAACGGGAAAACTACAGCTGAGACCACCTTGCCGGCTGGCGCTTTCATGTGCGCCGGAGGACGCACAGGAGATCGCTGCAAGGTAAGCGTGTGTTTTCAGTTTGTTTTCATTTCCCCGTTGCTGTTTACACATTCATGAAAGTCGGCTCCTTGCTCACTCCAGTTATTAGGTCTTTTTTTGTTACCGTTTCTTATCACTAATAGACGGTACTCCGCCCCCCTTTTTTTTGGGTTCGTGTTTGGATACGAGTTATTTTTGAATACATTTATGATATTTGCAGCCATAGTATGACGAGCACACAGGACGCCTGGGTAGCAGCCCGGCTACTTCAAGCCAAGGATCTATTCTGTGAAGAGCAGGAATCTATCCCCATACCATCAGCCAGTGGGATAAACAGAAAAACCAGCAGTAATGCCAGCAAGGAAGTGCTCCTGCTTAGAGAATATGAGACACTCCGACGAAGAGAAATTTCTAAATGGTGGGAAGAGCACACTCTTCAGAATTATTTAGATGTTGAGAGAATACCACGAGGCCTACGCATTATGACTACTCCGTCCTTTGAGGACCAAAATCCATTAATGCTTGAGGAATGGGGTGAAGCAAGCAAAGGTTGCTCTGGCAAGTTTTTGATAATCTTAGTAAAGTATGCCAAATTGGATCGTGAACAAGCACTGAAAGAATTGGATATTGTAGAGCTCGATCTTACCAAAGTCCATATAACAGAGGAAGGCAAATCTTTACGCAAAAAAATTGATGAAGGTTTAATCGCATATGAAGATGAAATCAAACAGCGCAAACATAGGAAATTTCTACGAGATAAAACAGACTATGAGATGGGCCGTGTTTTTACTTTTGCTAAACGTTTTGATTCTCTTCGTAAAACCAACGCTATACAGTCGATGTCTGTTCCATCAGTGGACCTGGCCGCGACCACCTCTGAATCAGATATCTCTGCATCTGAGACTGATGAACCTATTCTCAAAATGAATTTTCTAGATGAAATGAGACTTTTATGTCAAGATGGGAAAAATCTAAAAAGAGGTAGAGGTCGAGGCAAGTCTAAAGGACGAGGAAGAGGACAAAAATCGCAGGCAAAAAAGTTATTCGCCGAGGCCGACGTGGGAACCGGTCAAAAGGCGCAGCTACAGGGCAGAGCAACACGCTCTGGGGCCAGAAACCAACCATAGATAATATGAAGATTCATCAAATTACCAACTTGTCGTCTCATGTTCTCACAAAATCTCAGACCTCGTTATTATCATTGGGTCTTAATTTTTGTCCCACTGCTAACTATGATTACGCCCAAATACGCATAGACTTTGATAAGTTTTTACGCAAAATCAAGCTAAAAAAATTCTTTGCCAACTTGGATACCCCTATGAAACGTCCAATACCTCGTACGGGTGGCACTGATCTTTTAATTTCAGACATTCCTTCTCTTATTGATTTGGCTTGTCTTGATGATGATCAATTTGATCCATCTAACATTGATTTTTCTGATTTCGACATCAATCCCAATTGGGATATACGTACCAAGCTAAAAAGTAAATCCAGATTCAATCCTCAATTTTCTGTGGGCGGATGTATTGAGGCTTTCCATGATTTATGCATCGAGGATTTCAGAAAACTCCGTCACAAGGCTGGTACTAGTAAACACAATCTCACTATTGTTCAACGCCAGGCCCTGAATGAACTCCAGCGGCTATCCAATATTGTCATCAAGCCAGCCGACAAGGGCTCAAATGTGGTCATTCAGGATAGAACCAAATATGTCATTGAAGCCAACCGACAATTACATGACCGCCAATGCTATACTAAATTGTTGAAAGATCCCTCAGAAGAAATCAGGACAGAATTGATTGCCCTTTGTACCAGGTGGATGAATGAAGGTCTACTTGAAGATGATTTGGTTAATTTTCTCACCCCTACATGCTACACCATTCCTACCATCTATTTCCTCCCTAAAACGCACAAATCGCTTATTAATCCCCCAGGTAGACCTATTGTGACTCTTTGCGGCTCATTATTGGAACATCTAGCCCAATTCATTGATGAAACACTGATCCTATTTGTCACGGGATTACCTTCCTACCTGAGGGATACTAAGGATTTTTTGCAACACGTTACTAATATACCTTGGGAGGAAGGCTTACTTTTAGCCACCTTAGATGTAGTTTCGCTGTACACATCTATCAGCCACACTGTTGGTATATCTGCATGTAAATACTTCTTGGACACTCGTTCTTTAAATCACCTTGGACATAGCACTATGATTTTGGACATGCTTTCATTCTGTTTACACAACAATGTTTTTCTTTTTGAAGGCCATTTTTATCGGCAAGTAAGGGGGACTGCGATGGGCAGTACCTTCGCACCATCCTATGCTAATCTCACAATGGGGTGGTGGGAGGCTACTTTCCTTTCTGACCTATTACTATCCTTCTTTCCGACACAGATTATCTCTTGGTGGCGGTTTATTGACGATGTTTTTGTCATTTGGAAGGGCACCGAAACTGACTGGCTCTCATTTGTTAAAAGCATTAATAATAACCAGGTCAATCTCAGTTTTACTGAATGCCACAGCCGTTCCAAAATTGTTTATCTGGATGTAACTGTCATGATGGATGACTCAGGTATCAGTACGGCATTACACAAGAAATCCAGCAACACTGGCTTGCCACTTCATGCCAATAGCTGTCATCCGACACCTTGCAAAAAATCAATCCCTTATGGGGAATTTATTCGATATCGTCGCAATTGCTCTAACATCGCATGTTTTGATCATTATTGTGCACAAGCAGCTATGGACTTTTTGAAGCAAGGTTACCAAAAACGAACAATAGAAATGGCATATCTTCGAGCTCGTGGCATGTCTAGAGATACTTTGATTTACAATACTGGTTCCAAAACTGCTTCAAATGATGATCCTAGACTCATCATTACTTTTGACACTTCGTCCAATGACATTCGCAAAATCGTATCAAGACATTGGCATGTTCTTACCCTTGATGCTGACTTGAAACCCATTTTGGGCAAGCGTCCAACTGTGACTTACAAACGTGCTCCTTCTCTAAGGGACAAACTTGTGTCTAGTTTTCTACCTCCTATGGGCAAGATCCAGCGATCTAACACCTGGCTTCCAGCCTCTGATACTGGATTCACCAAATGTATGAAATGTAAAGCATGTGCCCATGCTATTGTTAAGAAATCCTTCCTGCATCCCATTACACAGGTTCAGCAGATGATATGTCATTCTATTAACTGTGATACAAATTTTGTTGTTTATGTGCTTTCGTGCCCTTGTGGGCGCTGGTATGTGGGCAGTACCACTTGTAAACTCAAACTCAGAATTCTTCAACATTTGAGGGCCATCAAGAACTCTGATCCGACATATCCTATGGCCAAGCATTTTAAATCTGCACACAACAATGATGCTAACTTACTAACATTTTTCGCTGTGGCACATGTACCCCCTCATCCAAGGGGTGGTGATCGTACTTTGAGGCTGAGACAACTCGAAACCAGATTCATTTTGGATCTTGACACAAAATTTCCCAGAGGTCACAATGTTGATGAGGAATTGCATACATTTCTGGGAACCTAATTTTGTTTCTATACATAATTTGTATTTTCATTGTTTCTTATTCTTTGCCATTTATGCGATGTTTTCCATGGTTGGGGTTATCTTGTCTTTCAGGTTTATTGCTTATGTATTTTTGTATTCCTGCTCTATTTCTGTTGGTTCAGTCGCAGGTATTGACTGATCTTTTTCTGTTTTTGCACTTATGCTCATTATTTGGTTTCACCTGTCTGTTTTAGCTGATTATTTTGCAACTGGGGGAGTGTTGTCTCAACTATGCCTTGCATATCTTGGGGATTTACATGTGGTCCTTTGTTTTAGTTATATTGTTCATTCCCTTCATTTTCTGACATTACTTTGTATTATCCTTCAATGCTTCGAAATTTTTGTTCTAGTCTACTGTATGCTCTGGATCTGTTATACTACCTTTGTGCCTTCAGTTTTAGATATTTTAACATCAAGTTTTGCATTTGCACTTTGATGATTCAGCTGCTAATTTTTGCAATTTTTGCACAGTTCATCAGATGGATGCACCAGCACTTTATAATATCCACCAATTGGAGGCTGGATAGGCGTATTGGTGCCTTGCTGCTTTATCTTGCTCTTTTGCACTTTATAATTGATATTTGATGTTTTAGCTACTATCTCTGCTGTTCGCACCAAAAAATATCTTGCCAGTTTTAGATATTTTGACATCAAGTTTTGCACTTGCACTTTGATGACTCAGCTGCTAATTTTTGCAATTTTTGCACAGTTCATCAGATTGATGCACCAGCACTTTATTATATCCACCATTTGGAGGCTGGATAGGCATATTGGTGCCTTGCTGCTTTATCTTGCTCTTTTGCACTTTATAATTGATATTTGATGTTTTAGCTACTATCTCTGCTGTTTGCACTAAAAAATATCTTGCCGGCTATATTATTCTGCTGCTAATTTTTAACATTCAGGTCCAGTCCGACTGCTTTTAACCTGATTTTACATCTAATTGTGGTTGACTAGTTTCATTTGTTATTGTATTGCATTGTCTATTTTTAGTGTTGGGAATAACCTTTGCCACTGGACTAACTATGCATTTATATGGGAGACCTTTTAATACTTCGAGTGTGGCTTATTACATCTTTTATGCTATGCGATTATCACACTAATAATTTATACATTTTGTATTGATATGTTGTCAAGTCCCCTCATATGTATTTTTACATGTTTGAGGTCCTTCTTGCTGGATAAAAGCATTTGCAAAGCACTGTGCTCTAATCTTTTATGTTTTAGCATACATGCACACTCCCCTCCAACATGGCCGCCCCTGTCCCCTTGAAACTGGTAATAGCCATTGCCATTGACATAGTTGAAGGACCACTATTGAAAATGTATTTACACTGTCCAACCTTCTCCCCCGTACGTGATCAAGCGCTTAGTATAGCGCGAAACGCGTTGTTTGCAGGCTGCTGCCCCTAGGCGTCCTGTTGTTGTTCTGTCTTCTATGTGCTGCTATGTATCGTGTACTTGCTTTTTGCACGATGCGTTTTGTTTTTACCTTATGAAAACATTAAAGACATCAGTAATTCTTACACTGTGTCTGTTTGTTTTTTTCCGAACCTTTTGAACCTGGCATTCATGTTTGTGCCTGCGGGAGTGCGATTCGCCTTCTCCTCCTCTCTTTCCATATATATATATATATATATATATATATATATATATATATATATATATATATATATATATTTTTTTTTTTTTTTATTATTATTATTATTTTTTAATTTTTTTTTATTGTTGAATTTTTAATAAAAAATTTGATTTTTGTACAACATCTTGACTTTTTGTTAATATTTAAATATATATGTACTAGTTGTTTCAGGGCTTCAATAAAAGTATTATATGCATACATACAAAGGCTCTTTTTATTGATCATATTTACCACATGTGCTTTAACTGTATCTTGTGGCATATGCACACAACCCCTAGACTGCAACCTTTACGGTATGCGTTGCAAGCCCCATTTCCTCTAGGGAGTCACCATGACATAATGTAACAGAACAATGATTATGAATGTATTAATGACCAGTCTCAAAGGTTCATAATTAAATTAATCCTGAAACCGAGGTGGGGCTATCCCTCCAAAACCACAGACAAACTATTGCATAACGGCAGGACCAGCCCGCCCGAAATGAGAAACAAAATGAAGGGCTATGCATTGGCGGGGACAGCAATCGTGAAATCCGTATGACTATATTAATTCTGAAATTGTAGAGGGACTGTACCACAGAACATGTTTAGGAATTATTTATGCCATAGTGGAGGTCATAGCCTTCTTCAAACACATTAATGATAACAACAGCAGCAGGGATGCCCATGGGAACAGTTCACTCCAAACACTTGGGAATGTATTAGTGTTGACATGACAGCAGGGACTAGTCTGCCTCCTAAAATGCCTTTCTGTTAATGTGATAATGACAGCATGCTCAGTCCACTGCAAAAGTCAACAAGGAAGGAATGAAAATGGTATCAGCCCACCTAAAATACTTATGAGTAAATCAATTATAAAATGGCAGAGGATACAACCTGCCAAACCAGCTTATTAAGAGATGAGGTGTGGATCAGCCTGTCACAACGGCTGATCAGCGGCTGCAAGGGACCTGATGGCTACACTTGTCTTTATTGAATTAGTTGTGGGATTACGAAACCAGCCCACCACAAATGTTGTGCAAGAAGAATAGGCAGCAAGACCAGATTGCCACAAAGGGTGGTTCATTTATTAGCTGTGGGATTAGCTGACCATAAAGGCATGTTATTGAATTAGTTACGCAGGACCAGCTCACCATAAATGTTCCTTAAGGAAGGTGGTGTAGCGTAACCAGCCTGTCACAACGTTGTATCACAATAATTGGTCATTTCCACTGGGATCCTCCTTTCAATTGTTTCCCTCATGGTCTTCATATCAAAGCTAATGTATGAGGCCTCTTCTTTCTTGGTTTAGATAATGCCACAGTACTTCTTTCAGAGTGAAAAAGGTCAGAAGGGAGGCTCCACAACGCAGGTAGCCCTGAAGGCTGAGGATCTCAAAGGGTTGCATTGTGGCTGCTGTGGCCACCTTGCTCCAGAATATGCCCCTGTCCACCATGGCATGCTTCACTCCCATCTCCACATACATTTGGATCGTATGGCACATTCAGTGGTTCAGGGGGTACTTTTTCTAGGACTCTGGGTTGCTCCAGTTCAGCTCACCCCCTCGGCTGCTACCATTGCACTGTTGCCGGCCTCTGATTCCTTGGCAGTTTCACCTGTTACCTCCAACAGTACCAGGGATGCCCTGCTGTTCCGCCCTGCTGCCTTTTACACTCTGGTGGGTGATATTTCTCTTGGACCTCACTTCCCGGCATCACCAGCTCCATGCGCAGGGTCTTGCTCCATAGTAGCCCCTCTCACGGATTCCACCTATTGCTCCATCAGCATTGAGGGCCAGACCTACAGGATTGCTGCTTCTCACCACCATCTCCATCTCCGACTCTCTCTAGTGTCACTCTCGGACTGCATCTGAATTTCACTCTTTCGTCCCAAGCCTTCAGAAGTGGGGTATGGCTGCCAGCAAACTAGCATGAATTCCCACCCGTGAGACAGGCATGATATCAAGAGAGACACAGACTCAAAGGTAACAGTTTCAACACCTTTATTTGATAAAGTTTTGGGGTTGTTGGAATACGTAACTGGCCCCAACTCTAAAGGGATTATCCACTCAACTGATGTTTCTAAGGGCCGTCGATGTCTGAAAGTCCAAAACCAAAATCTGTCTGTGTCGAAATCTATGCTTCACCTCACTCTTTGACAAAATGTGATAGGAAGTCTTCTTAAAGAAAACAGTGGTTCAAAGAAAAGGAAATGTAAACCACAGCTGGTTTCAGGTAGTCTTACCAATAGGTATTGTTCTGCCAGTTCAAAATGGTTCAACTCAAAAGGGTTGCCCTTGGAACCTTCCACGTAGGGCTTTTGCAGTAAGTCAAGGGAGTTTACTATTTATTTATTATAATTTGTTTTTGGTTACAAGTAACCTTTACAATTTCTTTTTTAAAGACAGTAAATTTGTTAATACATACATTGCATACATTGCAATATTTTATTTAAAATCGGAATTAAAAATCACAAAGGAAAGTATGAAAATACAAACATGAAAATCTACATAATTGTGCTTACTTAAATTCACTAAATACCTAAATAAGTCCATACACAATCTCTAAATGTTCACAATCAATGAAAGAAATAGTTCAATCACATTACAACGCTTATTTTTAGGACTGAAGCCAGGAACATCCTCATCTACCACCCTTGTATTCACACAATTTACACATGTCTGCCAAGTACCGTACCACAGCAATCTGTAGGGTGACCCCTCGACTGTGCATCATTTCCCGCCATATTGTATTTCGATCTACACATTCAGTATTTGGTACAAATTTACTGAAGCATCTTATGCATTCAGATCTCAAAGCAGCACACTCTATCAATAGGTGTTTTAACTTTTCGATACAGTCAGCTTTGTGGCAAAACCTACACAATGAAGTTTCGCCACGACTTCTTTGCCTTATATCAATGATTTCTCCTGTCTGGAGCAGATTGAACCTGAGACGCATATATTCCTGACGCCAATGTTTATCCGGAAATTTTACGAAGTATGGCTTTTGCCAATTTGTCTAAGATTGCAAGACATTCGGTTTTCAATCTGCTCAAGTATGTTGAGTCAGAAAATCCATTCTGCAGGTCATTCCCCATAATGGCATACAAAGTGGATTTCAGGCTAGTAACCACTTTCCTAAAAAGGGAGAGCCGTTGCGACTCCACTACGTTCTACATAGATAGCAAACCAAGCTCAGAGCGCTGAGCAGCCAGTGGAACAGACTTGGCGAGGCATTTTAGCACTAACCCCAAGATACGTGCTTCATGTTTGTAGAGCTCCTCTGTGCACCAAAAGGGGAGAAGCTCTAAGCCAGGCTTGTCCAACCTTTTTCACTGTGGGGCCGAAGCATTAACTTTTTGTCACCCAGTGTGCCGGCAAGCCAAAAGTCAACAACCTCACCCAAAGCAGTATATTAAAAAGCGATAGTGTGTGACCTTTGACACAATAGCATCACAGGCAGCGATAGCCATGCCGTCCCAAAGATAGCTTTTGGTGTCAGGGGCAGTGACCAAAGGTTAGTTGCTTGTGATTTCTTTCAGTGTGTATGTGTTAATGTTGTTCTGAAATAGTGGGGGCGACCAAGCGTAGCGAGGCAGCTAAAAGGATCTAGGGGGGTCCCCCCCCAGAATTATTTAGCAAATAAATTATTTTTCAAATATGGGATGGAAATGGTGAATTTTACAGCAGACAAAGTGACCTAAAAGCCATAAGTTTACAATCAGTTCTAAAGGGGAACATAAAAAATTCATGTCACCAACAGCAGAAAAGAGCATTTTACAACACAACATATGTTAATGACCAATGTGTCCACAGTGTAAGACATTACTGTCACAGATGTAACGCATTGTCATGCTGGTTGTGCCCAGGGTAAGAAGGCAGGTCCTGACCCAGCCCCAGCCCTCCCAGAAGCCCTGAGCATCTGCAGAGCTGCCTGTCCCACGTGTGGGGGGAAGCTCCAGCAGGCAGAGCCCAGCAGACGAGGCACATTGTAGCACAGTTCGTTTGTAATAGTGATTAGTTATCCACGGTAGTATAGCTCATTGGCAACCCGCTCATATTGGAAAGAAGACGATGACACAAAGCAACACAGGTTCGAATCTTGGCTCCGTGTTTAAAAACATCTTCGGTACTGAACGCATTATACAAAAACAATTATAATTATAGAATAATCCATCCTTGTGAGAGATAATTTCTGTAATCTACAGCTCGGTTTACTGTGAAGGACCTAGACACGACAGGGATAAGAACTAGATGTAGTTGGTGTGTGGTTGTGTGATGGACTTGGGAGGTGCTCAAGCGGGCCCTAGTGGTGTGGAGATTTTTCCCCAGATTAGTTTGTAAGAATAGTATAGCTTTCATCAGGCCCTGCTCAGCCCGAGATTTGCATAAATTTGAGTCTGGCCGCAAGCCAGCAGGCTCAGTCGGAATGCAAGCAGGCCTGTGCCATGTGCCCACTGGCCTGTCGGCCCCAGACAGTTCCATGGCCCTCCTGAGCCAACAGGTCACCCTGCTTAACAAGAGCGTCTCAGGTGGGGTGCCCCCCAGCAGGACACGGCAACGCCTGACTGTGCCCGATCTGTGCTCGGATGGGGCCGGCAGCATCAGCTGGCAGTCAGTACCTTCACCCCCGTACCCGGTAGCTGGCAGGGCCTTCTTAAAGTTGGTGGGCCTGGGCGCGAAACCAGAGCCAGGGCAGGGTGGCTTCAAGAACAACAGAGGCACCTGATATCATGGGGTGCACCAGTATGGGGTTAGGCACTTGTGCACTTCACCCCTCCAGTGAATGCTGGCCCTCTTGACTGCAGCAAAATTCTGCTACAAGACCGAGGGCTCTCTGCGCAACCATCCTACTCACATACATGATTTCTTCTTTCACCAATACATCAGGGCTGTGGACCCCTGAGCTGCTCAGGGCTGGCCCTCTCGACTGCAACAAAAGAAATTCTGCTACAAGACATGGGGCATTGTTTGCAAACAACCTGTCTCACACACATGACTTTTTTTTTTTCACCAATACATCAGGGCTGTGGACGCCTGAGCTGCTCAGGGCTGGCCCTCGACTGCAACAAAAGAAATTCTGCTACAAGACCAGGGGCTCTTTGTGCAAACAACCTGACTCGCCAGGTAACTTTCTTTATTTCACCAATAAATCAGGGGAAAGTGTGAACGCAGTCCCCCACTACCAGAAATAATGCAGTTGAGTATCCCGCGTTTGGGGACATCGCAGGGGTGAGCAAATCCGATGTGCAATGGATGAGCCTCACCCTGGGAGATCTGCCTTTCTGATCACAGATTCTCCCCTGCCAGGTAAGTATGAGCTGCAAGCAAGAGGGCAGGGGTTGGGCCAATTCTGGAAGCCCCGCTAAGCGAGGGTGAGAAGCCAGGCACTGACCCAGCCCCACCCCTTCCGGAAGCCATAACCCCCACGACCCGGTGAATTTATTTATTTATTTATGCAATGTTTGTCGGATACCTGTACCCGACAAACATTGAATAAATAAATAAATCTGACGGGTCCACGTATCCGACAAACATTTCTTAAATAAATAAATTAACCGGGTCATGTCTGAGGACTGTAACTGCCTCTGGTGTCACCAGAAGCAGTTATAGTCCTTTGCCATGACCCGGTCCTCAGCCACGACCAGTTTAATTTATTTATTTATGCAATGTTTCTCAGATACAGGTACCCGACAAACATTGCATAAATAAATAAATCTGCTTGGTCCACGATTTTTCTTTTTTTTTGGCTACACAACAAATCTAACCCTAATCCTTTGTCTGTGCTCCTGAGCCTTGCGGGCCACATAAAATGGTTTGCAGGGCCGCATGTTGGACAACCGTGCTCTAAGCCATAGCAAAAATTAGGGATTACCTTACATTTATAGTAGTGCAAAGTGGGAAGGAAAGAGAATTTTCCATACTTTTGATCTATCTTTTTTAACTGTGCACTTTCCCATCCAAGTATTGTCTATAGTGTAATTTTTTTTAGCCCCAAAAATGTGAAAACCTAGATATCGTATGGACGATCTGACTGCCAACTTTTCATGATTTAAAAACCATGAATACTTCGTGGCATTCGACCTCCCCCACAAACGCAAAATGACAGTCTTTTTAGTGTTGCTGTTAAGAGAGTTAAGCAGAGTATACTCTCTAAATGCTATTAAGAGAAGCTGGAGACCTTTGGGGGGGTGATCATACAGGATGAAGTCATCTGTGTATGCTGTCCAGCACACCTTGACTCCTTCCACCACTGGAGAAACAAAAGCAGCTTTTTGCAAGATTATACCGGCATCCGCAACACACGATTTAAAGATGGTTGGCGCAAAGATGCACCCCTGTCGTAACCTGTTCAAAACTACAATAGAATGAGACAGAACGCCAGCGTTATTAAGGCGTACTTGTAGCCTGGATCCCTCATGAAGATTATAAAAAAATGACAATAGAGGGGTGGGCATAGAGAGGTCCATGGAGGCCACATAAATTGGCAAGCTGTTAGACTTCCATGCCTTATCTTGCAATACCTTTAGCAGTAAGCCACCTGAATCTGTACCCACGTTCTTCCCAAACCCGAACTGGAATATTGATAGAAAAGTATGGCTCTCTGACCACTCCTGAATACGCTTGAGTACAAGACCAGCGAAGATTTTAGAGTCGGCATCAAGAAGGGCAATGGGTCTGTAGTTGGACAGACAGCTCCTATCACCCTTCTTTTAAATTGGCACAATATAGGATATGTGCCATGATTCTGGAATGCATCTTGTCACAAGTATGTATTTAAAAATAATAAGGGGTATTTTAGACCAAAGTTCAGTATTCCCTTTCAAAATTACGTTTGCTAACCCGTTAGGCCCGGCAGCACGGGAGGTGGATTACCTAACAATCAAAGATTTAATCTCCTCCTGCGAGATTAAGAGGCTCCAGGGTAAGTACAGCACCTTAGTAGGGGGTTTCCAGTCCGGTACTGAAGATGACCAGCCCATGCCTCCTCTGAGATAGCAGCTGTTTTCACCGCAATTTGAGAAAGTTCCCTGCGATTAATTAGGGCCCAACATTTCCTAGAAGGGGCATCCATCAAAGCAGATAACATGTTTTCACTCTCTGTCTGATATAGTGAGGCCCGATAATTCTTCACAGGATGTTTCCATTTATTTTTTGTCTTCTTTACCATTATAATTTTTACAGAAGGTGAAGAGGGTGAGTCATGAATATGTCTAATCTCCCTATGTCTACAGTTTTTTTATAGATTTGACCTCTTCGCTGTAGATGTGTGCATGTTTGATTTGAATGTTACTGGTTCTCACAGGAACCGCTGCCTTCTTAATTGAAGTATCCACATAATGACCGAAGACATCACAAGTATAAAAAGTTACTCCTTTCCAAGTTCATGAGTGGTAAAATGAGACAGGAAAGCATCATTCAATTTGTTAACATTAACCTTATCCCAAGTTACTCATGTTAATGCCTTGTTGATTTCCAAGCTAAAAGGGTAGATATCGTGTTTTTCCAGACCCCCAATCCCATGCAAAGGTCAGTCTTAGTATTTTATGGTCACTACAAGCCGTTCGTATAAGAGTGAAAGAAGTTACAAAATCAATTAAGAACTTTTGACAAATACACATAATACATAGTAGAGGGCAGAGTACCATTCGTCCAAGTGTGTGGATCGGACGAATCAGTATGTCATTTGCACAGTACAGACCCCCATTTCTAAAATAGTTGTGCCATAGTAGCCCCTGCAATTGTTTTCTCGTGGACCCCCTGTTATTAGGTAAGCTGGTTAAAATGGCTAGGGACTTTTCTATAGTAGTACCGTGACCCCGTTGCCCTGACATTTCAGCATTCAAGACACCTGCTATAACAATGTGCAACCCTGAAAACAATTCATGACATTCTTCAATTACTGTATTTAAAGACTTACGGGATTCCGAAAGATTTTTATCCGGAGTCCAGTAAATGTTGACCACCAATAGAAAATGGGGACACAGCCCCACTATTTGCTCCAAAAATACAGCTAGGCACCATTTCAACACACAACCTTTTAATTGCATTCTGGTCAATGTCAGTCCTGACTGCCAGCAAAATAGCCCCCGAGGCTCTCCCTCTCTGACCTTTTACTGACGGTTCTGAGTATACTGTAAATCCAGAGAGCGAAAGGCATAGTAAGCCAGGTTTCCTGGATACAGAGTAGCGAAAAGCTAACTAGTGTTGTACATAATTCAACTGAGTTCCTAATGAACCACCTCCGGAGTTCAAGGACAGAAGAGAAAATCCATCAGCCTGGCTAAAGATTGGGTTCGAGTCCCTGCAGTTTTGAAATGGACTCACGTAGAGTCAAGGCTAACCACCTCAGATATGGGTCATTATTCACCCCTGACCCCTGATTCGAGGTCAGCCTTCGGTGAGATTCCTTGATAGTTCTTCCTCTATGGCCATCCAGTTGTCTCAGCGCGAGGATTTAAAAAAAACAGACTATAATTTAAAATATCTTAGCCACATTTATTGAAGGACTCTGCTTCCAGTAATACTGCATCATAAACAGTTTGAGAGTAGAAAACTAAAGCGGTCAGGATGTAGAAAATCCACCAATTTGATGTCCCCAGAAGAAATAAGGGTAAGGTGGGTGATTATATTAAACAGAGCTAAAATCCTCCAACGGTTTAGTGAATCCGGCCCCCCATACGTAAACATGTAGTGAAGTAAGACACCAGGATCATCTGGGTAATGTGGTTGTCTCCACAACGCATCATCAAATTCTCTATTGTGGATGGATTTAACTTCTCTGTCTGCCTCCCCATTGAGGCTTTCCACCCCTGGCTGCTTTCACCTGCCATCACCATCACCGGGCTCCTCCACCTCAACCTGTGTTATAGTGTTACATATTCTGCCCCCTAGCGCCCCCCAGCAGACTGAGCAGAGGAAGCCAGTTCATTTACTGATAGCACAGTAGAGTTCCATACTCTGCCCCCTGGATTCCCCTGGGTAGTAATGTTACACATTATGCCCCCTAAAGCCCCCCTTACTGAGCAGAGGAAGCCAGTTCATTTACTGATAGCGCAGTATGGTTCCATACTCTTCCCCCTGGTTCCCCCTTGTTCTCAACTGGGGGAGCAAGTTTATTAGCTGATAACGAGGTGACTAACCCTTTCCCCCTCCTCTTTAGTCCTAAGGATTCCACTTACCTGCTGTTGAAACTCTGAAGGAGCAGCGTGTGAGGGTATTTGCAGCAAGTTAAACAATGACTGTCAGACCAGAATTTCAAGATCCTCAGCGAAGGAGGGTTTTAAATTATTTGATGAACTATTATCGGCAGCCACCCCTACAGCTTCAACATCAACTGAATCAAGTTCAACAGCTGGTGATGGATCACTTCCAGAAGCCATGCTGGCACCGGGGACTGAAGTTGCTTCCCTAACAGCGTCCGGGATTTTTAAAGGAAGAACAGTCACGTTTTCTTCCACAGCCAGTAATCAGTCCCCACCCACAGAGGCAATTCCGGTTTTCATTGTCTTAGGGAGTGGAGAGTTACCAGGGATTCCCGCTCTCTCAGCATGTTTTTGGATTTTAGTAAACAGCTCATACACAACGGTGCCCTGTTTGATACCTCGTACCAAGGGGACAGGAGTAGGATCTTTTGTCCCCTTCATTTTATTGTTATTTATTTTATGAATTTGTTTGCCTTTATGTTTCATGGCCTCTGTAAAAGAATCAGGAGCGGAGCCATCTCGCGGCCCAAACGTGCCACATTCTGGGGACTCCGCTTCATCTTCCATTATGACCACATCCACCTCCAGTTACTGAGAGGCTACGACCTCTTCAATGATCATATTTCGCCAGGATCTGCGCAAGGGTCTTTTAACTCCTTTCTCAATCAGGGGCTTAAGTTTCTTTTTCTTATTCCTGCCTTTCCTTGGAGGTACCCGACTCGAGGAGGGGGTCTCCTTCATAATAGGAGAGATCCTCTTCTCTTCCTGCCCTGATGTCCCAGTTCAAGCTCCACATTGACCTCAATGGAAGCCGGCAATAAGGGAATAGCAGATGAAGAAAGGTCTTCCAGCACCTCCCGGGCCAGTACTGGATTCTCCTCAAACCCCTGGTTTTGTCGGCAATCCTTATCACACAAATTGCAAGGGGGGATGCTACTACGAGGACAAAGCTCTCCTACATTCTGCATTTTTAACAAGACCATCAAAATGGATCTCAAAACAGGATATGCTCCCTCATTCAAGATACTCAGACCGATTTCACACCCCACCTCCGCCTCTCCCTTAGTCCCTCCAACTACAGGTATCTGGGCCGATGAAACCCTATCCTCCTCCTCCCCCATCTGATCCACAACGTGCTGGGAAAGCGCCATGAGGGAGATGACGCCCTCTGAAGAGAATTGGTGGAGTATCCAAGAAAGAATTATCTGTCGCTATATCAATGGGCACGTTGACTCCCGGCACCTCACTATATGCCTTCTCTGTCACTATAGGGGACTGGCCAGTTTCCAAAAGGAGCGGCGAAAGCCCCCCTCCCTCCAACCCCAACATAGTGAGATCCATAATTGGGGGGCTAGGGAGGGCAGAGGCATCGCCAAAGCCCGCCTCATCGTATTTGTTTACTGGGGTGAAAACCAGGGATGCAGAGAAAATATCATTGTACACCCCACGCCCCCATATTTGCTTGTACTCGAGCGAAAGTATGGTTTAATTCCCAAAACACTTTGCAGATTTAATTACAGAATACAAACACTGCAATGACAAATAGTCTCTGTATACAAAAATTCACTATGAGAAACATTTTTTTTTTAAAATGTATCTTTGAAGACGCTATGTGCCTTCCGGCAAACCTGAGAACTATTTACCCTGCTACAAGTCAAATAGTGCATGTATTAGGCAATTCTTACAATACCCAGCATACACAATTCCAATGAAATTGGAGTCTTCAAAATAAGTGTCCACTGTATACAAAACAAAGTTTGCTTTGAGGGATGACTTGTTTTAAAGGGTGACTCACTTAAGAAGCCTGGCATGAGCGAGTACAGTTCTTTGCAAGTCCTCGTTAGCAATCACAATGTTCCAGGAAGATTACGCTGGGAATATTATCGCTAAGTAACACGGACCGCAATGTAGAGTCCCGTTACCTTTCCCGCTCCGCCCTTGCCCGGAGCTCACGGAAAGAGTGCAGAGGCCGCGGCCGCACAGCTGAACAGCTGACAGCCACTTCTGCAGGCACTTCCACAGTGCGTGCGTGCTGCTGTATATGAGAGCGTCACAGGCAGGGAGGTGGAGCCACGGGGAGTAACCTAGTAAATGTTAGAAAAAATGCTTACATTTAGCTTGGAGTCAGCATTATGTATACGTTGTTCAAGCGGTACTGTGTAGAGTAATATTCTACATCTCCAGAGGTGATTAAAAGTCCATGGGTGTACCAAGAAAACAGGAGTAATCCACAAGGAGGAGCAGCATCTAGGGCAGCCGACAGCCAATTCTGCAGGCACTTGCAGAGTTTACAATGTCTGTGGGTCTCTTGGGGTTTCCTTCCCCAAGCTTTGATCTTTCCAGTTCCAAACAAAAAGGCACAGTTCCTGTTAGTCCTCTCAGGGTTCTCTTCCCCAAGTCTAGGCCTCTCTTCACAAAGCTCAACAATGTCTTTAGTGGGCCTCTTAGGGTTCCCTTCCCCCACGCCGATGGCCCTCTTTAGGAAGTTCAACAGAAGATAAAATATAACACAATTATTCTTAGGCTTCTCAGGGTTCCCTTCCCAAAGCTTATGGCAATCTGTTTGCAAAATAGGTATTCAGCTTGTTTAGGCCTCTCAGGGTTCCCTTCCCCAAGCTTAGGCCCCTCTAGTTTCAAACACAAGGTCAGATTGTCAAGATGTACCTTTCCCTTATATACAGTTTCTTTCACATACAATCCTTTCATGGGGTACAATCAGAGACTTTCAAAAACACAAGGCTCTTTGCTCCTCCTAAGCGTGACTGATCTTTAGCCCCTCTCTTTATTTCTTGTACTTGTTTTCCTTTTAAGCTTTTATCTCTGTGTTTCTTTCACTTTGTCATATACACTTGCACCTTCTTTTGCTACACTTTCTCTGTGTTGTGCCTCTTGCACACTTCCCTTTTTCTATTGTGCACACTTGCACCTGTCCTTTTCCTTATTGTGCCTCTTGCCAACTTCTTTCACTCTTCTGTGTACAGGTTTCCTCCTTTCGGGTTGTTCGCAACCTTTTCATACTTGTACATTTCGCCACTAGCACTCTTTCTCCTTCCTTCCATTTTCCTTGTTCCTTCTTTCTTACTTTCTGTTCTTTTATGCTTTCACTGTCACTTTTTTCGCTCTGTGCCGCTTTACAAAATCTTGTCTTTCTCACTTTCCTCTCCAGCCAACCGCACACTCCTCTCTCTCTCTCTCTCTCTCTTCTCTCTCTTGCTCAAAACTCACTGGGAACCATATGGCTGGCAACCAGTCTTTCCTGGATGCATTGGGTCGAGGTCAGGGTCTCATCATCTGCCCCTCAGATACCCTTTGGACTGGCACACATCCCAAGGGAACAAGCATTTCTATGAACACCGCCAGCAGGATACAGGTGGCTTCGCTCCAGCTCCCTAGAGTCACGGCTCCCTAGCCACGCTGCAGCCCCTCACGAACACTGGCCCAGCGCCTTGGCACACCTGTCCCTTCCAGATCCTCCAGGTTTCTCTTCCTGCAGCTCCCTGCTCCTTGGCTCCTCTCATCCAGTCAGCATCCCCAGATTGCTCTTTCACCTTTGCAGAACCACACCTTTTATAGTCCTCAGTGGAGTCAGGTGTGAATGATTAGGTTGCCTGACTGTATTACTGGTACAATTCAATAATAGCTGGTAGTAGTCTTTCCCCTGTTTCTTAATGGTTTTTCCATAGGTAATCCTCATTGCTCCCGATTGCCTCTTCCTCGTCTCCGTACTTATTGGAAATGGGGGGGAGGGGGTGATTGGAAATCAACCATCAAGGCTGAGGGAGAATGGTTTGGGGGTACAATCAAGAAAAGAGGAATAGCATGTCTCTCCCTTGGGTATTGAAATTATGGAAAACTGCGTCCCCTGCACACTATCTAAAAGGCAAAAGCCAAAAAGGATGATATATAGAATTTCTAAATGTCTTTCTCTTCTATAGAGAACCACGCATATCTCAGCACTTGTAAATTCGGTTGCACCTCACCTTTAGATTACTTCAAGGAAATGTGCACATACATATCCAATATTTGAGTAACTACAAATAGCTTCAAGTTCAATATACGGGTCAAATGAATATTCTATTAGCATGGTTAGTTAACTTTAGAAGACCATATGATTTTTTTTTATTTTAATACTATTTACCAGCAGACACTGCAGTAACCAATATTACTTCATTTATAGTTTTATTTGGGCCACAGGCAACCCCAAAATCAAGTTTGTAATCATCTCCAATTGAGGAAGGTACCCCCTTTTTAGGTAAGGTTCCAGTTCTACAAAAATGGGCAATAGATATAAAACTTGAAAAACATGTCAACTGACCAACCCCATTTGGAAGGCCACGCAGATTAGATATGAGTTATTGTCATAATGATGATTGAAAATGAGGTTTGGCCAATTTTGAAGACCCTAGTTGGTAGACCAGGCAGATTAATGAGAACAGTTTATGTTTATGGTTATTTTTATGTGTATGGTTATGCTAAATTAGGATCATGTATGAACTATTGTCAGGATGACTGAGATTTATACATTTTTGAACTTTGTTGTATAAGATACCAATGTTTTTGTTATTCACAGTGAAATCTAACATATGTGTTGAACAATCTCTTTTTAGTAGATAATTGTGAAACATATCTAATTTTCTGCCCCGATGAAGAGTGCTATATACTCGAAACACGTTGGGCCATCCACAACAAATAAAAGAGAAAAATTGTTTTTGTTAAACAAAAAGGGGTCATATCATATGTATATGCCAATCTATGAAGTTATTATATAAATATATTTGGCTATTTTGAAATACTAATTGAAACAAATGTATATCTGAATAGAGGAAATTTAGAAATTCTATATATCATCCTTTAGACTTTTGCCTTTTAGATAGTGTGCAGGGGACACAGTTTTACATAATTTGGATCTCTTTTTTTCCATGTATATCCAGCCTAGATACCAAGGCTGAGCATCTCTCCCCTGCACCTTGAATTATCATAATATTTTTTAGTTTTTACATCTTATTCACTATCTAATTTTTCTTACATTGGTGTGCAAGTGTCTTTGCCTGTTTCTCGCCCTTAGGTGTTCCCATCCCAATCCCCCATGGCCATCCACTCAGGTGATCCTCCCTTGCTTGTCCACCCCCAGGGTAGGGATCCGAAAACAATGGCCATTCCCTGGCCACCGGAATGGAATATCCAGGGGAAGTAGGTGGGAGGACACGGTCAGGTTTCTCACACACCTCTGAAATCTGGGTACCAGAGTGTATTCTGGATAAAGTGACAGAGGACAATCCTAAACTACGGGGAGTTCCCCTTAGTGCCAGAAATGATCACCAGCGCCCAGAGTAGCAATGTGATTAGAGCAAATACTAACCACAAATGTGTATGGTTCATAAATATAAAAACTTTACTCTTAGGGTGAGTGTTGAGAAAAATTCAATAAGCACCAAGCCCAGTGTGCAATTCAAGAACACAATCCTTTTATCACAGACATATGTGCCCAAAACAAAGATCTGTACTCGTTCTTATGTACACAAATTGTTATTTGATTTAATGCAAAGAAGATATCTACCCTCAATTGCCCCATTTGTCCCATACCCTTACTTATACAGGTATTTCGAAAGAGTACAATAGGAGTGTACGAGACAGTCCATTTTGGAATGATAAACTATAAGAAAATTATTCATATACCTTTTGTAGGTTTTGATCATTTGCTTTGCTCAGTAAAACAAGTTAAATGTTTTTATTGTGACTTCCATTTCAACTGGAAGTGGTCATTAGAAATGAACATTGTACAAGGTTAATAAAGTTGCCAGCTTACCATATTAGTAAAATTGGATGATTTCCTTTTTTTAAAAAAATAGCTTCTTGTGCCAAAAATACACACCATTTTGCCTCCGTAAATGTCCTTCTTTCTCTGTAAGAGCCGCGCTCATTATAAAACCAATGATCTGTTCCTTCAGTGAGCAAAGTTAAAGTATGCACAAACACTAATATTTAAGAAAAAATAGAAAATGAACGCGATTGTAGATCATGCTGCATGGCCCTCTGGTCCCTTAAAATATCTGTCATGCCCCAATCACACAACTCCCACAGAGCCTATCTGCATCCCCCTCAACTCCCCTTTCTAGCCAGGTCACCCTCAGTGTGATGGTAACATTCCTTCAGGACACATGCAAAGACAATGGGTCTCATTACTGGTCCAGCGTATACGTGCCGGTGATACTGGCGGGTTGCAGCCGGACCCGTAAATATTTACCAGCGCCTGACTTCCCAATGCCACTGGGGGATTACAACCCTGGCGGCCTGGAAAGTCAGGCACCGGTAAATTGTAAGTCCACATTCCCATAAAGTCCAACAGGACTCTATGGGAGTGGAGACCACGAAAATACTGGCACGGTTGCTAACCGTGCCTGTGCTTCCTTGACAGTCTGCCTACCGTGGCCACTGTGCCTGGCACGGTCAGACCTTTTCAGGCACGCCCACTACAGCAGGCAGACCTGTAGTAGGCCGGTCCGGAAACAACGGTACCAGTAATCTTACCGGCACCGTTGATTCTGGACCGGCATACTTGCAATGAGCCCCAATGTATGTCTCTAAATTCCAGCGTCGGGGATGCTTATTGCTGCTGCTCCCATTCTTCTTTTAAACATGATGAAATCCAGCACCCCAGCCTACTACAAGATATCTGTGTTTTTTGTCTGGTTGTGATGCTGCCAGCAAGGGCTGGCGTGGAGGCAGCAAATGTGCACCTGACCATGCTTCTCTAGAAAAGGGAGGAGGAGTGGGGGCAGAGGGAGATGGAGAGAGGGGGGATGGCAGAGAGAGAGATCAGCCTATGATATGATGGGCACAGCTGGTATATTTAAAATATTGGCAAATGTGTTCATGAATTTGAGTTATTGATGAATTGATTTGAGTATGGCAGTGTGATTTCGTATTGGCTGCTTAATAGTTTTTGTCATGTTTTATGCTATCGGCATGGATGTCAATAGGTTTTACCACTGTAAGGCATATTATGTTTTCGTTTACCTTCCTTATCTTGTTGAGAATTGTTGGGTCTGAAACATTTGCCAACCAAAGGAATTTCAGTGGAAGGTGTGGATGCCTCATCTTCTGCATCCTGCAACCTCAGGATTGTCTGCCTGGGGATCTTTATATTTGGCTTTGCATGTAGACAAAGTCAGGAGAACCGTTCAAGGCTTCCGGGCCTACTACTCTAGAGTGGATTTCTACAAGAAGCTTTTTCCTTGACTACCAATTTCATAGAGCGTCCCTTTTTCTTCACAGGACTACTTTAAAAATACAACAAAAATCTATGGGCCTCATTCCGAGGTTGGAGGTAGCCATGGCGCTATTATCGTGTCCGGGTCCGGTGTGGTGGAGAGGGGACTTACCGGGACATTCCGCCCTAAGCGGACCCGGTAAGTCCCCATTCCAAATGCCATTCACCATTCCCATTTGAGCCCCTATAGGGCTCAATGGGAAGGCGCTAATTGCGGGCCCGTTATGAGCTCCAAGGTCCCTTAACGGGTCCCGTAAAGAACATGTGGTCAGACCACACGTCCTTTACGGTTCCGGCTAAGGGACCTTGGAATTGGGCGGTAAGGGATTACCGGCACCGGTCTCCTTAACGGTGCCCGGTATCCCTTACTGGCCACCTCGTAATGAGGCGCTATATCAATAAAATAATAAAAGGCATGCTGCAAATACTGAAGTATGATTAATAACAGGCTTGGGGAAAGGATTGGCCCTCTATGAATACATGTATTCGAATATGTTTAATTGCTTGGATAGGATAAACACTAACATTAATGAAGAAAAATGTTTTGACCTAGAACAGGTCTTGACAAATTGAAGTACAGGAGTATTCTCCGTGTTAAAAGGCTACAGTTTATTAAAGTTAGGTAGGAGGTGAAGGCAGTGCAGTGGGTCAATGGATTATTTATTTAGGTTGTTAATGTGTAATCAAACAAAATTAACTATTTGGGAATAAAACACGGTGATAGGCACTTCAGGAAAAGCCCGGGTATAGCTAGATGAGGAAAAGTCCCTTTCGGAAAGAAGACTCGAGAAAATACAACCCAAGAAAAACATAGGTTGTGAAACAAAGGGCGGAGGTTCAGATTAGTAGAAAGCAGCTCTACGCCAAGGCTTCAGTAGCACTGATGTCTGAGCGTGGATCAGCGTTGGTACGGGCGCAAGCAAAGGACCAAATTGAGGTAACTGGCACAGGGAATGAGTTTGGTCTGTAGAGCAATGCTTAATGAACTCTATTGTAAGAAACTTGCTGATAATGTCATCTGACCGAGTCTTCAAAATGCTTGCAAGCATGGGTGCCAACTTTTACTTGTTCACCACGGGGGCAAAAATCTCATCAACCCCCGTGAATATGAGAAGGCAGCCGAGCTCGAGCCCTTCCCAAGTGGAAACGGTGCATTTTAGAGCAGACTTTACATAAGGTATTGGAAAAAACCTAAAGGATTAAAAGGTTGATCTCAAAATACAACATCTCGGTATCATTCAGTCAACCTGCTGTGCTACCTTGCAGCTTTCTGCTTTGGGGACTGTCACTCGGCTTTAAAGAATTCAACACTGCAGGTGGATGGATCTACGAGGCTGGTTAAAGCCAGTGCATTGGCAAAGGTCAGTTCATGAACATGGCTTAAACGCAATCATGTTTTATCTACTGCACCATTAACACTGTGTGCACTCTCATTTGGGAAGTACAGTCGGCAGATGGAAAAGTGTAAACATCTCTACAGAGGCAAAGTGTAGTCCCTGCCCCTGTTGCTACAGAAATAATGGGGCAGTTGCCCCCGTGACCCAGTGCCTATGCGTGCAAGATTGTCATGGGGTAGGTACTGCTCTTTACACGCCAGATAAAGAATTGGATCTTTCAAGAGGCAACCTATCACATTTAGACAGAGCGGCAACGGTAGCATTGGGGCTAGAGGTTTCCGCTCAGACGTGCCATTTCCTGAATATAATGTGCGGTTACTCTAGAGATTTTCCATTTGACAAGACACGCTCTACAGATTTAAAAGAAACTCAACCTTACTTTTAAGACAGCTTTTTTTGCATGCTGTTATCTAAGAATTACAGGAAGTCCCATGTCACACACCGATTATCCCTTTGCATTATACTGAGGACATTTTAAAGAGGCTGCTGGGCAGACCCTGGCCGCAATGTTCCATCGCCCAAGAAAAGAGCCCGAGCAAAACGACGGTGCGTAACGTGGGAGGTGGTGACGTTGCTGGCAGGGTCAGCGCGCTGGCGCGGTTAGAGAAAGCGGACTGGCTGTTGCTTGTCCAGGGCTGTGCATAGAGAGAGGACATTACATGGAATCTCGCAAAACGTGTTTCGACGGATCACGGGAATCAATGTGCAACCTTCAAGTATTTAAATGTTTTCTTTTTTTTTCTGCCACACCGATTTGAACCCAGGTTCTCAGAGCCAAAGTCGACAGATGTATCCATTACACCAATCGAAAGTCTGATCAGGGTTTGTTTGTTTGTTTATTATTTGTATTGTGCAACAGACCCAGGGGGTATCAGGGTGCATTGGAATTAGACATATTACGGTCGGATTGGCCCCTCGGCCTTTCGGCCTGGGGCCGAGCCGAAATCATCCCTGGGAAGTGGGGGCCGGTTTCTGGCCATGCCTGGGCCGGTTTGGAAGAAAAAAAAATTGAAAAAAATATATATTTTTTTCACTTTTTTTTCTTCCAAAAAGCCTTTCATCCTTCTTAGGTCGATAAATGAGTACCAACACAGGTTGGGTGATATTGTATGCATATTTGTTCTATAAAAAAGAGATTAAGCGTAAGTGCCTTACAATAACATTATCATTTCGCCTTGGACGTTTGCTTGGATTCCCAGTAATTTAGTGTACTTAGGAACAATGCTATTTGATGCCACTTCCCGTTTTGTCAAGGGGTGAAAGGTCGTGTTTCATCGCTTCCCGGGATGTCACTTTGGGGTGGGGTCACTTCCGGTGATGTCATCAGAGGTCAAGGGCCATGAGGCGATGGGTGGGCCACTTTTTTGAGGCGATGGGTGACCCACTTTTTTTTGGGTGACCGGGCCTATTTCTTGTCCCAGTCCGACCCTGATTACAGCTTAGTTACACAGCAGCAAAAAGACAATTCGGTATAATACAACATATAAAATGCAGAATATAAGTGGAATGTCCATAATGGCATTGCAGGTACATCATAAACAAAGGTCGACAAGAGGCAGTTAAAACGAACATCATACAGCAGTAGGCTGAATAGAGAGGACAATATTCAATAGGAAGTTCTGGATCTATATACATGGCAGAAGTGTCTTGAGTAGATGCATTACTGGTCATTGTCTTTAAACCAGTTAATGAAGTTCTGTCTGAAATTTGGGTAGGTTTGATTCGCTCACAGGGAAGGAGGGAGGGAGTTCCAGAGCTGCGCTGCCTTGACGGGGAAGCTGCAGCGCCCGACCTTGGAGAGTTTAAATCTCAGGACAATGAGACAGTTGTTATTGGATGTTCTAGAAGGCCTTGTTGAAGATTTTCTTGTGAATCTGTCTTTGAGGTAGCAAGGTGCAGCATTGTAGACATTTGAAGGTGAGTGAGGCAGTTTTCAGCCGGACTTTATTGTGGCTATATAACCAGTTATTTTGTCTTCTGGACACAGAGATGTGTTCTATCCTTGCTATTCCGAGGGCCGCTCTCAGTGCATTATTCTGGAGAGTTTGAATTCTCCCGATAATGCGCTTGTTGGCCCCTATATAGAGAGAGTTGCAGTAATCCAATTCGGACAATATAATATCTCTGGCGAGGGTGATGCAGCTATTTTTGGAAAGGAAATGTTTGCCTGCTCTAATTAATTTACAAGTGTACGCAGTGGTGGACGCCAAGGCATTTACTTGTTTGGTAAATAAAAGTGTGGAGTCGGGGTAAAATCCTAGCGTTTTTACTTCGTTGGCAACCTTGATAGGATTGTTATCCATGTTAAATGAGGTATATTTGGGGCCCAGTTTTTGAGACTTGAGGTAGTGCCCAGGATAATAAGTTCACTCTTATCATCATTCAGGCATAGACCATGGTCAGCCATCCATGCCTGGATGATGAGATATACCCTATTCACCAAGACCAAATCCTTGTCGTAATCCCCAGAAAGTGGTAGGAGAATCTGGGTATTATCTGCATAGTTGGTGTAGGTGATACCAAGATGGTCCAGATCGTCGAAAAGGGGATTAGTGAATATATTGTATAGTGTAGGTGAGACACATGATCCTTGGGACACTCCGCAGGTAATGGGGATGGGGTCTGCAGCGGCTGTAGGAGAGAAGACTCTCAAACTCCTGTTACTTAAGAATGATTGTATCCAGGTTATGGCTACTTTGGAGAAGTGCACTGCTGAGTCCAGGTGGCTGCATAGGACCTTATAATCTACAAGGTCAAATGCAGCTGAGAGATTGAGGAAAAGTAAGGCTGATTTCCCCTTATCCCTAAGCTCATCGATTTGGGCATTGAGGTCAATTAAGGCCGTTTCGGTGCCATGTTGTGGCCGAAAGCCTGATTGGCGAGCTCCTAGAAGTTGGTTCGTTTCCAAATATTTCTGAAAATCGTAAACAAAATGCCTTATCTACAAATTCAGAAGAAATGGCACTGTTGTAATAGGCCGGTAATTGGTGGGTATGGATGGGTCAAAAGACTATTTGAGTTGGGGGAGTACCCAAGATTCTTTGAGATTGTTTGGGATGGTACCAGATGTAAAAGATGCATTAATTAGCTTGGAGATAAAGGTTCAAGATCTCTTGCTGCATCCTTAATGAGTTGGGCGGGACATTGATCACCTTGACAGTTCGAGGGTTTAAGTGAAAGAATGACTTTTTCTGTTTCGATGATAGAGACATTAGAGAGCCTAAAGCATGTGGGGGGTACTGTATTGTGAGATGGCGAAGGAGAGTTGTTTGGTGGTGTAGTGTTAGATAGGTATACGTTTTTCTTAGCAATATTATCTTGGAGGGTGATGACCTTATTAGCTAATGCTTGCTGAATGTTAGAGCACCAGGATTTGTCTTTCACGCAATTGTCTTGCACTAGGATAGGTGCTTCTAGTTCTTTCAGAATTATGAATAATTCCTTCATACTCGAATTGGCTAGTGCGATTCTGGAATTATAGGTTTTACGTTTGGCCAGAATTATTTCCCTCTTGTAAAGAGAGGAAATATTGCTATGGTTGGTTTTATTTTCCAGGGAGGGGAGTAATCCCCAGGACACCTCACAATGTCTTTTTTCTGTCTGCAGAGCTTTCAGGTGTGGGGTATACCATGAGCTAAGGTGGGCTTTGGGTTTGCTTTGTCTCAATTTTAATGGGGCGATGGAATCAAGTGATGTGGTCATAATTTTATTATACTCATTAACTAAAGAGTCAGGCTCCATGTTTTCTGGTAGGGAGTTGAGGGTAGGAAGAATAAGGGGAAGTAGTTTGTCAGTGGTGATATTCTTTTTGTTCCTTGTCAGAGTGAGGGGTAAGGGGGGCAGCAGTGCATGTTCGGCGGTAGGCCTTTTAGTAGCTAAAACCCGCCACTCAGTCAAGTGTTCTCCCTTTATTGTGAGTGGGAAGATTCACTCTCTGGGTGAGGCCAGGTTCAGTCAAAGTGTTAGCGACGCTAGTAGCATGTAGGTCTTTAGGGTCATTAAAGCCCAAGTTAGGGTCCCCTAGCAATAAAACTTGTGAAGTACTTTTTAAGTTGTTCGAAAGAATGGTAGAAATGTCCTCCTCAAAATATCTAATAAGACCTGGAGCTCTGTATATAAGATGGATCGTGAGAGTCTGGGAGTTGGTGGTAGATATTTTGGCTGTGAGGGTTTCGCAAGATGTGATGTTGAGGGACAGGGCTAGTCTCAAGGATAAATTAGATTTTGCAATGAGAGCCAAACCTCCTCCATGAGCTTTACATCTATCTGCTCTTACCATAGTGTAATCATTCGGGATTGCTAATGAGAGGGCTGGACCTGCAGCTCATGTAGCCAGGATTCGGTGATGGCCGAGAAATCATAATTTTCTGCCTGGATAAGGTCAAATATCTCAGTAGCATGTGCAACTAGGGATCTGTCATTTATTAAAGGGCCTTTGAGATCAGTGAATAAGTTGACTGCTGAAGAGAGGTGACGGGGGCTGGTAGATGTCGGTCGTGTGGAGACTCCAGGTGGCTGTGCTTCTGATTGGGTTTTTATGAGAGACGGGTTAAATTGGGTGTGGGAAGGCAATGCGTTAGGTGGGAAAGTATCTCTGGTAGTGGGAAGTTTGATATGTGGGCTTTTCCTTAGAAGATCTGGGTTGGTTAAGGATCAGGCTAATGGTTCAAATAATTTGGCTAGTCTAGAACGGAGCCTTGTGTTTCTAAAAGCAGTAATACATGGTACGGTGGCATAGGGGGGATCCCGGTAAAGGTTAGAAGTATTGGACAATTGTTGATAGATCAGGTTGGGGTGGGTTGAAGTGGGTGTGATAGGCAGGGTCATAGTTGTGTTGGGAATAAACTTGTGGTAAGGTACTGGTAGACAGGTACTGGCTGGTGAGGTTAGTGCTAGTGAGGGTGCAAAGGAGATCAGGAATAGTCTAAAGGTAAGCATTGAAAACTGGCATTCTAGGAAGCAAGGAAGCACCGTTACTAAAGCGGCAAGTTGCAATAGGTTGTATAATCTGCTAACAATGCGGGTTCAGGTTACTAGAACTAGGTACATAGACTAGTTAAAAGGCTACTAAATAATAAACAATAGACTAGTTGTGAGGGTACTTGTGCATAAGCTTGTGAGGCTTGTACACTGCAGAAAACATGTGTAGCTTTAAAAGGTGTGCACCTTTAATACTTTGCTTGAGACAATATTATTTTTTAGTTGTAATTATTGGATCTCCGGAAATGGAAATGCTTGTTTATTGGAGGGGTTTGGTTGAGACATATCGTGTGCGTTCCCCCCCTTTTTTTGCCCCCTGATCCCTGACCCACCTCCACTACCCAAGTGAGGGATGCAGGGACGGGGTTTTGGGATCCCACTGTTAATACTTTCCATTTCCAGCACTGTTCATTTCCCCATTGCACCTGTGACTTTAAAACGCAGAAAAAGGCCCAGGTCTTTAAAAACAATGAAAAGTAAAACTTACTTTCATCTGTGTGGACACGTCTTCAGCACTCAAGTTTGTTTCAACAGGGAAAGTTGAATTCAGAGGCGAGGATGCGGCCACATAGAGGCATGAGGTCAGTTATATGTTTGCTTTTATGTTTAAAAATAAGGCTTTATCAGACGCGGTCTTAAAGTGGGAAAGAGGTTCTGCCGAGGCGCAGAAACAAGCCCCCTTAGGATGCTCGGAATGCAGGCTTGTACTGGATAATACAGCCAGTGAGTGTTCGGGGCAACCTGATTGGCTGGGCCCCTCGCTGCCAGTGCTAATGTAGAAACATTCCAACAAAACATCCAATAATACATTATTTATTGAAAAGGGAAGCTCTATGACTTCGACATTTTGAAAAATTACAGCACATAGAAAAATATACAGAATCAAACACGTCTTCGCTTGCCCATAGTAAAAGTTCCAGCACCGGCCGCTCTTCTGCAGCAACCCAAACCTGAACCACATAAACCACTGACAGAGGCCGGCATTTGTTTTTCTTCATCCGAAATTCAGTGATTGGTCTCAGGGTCTCAGGTGCTGTCACAGGTCCTAAAAAAAAAGCGTGGGGACTTTATGCATGCAGTGGGAAGTGACGTTACAGGTAGTGGACGTAAAGAGAAAGACATTTGTACATTTAATTTTAGGGTGTCTTTCCCAACTCAAGAAAGTGTACAGGACAAATAAGCATTTGCCAAGCCAACATGTTTTCTTAGAACATTGCTTGCTAAATAGAAAAGGTGGCAATTTTTGTCTTAACATGTGTAAGAAAACATATCCTGTACAGCACAGCATCAATAAGAGTGTTATACCACCATTTGATTAGAGATTGTTGTGGGCTCACGGCTAAGTTTCTTGTCTTTGAACCCGGACACGGCTCTCCTTATCAAGTGACAGGTGCACTCTTACCTTTTATTTTTATAAATTGAACACACACAGGGAGGGTGGTGTCCACCCTCTGAAAAAAGTGGGCGGGCGTCATCCTCCCATGTGTTCGCACGACTTGAGCCCCGGCTGTCCACATTTGCAGTGGCTATACCACAAGCACTGGTGACATCCCTTCAGATGTGAGAGATGTCGGTCCACTGTGTCTGAAGATTGGCTTCCACTTTGCAATACTAATATCTGTAGCAGTCTCAATGACCCAGGTGGCTTTCCCCATGGTCTCTGAATCTCTGTTTTCGATTGGTTGAGGCCCTTACTTGCGACGCTAGATTGCACTCTAGTAAAACCCTTTTACCGCTCGCTTCAGTTTATTGGAGGGAACATGTATAATAATTGGTGAGCATTTGTGCAGTCTTATCAAACCTCCACTGAGAAAATGATCATCACTTGTTTTTCACTAGGGGGGTGCACAGGCTCCAGTTCGCCCCTACCCACTGCTGTCATCTTTACAGATGTGAGAGTAGTTTCTGGGCCTGGTCTGAATATTGGTTGTTCCTTCGCGATTATGAAATCTGTGGTTGCAGCTGTGGTCCACCTGTCTTCTCCATTTTCTATGAGTCACAGTTTCGCTGCTGCTAGTTTCTTGGAAGAGGCCCATATTTGAGGAAGAGAGGTATTTTATTTTTGACAGGAGTTCTCAGCCCAGCTCATACAGCTGATTTCCGAGAGATGGCATTCCTGGCAGTGCCAGTGCCATTGTTTGCACTTCCCAAGGCAAAGTCGCAATTTGATACCTCAAAATCAATGCAATGAGTTCACATTGGGGGCAATCTGGCTACTCAATCTGGTGGGCCATTAGACAGCTGCATAGTACTGCACCATTTTTGTCTCTGATATTTATTCTGAGGAGTCCTATTTTCTATCTCCCACTGAGTGCTATTTTTAAAGAAACATGATCAAGAACTAGCATGAGACAAACATGTGTGGCGTATGATCAGTTCTGAAATTAGTCTGTAAATATCAATACAGGAACTTGCTATCACGAGCCAGCAACCACGGGCGCACATAGCCTCCAGCCAGCCTAGAAAAGGGGAACTAATCTGAGAGCGACACTTCTGTAGTTTAGTTCCCGAGCAAATGAACATAGTCGCAAACACAGCATCGATATTTTGATATTTTATATTTTCATTGATTTAGGTGTTAATGTGTTTTACATTTGGGCTGCTTTTGTTACTATTTACATTATTTTGTAATTATTTATTAGTAGGAATTGGATGTTTGGATTCGTGTTGATGTAAAGTATGACCATTATAATTTAAATGTTACTAAGCTTGTAATTGTATAAGTTGTTAATTTATTGATATTTGTTGAAATAAATGTTACTAATGTTTATTATATTGCAATTGCTTTTGTTTAGTGTATGTTTTATTGTTATGTGTACTGTAGTGCTTTGTGTTATGTGTGTTGTTACTGAATTATATGTGTATATGTTTTTAATTATCTAGTATTTTTGTATTTTAACAATATGTAATGGTTGGTTTTCTGATTTATTAATGGTTTACATTGAATTCACTTTTTAATACTTTTACATTTAAAAAAATGATTTGCTTGTACGCATATAATCTTGTTTATTATACAATATTTGATGTTTTTATGTTTATGGGTGAGTTAAGGTTACCTTGATATTTTATTTTAATATATTGGGCCTCATTACACGGATGGTGGTAAGGGATTAACGATACCGGTAAGGGATTACCAGTATCGCTAAATACCCTTGCCAATTACGACCCGGATAACCGCTATTAGCGGCACCGCTAAAAACGGTGCAACTAATAGCGGCTAGTCTGCGGGCGCGTGACCCCTCATGTCGAAAATAGCGTCAATAGCGCTAATAGCACACCATCACAAGCCATGCGGACATGCTAATAATGGCATGGAATTGCCCCAAAAAGCCCATACCGGCATGGCAGAACTACCGGCATCGCGAACCACCCGTTAAGAGACATGAGCAGTGTTCCCACCTGCCACAGGTGGCCACAATCAGCACAGGTGGAGGCAATGGAGACTGGGGCAGCACAAAAGGAGCACACCACACCCCTTCCCACACCCCTTCCCACACCAAGATGGTTCCAATACTAGCAGCATTACATGGGCTGGAGGACATGATTGCATTGCAGCACCAACAACAACAGGCAGCACATAGGAGACGCAGGAGGAGGAGGGTGAGACAAGCCCAGCAAGTCCCACCAGTGCACCTAGTAATACCACAGAGGCATCCACCAATCCCCAGGATTCGAGTCAGTCCATTCAACCTAACCCCTGAGCAGGTACACACCCTGTGCCGTCTGGACCGGGATACCATCACCAGCATCGTGGACATGATACACAACGACATTGTGAGCCTCATAGACATCCGTACTGCCATCCCCCCTCTACTGAAGATGGTAACTGTGCTCCACTTCCTGGCCACGGGCACCTACCAGCATAAAGTAGGGCAGATGCATGGCATATCACAACCAGTATTCTCACGCACGCTGACCCAGGTGCTCGATGCCCTCCTGAAGCACACAAGTGAACACATATCCCTGCCACGGACTGCCCAGGAGATCTCCAACACCAAAGTTGGCTTCTATTCACTGGCAGGCATCCCAAGTTGCATCAGGGCCATCGACTGTACCCATGTAGAATTGGTGGTCCCATATCACAATGAAGCAGTCTACCGAAACAGAAAGCAATTCCACTCCATCAGTGTCCAAATGGTATGTGACTCAAACAAGATAATCACACATTGTTGTGCCCAATATCCCGGATCAACCCATGATTCAATGGTCCTGCGGAACTCAACGATACCACGCTACATGGAGCGACATGCCGGACAACGTTCGTGGCTACCTGGTGAGTAGCAGGGCAAGCACATGGCAGTGTGATGTGGGGTGTGATTGGGGGGGGAAGATGCATACTCCAACTGGGTGTGATTGGGGGGGAAGAGATGCATAATCCAACTGGGTGTGATTGGGGGGGGGGAGATGCATACTCCAACTGGGTGTGATTGGGGGGATGCATACTCCAGCTGGGTGTGATTGGGGGGGAGAGATGCATACTCCAACTGGGTGTGATTGGGGGGGGAGAGATGCATATTCCAACTGGATGTGATTGGGGGGGGAGAGATGCATACTCCAACTGGGTGTGATTGGGGGGGGGGGAGATGCATACTCCAACTGGGTGTGGATTGTCGTCCGTAGAACAAATGGACATACAGATGTACGCCAATTTCCACCAAGGCAGGCCACAATGGACCGGAAACAAAACCACATGCAATTTCGAAGCTGCACAACATTGAAATCAAACCAATATGCCAAACATGACACATCTATCCACATGCACATGACACATCATACCATACCCCATATGACACAAATCAGCAACATGGCGCCAATATGCCAAATCAAAATGTGCGCTGAACAACATCACTACAGCTATGCGCCCTTGAGTGCATGCAAAGGGATCACCTGTAGCCATTGTACTGAACCACACCCGTACACCACTACTGAAATGCCGCTTCACAGCATGGCGACATCGATTTCAGAATGGCAGTACACTAGCAGTGTGGTACAAACGTTGCCTGGGCCCAGGAACACCTAAGACCTGTCCTCACCCAGGACATGGCAATAACTGCCGGAGGCATGCATGGTTCATGTCCACTTGCAAGGACTAGCTCACCTTCTCACATTGCAGCTACACAGATCATCTCCATGCATGCTGGGATTCGTGGATGCCAATCACAATGCAAAGTTGATTTGTGTGATATGTACAGGTTGCACTTGATGTGAACAGTAACACGTCCCCATTGTTGCCCCCATGCAGGTGATGCTGGCTATCCCCTGAGGAGGTGGCTCCTTACCCCTGTACGGAACCCACAGAACAGGCACGAAGAGGAATACAATCGTGCACATACCCGTACCCGCGTGGTAATTGAGCAGACATTTGGCCTTTTGAAAGCACGGTTCCGGTGCCTCAGCAGGTCAGGTGGGGCACTCCTGTACGGCCATGAGAAGGTGGCCAAGATCACCATGGCATGTGTCATGCTGCACAATATGTGTATCAGATGGAATGTGCCAATGCCCCATGACATTGAAATGCAACCACCTGATGAGGTTGATGAAGGGGATGAGGAGGGAGGAGATGGGGCTGCAGGTCATGCAGGAGACGATGCCCAGGAGGGACGGGATGTGTGTAGGCATCTGATCAACCACATATTCTGAATCACATGGTCCTACTCTGTTGAATGGATGTGGGTATTTGTCCGCTGGGTTCTGTGGTGAAGCGCACACTGGGCCCTGTCCCCCAATAAAGCTCACATACTCAATGATAAGGTCCAAGCCTGTGTTTTAACTTGTCACCAGTGTGTTTAATACATTAAGAAATAAAGAAGTGCATGGACCCAACAACGCAAACACCCCATCCCCCCTCCCCCACAACACTCCCAAAACATCCTATCCCCCTCCCCCCACAACACTCCCAGTTGGTACAGGGGTACTGTCTGTCTGTAGCGTCCGCTATGCGGGTGAGGACCTGCCTCAGTAGTGCCATCTCCTCACAGAGCCTGTTGGTGCAGGCTTCCATGCCCTGTCTCATCTCCCTTGCATTCTCCCTGACCTCCTCCCTCAGACGGGCTGCCTCATCAACATGCTGGCCAACCAGTGCTGTTATCTCCTCCTGCCGCTGTCTGATGGTGGCCATGTCATGGCCACTGTGTCCTGCTTGTGGGGTGGGTGCCGCACCTTGATCTATGGGTAGGGCATCAGGTGAGGACACCGGTGGGCTCCAGCACCCTTCCACGATTTCATCACCAGACTGGGCATGGCTGCTGGATTGTGATGTTGGCCGTGGGCTTGCTTCTTTGGATTGGTGGGGGCTGGGGGTGTGCTCTTGCATGGCCAAGTCACAGGTGTCCTCCACATCGGACAGCGGTGCGGTGGCTGCTGCCTCACCAATTGAACTGTTGGCAGCAGACAGTGGCCCCTCTGTGGGTGGTTCCTGCGTTGGGGGATCACTGGAGTGGGTGCAGTAATTGTTTCAGCCAGAGCTTCACGCCTTGGTGACATGGGTGGCTTGCTGTGTTTGCCCCTCTGCAGGAGCACACTCCTCCCTGTGCCCCTTGATGTGCTGGCGTTGTTCCCTGGCTCCTTTGCCCTTGCTTGTTTCTTGGCCGGGGGAGCCTGTGTCGCAGTGTCCTGCTCATCGCTGTCAGTCTGTCAGCCTGTGGGGGACAAAGAGGGGGATGGCATTGGTGATGGGTCAACGTGCTTCATGCAGATGTTGTTCATCATGCTGTCCTATGCATTGGGACTTCATTAGTGGGCATTCAGGTCATGGGACTGTCGGGTGGGTCATTCATGCATGGGTCTGGGTGGCACGTGTCTGTGGTGATGCGTGGATGTGTGTGTGTTGGGGTGTGACACTCACATGGGCAGGGTTGTTTGCATATATGTTTGTGGCCGCATCCATGAGCTGATTTAGGGATCACATTTGGGGGGTACCTCACCTTTCACAGTGCATTGTTTTATGTGGACACTCACCTCCATCTGATGTTGCGGGCGCACCACGCTCCATGTCGCCGACTCCCTCTATGGATTCAACACCTATGGTGCTCGCGCAGGTCTCCTCCCACTCCCTCAGTTTGATAGGTGAATCTCCACCACCTCCTGTGGCCATGGCCAGCTTCCGATTGGCAGCCAGTATGCTGCGGACACGGAGGCAGAGATTGTCCCACTGCTTCCTGCAATGTTTCACAGTGCGGGTGGTGGTGCCCACCGCACTGACTTTCTGGGCCACCTCTGCCCAGATGGCCTTTTTTTTGTTTAGGGTCTCACGCCGCATGTCATTCGCGAAGACCACATCCGCATTGGCGGCAAGCGTGTCCGTGAGCATGATGAGCTCCTCATTGGTAAATTTCTCCTCCCGCTGCCGATCCGCTCCTTTTTTAATTGCCTTGGGCATTGTCAGGGGGTCTTGGATGGTTTTGTATGGCACTGGTGTGGATGCAGGTCCTAGGGGCAGAGGATGGCAATGGATTGTGTTTTTAAAGATGGCCGCCGTGCTCTTTCCCATTCCTGTGCGATGGCGCTATTTCCGGTTCCGCAATTTTCCAGTGACCGCTAATTCCGTGTTGCAGGAGGTCGGAAGTGCTATCAGCGCTTTCATCGGTGCCGCTAAGGGTCTTAACGGGGTCTTAAGCGGCATGGCGGTAGGGTCATTACCGGCATAGCGCTATGCTTGAGTCCGCGTACTCGTAATGGCATGCTATTAGCGGCCTCTTGTCTAGGCGGACACGTTAATAGCGCCATGCCGGTAAGGGCGGCATCTTACCGCCTACCGTGTAATGAGGCCCATTATTTTTTATAAATGTACTGATATTATAATTTTATGTTACCATAACGTTATTATTTCTAATGTTTGTAGACGTTACGTTTTTGTTGGTTTTACCTTAACTCTTTGGTAAAAAAATTTTTAAAAAGTGTTGAATTAATTACCTGTGTTTTTCAATGTTTGGTAATTGTTTGGCAATTGGTAACTTTTCTTATCTTTCCCCTAACTTCAGGGGTGCACTCTTTGCACCTTCTTTGCAAACTACACTTTAAATATTTATTGTGATATGGGTAATTGCATATGTGTTCACCTGTTTTTTACTTTGTTGTGGCAAAGCCAGCATAAGGCGGCTATAACAAAACAATCAAAAATGTAATAAAGAAATCATTTTGTTGATTGTACTTCACCTTCAGTCCCATTTTTTGTTGTTGTCTTACATATAATTATGCCCACAGAATGAGGATCCATGGGCACGGCTACCCTTGTGTTTTGTGAATTGGAAGCTATGGCCATCAAGTGGGCTGTCATCCACTTAAGATACTATAAACTGGCAGGAAATTTAGACTGGTTACGGATCACTCCCCCTCAACATTGATGAGTTCAAGGAAAGACACAAACGCCAGACTAATGAGATGGTTTTTGGTTTTGCAACAATTGTGCTTTACAGTTGAACATTGAAAGGGACACGAACAAGGGAATGTAGACTAAGTCGGTTTCCAATTAATTGAGATGGGTAAGCCAGAGAAATGGGTTCTGGGAAGGCTGTTGTTGGCAATGGCAATAGGACAGCCTGGCACAGCCCCTTGTCATTGGGGCTCTATGAACTGAACCATTGGCGGAGATAGTGAAGCCCTGGTTTTTGTGTTAGTCCAGGGGATGGCCATGGTTCTGGAGCAGTGAGGGGTTTATACAAGTGCCCTGTGAGGAGGTGATCGTGAAAACCGAGGGAGCACAGTCTGCGGCACCCAGGACAGGAAGGGGTTAATCAGGGTGTGCACGATGGTTATGATAGTGAAGGACTGGCAGGTGTGAGCGAGGGAGCGGATGCAGAGAGAGGCAGAGTTGAGTTAATTAATTTTGACTGTCTTTTTTTCTTTAAAAGGAGGAAGAGGCCCGCCAGGAGGAGTTCGTGCCACGTGGGGCGGAGGAGACTGCAGGTCACGGCCCGGAAGAAGCGTTCGTCTGGGCCTAATAGCCGGCCTGGGAAAAAACAGTACCAGAGTGCCAACGTGAAGGGATGGAGAGGCGAAAGCGGAAGACCAAGGTGCCACGTGGAATGCCGCCAATGAGGGTGCAGGTGAGTCTGGCGAAGACTGCAGTACACGCAGAGGGCCAGGGCGACACGGAATGCCGCCAATGAGCGAGCAGGTGAGCTTGCCGAAGATGGCAGTGGATGTTGGAAGTCAGCGCGCCAGTGCCAGCAGGAGTGCCACCCGCAAGGGAGCAGGTGAGCCTGCTGAAGAGAAAAGGGGTTGGGGCAGAGAAAAGGGGAGAACTCTTAAGCGGAACGCTGCCACCGCAGGAGTTGCTCGTAACTCGGACAGTCTGGGCTGGAACCTTACAAGTAGCAGACCATCATAGGAGAACTGGGACACCAGGCAGGGATGAGGTAACCACTGCCTTACTACCAAAATGTGGGACTAATAAGTAACCGTTGAGAAATAAAATAAATAACCAAGTACAACTTTCCTTGAGTCTCAGCGTGCTTTGTAACAAAAGCTAAGCTGTGACTTGCCCCCAGAAGGGTTTTAATACACCAAGCCCCACCACTCTGTTCTGACTCTGGAGACAAGGAGATCTGTTAGTGGGAATTTTGCATCTGCAATATTGGATAATAGGTCACTGAAGTCAATGAGAACATTGAAGGAGCATAACGATAGGCCATGAACCTACAACCCAAAATGTTCATGGAAACAGTGCATATAAAACCAAATACAGCTCTAAAAACAGCATAAGACACATACCCCCCTTGTGATAAAGTCCCCTTGTCTGACTCTACATAGACATACAAGGGAACTCCTAGGTCCACAGTTGTCTACTAGCAGGCAGACCTTTCATCTGATGTGAGTCATAAGGGACAATCTTCAAGCCACTCCTAGAGACCCAGTGAGTCCCGTTAGAAGAAGATAGGAATATGGAGATAAAATCCCAGCCCCACAGTTAAGAGTGGTGGGGGGCAGAGAGGGTTCACTGAATCCATATCGTTATTAGGAACTAGTCAGGGCAGCCCTCCAGGACATCGCCCGACTACTAAGGAACAATGCAGTCCCCAAAGCATCCTATGCTCTAATATTAAGGATGCCCATGGCCCCCCAAATCCACCATGGAGAAAATAAGGTCCGAGTAGGCCAGCCCTCAGGGATGGTGTCACGGATACCTGAGATATCACAATGGTAGTCCTCAGTGCCTCAGTTAATTTCCACAACTCAGGGAGCCTCCATTCAGAGTCATAGAATGAGTGCAACTCATCCGGTGCTTGCATTGGGTTTTCTGGGGCAACACATGGAGGTGCGTTGAGTTTGCACCCCAAGCGTTCCATGATGATGCATGTTGGAACGTTCGGGAAGCGGACGACGCGGCCGGAGGTTGGGACGGTGCTTAAGGTCTGATGTGAATAAATAAAGTTACTGAACCCACCTCGGTCTGCCCATCTCTTCACTGGTGACAAGGATGGGATGTCCAGTGTTGACGAAAAGAGTGTGAAGGGAGCCGGCATGAATGAAATGAAAGACTATGCGCTTGATTGAGCATTCGGGCAAACTTCGACCATCCCCACATGGATTATTATATTTGGTTCTCTGCTGTTGTATAATTGCCTTGCTATAAGGGTTCTCTGTGCATTGCCTTGCCGGCACACTGCAGCCATCATTTTTGTATTGCTTTGTTTTAAGGCTTTATGTGTTTCACTTGGTTTTCCCTTCACTCTGCATTACAGCATCTGTTGTTTTCTTGTACTTGTTTTGTCAGTTCAGCTCTGTGTGTTGGGTTTGCACCCTGAGCGTTCCACGATGTATGTTGGAACGTGGAATGCTGGGGGAGAGGAGGACGCGGGCGGCGGTTGGGATGGTGCTGAGGAGCTGATGTGAGCTGTGATGGTGCCTGCAGGCTCTAAATAAAGTTCCTGAACCTCCCTCGGTCATTCCATCTCTTCAAGGTGCTTGCACTCTGCGAGTGCAGGCACAAATTAACCATGTCTCACCAGCAATTCTGGTCAGAGCTACCTGGCTGGCTGAAAAAGCAAAGGGACAGGCCCTTGCCTGGTGGGGACCACAAGGAGGCAAAGCCCCAATTTGACACCCAGAATCCTTAATGAACAGCGGAACCATGTAGTGGGTCCGGCACTTTCACCTGATTCCAAGATGGTAGAGGGCCACTTTCAACCCACGGCCACCCAACAGAACAGGTCCATTAGCTTCCATTACAGAAGGGGTGAAAGGGAGGAACTAACACCTGAGCTGATTACTGGGGAACTAAAACAGAACCAATGCCCCGATGGAAATTGAGGGGAATTTGCGAACCACTAATGCAGGAGCAAGTAATGGGCTACCAAATGTTTCAACGACCCTGTGAAACTCCTCAGTGTTGTGCATGAAGGTCGAGGGAATGACTAGACTGAGGAAGAAAAGCAGAATGAGCCAAAAGGAGAATTTGCCAGCCCACTGAACGCTATATCCTATACACTGTCAGAGACCACACTCAGAGAGAGAGGAGGAGCTGGGAGCCACCTGCTGGGGACAGTATCTGGTATTCTCCATTTTGCTTGCATCTGATTTCACCAAATCCAATTCACCTGTAAACATGCAGATTAAGGGTTTGGGTTAGGTATATAGAAAGGGGGGATTGGGGTGGTTGAGTGGGGAGTGTGTGGTCTCCCCCTGCATTTTGGCAGTAAAAGAAATGCTGGGAAACAGGATTCAGTGAAATGGGATGTGAGTAAATCTGATACAACATATGTTCCAGACCCTGACAGAGACCAGATATAGCGCGAGAACCAAGAGACTGCGGAAGATTATATGCAAGACCCAAGATCTAAGGGTTAAAAGGGCCAAGAGCTTGATAAAGGGCCATATTTCAGAGTCTGGGGAAACCTAGGGAAGAGAGAAAGGTGGCACGGTAAGCTGTCCTCCAGACCCTCGTGTACATGAAGAGGAAAACAAGAAGAGAAGGCCTGGCAAAGACTTTCTGTTCGAGGTTAGGGAAGCACAAGAACTAAAAAACTCTTAGCCCATGAGGCTGACCCCAGGCTGGTGGAAGAAAATAACACAGGCTAACAAGGAACCTACGCAAGGGGGAGAAGAACTGCTTACTAGCAGGCATTGTTCAAAAAGAATACTGGTCTCTTAATAAGAACTTATTATTTATATAGCGCTTTTATCCAAGGCGCTTTACAAAGAAAATATTTACATACATTATTATTACCCAATCGAAATTGGAACTCAGTTTAGCAAACTGGGAGCTATGTCCCTTGGACTGTGTGTTAGATTAGTTCACAATCTCTTGTCCACAAACTAATGATCGCGGGTACAGAAGACTGTAAACAGAAGCCTGAGGAGGGCAAAGGCTGAGCATTGCCCCACACAAATGCATCCAGGGGCTGACAGGCCGGACCTCAGAGCGGCCCAGAAGACGGAAGATGCCGGTGCAGAGAGAAAGTGTGTGTGCTTGTGTATATGTAAGCATGTGTGGTATTCGAGGGATGGGGCGCATAAAGTGAGCTCAGGGGGGAATCTCCCTGATTAAAAAAGTAAATCCCACCAATGAGAGGATGAGTTGGGGGTTTAGGAGTTGGGGATTAATGGGGTAAAACTCCACAAAATGGCCATTTAACTGCCTGTTGAAGGCTCCACCAAATCGTCTAATAAACGCTGCTTTTTTGGTATGTGGCCTTCAACAGGAGAAGTTTAGACATGTAACTAAATGTTAGGTTATGCAATTCAGACACGAACAGGAGGTCCTTCAGAAAGCCTCTAATCAACTATTTGAATTAGCCACTTTGATAATAATATTCCCTAGTCGAATTTTGTTTATATACTTTTCTCTTAAGTGTACATCCTGACCATTTAAACAATCCTTTGTGTTCCTTAGGTAAACCATCTTCAAGAAGGGGAAACATACATGGATTAGGGAGAAGCCCCAGTCTCATAGTTGAATTTATGCCAAATCTGCACACGGTCCTCTCCCAGCAAGTCAATTTCATGAGTAGGTTTCTCAAGCAATACACTTTTAGAAGGCAAGTTATTACTACTGGATTTTAATACAAATGAATCGTTTTTATGATAAAAAACTATTGTTTACGTACCTATGTATTTGTCACTCACCAACTATCCAGAAGCTGGTGATCGGCTGTTTTCGCCAGCCTTCTCGACCTGACCAACTTGATTATAGAGCCTGGGCTATTCCTTAGCCAGATCTCCTCTCTCAAGGGAACTTTTCCTCTAGATATACCCCTCTGCTGGATTCAGGACTGACCAGACAAAGGAGTGGATCAAGCGAAAGAGCGGGTAGCAACACCCCTAAAGACACAAGCTGTAAAAGAAAAAAGGACAGGTTATTTCCAATCAACAATGGGAAAACAGAAAACAACGTCTGGTGTTATAATAACCTGAGTGGGAGGAAGGAGGATCGGGTTGAGAGACCAGGTATTGAAGTATTGGACAGTTGTATTGTTTACTCATGCCTAGGGTTCAAGGAGAGGAGCGATTAATACCCTAGAAAGGGAATCCCTGTCTATGAATTCAGTAATCTACCCAGAACCCTGTTCTTACCAAAGCACACAGTGATATGGCATCCAGGAAGAAGGAGGAAGAGTTTGGGAGAACAACGACATGAGAAAATAACAAATAGGGAGGTTTGCATAGGAGTCTAACCCGGTTGGAACGAGTGCCGCTCTAGAGCCGGGTTGGTGCACTCAGTAGCTGCAGGGCGTCCCCAGTGCATGAAGAAGGAATCCACTTTGGGCATCCCTAAGTCTTAGGTAAGACAATCCCAATGTCTCCACTAAGATAATTCCATTGTAAGGAAGGAAACACACACAGAGCCACCACAAGGAGTTCAACACCAGGCACTCAGTACTGGATGTAAATATCTGATAGAATGCAGAGCGGTGCGAGCGTTCTGTTTGCAGAACGCTGTGCTTGCTGCCACCAGCCGCTTGGTAGCGGCAGATCGCACAGAGTCTGAAGGGAAGAGGAAGTCCAGAAGAAAGCCGAGTTAGTTTCACATGCGGGCAGGCCAATGCCCGAGTCGTAAGCCAAGAGAAAGTCAGAGTGGATTTCGGGTTTGTTACCGTGCCGGAAGACCAAATCAGAATCGCAAAGCAGAAGGTCAAGGTAACAGGCTGGAATCGGTAAGTGAAGAAGTCAGGAATGAGAACAAAGTAATGCTGCTGTAGACCAAGATCAATCAGAAGCATCTGACCAGAGTACGGGGCATATATTTAAACTGACACGTACAACGTAGTGATCACGTGAGTGCCTCATACGGTAGTGCAGATTCTCCCAGGGTGTACAGTGGTTGTGGCCCGTCGCCAGGGCAACTGCCAACGCTGCAGAAATGGAGCTGCCATGCGGCGGAGATATAAAGGCACAGTCCTTCGGGGCGGGGTGCAATGGGAGTGAGAGTTGACTTTAGAGCCCCATTTCATAACAGTATCCACCCCCAAAGGCAGAGTCACCCCCTTAGAGGCAGGAAATGCATGTAACAGGTCGGGGGCGTGAATACTTGACAAAGGCTCCCAGGTCCTGTCCTCCAGACCGTAGCCCTTCCAGTCAGCCAGATAAAATGGCTTAACCCTTCACCAGCGTATATCCAATATAGCCACCACCTCGTACTTTTCGTCCCCATCCACCCAAACAGGAGACGGACGGATAGGTAAATACATCCGTCTCCTGACTCCGATAGGTCCCAGAGTGGCAGGGCTTGATCAAGGACACGTGGAAGACGGGATGTATCTGCCAGGATGCAGGTAGGTGCAGGTAATACGCTACTGGGTTGACCACTGTGGTGATAGCATAAGGCCTGATGAAACGCGGGATGAGAGAACGCTTGCCGGGTATGCGCAGGAACTTGGTGGACAGCCAGACTTGTATGCCCACCTTATAATCGGGCTCCAGCAAGCGGCAGCGAAATGTTTGGCCCTTTCCTGAGCCCTTAGTAGGTGAGCGCGAATGTCCTTGTGACAGGGATACCAGGTCCGTGACACAGGTCCAAGCGGCAGGGTTGTTGGCAGGAAGGACAGGTTCGAGTGGGAGAGATCAAGGATGGAAGCCCCACAAGGCATAATACAGGGACACCCATGTGGCTGTGTGTAATGAGTTGTTGTAGGCAAACTCAGCAGAGTGTAGCAGTTTCAACTATGACTTCTGGAACTGGAGACATAAGCACCAGAGGTATTGTTCCAGGGTTGCGTTTAAGCGCTCTGTTTGGCCGTCGGTTTGCGAATGATGGGAAGTGGAAAACCTATCACCTATCGTGAAAGAAGCTGTGAGAGCCCTCCAGAAGCGAGAAGTAAATTGCGTGCCCCTGTCTGAGACAATGACAGTGGGAAGTCCATACAAATTGATAGATATGGGTCAGAAAGAGTCTAGACAGGGCCGGAGCAGATGGGAGCCCTAGACAAGGTATGAATCGAGCCATTTCGGTGAAATGGTCTACCACCACTGTATCAAACCCCTGGATCTTTGGCAATTTCACAATAAAATCCATTGAAATCATGTGCGAGGGTTTGTACGGCACAGGTAGCGTTAAAAAGTAAACCCACTGGTCTGTTGTGAGATACCTTAGCCTGAGCACAGACCGCACAGGATGCAATATGGTCCGCGACATCGTGGGCCACCATAACCAACGGCGCAAGAGTTCCAATGTCTTCTGCTGACCAGGATGGGATGCAACTAGAGAGTCATGCGACCAGCACAAGGCCCGAGAATGTGTCTCCCCAGGAGGGATGTACACCTTCCCCTAGATGTAGGGACACCCCAGCACCAAGTCCAGGTTCATGTTGTTGAGCCCTTTGGGATTCCCCATAACCCAGTCTTGAAAAAATATCCGGAGAGGAGGCAGCGGAGTGCAAACGCAGACAACCCGTTTGGGCAGAAGCAATGGAACAGGCAGATCATCCTTCAAAGGTCTAGAACAAGAATGGGACAATGCATCTGCACCAGCATGGGAGCGAGCCGGACGATAGGTGACCCAGAAGTTGAACTGGGAAAAAAACAAATGCCAGCGTGCCTGTCTGGCTGAAATGCACTTCATAGTCCTGAATGCCAGCAAGCTACGATGATCAGAGTATACATTAACCTCATGTTTCCCACCTATTAAGTGGTGACACCACTCAGAAAAGGTGTCTTTTATGGCCATTAGCTCACGCTTTGTCACAGTGTAATTCCTCTCGTACGGTGCCAACTTCTGCGAATATGTCCAAATTGGCCTTATCTGGTGAACCCTCCCGTGACCCCTCCTCACCTCTGTCTTCCGAGGAGTTGGTCAAGGTCTCGGATGATTCTCTTCTCCGGGTCTTCTTTTCCTCCTTGCCCTTCTTGACCTTAACCTTGTCGTGTAGGTAAGGACGGGCTCCACCAGAGGCCACCTTGACAGGATAGTAGTTCCTGGCCAAAGGGAACCCCAGGGAGCCAGCCTCAAGTGCAGGGAAAAATCTTCTTGGCACCAAAAAACCCTGTAGATGCATATTCCAAAAAGGTTTCAGGGAAGGAGTAGCTTCCGCCCTTAGTGGGACACAAGTTATTAGCTGGAGGTTTGGTTCCAAGAGAATGGTAGGAAGGCTTTAAAGTTTGTATCAACAAAATCCGAAAGCAGGCAAAGTGTAATCCGCCGTGTAACGGGAAGCAGATAATGTTAAGGCTGGAGACTGATTCGAAGAAGGAGTAAGAAGAGCCCTACAACGGTAAGAGAGACTATAGATAAGTAGGACGGGGTGAACACGAGAGTGGCTTTAGGAGGTGCAGAGGCACAGAAAAGAACCAGACAGAATCGGACTGTACAGATACGATCCGTAACGAAAACAGCAAGGAAAAGAAGTAACATGTGGAGTGCCTCAGGGTTCCTGTGTTTCTCCCACCCTCTTTAACATCTTCACGAAGCCCCTTTTCGATGATCTGGACCTTCTTGGTATCACCTACAGTAACTATGCAGATGATACTCAGATTCTCCTACCACTTTCTGGTGATTATGATAAGGATTTGGCCTTGGTGAACAGGGTGTATCTCATCATCCAGGCATGGATGACCACCCATGGTCTATGCCTGAATGATGATAGGACTGAAATCATTATCCTGGGCACACCCCTTACCCTAAATAAATTGGGTCCCAACTACTCCTCCTTCAACATCGACAATAATCAAATCTCCACTGCCCATGAGGTAAAAACTCTACCCTCTCTTTCAACAAGCAGGTTAACGTGATGGCCTCCGCCACGGCATATACCTGCAAACTGATAAGAGCAGGAAAACCATTCCTATCCAATATGTCCCAAATTAGAGGCATGGGATATCTGTCTCACAGGGTGATGCGGCTAAGGCCCTGGTAATCTATACAAGGCCTTAATTCGGTAGTCCATTTCTTTGGTATAAAGAACAGGGAGGCTCCACCTGACGATCTCAACTCCTGTATCAGACCATTCTGTAGGTTAGCATCTAGGAAGTCTTTGAGTGCCTTTCTTTCTGGAAGAGAGAGCGGATACATCCTACCAAAGGGCACTGTGGTCCCTTCTTGCAGCTCCAGTGAGCAGTCTTCTGGTCTATGTGGCGGTAACAGTCTAGGTATCCGATCTTCAAACACTTCAGAGTACTGTTGATATTGCAGTGGTATACAGGACACAACTGATTGAGGTATCGTGACTGCTTGCCCCTCCTGGGGTCTTTCTGCAGGGAACACCAGGCAATTCTGTTGGCAGTAGTCTGAATTGAAACTTAAGGTATTCTTCGACCAGTCTATCCGAGGATTGTGTCTTCTAAGCCAAGGCATGCCCAGAACAACCGGCAAATGAGCCACCCTGATTATGTAGAAGACCACAGTGTCCTTATGTCTTCCCATGAGAATCGGAATGGCTCCGGTTTCCATCACAATGGGCCCACACGAGAGAGGTGTTCCGTCTACTCCTTCTACTGGTATAGACCTTTGTTTGGTCATTACTGCGATACCCTGCTCCTTTACCCTGGTAACATCAATGAAGTTGCCCGCTGCTCCACTGTCTAACATGTCTAACACTTCAACAGTCTTCTCTGAGTCTACTTGCATCTATATGCTGAACACCATCAATCTAGAGTCTTCTGTCGGACTTAGTGCTCGAGTGTGGTTGCAGGGATGGCTTCGGTCTCCCACAATATCTCCCCTGCGTAGGATCGGGGGGGGAGAGTTTCCCTTCCTCCTGGGAGGCACTTCCGGGCAGTTTCTGAGCAAATGTTTAGTCCCAATTCTCTTCTTCTTTTCCTTTCCTCTGGAGTCAGTGGTCCCCGGGTAGTTCCTATCTGCATAGGTTCGTCTGGAGGACGGTCTGGTAGGTTCAGGTCCTTGGTCTGAGGTGGGAGATCTGTCATAGGAGGGTATGCCCGATGTCTTCTTCGTTCCTGTTGACGTTCCATCATGCGGTATTCAAGCTGAAGCATTAGTGTAACGAGCTCCTGAAAAGTGCCAGGATGTGCTACTCTAGCCAACTCGTCCTTAAGATCTTCGTGGAGCCCTCTCCTGAATATCGTCTGCTGGGCAGAATCTGGCCACCCTGAAATGACAGCAATCTTCTGGAACCGGGATACGTAGGTCTGCACATCTGACCCACCCTGTCTAATGTCCAACATGGCTTCATATGATGAAATCAATACTTCCAGTCGATCAAATCTTGCTTGAAATATCGGAGAGAATTGGGCATAATTCTGCAGGGCTGGGTCGTTGTGAGTAACAAGAGGGGTTGCCCAAGCCAAAGCATTTCCCGCTAGATTGGAGATTAGGAACCCCACTTGGGCCCTGTCAGTTTCATAAATCCAAGGCCTGAAGGTAAAGTAGACCTGACAAGCATCCATAAATTCCTTCCAGGACTTAGGGCTGACGTCATATTTCCCAAATGGTAAAGGCATAGATGGTAAATCTCCTCTGCCTTCATCCCACACTGCCACCTGTTGTTGTAGTGCTACATTCTCAGCTTGTAGGCTCTGTACCTGAGCGGTTAGGCCTTGGATGGTGGGCACTAACTCTTGATACTTCTCCAAAGATGCCATGGGGGTTGTTGGGCGTTGTATACTGTCCAAATTGGCCTTATCCGGTGAACCCTCCTGTGACCCCTCCTCACCTCTGTCTTCCGAGGAGTTGGTCAAGGTCTCGGATGATTCTCTTTTTCGAGGTCTTCTTTTCCTCCTTGCCCTTCTTGACCTTAACCTTCTTGTTGTGTAGGTAAGGATGGGCTCCACAGGAGGCCACCTTGACAGGATAGTAGTTCCTGGTCAAAGAGAACCCCAGGAAGCCAGCCTCAAGTACAGGGAAAAAGCTTCTTGGCACCAAAAAACCCTGCAGATGTTTATTCCCCGAAGGTTTCAGGGAAGGAGTAGCTTTGCCCTTAGTGGGACACAAGTTCTTAGCTGGAGATGTGGTTCCAAGAGAGGAAGGCTTTAAAGTTTGTATCCACAAAAGCAGAAAGCAGGCAAAGTGTAATCCACCCTGTAACGGGAAGCAGCTAATGTTAAGGCTGGAGACTGATTCGAAGAAGGAGTAAGAAGAGCACTACAAGGGTAAGAGAGACTATAGATAAGTAGGAAGGGGTGAACACCAGAGCGGCTATAGGAGGTGCAGAGTCACAGAAAAGAACCAGACAGAATCCGACTGTAAAGATACGATCCGTAACGAAAACAGCAAGGAAAAGAAGTAAGCGGCAAAGCCGATGAAAAGATAGAGCAAGGCGTACCTGACGTAGGAGGGACCAGCCAAAATGGATTCGGGTGAATACGGAGACAGGAATGTGGTAGGCGTGGAAGCCTAAAGAATAGGAGAGAGAGCACAAGGAATCAAAAAAGCAAGGGAAATAACAGGAACACTAAACAAAGGGACTGCGAGAACAGCAGCAGGGGGTACCTAGAGAGAACTATACGACGCACTGTGCTGAATGTAAAGCGTGTTGTTATAGCAACGCCGTACACGGTGGTGGCCATGTTTATAGAGGACTAGACCGTGTCCCAGGTTTACATTAGCAAAGCTTCCAAAGCGCCGTTTCTATACGAGAATACAGTGCATTCTCCACTTGTTCCACAGCCGCCAAGGCTGCCGCATTACAGAACTGTAGGCCACAGGGTGGTTCTCGTTGGAGCCGGGACACCACTGAGAAAGAATGCCCCCCACGACAAAGCAGGAACCATCAGCTTCCACCAAGAACGGGAGATTCGGGTGGGGTGCTGAAGGATCGGTGCGGAAACAAAGGCTTTTTTCAGAGTCTCGAAAGCCTGCTGTGCTTCTGGAGACCATACGAAGGTACGCTTGGCGCTGGTGAGGCTGGTAGGTGGTGCCACTACTGCAGAGAAGGAATGGATGAAACGGTAATAAAAATTTGCAAAACCCAGAAAAGATTGAAGGGATTTAAGAGAATCCAGAACAGGCCAATCAAGGATAGCTTTCACCTTGAAGGTACACATCCGAATACCCCTTGGTGGCAAATCGTACCCCAGCAACTTCACTTCAGTGGAGTGAAAAACACATTTTTCGGCTTCCACATGTAGATGGTGTTCACGTAACCGTTGCAAAACGGTTTTACCATGGGTCACGTGGGTATCATACGACAGTGAGTAGATCAAAATGTCATCCAAATAGACGACTACGAACTGATCCATGATATCACTGAAAACATTGTTCATGAAGTATTGAAAGATCGCTGGGGCATTGCACAGCCCGGAGGGCATCACCAGATACTCAAACAAACCGTACCTGGTCTTAAAAGTGGTTTTCCACTCGTCCCCTTGTTTAATGCGAACCAGATTATAAGGGCCCCGGAGATCCAGTTTAGTATAGATAGCTGAGAAGACTAGCTGATTGAGCAAGACCGAGATGAGTGGCAGTGGGTATTGATCTTTACCGTGACCGCGTTGAGTGCGCGGTAGACTATACAGGGTCTTAAGTCACCCTCCTTTTTTAGGGACAAAGAATAATGGAAAAGCCGCAGGGGACCGGGAAGGGCAAATGAACCCCATTGATAAAGCCTTGTCAATGTATTCTTTGAAAACCCGGGCCTCAGGAAAGGAGAAAGAATAAACACTGCCCAAGGTGATCATGGCACCCGGAACCAGGTCGATCGGGCAGTCATAGGCCCGATGTGGGGTCAGGGTCTCTGCTCTGGCCTTATCAAACACGTCCAGAAACGATGTGTATTCCAAAAGAATGGACATCTTTGGGTTAGATGAGATCAACCCAATGCAAGGAACCGTTGAGACAAGTGTCCGAGCAGGGGTATGCCCGTGAACACCGTTTTACTAGTAGCAATTATCGTAGCAAAAAGACAAAGGGAATCCCATGGATTGGGAGACCCAATCTATATCTGGGTTGTGCTGTCGCAACCATGGAAGACCCAGTATGTCATCGAGGCTCATGTGTAACATGGCGGTTCGATGCGTAACCGGAACCGACACCAATACTGTCCCGTCAACCACCTTGACGGCCTCGGGATGGGCCTTAGCCAAGGTGGGGATCCCGGAGTGAATGGCGAACTGAATGTCTGTGAGTTCCCGGTTGCCCCGGAATCTACTACAGCATGGTTCAGCACAGGCATACCCGGAGAGGCCTCATGGGAAATGGGAAGAAAGAACGGTGCCAACTGGGAGTCCAACGAAAATGTTCCCGGCGTAGGGACTCCCTCTACCGCCAGGATCTGGCGTTTCCCACCTGCCGAATGGGTTTTTTAGGGCAATCAGCCAGTAAGTGTTCCAAAGAACCACAGTATATACAAAGGTTGTGCAACCGTCTGTGCTCAAGTTGGGCCGGGGGTAATCGGCAATGAACCACGCCCACCTGGTGCATGCAAAGTGGGTGGAGCCGGTTCTAGGGCAGCGGCATATGCAGCAGGCTTCTTCTCACCTCGTCTTTCCCTCCACCGAGCGTCAATTTGGAGCACAAGTTCCAGCAACTCATGAAACCCAACTTGGACCACCGGTACTGTGGCAAGGTGTCCTTTAGGTCATCCGAGAGGCCCTTATAAAAAACATCTGCTTTCTTGTTTTCTGGCCAGTCCGTCTCAGTGACCAGTTGATTGAACCTGGCTAAATAGCAAAGAAGGGAGGTTTTTTGTACCGGGTATGAAACACCCTGCTCCTCTCTGTAATTAAGGCATCGCAATCGTACAGCAAATAGCTGTTTGTTTCCAACAGTGGGTTCGCACACGCAGCTGCTAATCCCCCTAAGTAGGACAGGACGAAAGCAGCCTTTGTAGTGGAGGTGGGAAATGAAGACGAGTGACAAAGGAAGTGCAGATTCCACTGGTTAATAAATGTCCGAAAATGCTTTGGGTCACCCATAAACGGAAACTGGGCTGACATTAGAACCTATGTAGGTTCCTGCCTGGGTATGGGAAAGCCTGACGATGAGGCAGAAGCCCCCAAACACTTGTCGGCTTGGGCCAGAGGTTGGGTCAGGTTTTGTAATGCATCCATCCTTAGTCTGAGAGCATTGTGGGCTGCAGTCATGTCGGATTGAAGATCTATGACCATCTGCATTCAGGCAGACAGAGTGTCAGATACATCCATTTCTTTTGGCTTCTGATTCTGTCACTCACCGACTATCCAGGTGCTGGTGATCGGTTGTTTTTGGCAGCCTTTTCGACCTGACCAACTTGATAGTAGAGCCTGGGATTTTCCTACACCCAGGCCTCCTCTCTCGACGGAACTCTACCTCTAGATATACCCATCTGCTGGATTCAGGACTGAACAGACAGAGGAGTCGATCAAGCGAAAGAGTGGGTAGCAACACCGCTAAAGACCCAAGCTGTGAAAGAAGAAAGGACAGGTTATTTCCAAGCAACAATGGGAAAACAGAAAACAACATCTGGTGTTATAACAACTGAGAGGGAGGAAGGAGGACTGGGTTGAGAGACCAGGTATTGAAGTATTGGACAGTTGTGTTGTTTACTCGTGCCTAGGGTTGAAGGAGAGGAGTGATTAATACCTCGGAAAGGGAATCCCCGTCTATGAATTCAGTAATCTACCCAGAACCCTGTTCTTACCCAAGCACACAGTGATATGGTGTCCAGGAAGAAGGAGGGAGAGTTTAGAAGAACAACAACAGGAGAAAATAACAAATAGGGAGGTTAGTATAGGAGTCTAACCCAGTCAGAACGAGGGCCGCTCTAGAGCCGGGTTGGTGCACTATGTAGCTGCAGGGTGTCCCCAGTGCACGATGAAGGAATCCACTTGGGTATCCCAAAGTCTTAGGTAAGACGATCCCAATGTCTTCACTAAGACAATCCCAATGTAAGGAAGGTAACACAAACAGAGCCACCACAAGGAGTTCAACACCAGGCACTCAGTACTGGATGTAAATACCTGATAGAACGTGGAGCGGTCCGCGCGTACTGTTCACAGAACGCTGTGAAGTGCTTGCTTCCACCAGCCGCTTGGTAGCGGCAGATCGCACAACATCTGAAGGGAAGAGGAAGTCCAGAAGAAAGCAGAGTTCATTTCACATGCGGGCAGGCCAATGCCTGAGTCGTAAGGCAAGAGGAAGTCCGAGTGGATGGCAGGTTCCTTCCAGTGCCGGAAGACCAAATCAGAATGCAAAGCAGAAGAAGGTCAAGGTAACAGGCCGGAATAGGCAAGTGAAGAAGTCGGGAATGAGAACGAAGTAACACTGCTGTAGACCAAGATCAATCAGAAGCACCTGACCACAGTACGCAGCATGTATTTTAACTGACATGTACAACATAGCGAATGTCAGCTGACGTGATCACGTGAGCGCCTCATACAGTAGCACAGATTCTTCCAGGGTGTACAGTGGTTGTGGCCTGTTGACAGGGCAACTGCCAACACTGCAGAAACCGAGCTGCCATGCAGCAGAGATGTACAGGCACAGTCCTTCAGGGCGGGGTCCAATGGGAGCGAGAGTTGACTTTAGAGCCCCGTTTCATAATAGTATTTAATGTATTTACACTTCAAGACATATATGACATACTAGACATTCATCTTATATCACATAAAAGTCAACACATAATTTACACGGTTAATAACCGCCATAGTCCATCATTCCAAAATCATCCCCAAAACACAATACATAATCTTTGTGAAGGTGATAGAAATGGGCCAACCTTGTGCCTATTTTACATATAACTCACGGTCATATTACAACATTTGAATACTACGTGTCATTAGTCACATGTACTGCTCATATATCCAACATGTTTCTGTCATATCTAACTCAATAATGACATTCTTCAGGGAAAACTATTAGATCTTCTGAACCTTGCTGCCTCTGAGAATCTATTTCACAATCTGAGTGCTATTTTCATAGAGGTACGTCTGACAATCTCTTTGGTTTTGAAGTAAACCAGTAGAGGTGACCTGACCATCAAACAGATGTGCGTGGCCCTATAAATGAACCAACAATGGTCTCAATTAATACCATGTAGGACTAGCTACTGCTGTACAAAATGCAGTAAAGCTCCAAAAGTAAAAAAATTCATAAGCAAATTACACAGGATGAACATCTTCGTGAATATGCTTGATCCTTGCTCTCAGTTCAGAGTTCCTACCAACAACCTGCCAGTACACAAGAAATAACACCGTAGTTAAACCATCTCATTTAGATTAACAATAACATTGTACAAACCATGTTATTCCCACCAAAACAGGATAAGAATGTAATTTACAAAAACATCAGTGTCTTCCTCCTTCTATGTTGTTTATGCTTTTTGTCTGGTCTGGTTTTCTGGGGTCTTCATATACCTAATGTGAAACTGAGCTACGAGTTCTAATAGCTTCCATTATTCCCACAAAGGGCAAATACACATCCTCCATCACACATCCCAAATACACCAGCGGGCCAAAAAGGGCTTACAACGCACCCCAGAACCCTCAAAGTCCAGAAAATTGATTTCATACCAAAAAACGCATCAATGACCCCTAAAAGTATCCAAAAAATATTCGGCTTGAAAAACAATTTCAAGACCCAACGCAAGAATCCATACATACTTTGGCAAACCAAAAAAAGACATTGGCACATATATTCTTATCTATAGTTCATTAAAGTATTTGTTAACGTTTGGGTTTGAAAAGATAAAACAACATTGTTACAGCAATGCATTTAAAAGTACACAAAACCTGAAATGTCATAAGGTTTTAGAAACATGCCAAGCACAAAAAGGATTATAGCGTTATTCTATCCACCAGGACTAGAAGATCACAGTAAAAACCCAAATAGGTATGTGAGATTTTAACACTGTTTTCACAGTGAAAGAAGATGGGTTTCAAAACTGTAAATGAAAGAAAATGCAATCCAATGCCATCTGCTGGAGACTATTTCACACATAATGTACATTTATGCTCCTCGCCCATTTATTATCACCCCCCCCCCCCCTTCACAACTCTTAATGAACATTAGCCCTTCCCTGGCTCTCCTGTGACTGACCCATGAACCCCTAATATTGCTTACTGTATTGTTTTGCTGAAACAAAGCAAAGGAGGAGCAGCTGTGCTTCCCTCCGCTTTAAGGTTTCAGAAGAAAAAAAGTGGGAACACTGAGCCAGGAAAACTTTGGACAGCCGATGTGTTTGGAACTAGGACATATGGGATGGTTGGCAACATTATTGAGAACCAGTACTCTCCTCAAGCTTGGAAAAGTCCCGGCCTGCAATATGGCCAAAAGTGTTAAGCGCAGGTACTCTGGCCCTGTTACAGTTGGTTCATTTAAAGCACTGCTCTGAGGGCACTGAGCAATTCTTAACTCCCTCACTAGAAGGCAGTGGGAGACCCAAAACCTCTGACTGGAGTTTGGAGGGATAAACAAGCTTCTGTTACTTCTTTGATGGTATAACATTTAAAGCAAATTACAACTGCGATTCCAGCAGCTGTCAAAACGTCACCCAAGACTAGTAACACTCAGCCTGTGCCTGCATTGAGCTATACTTTTGATACGACCAAACAATCCCAGGACGTGTGAGGAAATTTGACATAGATCAGAAAAGATTGCACTCCTAAAATCCCACTGCAGTAAGGATTACAATTACTGCTAGTGTGTAAGCAAAATATCCATTGAATTTCTGCATTACCACAGTAGAGGTAATCACGGTAATGGATTTCCAGAAGTAACACTGCTTGTACTGCAGACAAAAAACTTAGAGTATCTTGACAAGGGAAATGTATTGTGCACAGTTGTGGTGCATATCTAAACTGTAAATTTATTTAATGCACAAATTATTCGGGCAAAGTTGAATATGAAACGTTTTCCAAATGTGAAAAGTGCACATTTAAAAAATATTAATAAATCACTATTTTGAATATGTCTATCATTTTTCATGGAAGAATGTTGCATATGCAAATCCGGTGCTAATGAAAGTGACAGGCTTCACAAATGCAAAGGGCTAGGATGCAATGAACAAAATGGATACTGTGATTTGCACTTGGCATTGCATATCACACACACATGCATATCTCCTGTGAGTTGCAAGGTAGGTTAATTGGAAAGTAAACTTTAAACCTTCCTTGCTCACATAAATGTACAAAGGGTTTCTGCCTTGGAGGACACAAGTCGGGTGTGCATTTAAGGAGAGTGGATTCCATCTTCCTATTATTTTAAAGGTGGGGACTCCTGTTCCTAAATGCCAAAGATGGGGGAGGGGGACTTTGTTATGTTATGTTATTTGGCATTTATATAGCGCTCTATATATCATTGGTATGACCTCAAAGCGCTAATTGGTTGACCGCCCCAGGGAACCGTAGTCCTGGTCAGAAGAGAGAGATAGTGTCGTAGAGAGCGTGGGTGCACCAGATAAGTGTGCAGCTGGTGTAATTGCCTGTTGGTAGCTGCGTCCTTTAGGTGTGGTGCAGGTGATGACAGGTGGATGTGTACAGTCTGGTGGGTAGACATCCACCCTAGCCAAGTCATCTATTCTATCCAATTCATCCATTCTATCCAGTTCATCCATTCTATCCAGTTTGTCTATTCTATCTATTCCATCCACTTCACTCCATCAACTCCATCCATTCTACCTCTTCCATCTATTCCATTTATTCCATCCACTTCATCAACTGCATCCATTCCACCTGTTCCGTCTATTCCATCTTTTCCATCCACTCCATCCCTTTCATCCACCCCATCCGCTCCATCCAGTTCCATCCAGTTCCATCTGCTCCATCCAGATCCATCCAGTTGTATCCACTCCCTCAAATTCCACCCACTCCATCGAGTTCCATCCATGTCATCCAGTTCGAGCTACTCCATCAACTCTATCCACTCCATCCGTTTCATCCACTCCATCCGTTCCATCCCCTCCATCCGTTCCGTCCCCGCATCCGTTCCATCCACTCTATCGGTTCCGTACACTTTACCCATTCCGTCCACTTTATCCGTTCCATCCACTCTGTCTTGTTCTGTCCGCTCTGTCTTGTTTCGTCCACTCTGTCTTGTTCCGTCCACTCTGTCCGTTCCGTCCACTCTACCCATTCGTCCACTCTACCCGTTCCGTCCATTTTATCCGCTCAGTTCACTTTATCCGTTCCATCCACTCTGTCAGTTCCATCCACTCTGTCTTTTTCCATCCACTCTGTCTTGTTCCATCCACTCTATCCATTCCATCCATCCACTTTATCCGTTCCATCCACCCCATCAGTTCCATCCACTCAATCCAGTTCCATCCACTCAATCCAGTTCCATTCACTCTATCCAGTTCCATCCACTCTATCCAGTTTCATCCACTCTAACCGTTCCGTCCACTCTGTCAGTTCCATCCACTCTGTCTTGTTCCATCCACTCTGTCCTGTTCCATCCACTCTATCCAGTTCCATCCACTCTATACAGTTTCATCCACTCTATCCAGTTCTTTCCATGTCCTCCAATTCGACCCACTCCATCCATTCCATCCTCTCCATCCACTCATTCGATTCTATCCGCTCCATCCACTCCAGCCATGTTATCCACTCCAGCCACACCATTACTCCATTAATTCCACCCGCTCCATCCACACTACCCATCCGTGTTATTCATTCCACCCACTCCACCTATTCCACTCATTCCACCCCATACACTCCATACACTCTATCCAGTTCCAACCAATTCCATCCATTCCATCCATCCACTCCAACCATCCACTCCATCCATTTATTTGATCCAATTCATTTCGCTCCTTCTGCTCCATCCACTTCACTCACTCCACCCACTCCATCCATCCTAACCTGTGGGTAGGATCTGATGTCTTTGAACACCAGGTAGACAGTCTCATTGTGTGATTCGTCATTCGGTTGTTAGGGGTTCAGGCATATCTTTAGGGTGGTCATTGGTGTTATGGGAAGAGACATGTTTTTAGTAATTTGCGGAATGACAAATAGTCTTGGGCGTGTCGGATGTGTGGTGGAAGCGAGTTCCACAGAGTAGGGGCCAAGGCTGAGAAAGAGGATCCTCCGATCCTGACAGAGTTGGTGGCTGGGAATCACTAAAAGGAGGGCGGAGCTTGATCTTAGGGTGGGGGGTAGGAGGTAAGGTTTTAGCTTGTCTTGCAGGTATAGAGCACCGGTCTTGTGCACTGCACGGTGAGTGGTGCGCAGGGTCTTGAAAGTGGCCCTTTGTCCAACTGGGAGCCAGTGGAGGGTTCTTAGAGCTGGAGAGGTGTGGTCTCTTGGACCCAGCGCTAGTAGCATTTTGGCAGCAGCATTTTGCGCTCTTTGCAGTTTATTAAGGTGGTATGCTGGGACTCCAAGGTAAAGGGAGTTAGTTTAGTCCACTGTCGAGATTACAATGGACAAGACAGTGGCAAGTATGTTCGGGAAGGAGAGGTAGGGAAAAATGTGCCTAAGAATTTTGAGATGGTAATAACATGACTTAGATATGTTGTTGATTTGTCGAGAGAGGGTTAGGTCAGAGTCCATAGTGCATCCAAGGTTTTTTACTGTGGCGGAGGGGGCAGGCGGTTGGCCCATGGATGGGGGCCAAGGCAGTGGGCAGGGGAGAAGCTCAGTGTTGCTGCACACCATGATTTTGGTTTTAGTGGGGTTTAGGAGGAGGTGATTTGTAGTCATCCAACGGTCGATATCGTCGAGGTCGGGCAGGGAGTTGGAGTCTGAGTGAGGAGTTTAAGGATGATTTGTGTGTCATTGGCGTAGTTCTACCACAGGATGATGTGCGGGAGGGTGGACATAAACAGGTTGAATAGCAGGGCTGATAGACATACGCCTTGCGGTGCTCCAGTATTAACTGGGCGAGCGGCCGAGGCAAAAGGGGAGAGGCGGGTGATCTGTTTCCTGTTGTTGAGGAAGGAGGCGACCCATTTGTGAGTGGTTCCACGGATTCCTAGGGAGTGGAGGCGGTCCCAAAGAGGTCGATAGGGTTAGAACAGAGGTAACCGCATAAAGGAAAGCATGACGTGTGACTGAATCTTCCAAATCTTACAAGCTCTATGAGGCATTTCCTTGTTGGGCGGTCACTCAGTTCCATCAAATCACAATCCATGTCCACTTACCCCACCTCCTTCCCAACACACTGGAGGATGAAAGGCCCATGGCTTTTTAGATCATTCTCACTCTTTAACCTTACACCCGAAACAGCAGCAGAAACTGTGCACTCAATGACTCTGTCCTCAAGGCTGTCTGGCCTATAATAATATTTGCAGGATTTCCTGAAAAGCATGTTTTCCCAAGATGCCCAAATGGGCTGGCACATTTTGCGCTCCCTTAATTGTAGCAGATTTGTTCCAATTCCTATTGACATAGAAGAGGCAGCCTGCTTGTTGGGAACTTTCCAAACAGACACCCCTCCCACTAATTTCATCAACAGATCAAAATTATTTGACTGTTGTATAGAAGCTTAGTCCTCACACCTCTCTCTGCATACGCTAACAGTCTACCACACAGGGGAATTGGAGACATTTCCCAACAGCCTCTTAATGTAATAAAGTAGTCTTGCATAGCGCCTGTGTTTCACTATTGGTAGACTCTGTGCACTTGACTCTGTAAGTAAAAAGGGGGGTGGTGTTCATTACTGAGACAGTCGGAAAGGCAGATGCGAAACCTGTGGTGTTGATGGGTGCAGGTCCTATGTATCCTGTTCGAGAGTGCCAATCTGCTTTCAATTCGTTTGGCGGAGAAACTTGGGAGTATGTTGTCCTTAGGGAAGAGCCCAAGAGGTGATTAAAACTACAGTGCTTGGGGTCTGGCTAGCCGCTGATGTAGGAGAGTGCAACAAGGCTAAAGAGGAAAGCCAAGTCATGGCTTGGTTAGTGTTCATGTGCTAACGGCTATGCCTGTGGTGGCCGTTTGTGGGGGGGGTTTGGGTGTGTAGTGCAAAGTGGAAAGAGATCTTAGAGGGGAGCTGTTTAGTCATGGGAATGAAGTAGTAGGGTTTACAAGGCAATACAAATACCTGCAGTCTTGCACTCCCACCACTGTCCTCTTGCATACAGGTCCCATTCCACTAGCTCATTATATTAATTCACTCACTCATCGATGCATTAGGTCCCCTGTGCAATAAAACAAGCATTTTATGCAGTGGACGTCACTCTGCCTGAGAGAGAACCGACTACCTCAGCCCTACTGGTCACCTCTACTTGTCGTGAATGCCTTACATTTCACAAAAGGCATTTCCCATAGGACCAAATGCTGCCCATTTTAGCTGCAAAGAGACCAACTGCTGATTTAGGGAGGCCTGTCCTGTAGATGAGAACCAGCATAATCAACACACAGATGGAAAGATTTGCCGGAGGGTAAACATCAGGAAATCCACACGCTCATATCCTGAGTCATCACCACATTCAAAGAGGCAACAAAAGAGGGGGGAGTCACCTGGCCCCTGTCGTAGATACTGCAGGTCTGAATAAGCACTGGGGCCCTCAAAAAGAATTATGGGCCCCTCCCATTGCTCCAGTTCCAGGGATCTTTGTTTAGGTACACTCCTAAATTCCTTCTCTTGTGCGGATCAGTGGGGTGACAGTAGAGCACCCAAGTGCCAGTGTCACCAACAGAAACACCCTCAGGCCATGTAAAGCCGACAATACTCCCCTGGCAGCCCCTTGGTTCTTCCACCAGTTTCTCAACCTGTCTCCCCTCTGCAAAGTCAACTCCCCTGTGAAGCTCACTGCCTGCACCCTTGCACCCTGGTTACTCCTGGCATTGCAGTACAGCACTGACTCCCCACCATTGCGGACTACCTCTACAGCCTGGCACTCTACCGCACTAGCCTTGCCCACAAAGCTTCCCTTAGTCCAGGTCTTTCTGTGATCCGAACTGTATATGCAGAAAGCCTGGGGCACAGGGTGGGATTCAGGGCTGTAGATTCTGTAGGCGTACACTGGTACCACCAATGTTCTCTCTCCATTGCTAAGCTGCAAGCAGTGTCCTGGGCCCACTGCAAAAGTAGCCCACTCCCTGTGGGCAGGACCAATGACTGCATCAGTAAGATCAGTGAGTGGGCTCCACGTCTTTCCCAGGTCAATGCTGGTTACATGGCATAGGCGTACCAAGTTGGTTTGGGTGTTGATCTGTAGATCTTCAGGCTTTTCCTCAAGTAACAGTAATGAAGAAAAGGAAGATGGTTTGGGTCACCTCATCGTACACAGGGCAAGGGTTCATGGATCGCTGGCCATCTGAAATGTGTGAAGAGTCTCACAGTCCATCCACTGCCAAGAAAGAGAAAGGGAGAGGGGGTCGCTACAGCTCCCAGCCACTGCTTAGTTATACAGCACACTGCTTACAAAGGACTTTTTATTTTATTTTAAATCAGACACTGCTTATGATGTACTGTGCAGGTATAGAGCCCACCAATTTAGAATCCAATAAAACAGCATAATCTACTTACAGTGCGGAATCATACAAAGTCCTTTTATATAAGAGGAACATTCTCATGGATCACAAATACAGACAACCCTGGTTAATATGCAGAACATTTAGATGTAAATGAATAAGAACTTAAACAGTTCTGCTTCCAAAACCTCTTAAGCTTTTGAGGTCCCCAGATGGGGTCACATATCCTAAACGTTGCCATCAAACACACTCTTACTGGCCATTTTATGTTCATAGACTAACCTTCAGTTGTCAGCAGGGGATGTTTAGAGGCCCACTCACACCATTTCTTCTCACCGCTCCATAACTCCTACATAATAATTATACGTTTGCATGCAAGGGAGGCTGACACATGTGCTCGTCAGTAAACCCTGTGGAATATAAGATGGCGGGTCACAACTAGCGATTGCATGACCAAGGCCTCCCTTTGTAAAACCACTGCATAGGGTGATCTGCGATTATCTCACAAACTCGCCAGAAGTACACCAACAAACGAGGAGATTTGGACGTTCAGCAATAGAGGTCTTAAGTCCAATGTAAATGGTTTTTATGCCGTTGATCACTTTCAGGAGAGCACAAACTAAACGTTTGTCCTAAAAATGCTTTGAAAATCAGGACATGCATCAAACGCTGCAGAGAGACTAAAGCACCTCAATTCCCCCGTTAAGATGGTTTGGTCATGTACAACATAAGGTTACAGCAGGGATCTGCAACCTGTGGCCGCCAGATGTTTTGTAACAACGGCCCATGATCCCTTGCCACTGACTTCAAGGGGTAGGGCTGATTGGAGTTGTAGTCTTAATCTTCTGGAGATCCAAATGGTGCATACCCCTGGTTTAGAGGCACTGTGGCCTGTGCAACAAAGTTAATTTAATTTTAAACAACAATACATGCATCTTATATTTTTCAAATCAACAGCTTGTCATAAATTGTGAATTCTCCTGATTTGAGTTGATTTCTCATAGTTTTGATAATGGTTGGATGCAACTAGAGAATAGACAAGTAGCAAAAAAGTTGTACTTTTCTGGGCACTGCTTTGCAAAATGGTGGCTTTGGATTTGTTGAGAGTTTGCGTGTACAGTAGGTGGCGTGTCCGGATTACAATCGCTTTAAACATTAAGTGCACTTAAAGGTTACCGACGTCAACATCGTCCATTCCTGGTAAGATGGTGGGTTACGTGTGTGGGTCTGCCTTCACCACTCGTGAAGGTCTGTATATTTTATCAGGACACTGGTGTTGTTAGATAGCTGGTGCCCATGTGTGATGAGTCCATAGTGCTAATTAACAACCAACTGCCCACTAGTATTGTATTCAATGGCCCTACTTTCAGACGGTGTAATGCTTTCAGAACATCTGTATGTTTCGGCTCCCATTGACACAGGGGCGCCTCCAAGGTGGGCCAAGGCCACCCTTATAAAAGCACGGCCCCCGCCACCGACCCATTCATTTATGTATGTTTGTTTTGGTGTGCCACCCCAAGATTTCAAGTGTGGCCACCCTAATGAAAAATGTCTGGGGGTGCCACTGCATTGACAGCGCCAGTGGTAGCGAAATCACTGGCTGCCTTCCATCGCCTGGTCTGGGACAACGTTGGGGGCAATCTGGCCCTACGCTAGTCTGGCACTGGAACCACCCACGGCTTCTGCTTCACATCTAATACTAGCTTGTACTAGCTTGTCCAACTGTACTCAGGAGTCCAACAGATTTCTCCATCTCCTTTTCGCTTGCCCTTAGTTTGGTTTTGCGCCACCCATTTTAGAGGAATGGGTGTGGGCAATAATGGTGCATTTGTGAAGTTGCACCCCTCTTGAAGGTTTATCCTTGATCATCAAGTAGCAGATTCTATTATAGGGTATTTATTGTATTTTGTATTTTATTTGAGTTTTATGAAGTGCTTTACACCAAAGCGGTACAATAAATGAGAAATAACCACAAATGTACATTAACTGCCATATTACCCAGAGTGAAATAAGCAGGACTTGAGAGTGTCATGGATCCGAGAAAGCACGGTGATAGAGCGGAGGGGAAGGGGAAGAGCGTTCCCATACAAGGGGGCCAACAAAAAAAAAGAAAAAGAACGGAAACGTGATTGCGTGCAGGGGCGACGAGGGGTGCCAAGGCAAAATTGAGAGCAAGAACAAAGTGTGCAAGTGGGGGTGTGGAATGAAACCAGAGATGAGCAATAATCTGGCATGAGGCCATAGGGATATTTAAAAACTAGACATAAGAAGTTAAATTTGAGACGGGACTGGAAAGAAAGCCAGCTAAGAGTAGAAAGTGAAGAAGAAATGGAGTTGCGAGGGGCTGTAAGAAAAAGTAAGCAAATAGAGGCATTGAAAATTGATTTAAGAGGTGCGAGATGGGCAAGAGAAGGCCAAAAAGGGCAGAGGAACAGTAAAAAAGGCAGGAGACAATTCAAGAAGATACTAAGAGCTTGAAGGAATCGAAGGTTAGGAATAAACAAGCTTTCTGGATATTATATAGATGAAAACGACAAGCACGTGCAGATAGAGAAATGTGATGCTTAAAAGGACAGCTCAGAGTCAAAATAAAGTCCTGTTACGAGGTGTAAGAGAAAGATAATTAGGAAGGAGGAAATGAAACATAGAGGAGACAGAATGGTGTTGGAAGGGAGGAAAAGTACCTCAGTTTTAGCGGCGTTAAGAGCCAGAAAATAAGCTGAAATCCAAGATTGGATGGACATGGCACCTGTAAAAAGGGCTTCACTTTTGCATTTATAGGTTACATTTCCCATAATTTGGATCTGTAGAGAGAGACTTTGACAAAAGTTGTTTAACTGGGACATCCCTTTCTAGTTGCTCAAGATGATTTTCTCTCTCTACACGACCACTAGAGTTAAGATAAGGACCTCCTCCTTTGGTGCTTCCACCAAATTGTTTGAAACCAAGCTGGGCCTTAAAAAAAAGACTGTATTTTGGCCCCGCTTTTATTCAATTTATATCTGGGAGATGTGTCTGATGCCTTGATGAGCTCTAGTGCTAACCCTTTGCGACTAGGGCCTAACAAGATATCTTGACTAGATTATGCCGACAATCTTATCATATTAGATGACATGACTAGTGTCCTTCAATGTACACTTGATAACGCCATCAAAATGCAGAGTTAAATGGTCTTGCCATTAACTCGGCTAAGAGCAAAACCATAGTATTTTGTCCAGGTAAAAATGGGCTTGAAGACCAAGTGGTGGAGCAGGTCTCTTCTTATACTTACCTTGGCCTTACCTTTGGCTCAACTAAATTGGGATGTGCACGCAATTGGCCTTGAAGTCAAAATTCACCAGCTCACGGGCCATTTTACGTTTTTCAAGGGAGAACGCTGGTTCGTTGCTGCTTCTATAGAAGACTAAAATGTGGCCTGTGCTACTGTAAGGTATGGAGGTATGGGCCTTAAAAAATTCATCTAGAGTGGTAAAATGGAAAGCCAATGTCTACAAACTCTTCTCAATTTCTATTAAGTATATTTTGCTTGAGATGCAGCATACTTAGCCTAATGTTGATTAGTGAACTCAATCTCCATTTAAAAGTGATTCATGCTTTGCCCGATACCCCATTACATCCAAATGGGTCATTCATCCAGTCTGATGTAAGAGATCTCGGCACTTGGATATCCTTAAGCTACATAACGAATTATTTGGTTTGAGCGTTTTGGAACTATTCCGGCGGCTTACACATCGCCTATATTCAACCCTTCTCATAAAGGAACGATCTATAATATGGATATTGAACAATCATTAGTGTATTTACTCACCAAAAACGTGGCCTGTGATTACATGTTACACTATAATTGTCGTTGTCAACCTGGTGCCTACTTGCTGATTTACCCTAGTAATTGGATTATATCCAAATACCTGCATAGTTTAACACTGTCGCTGTCAGGTTCAGGTGTCCCCTTCACCCCTTCCAAGTCACTCCAATCCCCTTCCTCCTCACCTGTAAGTTCTGATTTCAAAGTTCCTCCGAACCGCTTCTTCCACAGCTCTTCTTTCTTCTTTCCTTTTTTTTGTGGAAGGGATCTGCCCCAAAGGGAAGCCACCCTGACCCCGAAATAGAAGGTCCAGGGGGCCCCACCTCCGGTTCAGACCAGAGGGTAAAAAGCCGTTGGCACAAAAAAAACCTTTCTGATGGTCTCTGGTGGTCTTCACACTTGATTATGCAGAAGGGAAGTTCCGGATGAACAGGGATGAGATGCCGGCAAGAATATGGCATACAGCTAAGGATTGCAGTGGAGGAGCCAGAACAGGTAACCGGGGGAGAGCCCAAAGACAGACCTCAGATACACCGTAAATAAGACTAGAAGGGAGAGCAGGAGGAAAGGGAAGGGAAAGCGGAAAAGAACCCTGGGAATCCTGGGGCGAGCCCTCGAGACCCAGGAGAGAGCAAAAGGAAGACAGGAGGAAGGGCGCCAACAGCAGGCAAAAGCAAGCCGGAGCCGAGAGAAAGCGCAGGGCCAAAAGCCGAGAAAGAACACTTATGAGCGCTCCAACCCGAAAGCCTGACGCGAGTAGGTTGCAACGCGCAGACTTCCGGGTTGGAGCTACTAAGAAGGCCCTCCCCGGCGACCGGCAGAAAGACTAGACCGCCGCTGAGCGTTGCATGAAGACATGGCGGAATGGCTAATGGCCGCTCCAACGCCATCGGCTCCATGCACGCCAGTCACGGCGGTGTGTGACAGTATGCTCCCCTCCACGGCCCACACCACCCGGTTTACCCGGATGGAGTCGATGGAACCGCCGAGTCAACCTGGGTGCATGTACATGAGACTCAGGTTCCCAAGAGTCCTCAGAATGAGGACACCCCTTCCAGGCCACTAAATATCCAAGCCGCCCTCTTCGATACCTGGAATCCAGAATACTCGAAACCTCATACTCCTCGGGGAGAGTCTGTTGGGCTACGGGTATGGTTAGTCTCCGTTTGTAAGGAGTATCTGGATCAACAGGTTGGAGAAGGGAGGAGTGAAATACAGGATGAATCCGATGCATACTTCTAGGGAGTTGTAATCTAAAGACCACCGGATTTATCTGTTTGACAATCTTGAAGGGACCCAGAAATCGGGGTGTAAGTTTGGTCGGGTGAACCCATCGAGGTAGATACTTGGTGGACAGCCAGACTCGGTCACCCACCTTCTAATCGGAACAAGGTAGGCGAGTTCGGTCAGATCGCTCCTTATACCTACTGCTTGATAGACGTAAACTTTGCTGAGCAGACTTGTGAGTAGAGGCTATCTCGGCTAAATGGGATTCAAGCGTAGGTATATTGGAGAAGGATTTGAAAATGGGAAGCAATCCCCGTGGGTGTATCCCATAGGTGCAGAAAAAAGGACTGAGACCTGTAGCTGAGTGCTTGGAGTTATTATATGCAAATTCTGCAGTAGGAAGGAGAGCCCCCCAATTGTCTTGCACGCTATTAATATAACACCTAAGATATTGTTCAAGAGAGGCATTAAGCCGCTCCGTCTGACCATTAGTCTGCGGATGAAACCACGAAGAAAGGGCACGTTCTATACCCAAACGCTGACACAGCGCCGCCCAAAATCGGGAGGTATATTGACTACCCCGATCGCTGATAATTTTCTCAGGTAACCCATGTAGTTTGAAGATGTCCCTTAGGAAAACCTCCGCCATAGCTGAAGCAGATGGCACTCCTGGTAGTGGGGAGAAGTGAGCCAGTTTGGTAAAAGAATCCACCGTAACCATCAGACAAGTTGTAAGAGGATTCAATTCAGCACTACAGCCAAGTTAACGCCTAGTCTAGAATACTGAATGAAAACCCTTATTGATATATCTTTAGGTCCAGTTCATGCGTCCTGGATGACTACCCTTGTATAACACCCCTCTCTTGGAATCCCCCTGACCCCACTGAGCCAAGAAGTAGTTCTGTTTTGCAAGTTTAAAAGGTTTATTTGATAAATTAAAATATATATATCACACTTTATAATAAATTAATAATTGAATATCACACTTAATCTGATATGGTAAATATTAACAACGGAGAATCTGGCACTAGCACACTTCTTTATAATGACTAATGAGTTGACCTGAAATGGATAAGGTAGCACACTGGTAAATAGGAACAAAAGAAGAAGGTGGTACAAAATGCTTTATAGAGTTCAAATGGATGCAAGGTTGAATGAATGAAATGCAGTATAGAAATACTCAATATGATTTCAACAAAACAATGTAATCACTTTTCTCTGGCAATTCCCTCCCCCCCCTTGATGCAAGGCAAGGAAATGGAAGGAAACACACAGTTCTCAGAAATGCAATCAAATGTGATTCAGTTCAATCCCAGCAAGCTTACAGAAAACAGATAGGAGTTTTGAAAACACAGGCAATGCTTGGATATGTGCTGGCAATGAATGAGAAATATGCTAAATTTGCTTTTAATTCCCTTATAGAGGTTCAGGGTGAGTGGTATCTAGTTAATATTAGTCCAGGCTCACACTAGCAATGATGCAGGGATAGTTAGCAGGTTAAACGAATTTCTGGCCAATGGAAAGCAAACAGCAGCAGTTTTTACATGTGAAGAAATTGCAAATCGCGGTAAAATTCGCGGATGCGCCGAGCGCTATTACAAAGGAACCGCAAGGACTATCTCTACCGTTTTGGGGTCCTAGAAAAGCCTGGGATCTCAGCTTCCAAATGAAAGTTATTGCAAGTCTCTAGCCCAAACGGTTGCGGAGATATGAGTAATTTAGTAAAGGTCGTTTTTGGTTTTGTAAATTTTAAACGCACACTTTTTCAAAATGACAAGTGACAAATTTTTGCAGCTAGAATGACAGGTGACAGCTAGGAGGCAGTTCTACTTAGGTTAAATAGATTGAATTAGATGAATTTAAACTAAGAGATGTGTTCTGAGTTTTGCTAAGTACTCACAAGAGATTTTGAACAGGAAAGCGACTTGGTCACGGACTTCAGTCTGGTCAGGTCTTTCCGGGTTCTGCTCACAGCGCCTGGCCTCTGGAACTGCTCACAGGGGTCTGGTCTCTGCTAGGCACCGGTTCTTTGGGTCTCTCTGCTCTGGATAGATTGAAGTCTCTAGTTTGGCTTTCTGGAGTTTGATGGAGGTAAGTATGGATTTTTCCGGCAGAGCTTTCAGCGGCAGATGAAAAATGAATCTCTCTATGTGTCCTGACTCTCTGCTTTTTATCTGTTTCTTGAGAATGGGTGTGTGTGTTGCATCACTAGACTTGCCCCTCTCAATCGTCATTGGTCAGCTTTCATTCGTCCCCTTGATTGGGGGAATGAAATGAAGTGTCATCATGATGAGGTCTGTTTATGATACAGAGAACCCACCCCTGTCAACTTTACACACAATCTATATCTGACCTAAAGACATATTTGCACAGGTACACATTTGTTTAAAATTACATATACATGGTGTGGCTGAATTTAGCCATGTCTATGTCCAAATCTGCTCATTCTCGGAGCTTGCATTCAAAGAGTGTACATAATTGACTTTTTAACTGCTTTTCCAATTTCCGACATGGACCCAACTTTACATACATGTGTGCAGGGGGTGGGGACATTAACTGATGAAGTTTCAGATTTTTAACATGCACACATTTAGAGTAATATCCACTTTTCCGCTAAAACCCCTCTGAACATACCACCGGTTCCTACCACGTCTTAAACTGTGGGCAGAAAAATCACAAGAATTATGGTATAATTTATAAAATTTTCACATGTCCGCTCTATGAATTATCCCCCTTTTTATAAAACCATATCCTTGCTGCAGGGGTGTGTCTTTTCAGGTCACATGGTACAGAAACCAGTCTTTCCAGTTTCTGCCAAGCCAGCTTGCTCTCACAGGCAGTGCTCCTCCCAGCTCCTGCCAAGAGGAAGCTACAATTTACGACGTCTGTAATAAAAAACCTTTGCCTGAGTGGAGAGGGCTTTGTTCACTCTCTGGCAGAGCACAGGTAATTCAATTATCAGATAGATGGCATATCCTTAGCCTGGGCAGCAAAAGGAAGGTTGGCCTGGGAACACAGTGGTGACTCAAGTTTCACTGCTGATGGGATCCGTTGCTAGGCAAAATCAAGTTCCTTAAGCCAGACCTTCAGCTAACTTTTTGTTGCTTTTAAAATAACTTGTAATTTTACACATGCAGCTAGAATGCTGATTCTAAGTGCAAAACTATGACATTTCAACAGTTACAAAGGCATGTGACACCAAACATAGGTCACTCATTTAATTTAACATTTTCGATTTTGGTGGTTTTAAATCCAGTTGCAGTTAGGCTTAAGCTGCTGACTCCATAGCATTTTTGTTATAAGCATTGTTTTTGGGCTCTTCATTTCCCAGATTTTGTAGGCACACAAAACTCCATTCTGCCAAATGTCTGCTGGTGTTCAGTGAATATTTTGCACATGTTGCAAGGTTTGAAATAGGCATTTTGCTTGCCTTCAGAAAAACACACAGAGTGGTTTTAAAACGCCGGCTTTTGGATAGTGGTGAGTACTGGTACTGCACTCATTTTTGGGATTTAAGAAATGAATTCCCCACACTTCTAGGTTGCATTTGGCAATCAGCATTGCCATTCCCAATGGTTTCAGACTACTGTGCGGGTAGTCCAATGGTGGTTTTAAAGCGCTTTGAAGCTAACCGGCGCTACTGTTTTTCCTTTGGCAACCCATTTCCCTCATGGCAACCCGGCCTTTCATTCTCGCACTGGTGGGTGGCAAGTGAGGCAACCATTTTGGTGGGCGCACAAACTGCGCAGCTTTCCTGGATTTCGGCGCACATGTGGGTTTTCCGCCATCTTGAATTTCCTAAGCCCACAGCACCAAATGTTGTAGCAGGGTAGCTTAAACGTGGGTCAGGACACCCAACAAGTCCCCCCCACGCGACTGCACTTTGAATTTGAGTCGATGGGGAGTCGCGTGCACAAGGGTTTTGACCCATGCACCGGTCTGTCCGCATAATCTTCTTCCTCTTCTGTAGATGACACAGTTCAGCGTTTTCTTCTCCATCCGGTACTGATCGATCGGTTCTCCTCGCCGGTCCTGATGGGAAGATTGGGCGGTACCCCGGGCCCGTTGCGTCTCTGCTCCCGGTCTCCGGATCGTTCTTCTTGGTCATCCTTCATGGTTTCATCTCTCCTAGGATGATAAAGCAAAAGCGGCAATATCTACTCATAGACGTTTTTCCACCACTGTTGAGGTAGTGGGGCAGCATATGCATTTTATCATAACGAAACATTACATTCTTATTTTGAGAAAAAAAAAACAGTATAACTAAGAGACAGTTTCATGCAAATCACAATATTTTAGAGACTAGATGTGGTATGTTTTATGGTTGGAACTGAATTAGTCTGAGACAGTGCCTGCTAGGATTCCAGAGGATTCCTCCAGTTGTTGCAGAGTGTGCCTGGGATGGCAACATTTCAACTGGTTTATGTGGACCCACTTGTCTTCCCCCTCTGCCGAACCGCCTTTGGGGATGCGGATCTTGTAGGCCACAGGGGAGATCTTATCGACGATCTCAAAGGGTCCCTTCCATGTAGGCAAAAATTTGCGCTGCTTGGCCTGGTTCCTTTGGAAGTTGTATAGATAGACCCGGTCTCCCACCTGATATTCCTTCCTGGAAGTTTTCAGGTCATAATGGGTCTTCATGCTATCAGCCGATCTTTCTAGATTCCGCTGAGCATAAGCAAAAGCATGTTGAAGGTGTTTCCTTAAATTCTCCACATACTCATGAGTAGTGGAGGCATTTATCAGTGTCTGCTCTTGGGTCCTATAGAGCAAATGCTGAGGAAGCACCATCTTGCGCCCCGTCATCAACTCAAATGGTGACATTTTGGTTGCAGATGAAGGGGTAGATCTGATGGCCATTAGGACCAGAGGTAATCGGATATCCCAACTTGGCCCAGAATCTGCCACAAACTTCTTTAATATGCTCACAATTGTCCGGTTATATCTCTCTACTGCCCCAGAAGAAGCTGGCCGGTAAGCAATATGCAGCTTTCTCTTGACCCCCAGTATCTCCCACATCTTTGTCATTACCTCACTGGTGAAGTGGCTACCTCTGTCTGACTCAATCCTTTGAGGTAGACCAAAACGGGAAAAGATGTGGTTAATCATCAAGGCAGCTGCAGTTTCTGCCTTGCAATTTGGGGCTGGGAGACATTCCACCCACTTGGTAAACAAGCATGTCACGGTCAACATGTACTTATTCCCCCTAGCCGAGCGAATCACAGGGCCTACAAAGTCGATTTGTAAATCTGACCATGGCAGTGTCATTCCCCTCTTTTGTAAAGGCGCCCGGTGCGTGAGGGATGATGGCTGAAATTGTGCACACACAAGACACCCCTTCAAGTATTGGTCGAGGTCCTGCCCCATGTGTGGCCAGTATGCAACCTCTCTTAAGATTTCCAATGTTGTGTGAAACCCCCTATGACCGGCAGTGGCCGCATCATGGGCGTGACTTAACATCAGGCTTCGGAATGAGGTAGGAACCACCCACTGATCGTGGCCAGCTTTGGATTTCCTTACCAACAAACCGTCTTGGATCCGGAACATTTTGGGACATTTCATCAACACTCTTAGGTCCTCTTTCCCAATGTAATCGGTATCCGTCAGGGGAAAGTTCTCAGGGTCCTCAAGGTGCTGGTAAAATTTACCAATTATTGGATCCCCCTTCTGAGCAGTAATCAAATCAGCATCAGGGGTCTCCTTACTCCATTGTGCAATTGAGAGGTCGTTGTGAGCATTTGTCTGGGACCTAGTGATGGCAGTGACCTGGATTTCCCCCAACAGGGACTCAATCTCAATTAGATCCCCTTGGATGGCCCCGGTTTTGGCCAGCTGATCAGCTAAGTCATTTCCAGTTTTGTCTGGTCCCTCTACTTTGGAATGACCCTTGATCTTCTTCCAATAGATGGTCATCTCATTCGAGGTGACCAGATCATCAATGTTTTGGATCAACTTCCCATGTTTCAAGGGTTTGTTGTTAGCACATAACATGCCTCTGGTTTTCCAATTAACCAGGTGCTCCACGAACCCGTTCCGTACATAATCCGAATCTGTGATCATGACCAGTTCGTGGAGTTGATGCTGGATAGCAGTGAGGATGGCCTGATGCACAGCCATCAATTCTGCCACCTGACTACTTCGGGGACCAATTTTGTATCCAGCGGAGGGTTCTGGGGACTCATTCACCCATGCATTCCCTACGCCAGCCACCAGTTCTTTCTCCCCGTTGTTGTCAACATGGTAAGAGCATCCATCCACATACACAGTGGGCATTCCCTCACACTTGTCCTCTTCAAAGACTTTGTGGGGGGAATTAAGGTATGCCTCCATGTTGTCCTTTATTTTTAGACTTTCGTCCTCGAGACAGTTTTCTCTGGCACAATCATGCAAGTCAGCCAGACCTTGCGCGAGTGGACTCTTCTTGTTTTGGCCATATCTGACCTCCACAGGAAAGCCTTGCATTGACAGAATCCAGGAAGTAATTCGGGAATTACTCACATTTCCGGCCCGGATTCTGTCACTTTGGAGATATTGCAGAGGCTGGTGTGGAGTCTCCACTATGATGTGTTCCCCCTGGATAAACGGGCGGTAATTCTTCAATGCCCACACCGTTGCCAGGAGTGCCTTCTCACAATCGTTGAATTTTTCCTCCACAGAGGATAAAGTTTTGCTCGCATAGGAGATTACTTTATTGACCTTGTCATGCTTTTGATATAATACTGCCGTCAAGCACGTATTAGAGAACCCTGTCTCCAGGAAGAACTCCTTGTTTCTGACCGGGTAAGCTAGGCAAGGCGCTTGTGAGAGGCTTCTTTTGAGTTGTCTTACTGCCTCGGATTGTTCTGGACCCCATTCCCACTTGACCCCCCCCTTCAGGAGATGAATCAGGGGTCTGGTGATCTCTGCGTAGCCCTCAATGAACTTTCTGCTGTAATTAGTCAGTCCAAGGAGGCTCCTTAGTTCCCGCAGAGTTGTGGGGTCTTTCAGTTTCTGAAGTGCTTCCACTTTCTTTTCCTGGGGACAGAGACCCTGAGGAGTAATCTCATGCCCCAAGAAATTAACACGGGTTCTACACCACTGTGCTTTCTGAAAGGAAAGTTTTGCTCCGGCGGCCCTCAACTGTGTCAGAACATAACGGATCTCCGCTATGTGTTCCTCAACAGTTGAGCTTTTGATGAGGACATCATCTACATAAGCCAGGTTACCCCTTGCACCCAAGTCGGGCATGGCCTTGTGTAGAAAGATGTTGAATTCATTGCCGGAGTTGAGGTATCCGAAGGGAGTCCGGGTCCATGTGTACTGCTGGCCCCCAAAGGTAAAAGCCAGTTTGTATTGGTCCTCCCTACTGACAGGCACGGTCCAGTACCCATTGGTCAGGTCTATTGCAGTGAATACCTGTGACCCCTGGATCTGGGCCAGCCCTTGGTCAATGTAGGGCAGAGGCCATCGGGAAGTATGGACCCGTTTGTTGAGCTCCCTGAGGTCGGCGCAGAGTCTCCACTGGCCGTTTGGCTTCAATATTCCCAGCACCGGATTATTGAAGGTGCTGTGGACGGGACGGATTATTCCCCGGGACTCAAGGTTCTTAATTATTTCGGTAAGGGACTCCATTGATGCGAGAGGCAAGCGATATTGCTTCACAAACACAGGAGTCATGCCAGGGTCCGTGGGGATTGTTGTTGTGTGGATGTCAGTGCGACCACAGTCATATGAGTCTACCGCAAAGAGATCTTGGAAATCCAAGAAAACTTGTTTCAACTTTTGCTTTTGTTCCAGAGTCACACAGGCATCAGCTAGGTTGACTCTCTCTTCCACCATCTGCCTGAAGCCTGGAAAGACTTCTGGTTTGGCTATTTCAGCGGCCTCCTCCAGCTGGGTGGAGAAGTCCCTGGTCAGAGTGCTGATTTGGACCGGAGGCTTCAGGTGGGAAAGGCAGCCCTCATGGACCTGGAAAATCACCTCATCCCTCCTGAAGTCACAAGTCACATCTTCCTTACCATAGGGGCAGGAAGTGTACACCAGGAAGTTCCCCCCATGCCGGGTAAAGATCCTGTCTGGTGTTGTATTGTCCTCACTGTCACTGTCAACACAGTCCTTGGGGATTGGTCCTAACAGTTCATTTACAAGATCAATGGAGAAATGTCGGTCATCAACCGCCATTCCAATAATGGTGCCTGCGGCTAGAGTAATACTCTTTAAGTCGCTGTTATCCACCTCTATTGGAATGGTGTCATGTTCTATGTTGACTAATGGAGTTGGGTTTACCCCTAACCCTTGCTGTTGGAGAGAAGCATTTAGATGTATGTAGGCATCAGGGTTTTTCAACTCTTGTCCCCTTTTAACTTTCACTTCCAGGGAGAATTGTCGGGTCCTTTCTGGGATGGTGACTTCCTCTTTAACCTGAATTTCAACTGCATAAGGTAGCAATTGAGCTGACCTAAATGCTTTTTCTGGATCATCAAAGCCCATAGGATTATCCGCTAATCGGGACCAAGCTTTGAAGTTTATTAGGTCCAAACTAATGGCGAAGCGATTGAGAATGTCACTGCCTAAGTAAAAGGCGGCAGGGACGTCTCGCACGACCCAACAATTGTGGACTATGCTCTTGTTGCCAATGGAGATTTTGAGCATACACCTGCTTGGCAGGAGATGTTTGGAATTAGGTGCTTCCAGGTCCATTTCCCATTTGTCTATCAGTTTGAAGGTGGGAATGGCTGGATCTTTTGGGAGTTGGCGGAACATGGCTTCGCTGATGAAGCTCTTACCGTTGTTCACACACACTCGAGCGAGAACAGAGTCCTTCCCATCATTTAACTGAACAGGGATGAACAACTGCTCTCCAATTTGCTGAATATCAGCCAGGCTCTGAGCTGATTTCACCTCCTTCTGGACTATAGGAGTGGGAGTTTCAGATTGTGGATTAGTATAGAATTTCAGAGTGTTTCCTTCCAGCGTGGAATACCACTTTAGACTGGAAGGAAGGTTGATTTTCAGAAATAGAGAGGACCCCCCATCACCAGTCTGTTGTCCTACTGCTATTACTGTCACGTCTGGAATCTGGTTGTTCTGGAAGTGAAATTCTACTTGGTCAGATTTTTGTTCAACCATGTGGCATGTGCCGTTTAAACTAACATGGTTGACACTCTGTTTCAATTTTATTGGTCGGCTAGTCTGGGTCCAGAGGACCTTGTTTACACAATCTATTAGGGGTGACAACCTTCTCAGGAGGTCATTCCCTAGTAAACAAGGGGTGCCCTCCGGGGTCACAACTATGACCGGGTGTTTCAACTTGTGTCGCCCGATCTTAATGTCCAAGTCTGCAGTCCCCTCAACGGGAATTTCCTTCCCGTCAAAGTTCTGCAGTTGTCCAGGAAGAGAGGTGAGAGGAATTTGGTAATTCTCTCCCCTTCCTGCATTCAGTTCGTCAAAGGCCCTTCTGGACAGAAG